>NW_028325222.1:1200000-1833998 GCF_987193195.1 Phasianus colchicus
GGCTGTTTCTGGGAGATAGTAGCAGACTTGGTTGGAAAATGACAGGTGTTTGTGAGAAAGCTGGTATTTTGGGGAAAAAAGGCCGTTTTTTAAAGAATAAGCTGGCATTTCTGGGAGAATATGTCCCATCTTTGGGAGAAAACGGGTGTATGTGGGAGAAAATGTCGTGTATTTGGGAGAAAGCTGGTGTATGTGGGAGAAAAGGCCATTGTGATGGGAGTCAGTGTGATCTTGAGGAGTGGAAAGCAGTATTCTTGAGATGAAACGTGAGGTATTTCTAAGAGTCCTGGTATTTCTGGGAGAAAATGTCTTGTTTTGGAGAGCCAAAGTCCCATTTTGGGGGCAGAAGCTGGTATTTCTGTGACACTGCCATCTTGATGGGGGTAAGTGTGATCTTGAGGAGTGTAAAGCAGCATTTTGGTTAGAAAATGGGAGCTCTTCCTAAGAGCAGTGCTATTTCTGGGAGAAAAGGAGCTCTACTGGGCATAAAAATGGTGTATCTGTGATAAAATGCCACGTTTCTGAAAGAAACTGTCCTCTTGCGGAGTGTAATGCTGTATGTTCCGGAGGAAATGGGAAATATTCAGCAGAGTCCTGGTATTTCTGGGAGAAGAGGTCTGATGTGGGGGGGGGGAAGGTGATGTATCTGTGAGAAAGCTGGTGTTTCTGGGAGAAAATGCCAGGTATTGGTGAGGAAACAGATGCTAGAGAGGGAAAAGGCCATCCCTTTGGGAGAGAAGTGGTATTTCTGGGAGAAAATGCCCCAAATCGGGGAGTAAGTGTCATCCTGAGGCGTGTCATGGAGTAGATTTGGGAGGAAATGGAGGTGTTTCACAGAGTAGCGGCACTTCTGGGAGAAAATGTCCTCAGTGGGAAAGACAATGTCCTCTTGAGGGAAGAAAACGGGTCTTTCTTACAGCAAATGTCATCCAATTGGGAGAAAATCTCCTCTCTTGGGGAGAAAAGTGGTCTTTCTGAGAGAAGGTGTCCTCTTCTTGGCTGCAAGTGTCCCATTTGGCATTGTCATGGAGGCTTTTTGGGGAGAAAGCGTGTGGCAGTTGTAAGAGAAGGGGTATTTCTGGGAGCAAATCTCCTCTTTTTGGAAGAGAAGGTGAAATTTCCAAGGGAAAAGTGGCATTTCTGGGAGGAAATGACATAGCTGGGGGAGAAAAGTGGGAACCGGTGGGAAAGAAGATCTTGTACTGGAGAGCAACGGTGGTCTTTTTGGTGTGCCAAGTGGTCTCTTGGGGAGACAACGTGGTAAATAGGGGAGACAATGTCCTCTGGAGGAGTGTCAAGTAGTATTTGGGAGAGCAAACGTCAGGTATTTCTCGGAAACCGGCTGTTTCTGGGAGATAGTAGCAGACTTGGTTGGAAAATGACAGGTGTTTGTGAGAAAGCTGGTATTTTGGGGAAAAAAGGCCGTTTTTTAAAGAATAAGCTGGCATTTCTGGGAGAATATGTCCCATCTTTGGGAGAAAACGGGTGTATGTGGGAGAAAATGTCGTGTATTTGGGAGAAAGCTGGTGTATGTGGGAGAAAAGGCCATTGTGATGGGAGTCAGTGTGATCTTGAGGAGTGGAAAGCAGTATTCTTGAGATGAAACGTGAGGTATTTCTAAGAGTCCTGGTATTTCTGGGAGAAAATGTCTTGTTTTGGAGAGCCAAAGTCCCATTTTGGGGGCAGAAGCTGGTATTTCTGTGACACTGCCATCTTGATGGGGGTAAGTGTGATCTTGAGGAGTGTAAAGCAGCATTTTGGTTAGAAAATGGGAGCTCTTCCTAAGAGCAGTGCTATTTCTGGGAGAAAAGGAGCTCTACTGGGCATAAAAATGGTGTATCTGTGATAAAATGCCACGTTTCTGAAAGAAACTGTCCTCTTGCGGAGTGTAATGCTGTATGTTCCGGAGGAAATGGGAAATATTCAGCAGAGTCCTGGTATTTCTGGGAGAAGAGGTCTGATGTGGGGGGGGGGAAGGTGATGTATCTGTGAGAAAGCTGGTGTTTCTGGGAGAAAATGCCAGGTATTGGTGAGGAAACAGATGCTAGAGAGGGAAAAGGCCATCCCTTTGGGAGAGAAGTGGTATTTCTGGGAGAAAATGCCCCAAATCGGGGAGTAAGTGTCATCCTGAGGCGTGTCATGGAGTAGATTTGGGAGGAAATGGAGGTGTTTCACAGAGTAGCGGCACTTCTGGGAGAAAATGTCCTCAGTGGGAAAGACAATGTCCTCTTGAGGGAAGAAAACGGGTCTTTCTTACAGCAAATGTCATCCAATTGGGAGAAAATCTCCTCTCTTGGGGAGAAAAGTGGTCTTTCTGAGAGAAGGTGTCCTCTTCTTGGCTGCAAGTGTCCCATTTGGCATTGTCATGGAGGCTTTTTGGGGAGAAAGCGTGTGGCAGTTGTAAGAGAAGGGGTATTTCTGGGAGCAAATCTCCTCTTTTTGGAAGAGAAGGTGAAATTTCCAAGGGAAAAGTGGCATTTCTGGGAGGAAATGACATAGCTGGGGGAGAAAAGTGGGAACCGGTGGGAAAGAAGATCTTGTACTGGAGAGCAACGGTGGTCTTTTTGGTGTGTCTTGGGGAGACAACGTGGTAAATAGGGGAGACAATGTCCTCTGGAGGAGTGTCAAGTAGTATTTGGGAGAGCAAACGTCAGGTATTTCTCGGAAACCGGCTGTTTCTGGGAGATAGTAGCAGACTTGGTTGGAAAATGACAGGTGTTTGTGAGAAAGCTGGTATTTTGGGGAAAAAAGGCCGTTTTTTAAAGAATAAGCTGGCATTTCTGGGAGAATATGTCCCATCTTTGGGAGAAAACGGGTGTATGTGGGAGAAAATGTCGTGTATTTGGGAGAAAGCTGGTGTATGTGGGAGAAAAGGCCATTGTGATGGGAGTCAGTGTGATCTTGAGGAGTGGAAAGCAGTATTCTTGAGATGAAACGTGAGGTATTTCTAAGAGTCCTGGTATTTCTGGGAGAAAATGTCTTGTTTTGGAGAGCCAAAGTCCCATTTTGGGGGCAGAAGCTGGTATTTCTGTGACACTGCCATCTTGATGGGGGTAAGTGTGATCTTGAGGAGTGTAAAGCAGCATTTTGGTTAGAAAATGGGAGCTCTTCCTAAGAGCAGTGCTATTTCTGGGAGAAAAGGAGCTCTACTGGGCATAAAAATGGTGTATCTGTGATAAAATGCCACGTTTCTGAAAGAAACTGTCCTCTTGCGGAGTGTAATGCTGTATGTTCCGGAGGAAATGGGAAATATTCAGCAGAGTCCTGGTATTTCTGGGAGAAGAGGTCTGATGTGGGGGGGGGAAGGTGATGTATCTGTGAGAAAGCTGGTGTTTCTGGGAGAAAATGCCAGGTATTGGTGAGGAAACAGATGCTAGAGAGGGAAAAGGCCATCCCTTTGGGAGAGAAGTGGTATTTCTGGGAGAAAATGCCCCAAATCGGGGAGTAAGTGTCATCCTGAGGCGTGTCATGGAGTAGATTTGGGAGGAAATGGAGGTGTTTCACAGAGTAGCGGCACTTCTGGGAGAAAATGTCCTCAGTGGGAAAGACAATGTCCTCTTGAGGGAAGAAAACGGGTCTTTCTTACAGCAAATGTCATCCAATTGGGAGAAAATCTCCTCTCTTGGGGAGAAAAGTGGTCTTTCTGAGAGAAGGTGTCCTCTTCTTGGCTGCAAGTGTCCCATTTGGCATTGTCATGGAGGCTTTTTGGGGAGAAAGCGTGTGGCAGTTGTAAGAGAAGGGGTATTTCTGGGAGCAAATCTCCTCTTTTTGGAAGAGAAGGTGAAATTTCCAAGGGAAAAGTGGCATTTCTGGGAGGAAATGACATAGCTGGGGGAGAAAAGTGGGAACCGGTGGGAAAGAAGATCTTGTACTGGAGAGCAACGGTGGTCTTTTTGGTGTGCCAAGTGGTCTCTTGGGGAGACAACGTGGTAAATAGGGGAGACAATGTCCTCTGGAGGAGTGTCAAGTAGTATTTGGGAGAGCAAACGTCAGGTATTTCTCGGAAACCGGCTGTTTCTGGGAGATAGTAGCAGACTTGGTTGGAAAATGACAGGTGTTTGTGAGAAAGCTGGTATTTTGGGGAAAAAAGGCCGTTTTTTAAAGAATAAGCTGGCATTTCTGGGAGAATATGTCCCATCTTTGGGAGAAAACGGGTGTATGTGGGAGAAAATGTCGTGTATTTGGGAGAAAGCTGGTGTATGTGGGAGAAAAGGCCATTGTGATGGGAGTCAGTGTGATCTTGAGGAGTGGAAAGCAGTATTCTTGAGATGAAACGTGAGGTATTTCTAAGAGTCCTGGTATTTCTGGGAGAAAATGTCTTGTTTTGGAGAGCCAAAGTCCCATTTTGGGGGCAGAAGCTGGTATTTCTGTGACACTGCCATCTTGATGGGGGTAAGTGTGATCTTGAGGAGTGTAAAGCAGCATTTTGGTTAGAAAATGAGAGCTCTTCCTAAGAGCAGTGCTATTTCTGGGAGAAAAGGAGCTCTACTGGGCATAAAAATGGTGTATCTGTGATAAAATGCCACATTTCTGAAAGAAACTGTCCTCTTGCGGAGTGTAATGCTGTATGTTCCGGAGGAAATGGGAAATATTCAGCAGAGTCCTGGTATTTCTGGGAGAAGAGGTCTGATGTGGGGGGGGGAAGGTGATGTATCTGTGAGAAAGCTGGTGTTTCTGGGAGAAAATGCCAGGTATTGGTGAGGAAACAGATGCTAGAGAGGGAAAAGGCCATCCCTTTGGGAGAGAAGTGGTATTTCTGGGAGAAAATGCCCCAAATCGGGGAGTAAGTGTCATCCTGAGGCGTGTCATGGAGTAGATTTGGGAGGAAATGGAGGTGTTTCACAGAGTAGCGGCACTTCTGGGAGAAAATGTCCTCAGTGGGAAAGACAATGTCCTCTTGAGGGAAGAAAACAGGTCTTTCTTACAGCAAATGTCATCCAATTGGGAGAAAATCTCCTCTCTTGGGGAGAAAAGTGGTCTTTCTGAGAGAAGGTGTCCTCTTCTTGGCTGCAAGTGTCCCATTTGGCATTGTCATGGAGGCTTTTTGGGGAGAAAGCGTGTGGCAGTTGTAAGAGAAGGGGTATTTCTGGGAGCAAATCTCCTCTTTTTGGAAGAGAAGGTGAAATTTCCAAGGGAAAAGTGGCATTTCTGGGAGGAAATGACATAGCTGGGGGAGAAAAGTGGGAACCGGTGGGAAAGAAGATCTTGTACTGGAGAGCAACGGTGGTCTTTTTGGTGTGCCAAGTGGTCTCTTGGGGAGACAACGTGGTAAATAGGGGAGACAATGTCCTCTGGAGGAGTGTCAAGTAGTATTTGGGAGAGCAAACGTCAGGTATTTCTCGGAAACCGGCTGTTTCTGGGAGATAGTAGCAGACTTGGTTGGAAAATGACAGGTGTTTGTGAGAAAGCTGGTATTTTGGGGAAAAAAGGCCGTTTTTTAAAGAATAAGCTGGCATTTCTGGGAGAATATGTCCCATCTTTGGGAGAAAACGGGTGTATGTGGGAGAAAATGTCGTGTATTTGGGAGAAAGCTGGTGTATGTGGGAGAAAAGGCCATTGTGATGGGAGTCAGTGTGATCTTGAGGAGTGGAAAGCAGTATTCTTGAGATGAAACGTGAGGTATTTCTAAGAGTCCTGGTATTTCTGGGAGAAAATGTCTTGTTTTGGAGAGCCAAAGTCCCATTTTGGGGGCAGAAGCTGGTATTTCTGTGACACTGCCATCTTGATGGGGGTAAGTGTGATCTTGAGGAGTGTAAAGCAGCATTTTGGTTAGAAAATGGGAGCTCTTCCTAAGAGCAGTGCTATTTCTGGGAGAAAAGGAGCTCTACTGGGCATAAAAATGGTGTATCTGTGATAAAATGCCACGTTTCTGAAAGAAACTGTCCTCTTGCGGAGTGTAATGCTGTATGTTCCGGAGGAAATGGGAAATATTCAGCAGAGTCCTGGTATTTCTGGGAGAAGAGGTCTGATGTGGGGGGGGGGAAGGTGATGTATCTGTGAGAAAGCTGGTGTTTCTGGGAGAAAATGCCAGGTATTGGTGAGGAAACAGATGCTAGAGAGGGAAAAGGCCATCCCTTTGGGAGAGAAGTGGTATTTCTGGGAGAAAATGCCCCAAATCGGGGAGTAAGTGTCATCCTGAGGCGTGTCATGGAGTAGATTTGGGAGGAAATGGAGGTGTTTCACAGAGTAGCGGCACTTCTGGGAGAAAATGTCCTCAGTGGGAAAGACAATGTCCTCTTGAGGGAAGAAAACGGGTCTTTCTTACAGCAAATGTCATCCAATTGGGAGAAAATCTCCTCTCTTGGGGAGAAAAGTGGTCTTTCTGAGAGAAGGTGTCCTCTTCTTGGCTGCAAGTGTCCCATTTGGCATTGTCATGGAGGCTTTTTGGGGAGAAAGCGTGTGGCAGTTGTAAGAGAAGGGGTATTTCTGGGAGCAAATCTCCTCTTTTTGGAAGAGAAGGTGAAATTTCCAAGGGAAAAGTGGCATTTCTGGGAGGAAATGACATAGCTGGGGGAGAAAAGTGGGAACCGGTGGGAAAGAAGATCTTGTACTGGAGAGCAACGGTGGTCTTTTTGGTGTGTCTTGGGGAGACAACGTGGTAAATAGGGGAGACAATGTCCTCTGGAGGAGTGTCAAGTAGTATTTGGGAGAGCAAACGTCAGGTATTTCTCGGAAACCGGCTGTTTCTGGGAGATAGTAGCAGACTTGGTTGGAAAATGACAGGTGTTTGTGAGAAAGCTGGTATTTTGGGAAAAAAAGGCCGTTTTTTAAAGAATAAGCTGGCATTTCTGGGAGAATATGTCCCATCTTTGGGAGAAAACGGGTGTATGTGGGAGAAAATGTCGTGTATTTGGGAGAAAGCTGGTGTATGTGGGAGAAAAGGCCATTGTGATGGGAGTCAGTGTGATCTTGAGGAGTGGAAAGCAGTATTCTTGAGATGAAACGTGAGGTATTTCTAAGAGTCCTGGTATTTCTGGGAGAAAATGTCTTGTTTTGGAGAGCCAAAGTCCCATTTTGGGGGCAGAAGCTGGTATTTCTGTGACACTGCCATCTTGATGGGGGTAAGTGTGATCTTGAGGAGTGTAAAGCAGCATTTTGGTTAGAAAATGGGAGCTCTTCCTAAGAGCAGTGCTATTTCTGGGAGAAAAGGAGCTCTACTGGGCATAAAAATGGTGTATCTGTGATAAAATGCCACGTTTCTGAAAGAAACTGTCCTCTTGCGGAGTGTAATGCTGTATGTTCCGGAGGAAATGGGAAATATTCAGCAGAGTCCTGGTATTTCTGGGAGAAGAGGTCTGATGTGGGGGGGGGGAAGGTGATGTATCTGTGAGAAAGCTGGTGTTTCTGGGAGAAAATGCCAGGTATTGGTGAGGAAACAGATGCTAGAGAGGGAAAAGGCCATCCCTTTGGGAGAGAAGTGGTATTTCTGGGAGAAAATGCCCCAAATCGGGGAGTAAGTGTCATCCTGAGGCGTGTCATGGAGTAGATTTGGGAGGAAATGGAGGTGTTTCACAGAGTAGCGGCACTTCTGGGAGAAAATGTCCTCAGTGGGAAAGACAATGTCCTCTTGAGGGAAGAAAACGGGTCTTTCTTACAGCAAATGTCATCCAATTGGGAGAAAATCTCCTCTCTTGGGGAGAAAAGTGGTCTTTCTGAGAGAAGGTGTCCTCTTCTTGGCTGCAAGTGTCCCATTTGGCATTGTCATGGAGGCTTTTTGGGGAGAAAGCGTGTGGCAGTTGTAAGAGAAGGGGTATTTCTGGGAGCAAATCTCCTCTTTTTGGAAGAGAAGGTGAAATTTCCAAGGGAAAAGTGGCATTTCTGGGAGGAAATGACATAGCTGGGGGAGAAAAGTGGGAACCGGTGGGAAAGAAGATCTTGTACTGGAGAGCAACGGTGGTCTTTTTGGTGTGCCAAGTGGTCTCTTGGGGAGACAACGTGGTAAATAGGGGAGACAATGTCCTCTGGAGGAGTGTCAAGTAGTATTTGGGAGAGCAAACGTCAGGTATTTCTCGGAAACCGGCTGTTTCTGGGAGATAGTAGCAGACTTGGTTGGAAAATGACAGGTGTTTGTGAGAAAGCTGGTATTTTGGGGAAAAAAGGCCGTTTTTTAAAGAATAAGCTGGCATTTCTGGGAGAATATGTCCCATCTTTGGGAGAAAACGGGTGTATGTGGGAGAAAATGTCGTGTATTTGGGAGAAAGCTGGTGTATGTGGGAGAAAAGGCCATTGTGATGGGAGTCAGTGTGATCTTGAGGAGTGGAAAGCAGTATTCTTGAGATGAAACGTGAGGTATTTCTAAGAGTCCTGGTATTTCTGGGAGAAAATGTCTTGTTTTGGAGAGCCAAAGTCCCATTTTGGGGGCAGAAGCTGGTATTTCTGTGACACTGCCATCTTGATGGGGGTAAGTGTGATCTTGAGGAGTGTAAAGCAGCATTTTGGTTAGAAAATGGGAGCTCTTCCTAAGAGCAGTGCTATTTCTGGGAGAAAAGGAGCTCTACTGGGCATAAAAATGGTGTATCTGTGATAAAATGCCACGTTTCTGAAAGAAACTGTCCTCTTGCGGAGTGTAATGCTGTATGTTCCGGAGGAAATGGGAAATATTCAGCAGAGTCCTGGTATTTCTGGGAGAAGAGGTCTGATGTGGGGGGGGGGAAGGTGATGTATCTGTGAGAAAGCTGGTGTTTCTGGGAGAAAATGCCAGGTATTGGTGAGGAAACAGATGCTAGAGAGGGAAAAGGCCATCCCTTTGGGAGAGAAGTGGTATTTCTGGGAGAAAATGCCCCAAATCGGGGAGTAAGTGTCATCCTGAGGCGTGTCATGGAGTAGATTTGGGAGGAAATGGAGGTGTTTCACAGAGTAGCGGCACTTCTGGGAGAAAATGTCCTCAGTGGGAAAGACAATGTCCTCTTGAGGGAAGAAAACGGGTCTTTCTTACAGCAAATGTCATCCAATTGGGAGAAAATCTCCTCTCTTGGGGAGAAAAGTGGTCTTTCTGAGAGAAGGTGTCCTCTTCTTGGCTGCAAGTGTCCCATTTGGCATTGTCATGGAGGCTTTTTGGGGAGAAAGCGTGTGGCAGTTGTAAGAGAAGGGGTATTTCTGGGAGCAAATCTCCTCTTTTTGGAAGAGAAGGTGAAATTTCCAAGGGAAAAGTGGCATTTCTGGGAGGAAATGACATAGCTGGGGGAGAAAAGTGGGAACCGGTGGGAAAGAAGATCTTGTACTGGAGAGCAACGGTGGTCTTTTTGGTGTGCCAAGTGGTCTCTTGGGGAGACAACGTGGTAAATAGGGGAGACAATGTCCTCTGGAGGAGTGTCAAGTAGTATTTGGGAGAGCAAACGTCAGGTATTTCTCGGAAACCGGCTGTTTCTGGGAGATAGTAGCAGACTTGGTTGGAAAATGACAGGTGTTTGTGAGAAAGCTGGTATTTTGGGGAAAAAAGGCCGTTTTTTAAAGAATAAGCTGGCATTTCTGGGAGAATATGTCCCATCTTTGGGAGAAAACGGGTGTATGTGGGAGAAAATGTCGTGTATTTGGGAGAAAGCTGGTGTATGTGGGAGAAAAGGCCATTGTGATGGGAGTCAGTGTGATCTTGAGGAGTGGAAAGCAGTATTCTTGAGATGAAACGTGAGGTATTTCTAAGAGTCCTGGTATTTCTGGGAGAAAATGTCTTGTTTTGGAGAGCCAAAGTCCCATTTTGGGGGCAGAAGCTGGTATTTCTGTGACACTGCCATCTTGATGGGGGTAAGTGTGATCTTGAGGAGTGTAAAGCAGCATTTTGGTTAGAAAATGGGAGCTCTTCCTAAGAGCAGTGCTATTTCTGGGAGAAAAGGAGCTCTACTGGGCATAAAAATGGTGTATCTGTGATAAAATGCCACATTTCTGAAAGAAACTGTCCTCTTGCGGAGTGTAATGCTGTATGTTCCGGAGGAAATGGGAAATATTCAGCAGAGTCCTGGTATTTCTGGGAGAAGAGGTCTGATGTGGGGGGGGGAAGGTGATGTATCTGTGAGAAAGCTGGTGTTTCTGGGAGAAAATGCCAGGTATTGGTGAGGAAACAGATGCTAGAGAGGGAAAAGGCCATCCCTTTGGGAGAGAAGTGGTATTTCTGGGAGAAAATGCCCCAAATCGGGGAGTAAGTGTCATCCTGAGGCGTGTCATGGAGTAGATTTGGGAGGAAATGGAGGTGTTTCACAGAGTAGCGGCACTTCTGGGAGAAAATGTCCTCAGTGGGAAAGACAATGTCCTCTTGAGGGAAGAAAACAGGTCTTTCTTACAGCAAATGTCATCCAATTGGGAGAAAATCTCCTCTCTTGGGGAGAAAAGTGGTCTTTCTGAGAGAAGGTGTCCTCTTCTTGGCTGCAAGTGTCCCATTTGGCATTGTCATGGAGGCTTTTTGGGGAGAAAGCGTGTGGCAGTTGTAAGAGAAGGGGTATTTCTGGGAGCAAATCTCCTCTTTTTGGAAGAGAAGGTGAAATTTCCAAGGGAAAAGTGGCATTTCTGGGAGGAAATGACATAGCTGGGGGAGAAAAGTGGGAACCGGTGGGAAAGAAGATCTTGTACTGGAGAGCAACGGTGGTCTTTTTGGTGTGCCAAGTGGTCTCTTGGGGAGACAACGTGGTAAATAGGGGAGACAATGTCCTCTGGAGGAGTGTCAAGTAGTATTTGGGAGAGCAAACGTCAGGTATTTCTCGGAAACCGGCTGTTTCTGGGAGATAGTAGCAGACTTGGTTGGAAAATGACAGGTGTTTGTGAGAAAGCTGGTATTTTGGGGAAAAAAGGCCGTTTTTTAAAGAATAAGCTGGCATTTCTGGGAGAATATGTCCCATCTTTGGGAGAAAACGGGTGTATGTGGGAGAAAATGTCGTGTATTTGGGAGAAAGCTGGTGTATGTGGGAGAAAAGGCCATTGTGATGGGAGTCAGTGTGATCTTGAGGAGTGGAAAGCAGTATTCTTGAGATGAAACGTGAGGTATTTCTAAGAGTCCTGGTATTTCTGGGAGAAAATGTCTTGTTTTGGAGAGCCAAAGTCCCATTTTGGGGGCAGAAGCTGGTATTTCTGTGACACTGCCATCTTGATGGGGGTAAGTGTGATCTTGAGGAGTGTAAAGCAGCATTTTGGTTAGAAAATGGGAGCTCTTCCTAAGAGCAGTGCTATTTCTGGGAGAAAAGGAGCTCTACTGGGCATAAAAATGGTGTATCTGTGATAAAATGCCACGTTTCTGAAAGAAACTGTCCTCTTGCGGAGTGTAATGCTGTATGTTCCGGAGGAAATGGGAAATATTCAGCAGAGTCCTGGTATTTCTGGGAGAAGAGGTCTGATGTGGGGGGGGGGGAAGGTGATGTATCTGTGAGAAAGCTGGTGTTTCTGGGAGAAAATGCCAGGTATTGGTGAGGAAACAGATGCTAGAGAGGGAAAAGGCCATCCCTTTGGGAGAGAAGTGGTATTTCTGGGAGAAAATGCCCCAAATCGGGGAGTAAGTGTCATCCTGAGGCGTGTCATGGAGTAGATTTGGGAGGAAATGGAGGTGTTTCACAGAGTAGCGGCACTTCTGGGAGAAAATGTCCTCAGTGGGAAAGACAATGTCCTCTTGAGGGAAGAAAACGGGTCTTTCTTACAGCAAATGTCATCCAATTGGGAGAAAATCTCCTCTCTTGGGGAGAAAAGTGGTCTTTCTGAGAGAAGGTGTCCTCTTCTTGGCTGCAAGTGTCCCATTTGGCATTGTCATGGAGGCTTTTTGGGGAGAAAGCGTGTGGCAGTTGTAAGAGAAGGGGTATTTCTGGGAGCAAATCTCCTCTTTTTGGAAGAGAAGGTGAAATTTCCAAGGGAAAAGTGGCATTTCTGGGAGGAAATGACATAGCTGGGGGAGAAAAGTGGGAACCGGTGGGAAAGAAGATCTTGTACTGGAGAGCAACGGTGGTCTTTTTGGTGTGCCAAGTGGTCTCTTGGGGAGACAACGTGGTAAATAGGGGAGACAATGTCCTCTGGAGGAGTGTCAAGTAGTATTTGGGAGAGCAAACGTCAGGTATTTCTCGGAAACCGGCTGTTTCTGGGAGATAGTAGCAGACTTGGTTGGAAAATGACAGGTGTTTGTGAGAAAGCTGGTATTTTGGGGAAAAAAGGCCGTTTTTTAAAGAATAAGCTGGCATTTCTGGGAGAATATGTCCCATCTTTGGGAGAAAACGGGTGTATGTGGGAGAAAATGTCGTGTATTTGGGAGAAAGCTGGTGTATGTGGGAGAAAAGGCCATTGTGATGGGAGTCAGTGTGATCTTGAGGAGTGGAAAGCAGTATTCTTGAGATGAAACGTGAGGTATTTCTAAGAGTCCTGGTATTTCTGGGAGAAAATGTCTTGTTTTGGAGAGCCAAAGTCCCATTTTGGGGGCAGAAGCTGGTATTTCTGTGACACTGCCATCTTGATGGGGGTAAGTGTGATCTTGAGGAGTGTAAAGCAGCATTTTGGTTAGAAAATGGGAGCTCTTCCTAAGAGCAGTGCTATTTCTGGGAGAAAAGGAGCTCTACTGGGCATAAAAATGGTGTATCTGTGATAAAATGCCACATTTCTGAAAGAAACTGTCCTCTTGCGGAGTGTAATGCTGTATGTTCCGGAGGAAATGGGAAATATTCAGCAGAGTCCTGGTATTTCTGGGAGAAGAGGTCTGATGTGGGGGGGGGAAGGTGATGTATCTGTGAGAAAGCTGGTGTTTCTGGGAGAAAATGCCAGGTATTGGTGAGGAAACAGATGCTAGAGAGGGAAAAGGCCATCCCTTTGGGAGAGAAGTGGTATTTCTGGGAGAAAATGCCCCAAATCGGGGAGTAAGTGTCATCCTGAGGCGTGTCATGGAGTAGATTTGGGAGGAAATGGAGGTGTTTCACAGAGTAGCGGCACTTCTGGGAGAAAATGTCCTCAGTGGGAAAGACAATGTCCTCTTGAGGGAAGAAAACAGGTCTTTCTTACAGCAAATGTCATCCAATTGGGAGAAAATCTCCTCTCTTGGGGAGAAAAGTGGTCTTTCTGAGAGAAGGTGTCCTCTTCTTGGCTGCAAGTGTCCCATTTGGCATTGTCATGGAGGCTTTTTGGGGAGAAAGCGTGTGGCAGTTGTAAGAGAAGGGGTATTTCTGGGAGCAAATCTCCTCTTTTTGGAAGAGAAGGTGAAATTTCCAAGGGAAAAGTGGCATTTCTGGGAGGAAATGACATAGCTGGGGGAGAAAAGTGGGAACCGGTGGGAAAGAAGATCTTGTACTGGAGAGCAACGGTGGTCTTTTTGGTGTGCCAAGTGGTCTCTTGGGGAGACAACGTGGTAAATAGGGGAGACAATGTCCTCTGGAGGAGTGTCAAGTAGTATTTGGGAGAGCAAACGTCAGGTATTTCTCGGAAACCGGCTGTTTCTGGGAGATAGTAGCAGACTTGGTTGGAAAATGACAGGTGTTTGTGAGAAAGCTGGTATTTTGGGGAAAAAAGGCCGTTTTTTAAAGAATAAGCTGGCATTTCTGGGAGAATATGTCCCATCTTTGGGAGAAAACGGGTGTATGTGGGAGAAAATGTCGTGTATTTGGGAGAAAGCTGGTGTATGTGGGAGAAAAGGCCATTGTGATGGGAGTCAGTGTGATCTTGAGGAGTGGAAAGCAGTATTCTTGAGATGAAACGTGAGGTATTTCTAAGAGTCCTGGTATTTCTGGGAGAAAATGTCTTGTTTTGGAGAGCCAAAGTCCCATTTTGGGGGCAGAAGCTGGTATTTCTGTGACACTGCCATCTTGATGGGGGTAAGTGTGATCTTGAGGAGTGTAAAGCAGCATTTTGGTTAGAAAATGGGAGCTCTTCCTAAGAGCAGTGCTATTTCTGGGAGAAAAGGAGCTCTACTGGGCATAAAAATGGTGTATCTGTGATAAAATGCCACGTTTCTGAAAGAAACTGTCCTCTTGCGGAGTGTAATGCTGTATGTTCCGGAGGAAATGGGAAATATTCAGCAGAGTCCTGGTATTTCTGGGAGAAGAGGTCTGATGTGGGGGGGGGGAAGGTGATGTATCTGTGAGAAAGCTGGTGTTTCTGGGAGAAAATGCCAGGTATTGGTGAGGAAACAGATGCTAGAGAGGGAAAAGGCCATCCCTTTGGGAGAGAAGTGGTATTTCTGGGAGAAAATGCCCCAAATCGGGGAGTAAGTGTCATCCTGAGGCGTGTCATGGAGTAGATTTGGGAGGAAATGGAGGTGTTTCACAGAGTAGCGGCACTTCTGGGAGAAAATGTCCTCAGTGGGAAAGACAATGTCCTCTTGAGGGAAGAAAACGGGTCTTTCTTACAGCAAATGTCATCCAATTGGGAGAAAATCTCCTCTCTTGGGGAGAAAAGTGGTCTTTCTGAGAGAAGGTGTCCTCTTCTTGGCTGCAAGTGTCCCATTTGGCATTGTCATGGAGGCTTTTTGGGGAGAAAGCGTGTGGCAGTTGTAAGAGAAGGGGTATTTCTGGGAGCAAATCTCCTCTTTTTGGAAGAGAAGGTGAAATTTCCAAGGGAAAAGTGGCATTTCTGGGAGGAAATGACATAGCTGGGGGAGAAAAGTGGGAACCGGTGGGAAAGAAGATCTTGTACTGGAGAGCAACGGTGGTCTTTTTGGTGTGCCAAGTGGTCTCTTGGGGAGACAACGTGGTAAATAGGGGAGACAATGTCCTCTGGAGGAGTGTCAAGTAGTATTTGGGAGAGCAAACGTCAGGTATTTCTCGGAAACCGGCTGTTTCTGGGAGATAGTAGCAGACTTGGTTGGAAAATGACAGGTGTTTGTGAGAAAGCTGGTATTTTGGGGAAAAAAGGCCGTTTTTTAAAGAATAAGCTGGCATTTCTGGGAGAATATGTCCCATCTTTGGGAGAAAACGGGTGTATGTGGGAGAAAATGTCGTGTATTTGGGAGAAAGCTGGTGTATGTGGGAGAAAAGGCCATTGTGATGGGAGTCAGTGTGATCTTGAGGAGTGGAAAGCAGTATTCTTGAGATGAAACGTGAGGTATTTCTAAGAGTCCTGGTATTTCTGGGAGAAAATGTCTTGTTTTGGAGAGCCAAAGTCCCATTTTGGGGGCAGAAGCTGGTATTTCTGTGACACTGCCATCTTGATGGGGGTAAGTGTGATCTTGAGGAGTGTAAAGCAGCATTTTGGTTAGAAAATGGGAGCTCTTCCTAAGAGCAGTGCTATTTCTGGGAGAAAAGGAGCTCTACTGGGCATAAAAATGGTGTATCTGTGATAAAATGCCACATTTCTGAAAGAAACTGTCCTCTTGCGGAGTGTAATGCTGTATGTTCCGGAGGAAATGGGAAATATTCAGCAGAGTCCTGGTATTTCTGGGAGAAGAGGTCTGATGTGGGGGGGGGAAGGTGATGTATCTGTGAGAAAGCTGGTGTTTCTGGGAGAAAATGCCAGGTATTGGTGAGGAAACAGATGCTAGAGAGGGAAAAGGCCATCCCTTTGGGAGAGAAGTGGTATTTCTGGGAGAAAATGCCCCAAATCGGGGAGTAAGTGTCATCCTGAGGCGTGTCATGGAGTAGATTTGGGAGGAAATGGAGGTGTTTCACAGAGTAGCGGCACTTCTGGGAGAAAATGTCCTCAGTGGGAAAGACAATGTCCTCTTGAGGGAAGAAAACAGGTCTTTCTTACAGCAAATGTCATCCAATTGGGAGAAAATCTCCTCTCTTGGGGAGAAAAGTGGTCTTTCTGAGAGAAGGTGTCCTCTTCTTGGCTGCAAGTGTCCCATTTGGCATTGTCATGGAGGCTTTTTGGGGAGAAAGCGTGTGGCAGTTGTAAGAGAAGGGGTATTTCTGGGAGCAAATCTCCTCTTTTTGGAAGAGAAGGTGAAATTTCCAAGGGAAAAGTGGCATTTCTGGGAGGAAATGACATAGCTGGGGGAGAAAAGTGGGAACCGGTGGGAAAGAAGATCTTGTACTGGAGAGCAACGGTGGTCTTTTTGGTGTGCCAAGTGGTCTCTTGGGGAGACAACGTGGTAAATAGGGGAGACAATGTCCTCTGGAGGAGTGTCAAGTAGTATTTGGGAGAGCAAACGTCAGGTATTTCTCGGAAACCGGCTGTTTCTGGGAGATAGTAGCAGACTTGGTTGGAAAATGACAGGTGTTTGTGAGAAAGCTGGTATTTTGGGGAAAAAAGGCCGTTTTTTAAAGAATAAGCTGGCATTTCTGGGAGAATATGTCCCATCTTTGGGAGAAAACGGGTGTATGTGGGAGAAAATGTCGTGTATTTGGGAGAAAGCTGGTGTATGTGGGAGAAAAGGCCATTGTGATGGGAGTCAGTGTGATCTTGAGGAGTGGAAAGCAGTATTCTTGAGATGAAACGTGAGGTATTTCTAAGAGTCCTGGTATTTCTGGGAGAAAATGTCTTGTTTTGGAGAGCCAAAGTCCCATTTTGGGGGCAGAAGCTGGTATTTCTGTGACACTGCCATCTTGATGGGGGTAAGTGTGATCTTGAGGAGTGTAAAGCAGCATTTTGGTTAGAAAATGGGAGCTCTTCCTAAGAGCAGTGCTATTTCTGGGAGAAAAGGAGCTCTACTGGGCATAAAAATGGTGTATCTGTGATAAAATGCCACATTTCTGAAAGAAACTGTCCTCTTGCGGAGTGTAATGCTGTATGTTCCGGAGGAAATGGGAAATATTCAGCAGAGTCCTGGTATTTCTGGGAGAAGAGGTCTGATGTGGGGGGGGGAAGGTGATGTATCTGTGAGAAAGCTGGTGTTTCTGGGAGAAAATGCCAGGTATTGGTGAGGAAACAGATGCTAGAGAGGGAAAAGGCCATCCCTTTGGGAGAGAAGTGGTATTTCTGGGAGAAAATGCCCCAAATCGGGGAGTAAGTGTCATCCTGAGGCGTGTCATGGAGTAGATTTGGGAGGAAATGGAGGTGTTTCACAGAGTAGCGGCACTTCTGGGAGAAAATGTCCTCAGTGGGAAAGACAATGTCCTCTTGAGGGAAGAAAACAGGTCTTTCTTACAGCAAATGTCATCCAATTGGGAGAAAATCTCCTCTCTTGGGGAGAAAAGTGGTCTTTCTGAGAGAAGGTGTCCTCTTCTTGGCTGCAAGTGTCCCATTTGGCATTGTCATGGAGGCTTTTTGGGGAGAAAGCGTGTGGCAGTTGTAAGAGAAGGGGTATTTCTGGGAGCAAATCTCCTCTTTTTGGAAGAGAAGGTGAAATTTCCAAGGGAAAAGTGGCATTTCTGGGAGGAAATGACATAGCTGGGGGAGAAAAGTGGGAACCGGTGGGAAAGAAGATCTTGTACTGGAGAGCAACGGTGGTCTTTTTGGTGTGCCAAGTGGTCTCTTGGGGAGACAACGTGGTAAATAGGGGAGACAATGTCCTCTGGAGGAGTGTCAAGTAGTATTTGGGAGAGCAAACGTCAGGTATTTCTCGGAAACCGGCTGTTTCTGGGAGATAGTAGCAGACTTGGTTGGAAAATGACAGGTGTTTGTGAGAAAGCTGGTATTTTGGGGAAAAAAGGCCGTTTTTTAAAGAATAAGCTGGCATTTCTGGGAGAATATGTCCCATCTTTGGGAGAAAACGGGTGTATGTGGGAGAAAATGTCGTGTATTTGGGAGAAAGCTGGTGTATGTGGGAGAAAAGGCCATTGTGATGGGAGTCAGTGTGATCTTGAGGAGTGGAAAGCAGTATTCTTGAGATGAAACGTGAGGTATTTCTAAGAGTCCTGGTATTTCTGGGAGAAAATGTCTTGTTTTGGAGAGCCAAAGTCCCATTTTGGGGGCAGAAGCTGGTATTTCTGTGACACTGCCATCTTGATGGGGGTAAGTGTGATCTTGAGGAGTGTAAAGCAGCATTTTGGTTAGAAAATGGGAGCTCTTCCTAAGAGCAGTGCTATTTCTGGGAGAAAAGGAGCTCTACTGGGCATAAAAATGGTGTATCTGTGATAAAATGCCACATTTCTGAAAGAAACTGTCCTCTTGCGGAGTGTAATGCTGTATGTTCCGGAGGAAATGGGAAATATTCAGCAGAGTCCTGGTATTTCTGGGAGAAGAGGTCTGATGTGGGGGGGGGAAGGTGATGTATCTGTGAGAAAGCTGGTGTTTCTGGGAGAAAATGCCAGGTATTGGTGAGGAAACAGATGCTAGAGAGGGAAAAGGCCATCCCTTTGGGAGAGAAGTGGTATTTCTGGGAGAAAATGCCCCAAATCGGGGAGTAAGTGTCATCCTGAGGCGTGTCATGGAGTAGATTTGGGAGGAAATGGAGGTGTTTCACAGAGTAGCGGCACTTCTGGGAGAAAATGTCCTCAGTGGGAAAGACAATGTCCTCTTGAGGGAAGAAAACGGGTCTTTCTTACAGCAAATGTCATCCAATTGGGAGAAAATCTCCTCTCTTGGGGAGAAAAGTGGTCTTTCTGAGAGAAGGTGTCCTCTTCTTGGCTGCAAGTGTCCCATTTGGCATTGTCATGGAGGCTTTTTGGGGAGAAAGCGTGTGGCAGTTGTAAGAGAAGGGGTATTTCTGGGAGCAAATCTCCTCTTTTTGGAAGAGAAGGTGAAATTTCCAAGGGAAAAGTGGCATTTCTGGGAGGAAATGACATAGCTGGGGGAGAAAAGTGGGAACCGGTGGGAAAGAAGATCTTGTACTGGAGAGCAACGGTGGTCTTTTTGGTGTGCCAAGTGGTCTCTTGGGGAGACAACGTGGTAAATAGGGGAGACAATGTCCTCTGGAGGAGTGTCAAGTAGTATTTGGGAGAGCAAACGTCAGGTATTTCTCGGAAACCGGCTGTTTCTGGGAGATAGTAGCAGACTTGGTTGGAAAATGACAGGTGTTTGTGAGAAAGCTGGTATTTTGGGGAAAAAAGGCCGTTTTTTAAAGAATAAGCTGGCATTTCTGGGAGAATATGTCCCATCTTTGGGAGAAAACGGGTGTATGTGGGAGAAAATGTCGTGTATTTGGGAGAAAGCTGGTGTATGTGGGAGAAAAGGCCATTGTGATGGGAGTCAGTGTGATCTTGAGGAGTGGAAAGCAGTATTCTTGAGATGAAACGTGAGGTATTTCTAAGAGTCCTGGTATTTCTGGGAGAAAATGTCTTGTTTTGGAGAGCCAAAGTCCCATTTTGGGGGCAGAAGCTGGTATTTCTGTGACACTGCCATCTTGATGGGGGTAAGTGTGATCTTGAGGAGTGTAAAGCAGCATTTTGGTTAGAAAATGGGAGCTCTTCCTAAGAGCAGTGCTATTTCTGGGAGAAAAGGAGCTCTACTGGGCATAAAAATGGTGTATCTGTGATAAAATGCCACATTTCTGAAAGAAACTGTCCTCTTGCGGAGTGTAATGCTGTATGTTCCGGAGGAAATGGGAAATATTCAGCAGAGTCCTGGTATTTCTGGGAGAAGAGGTCTGATGTGGGGGGGGGAAGGTGATGTATCTGTGAGAAAGCTGGTGTTTCTGGGAGAAAATGCCAGGTATTGGTGAGGAAACAGATGCTAGAGAGGGAAAAGGCCATCCCTTTGGGAGAGAAGTGGTATTTCTGGGAGAAAATGCCCCAAATCGGGGAGTAAGTGTCATCCTGAGGCGTGTCATGGAGTAGATTTGGGAGGAAATGGAGGTGTTTCACAGAGTAGCGGCACTTCTGGGAGAAAATGTCCTCAGTGGGAAAGACAATGTCCTCTTGAGGGAAGAAAACAGGTCTTTCTTACAGCAAATGTCATCCAATTGGGAGAAAATCTCCTCTCTTGGGGAGAAAAGTGGTCTTTCTGAGAGAAGGTGTCCTCTTCTTGGCTGCAAGTGTCCCATTTGGCATTGTCATGGAGGCTTTTTGGGGAGAAAGCGTGTGGCAGTTGTAAGAGAAGGGGTATTTCTGGGAGCAAATCTCCTCTTTTTGGAAGAGAAGGTGAAATTTCCAAGGGAAAAGTGGCATTTCTGGGAGGAAATGACATAGCTGGGGGAGAAAAGTGGGAACCGGTGGGAAAGAAGATCTTGTACTGGAGAGCAACGGTGGTCTTTTTGGTGTGCCAAGTGGTCTCTTGGGGAGACAACGTGGTAAATAGGGGAGACAATGTCCTCTGGAGGAGTGTCAAGTAGTATTTGGGAGAGCAAACGTCAGGTATTTCTCGGAAACCGGCTGTTTCTGGGAGATAGTAGCAGACTTGGTTGGAAAATGACAGGTGTTTGTGAGAAAGCTGGTATTTTGGGGAAAAAAGGCCGTTTTTTAAAGAATAAGCTGGCATTTCTGGGAGAATATGTCCCATCTTTGGGAGAAAACGGGTGTATGTGGGAGAAAATGTCGTGTATTTGGGAGAAAGCTGGTGTATGTGGGAGAAAAGGCCATTGTGATGGGAGTCAGTGTGATCTTGAGGAGTGGAAAGCAGTATTCTTGAGATGAAACGTGAGGTATTTCTAAGAGTCCTGGTATTTCTGGGAGAAAATGTCTTGTTTTGGAGAGCCAAAGTCCCATTTTGGGGGCAGAAGCTGGTATTTCTGTGACACTGCCATCTTGATGGGGGTAAGTGTGATCTTGAGGAGTGTAAAGCAGCATTTTGGTTAGAAAATGGGAGCTCTTCCTAAGAGCAGTGCTATTTCTGGGAGAAAAGGAGCTCTACTGGGCATAAAAATGGTGTATCTGTGATAAAATGCCACATTTCTGAAAGAAACTGTCCTCTTGCGGAGTGTAATGCTGTATGTTCCGGAGGAAATGGGAAATATTCAGCAGAGTCCTGGTATTTCTGGGAGAAGAGGTCTGATGTGGGGGGGGGAAGGTGATGTATCTGTGAGAAAGCTGGTGTTTCTGGGAGAAAATGCCAGGTATTGGTGAGGAAACAGATGCTAGAGAGGGAAAAGGCCATCCCTTTGGGAGAGAAGTGGTATTTCTGGGAGAAAATGCCCCAAATCGGGGAGTAAGTGTCATCCTGAGGCGTGTCATGGAGTAGATTTGGGAGGAAATGGAGGTGTTTCACAGAGTAGCGGCACTTCTGGGAGAAAATGTCCTCAGTGGGAAAGACAATGTCCTCTTGAGGGAAGAAAACAGGTCTTTCTTACAGCAAATGTCATCCAATTGGGAGAAAATCTCCTCTCTTGGGGAGAAAAGTGGTCTTTCTGAGAGAAGGTGTCCTCTTCTTGGCTGCAAGTGTCCCATTTGGCATTGTCATGGAGGCTTTTTGGGGAGAAAGCGTGTGGCAGTTGTAAGAGAAGGGGTATTTCTGGGAGCAAATCTCCTCTTTTTGGAAGAGAAGGTGAAATTTCCAAGGGAAAAGTGGCATTTCTGGGAGGAAATGACATAGCTGTGGGAGAAAAGTGGGAACCGGTGGGAAAGAAGATCTTGTACTGGAGAGCAACGGTGGTCTTTTTGGTGTGCCAAGTGGTCTCTTGGGGAGACAACGTGGTAAATAGGGGAGACAATGTCCTCTGGAGGAGTGTCAAGTAGTATTTGGGAGAGCAAACGTCAGGTATTTCTCGGAAACCGGCTGTTTCTGGGAGATAGTAGCAGACTTGGTTGGAAAATGACAGGTGTTTGTGAGAAAGCTGGTATTTTGGGGAAAAAAGGCCGTTTTTTAAAGAATAAGCTGGCATTTCTGGGAGAATATGTCCCATCTTTGGGAGAAAACGGGTGTATGTGGGAGAAAATGTCGTGTATTTGGGAGAAAGCTGGTGTATGTGGGAGAAAAGGCCATTGTGATGGGAGTCAGTGTGATCTTGAGGAGTGGAAAGCAGTATTCTTGAGATGAAACGTGAGGTATTTCTAAGAGTCCTGGTATTTCTGGGAGAAAATGTCTTGTTTTGGAGAGCCAAAGTCCCATTTTGGGGGCAGAAGCTGGTATTTCTGTGACACTGCCATCTTGATGGGGGTAAGTGTGATCTTGAGGAGTGTAAAGCAGCATTTTGGTTAGAAAATGGGAGCTCTTCCTAAGAGCAGTGCTATTTCTGGGAGAAAAGGAGCTCTACTGGGCATAAAAATGGTGTATCTGTGATAAAATGCCACATTTCTGAAAGAAACTGTCCTCTTGCGGAGTGTAATGCTGTATGTTCCGGAGGAAATGGGAAATATTCAGCAGAGTCCTGGTATTTCTGGGAGAAGAGGTCTGATGTGGGGGGGGGAAGGTGATGTATCTGTGAGAAAGCTGGTGTTTCTGGGAGAAAATGCCAGGTATTGGTGAGGAAACAGATGCTAGAGAGGGAAAAGGCCATCCCTTTGGGAGAGAAGTGGTATTTCTGGGAGAAAATGCCCCAAATCGGGGAGTAAGTGTCATCCTGAGGCGTGTCATGGAGTAGATTTGGGAGGAAATGGAGGTGTTTCACAGAGTAGCGGCACTTCTGGGAGAAAATGTCCTCAGTGGGAAAGACAATGTCCTCTTGAGGGAAGAAAACAGGTCTTTCTTACAGCAAATGTCATCCAATTGGGAGAAAATCTCCTCTCTTGGGGAGAAAAGTGGTCTTTCTGAGAGAAGGTGTCCTCTTCTTGGCTGCAAGTGTCCCATTTGGCATTGTCATGGAGGCTTTTTGGGGAGAAAGCGTGTGGCAGTTGTAAGAGAAGGGGTATTTCTGGGAGCAAATCTCCTCTTTTTGGAAGAGAAGGTGAAATTTCCAAGGGAAAAGTGGCATTTCTGGGAGGAAATGACATAGCTGGGGGAGAAAAGTGGGAACCGGTGGGAAAGAAGATCTTGTACTGGAGAGCAACGGTGGTCTTTTTGGTGTGCCAAGTGGTCTCTTGGGGAGACAACGTGGTAAATAGGGGAGACAATGTCCTCTGGAGGAGTGTCAAGTAGTATTTGGGAGAGCAAACGTCAGGTATTTCTCGGAAACCGGCTGTTTCTGGGAGATAGTAGCAGACTTGGTTGGAAAATGACAGGTGTTTGTGAGAAAGCTGGTATTTTGGGGAAAAAAGGCCGTTTTTTAAAGAATAAGCTGGCATTTCTGGGAGAATATGTCCCATCTTTGGGAGAAAACGGGTGTATGTGGGAGAAAATGTCGTGTATTTGGGAGAAAGCTGGTGTATGTGGGAGAAAAGGCCATTGTGATGGGAGTCAGTGTGATCTTGAGGAGTGGAAAGCAGTATTCTTGAGATGAAACGTGAGGTATTTCTAAGAGTCCTGGTATTTCTGGGAGAAAATGTCTTGTTTTGGAGAGCCAAAGTCCCATTTTGGGGGCAGAAGCTGGTATTTCTGTGACACTGCCATCTTGATGGGGGTAAGTGTGATCTTGAGGAGTGTAAAGCAGCATTTTGGTTAGAAAATGAGAGCTCTTCCTAAGAGCAGTGCTATTTCTGGGAGAAAAGGAGCTCTACTGGGCATAAAAATGGTGTATCTGTGATAAAATGCCACATTTCTGAAAGAAACTGTCCTCTTGCGGAGTGTAATGCTGTATGTTCCGGAGGAAATGGGAAATATTCAGCAGAGTCCTGGTATTTCTGGGAGAAGAGGTCTGATGTGGGGGGGGGAAGGTGATGTATCTGTGAGAAAGCTGGTGTTTCTGGGAGAAAATGCCAGGTATTGGTGAGGAAACAGATGCTAGAGAGGGAAAAGGCCATCCCTTTGGGAGAGAAGTGGTATTTCTGGGAGAAAATGCCCCAAATCGGGGAGTAAGTGTCATCCTGAGGCGTGTCATGGAGTAGATTTGGGAGGAAATGGAGGTGTTTCACAGAGTAGCGGCACTTCTGGGAGAAAATGTCCTCAGTGGGAAAGACAATGTCCTCTTGAGGGAAGAAAACAGGTCTTTCTTACAGCAAATGTCATCCAATTGGGAGAAAATCTCCTCTCTTGGGGAGAAAAGTGGTCTTTCTGAGAGAAGGTGTCCTCTTCTTGGCTGCAAGTGTCCCATTTGGCATTGTCATGGAGGCTTTTTGGGGAGAAAGCGTGTGGCAGTTGTAAGAGAAGGGGTATTTCTGGGAGCAAATCTCCTCTTTTTGGAAGAGAAGGTGAAATTTCCAAGGGAAAAGTGGCATTTCTGGGAGGAAATGACATAGCTGGGGGAGAAAAGTGGGAACCGGTGGGAAAGAAGATCTTGTACTGGAGAGCAACGGTGGTCTTTTTGGTGTGCCAAGTGGTCTCTTGGGGAGACAACGTGGTAAATAGGGGAGACAATGTCCTCTGGAGGAGTGTCAAGTAGTATTTGGGAGAGCAAACGTCAGGTATTTCTCGGAAACCGGCTGTTTCTGGGAGATAGTAGCAGACTTGGTTGGAAAATGACAGGTGTTTGTGAGAAAGCTGGTATTTTGGGGAAAAAAGGCCGTTTTTTAAAGAATAAGCTGGCATTTCTGGGAGAATATGTCCCATCTTTGGGAGAAAACGGGTGTATGTGGGAGAAAATGTCGTGTATTTGGGAGAAAGCTGGTGTATGTGGGAGAAAAGGCCATTGTGATGGGAGTCAGTGTGATCTTGAGGAGTGGAAAGCAGTATTCTTGAGATGAAACGTGAGGTATTTCTAAGAGTCCTGGTATTTCTGGGAGAAAATGTCTTGTTTTGGAGAGCCAAAGTCCCATTTTGGGGGCAGAAGCTGGTATTTCTGTGACACTGCCATCTTGATGGGGGTAAGTGTGATCTTGAGGAGTGTAAAGCAGCATTTTGGTTAGAAAATGGGAGCTCTTCCTAAGAGCAGTGCTATTTCTGGGAGAAAAGGAGCTCTACTGGGCATAAAAATGGTGTATCTGTGATAAAATGCCACATTTCTGAAAGAAACTGTCCTCTTGCGGAGTGTAATGCTGTATGTTCCGGAGGAAATGGGAAATATTCAGCAGAGTCCTGGTATTTCTGGGAGAAGAGGTCTGATGTGGGGGGGGGAAGGTGATGTATCTGTGAGAAAGCTGGTGTTTCTGGGAGAAAATGCCAGGTATTGGTGAGGAAACAGATGCTAGAGAGGGAAAAGGCCATCCCTTTGGGAGAGAAGTGGTATTTCTGGGAGAAAATGCCCCAAATCGGGGAGTAAGTGTCATCCTGAGGCGTGTCATGGAGTAGATTTGGGAGGAAATGGAGGTGTTTCACAGAGTAGCGGCACTTCTGGGAGAAAATGTCCTCAGTGGGAAAGACAATGTCCTCTTGAGGGAAGAAAACAGGTCTTTCTTACAGCAAATGTCATCCAATTGGGAGAAAATCTCCTCTCTTGGGGAGAAAAGTGGTCTTTCTGAGAGAAGGTGTCCTCTTCTTGGCTGCAAGTGTCCCATTTGGCATTGTCATGGAGGCTTTTTGGGGAGAAAGCGTGTGGCAGTTGTAAGAGAAGGGGTATTTCTGGGAGCAAATCTCCTCTTTTTGGAAGAGAAGGTGAAATTTCCAAGGGAAAAGTGGCATTTCTGGGAGGAAATGACATAGCTGGGGGAGAAAAGTGGAAACCGGTGGGAAAGAAGATCTTGTACTGGAGAGCAACGGTGGTCTTTTTGGTGTGCCAAGTGGTCTCTTGGGGAGACAACGTGGTAAATAGGGGAGACAATGTCCTCTGGAGGAGTGTCAAGTAGTATTTGGGAGAGCAAACGTCAGGTATTTCTCGGAAACCGGCTGTTTCTGGGAGATAGTAGCAGACTTGGTTGGAAAATGACAGGTGTTTGTGAGAAAGCTGGTATTTTGGGGGAAAAAGGCCGTTTTTTAAAGAATAAGCTGGCATTTCTGGGAGAATATGTCCCATCTTTGGGAGAAAACGGGTGTATGTGGGAGAAAATGTCGTGTATTTGGGAGAAAGCTGGTGTATGTGGGAGAAAAGGCCATTGTGATGGGAGTCAGTGTGATCTTGAGGAGTGGAAAGCAGTATTCTTGAGATGAAACGTGAGGTATTTCTAAGAGTCCTGGTATTTCTGGGAGAAAATGTCTTGTTTTGGAGAGCCAAAGTCCCATTTTGGGGGCAGAAGCTGGTATTTCTGTGACACTGCCATCTTGATGGGGGTAAGTGTGATCTTGAGGAGTGTAAAGCAGCATTTTGGTTAGAAAATGGGAGCTCTTCCTAAGAGCAGTGCTATTTCTGGGAGAAAAGGAGCTCTACTGGGCATAAAAATGGTGTATCTGTGATAAAATGCCACATTTCTGAAAGAAACTGTCCTCTTGCGGAGTGTAATGCTGTATGTTCCGGAGGAAATGGGAAATATTCAGCAGAGTCCTGGTATTTCTGGGAGAAGAGGTCTGATGTGGGGGGGGGAAGGTGATGTATCTGTGAGAAAGCTGGTGTTTCTGGGAGAAAATGCCCCAAATCGGGGAGTAAGTGTCATCCTGAGGCGTGTCATGGAGTAGATTTGGGAGGAAATGGAGGTGTTTCACAGAGTAGCGGCACTTCTGGGAGAAAATGTCCTCAGTGGGAAAGACAATGTCCTCTTGAGGGAAGAAAACAGGTCTTTCTTACAGCAAATGTCATCCAATTGGGAGAAAATCTCCTCTCTTGGGGAGAAAAGTGGTCTTTCTGAGAGAAGGTGTCCTCTTCTTGGCTGCAAGTGTCCCATTTGGCATTGTCATGGAGGCTTTTTGGGGAGAAAGCGTGTGGCAGTTGTAAGAGAAGGGGTATTTCTGGGAGCAAATCTCCTCTTTTTGGAAGAGAAGGTGAAATTTCCAAGGGAAAAGTGGCATTTCTGGGAGGAAATGACATAGCTGGGGGAGAAAAGTGGGAACCGGTGGGAAAGAAGATCTTGTACTGGAGAGCAACGGTGGTCTTTTTGGTGTGCCAAGTGGTCTCTTGGGGAGACAACGTGGTAAATAGGGGAGACAATGTCCTCTGGAGGAGTGTCAAGTAGTATTTGGGAGAGCAAACGTCAGGTATTTCTCGGAAACCGGCTGTTTCTGGGAGATAGTAGCAGACTTGGTTGGAAAATGACAGGTGTTTGTGAGAAAGCTGGTATTTTGGGGAAAAAAGGCCGTTTTTTAAAGAATAAGCTGGCATTTCTGGGAGAATATGTCCCATCTTTGGGAGAAAACGGGTGTATGTGGGAGAAAATGTCGTGTATTTGGGAGAAAGCTGGTGTATGTGGGAGAAAAGGCCATTGTGATGGGAGTCAGTGTGATCTTGAGGAGTGGAAAGCAGTATTCTTGAGATGAAACGTGAGGTATTTCTAAGAGTCCTGGTATTTCTGGGAGAAAATGTCTTGTTTTGGAGAGCCAAAGTCCCATTTTGGGGGCAGAAGCTGGTATTTCTGTGACACTGCCATCTTGATGGGGGTAAGTGTGATCTTGAGGAGTGTAAAGCAGCATTTTGGTTAGAAAATGGGAGCTCTTCCTAAGAGCAGTGCTATTTCTGGGAGAAAAGGAGCTCTACTGGGCATAAAAATGGTGTATCCGTGATAAAATGCCACATTTCTGAAAGAAACTGTCCTCTTGCGGAGTGTAATGCTGTATGTTCCGGAGGAAATGGGAAATATTCAGCAGAGTCCTGGTATTTCTGGGAGAAGAGGTCTGATGTGGGGGGGGGAAGGTGATGTATCTGTGAGAAAGCTGGTGTTTCTGGGAGAAAATGCCAGGTATTGGTGAGGAAACAGATGCTAGAGAGGGAAAAGGCCATCCCTTTGGGAGAGAAGTGGTATTTCTGGGAGAAAATGCCCCAAATCGGGGAGTAAGTGTCATCCTGAGGCGTGTCATGGAGTAGATTTGGGAGGAAATGGAGGTGTTTCACAGAGTAGCGGCACTTCTGGGAGAAAATGTCCTCAGTGGGAAAGACAATGTCCTCTTGAGGGAAGAAAACAGGTCTTTCTTACAGCAAATGTCATCCAATTGGGAGAAAATCTCCTCTCTTGGGGAGAAAAGTGGTCTTTCTGAGAGAAGGTGTCCTCTTCTTGGCTGCAAGTGTCCCATTTGGCATTGTCATGGAGGCTTTTTGGGGAGAAAGCGTGTGGCAGTTGTAAGAGAAGGGGTATTTCTGGGAGCAAATCTCCTCTTTTTGGAAGAGAAGGTGAAATTTCCAAGGGAAAAGTGGCATTTCTGGGAGGAAATGACATAGCTGGGGGAGAAAAGTGGAAACCGGTGGGAAAGAAGATCTTGTACTGGAGAGCAACGGTGGTCTTTTTGGTGTGCCAAGTGGTCTCTTGGGGAGACAACGTGGTAAATAGGGGAGACAATGTCCTCTGGAGGAGTGTCAAGTAGTATTTGGGAGAGCAAACGTCAGGTATTTCTCGGAAACCGGCTGTTTCTGGGAGATAGTAGCAGACTTGGTTGGAAAATGACAGGTGTTTGTGAGAAAGCTGGTATTTTGGGGGAAAAAGGCCGTTTTTTAAAGAATAAGCTGGCATTTCTGGGAGAATATGTCCCATCTTTGGGAGAAAACGGGTGTATGTGGGAGAAAATGTCGTGTATTTGGGAGAAAGCTGGTGTATGTGGGAGAAAAGGCCATTGTGATGGGAGTCAGTGTGATCTTGAGGAGTGGAAAGCAGTATTCTTGAGATGAAACGTGAGGTATTTCTAAGAGTCCTGGTATTTCTGGGAGAAAATGTCTTGTTTTGGAGAGCCAAAGTCCCATTTTGGGGGCAGAAGCTGGTATTTCTGTGACACTGCCATCTTGATGGGGGTAAGTGTGATCTTGAGGAGTGTAAAGCAGCATTTTGGTTAGAAAATGGGAGCTCTTCCTAAGAGCAGTGCTATTTCTGGGAGAAAAGGAGCTCTACTGGGCATAAAAATGGTGTATCTGTGATAAAATGCCACATTTCTGAAAGAAACTGTCCTCTTGCGGAGTGTAATGCTGTATGTTCCGGAGGAAATGGGAAATATTCAGCAGAGTCCTGGTATTTCTGGGAGAAGAGGTCTGATGTGGGGGGGGGAAGGTGATGTATCTGTGAGAAAGCTGGTGTTTCTGGGAGAAAATGCCCCAAATCGGGGAGTAAGTGTCATCCTGAGGCGTGTCATGGAGTAGATTTGGGAGGAAATGGAGGTGTTTCACAGAGTAGCGGCACTTCTGGGAGAAAATGTCCTCAGTGGGAAAGACAATGTCCTCTTGAGGGAAGAAAACAGGTCTTTCTTACAGCAAATGTCATCCAATTGGGAGAAAATCTCCTCTCTTGGGGAGAAAAGTGGTCTTTCTGAGAGAAGGTGTCCTCTTCTTGGCTGCAAGTGTCCCATTTGGCATTGTCATGGAGGCTTTTTGGGGAGAAAGCGTGTGGCAGTTGTAAGAGAAGGGGTATTTCTGGGAGCAAATCTCCTCTTTTTGGAAGAGAAGGTGAAATTTCCAAGGGAAAAGTGGCATTTCTGGGAGGAAATGACATAGCTGGGGGAGAAAAGTGGGAACCGGTGGGAAAGAAGATCTTGTACTGGAGAGCAACGGTGGTCTTTTTGGTGTGCCAAGTGGTCTCTTGGGGAGACAACGTGGTAAATAGGGGAGACAATGTCCTCTGGAGGAGTGTCAAGTAGTATTTGGGAGAGCAAACGTCAGGTATTTCTCGGAAACCGGCTGTTTCTGGGAGATAGTAGCAGACTTGGTTGGAAAATGACAGGTGTTTGTGAGAAAGCTGGTATTTTGGGGAAAAAAGGCCGTTTTTTAAAGAATAAGCTGGCATTTCTGGGAGAATATGTCCCATCTTTGGGAGAAAACGGGTGTATGTGGGAGAAAATGTCGTGTATTTGGGAGAAAGCTGGTGTATGTGGGAGAAAAGGCCATTGTGATGGGAGTCAGTGTGATCTTGAGGAGTGGAAAGCAGTATTCTTGAGATGAAACGTGAGGTATTTCTAAGAGTCCTGGTATTTCTGGGAGAAAATGTCTTGTTTTGGAGAGCCAAAGTCCCATTTTGGGGGCAGAAGCTGGTATTTCTGTGACACTGCCATCTTGATGGGGGTAAGTGTGATCTTGAGGAGTGTAAAGCAGCATTTTGGTTAGAAAATGGGAGCTCTTCCTAAGAGCAGTGCTATTTCTGGGAGAAAAGGAGCTCTACTGGGCATAAAAATGGTGTATCTGTGATAAAATGCCACATTTCTGAAAGAAACTGTCCTCTTGCGGAGTGTAATGCTGTATGTTCCGGAGGAAATGGGAAATATTCAGCAGAGTCCTGGTATTTCTGGGAGAAGAGGTCTGATGTGGGGGGGGGAAGGTGATGTATCTGTGAGAAAGCTGGTGTTTCTGGGAGAAAATGCCAGGTATTGGTGAGGAAACAGATGCTAGAGAGGGAAAAGGCCATCCCTTTGGGAGAGAAGTGGTATTTCTGGGAGAAAATGCCCCAAATCGGGGAGTAAGTGTCATCCTGAGGCGTGTCATGGAGTAGATTTGGGAGGAAATGGAGGTGTTTCACAGAGTAGCGGCACTTCTGGGAGAAAATGTCCTCAGTGGGAAAGACAATGTCCTCTTGAGGGAAGAAAACGGGTCTTTCTTACAGCAAATGTCATCCAATTGGGAGAAAATCTCCTCTCTTGGGGAGAAAAGTGGTCTTTCTGAGAGAAGGTGTCCTCTTCTTGGCTGCAAGTGTCCCATTTGGCATTGTCATGGAGGCTTTTTGGGGAGAAAGCGTGTGGCAGTTGTAAGAGAAGGGGTATTTCTGGGAGCAAATCTCCTCTTTTTGGAAGAGAAGGTGAAATTTCCAAGGGAAAAGTGGCATTTCTGGGAGGAAATGACATAGCTGGGGGAGAAAAGTGGGAACCGGTGGGAAAGAAGATCTTGTACTGGAGAGCAACGGTGGTCTTTTTGGTGTGCCAAGTGGTCTCTTGGGGAGACAACGTGGTAAATAGGGGAGACAATGTCCTCTGGAGGAGTGTCAAGTAGTATTTGGGAGAGCAAACGTCAGGTATTTCTCGGAAACCGGCTGTTTCTGGGAGATAGTAGCAGACTTGGTTGGAAAATGACAGGTGTTTGTGAGAAAGCTGGTATTTTGGGGAAAAAAGGCCGTTTTTTAAAGAATAAGCTGGCATTTCTGGGAGAATATGTCCCATCTTTGGGAGAAAACGGGTGTATGTGGGAGAAAATGTCGTGTATTTGGGAGAAAGCTGGTGTATGTGGGAGAAAAGGCCATTGTGATGGGAGTCAGTGTGATCTTGAGGAGTGGAAAGCAGTATTCTTGAGATGAAACGTGAGGTATTTCTAAGAGTCCTGGTATTTCTGGGAGAAAATGTCTTGTTTTGGAGAGCCAAAGTCCCATTTTGGGGGCAGAAGCTGGTATTTCTGTGACACTGCCATCTTGATGGGGGTAAGTGTGATCTTGAGGAGTGTAAAGCAGCATTTTGGTTAGAAAATGGGAGCTCTTCCTAAGAGCAGTGCTATTTCTGGGAGAAAAGGAGCTCTACTGGGCATAAAAATGGTGTATCTGTGATAAAATGCCACATTTCTGAAAGAAACTGTCCTCTTGCGGAGTGTAATGCTGTATGTTCCGGAGGAAATGGGAAATATTCAGCAGAGTCCTGGTATTTCTGGGAGAAGAGGTCTGATGTGGGGGGGGGAAGGTGATGTATCTGTGAGAAAGCTGGTGTTTCTGGGAGAAAATGCCAGGTATTGGTGAGGAAACAGATGCTAGAGAGGGAAAAGGCCATCCCTTTGGGAGAGAAGTGGTATTTCTGGGAGAAAATGCCCCAAATCGGGGAGTAAGTGTCATCCTGAGGCGTGTCATGGAGTAGATTTGGGAGGAAATGGAGGTGTTTCACAGAGTAGCGGCACTTCTGGGAGAAAATGTCCTCAGTGGGAAAGACAATGTCCTCTTGAGGGAAGAAAACGGGTCTTTCTTACAGCAAATGTCATCCAATTGGGAGAAAATCTCCTCTCTTGGGGAGAAAAGTGGTCTTTCTGAGAGAAGGTGTCCTCTTCTTGGCTGCAAGTGTCCCATTTGGCATTGTCATGGAGGCTTTTTGGGGAGAAAGCGTGTGGCAGTTGTAAGAGAAGGGGTATTTCTGGGAGCAAATCTCCTCTTTTTGGAAGAGAAGGTGAAATTTCCAAGGGAAAAGTGGCATTTCTGGGAGGAAATGACATAGCTGGGGGAGAAAAGTGGGAACCGGTGGGAAAGAAGATCTTGTACTGGAGAGCAACGGTGGTCTTTTTGGTGTGCCAAGTGGTCTCTTGGGGAGACAACGTGGTAAATAGGGGAGACAATGTCCTCTGGAGGAGTGTCAAGTAGTATTTGGGAGAGCAAACGTCAGGTATTTCTCGGAAACCGGCTGTTTCTGGGAGATAGTAGCAGACTTGGTTGGAAAATGACAGGTGTTTGTGAGAAAGCTGGTATTTTGGGGAAAAAAGGCCGTTTTTTAAAGAATAAGCTGGCATTTCTGGGAGAATATGTCCCATCTTTGGGAGAAAACGGGTGTATGTGGGAGAAAATGTCGTGTATTTGGGAGAAAGCTGGTGTATGTGGGAGAAAAGGCCATTGTGATGGGAGTCAGTGTGATCTTGAGGAGTGGAAAGCAGTATTCTTGAGATGAAACGTGAGGTATTTCTAAGAGTCCTGGTATTTCTGGGAGAAAATGTCTTGTTTTGGAGAGCCAAAGTCCCATTTTGGGGGCAGAAGCTGGTATTTCTGTGACACTGCCATCTTGATGGGGGTAAGTGTGATCTTGAGGAGTGTAAAGCAGCATTTTGGTTAGAAAATGGGAGCTCTTCCTAAGAGCAGTGCTATTTCTGGGAGAAAAGGAGCTCTACTGGGCATAAAAATGGTGTATCTGTGATAAAATGCCACATTTCTGAAAGAAACTGTCCTCTTGCGGAGTGTAATGCTGTATGTTCCGGAGGAAATGGGAAATATTCAGCAGAGTCCTGGTATTTCTGGGAGAAGAGGTCTGATGTGGGGGGGGGAAGGTGATGTATCTGTGAGAAAGCTGGTGTTTCTGGGAGAAAATGCCAGGTATTGGTGAGGAAACAGATGCTAGAGAGGGAAAAGGCCATCCCTTTGGGAGAGAAGTGGTATTTCTGGGAGAAAATGCCCCAAATCGGGGAGTAAGTGTCATCCTGAGGCGTGTCATGGAGTAGATTTGGGAGGAAATGGAGGTGTTTCACAGAGTAGCGGCACTTCTGGGAGAAAATGTCCTCAGTGGGAAAGACAATGTCCTCTTGAGGGAAGAAAACAGGTCTTTCTTACAGCAAATGTCATCCAATTGGGAGAAAATCTCCTCTCTTGGGGAGAAAAGTGGTCTTTCTGAGAGAAGGTGTCCTCTTCTTGGCTGCAAGTGTCCCATTTGGCATTGTCATGGAGGCTTTTTGGGGAGAAAGCGTGTGGCAGTTGTAAGAGAAGGGGTATTTCTGGGAGCAAATCTCCTCTTTTTGGAAGAGAAGGTGAAATTTCCAAGGGAAAAGTGGCATTTCTGGGAGGAAATGACATAGCTGGGGGAGAAAAGTGGGAACCGGTGGGAAAGAAGATCTTGTACTGGAGAGCAACGGTGGTCTTTTTGGTGTGCCAAGTGGTCTCTTGGGGAGACAACGTGGTAAATAGGGGAGACAATGTCCTCTGGAGGAGTGTCAAGTAGTATTTGGGAGAGCAAACGTCAGGTATTTCTCGGAAACCGGCTGTTTCTGGGAGATAGTAGCAGACTTGGTTGGAAAATGACAGGTGTTTGTGAGAAAGCTGGTATTTTGGGGAAAAAAGGCCGTTTTTTAAAGAATAAGCTGGCATTTCTGGGAGAATATGTCCCATCTTTGGGAGAAAACAGGTGTATGTGGGAGAAAATGTCGTGTATTTGGGAGAAAGCTGGTGTATGTGGGAGAAAAGGCCATTGTGATGGGAGTCAGTGTGATCTTGAGGAGTGGAAAGCAGTATTCTTGAGATGAAACGTGAGGTATTTCTAAGAGTCCTGGTATTTCTGGGAGAAAATGTCTTGTTTTGGAGAGCCAAAGTCCCATTTTGGGGGCAGAAGCTGGTATTTCTGTGACACTGCCATCTTGATGGGGGTAAGTGTGATCTTGAGGAGTGTAAAGCAGCATTTTGGTTAGAAAATGGGAGCTCTTCCTAAGAGCAGTGCTATTTCTGGGAGAAAAGGAGCTCTACTGGGCATAAAAATGGTGTATCTGTGATAAAATGCCACATTTCTGAAAGAAACTGTCCTCTTGCGGAGTGTAATGCTGTATGTTCCGGAGGAAATGGGAAATATTCAGCAGAGTCCTGGTATTTCTGGGAGAAGAGGTCTGATGTGGGGGGGGGAAGGTGATGTATCTGTGAGAAAGCTGGTGTTTCTGGGAGAAAATGCCAGGTATTGGTGAGGAAACAGATGCTAGAGAGGGAAAAGGCCATCCCTTTGGGAGAGAAGTGGTATTTCTGGGAGAAAATGCCCCAAATCGGGGAGTAAGTGTCATCCTGAGGCGTGTCATGGAGTAGATTTGGGAGGAAATGGAGGTGTTTCACAGAGTAGCGGCACTTCTGGGAGAAAATGTCCTCAGTGGGAAAGACAATGTCCTCTTGAGGGAAGAAAACGGGTCTTTCTTACAGCAAATGTCATCCAATTGGGAGAAAATCTCCTCTCTTGGGGAGAAAAGTGGTCTTTCTGAGAGAAGGTGTCCTCTTCTTGGCTGCAAGTGTCCCATTTGGCATTGTCATGGAGGCTTTTTGGGGAGAAAGCGTGTGGCAGTTGTAAGAGAAGGGGTATTTCTGGGAGCAAATCTCCTCTTTTTGGAAGAGAAGGTGAAATTTCCAAGGGAAAAGTGGCATTTCTGGGAGGAAATGACATAGCTGGGGGAGAAAAGTGGGAACCGGTGGGAAAGAAGATCTTGTACTGGAGAGCAACGGTGGTCTTTTTGGTGTGCCAAGTGGTCTCTTGGGGAGACAACGTGGTAAATAGGGGAGACAATGTCCTCTGGAGGAGTGTCAAGTAGTATTTGGGAGAGCAAACGTCAGGTATTTCTCGGAAACCGGCTGTTTCTGGGAGATAGTAGCAGACTTGGTTGGAAAATGACAGGTGTTTGTGAGAAAGCTGGTATTTTGGGGAAAAAAGGCCGTTTTTTAAAGAATAAGCTGGCATTTCTGGGAGAATATGTCCCATCTTTGGGAGAAAACGGGTGTATGTGGGAGAAAATGTCGTGTATTTGGGAGAAAGCTGGTGTATGTGGGAGAAAAGGCCATTGTGATGGGAGTCAGTGTGATCTTGAGGAGTGGAAAGCAGTATTCTTGAGATGAAACGTGAGGTATTTCTAAGAGTCCTGGTATTTCTGGGAGAAAATGTCTTGTTTTGGAGAGCCAAAGTCCCATTTTGGGGGCAGAAGCTGGTATTTCTGTGACACTGCCATCTTGATGGGGGTAAGTGTGATCTTGAGGAGTGTAAAGCAGCATTTTGGTTAGAAAATGGGAGCTCTTCCTAAGAGCAGTGCTATTTCTGGGAGAAAAGGAGCTCTACTGGGCATAAAAATGGTGTATCTCTGATAAAATGCCACATTTCTGAAAGAAACTGTCCTCTTGCGGAGTGTAATGCTGTATGTTCCGGAGGAAATGGGAAATATTCAGCAGAGTCCTGGTATTTCTGGGAGAAGAGGTCTGATGTGGGGGGGGGAAGGTGATGTATCTGTGAGAAAGCTGGTGTTTCTGGGAGAAAATGCCAGGTATTGGTGAGGAAACAGATGCTAGAGAGGGAAAAGGCCATCCCTTTGGGAGAGAAGTGGTATTTCTGGGAGAAAATGCCCCAAATCGGGGAGTAAGTGTCATCCTGAGGCGTGTCATGGAGTAGATTTGGGAGGAAATGGAGGTGTTTCACAGAGTAGCGGCACTTCTGGGAGAAAATGTCCTCAGTGGGAAAGACAATGTCCTCTTGAGGGAAGAAAACGGGTCTTTCTTACAGCAAATGTCATCCAATTGGGAGAAAATCTCCTCTCTTGGGGAGAAAAGTGGTCTTTCTGAGAGAAGGTGTCCTCTTCTTGGCTGCAAGTGTCCCATTTGGCATTGTCATGGAGGCTTTTTGGGGAGAAAGCGTGTGGCAGTTGTAAGAGAAGGGGTATTTCTGGGAGCAAATCTCCTCTTTTTGGAAGAGAAGGTGAAATTTCCAAGGGAAAAGTGGCATTTCTGGGAGGAAATGACATAGCTGGGGGAGAAAAGTGGGAACCGGTGGGAAAGAAGAACTTGTACTGGAGAGCAACGGTGGTCTTTTTGGTGTGCCAAGTGGTCTCTTGGGGAGACAACGTGGTAAATAGGGGAGACAATGTCCTCTGGAGGAGTGTCAAGTAGTATTTGGGAGAGCAAACGTCAGGTATTTCTCGGAAACCGGCTGTTTCTGGGAGATAGTAGCAGACTTGGTTGGAAAATGACAGGTGTTTGTGAGAAAGCTGGTATTTTGGGGAAAAAAGGCCGTTTTTTAAAGAATAAGCTGGCATTTCTGGGAGAATATGTCCCATCTTTGGGAGAAAACGGGTGTATGTGGGAGAAAATGTCGTGTATTTGGGAGAAAGCTGGTGTATGTGGGAGAAAAGGCCATTGTGATGGGAGTCAGTGTGATCTTGAGGAGTGGAAAGCAGTATTCTTGAGATGAAACGTGAGGTATTTCTAAGAGTCCTGGTATTTCTGGGAGAAAATGTCTTGTTTTGGAGAGCCAAAGTCCCATTTTGGGGGCAGAAGCTGGTATTTCTGTGACACTGCCATCTTGATGGGGGTAAGTGTGATCTTGAGGAGTGTAAAGCAGCATTTTGGTTAGAAAATGGGAGCTCTTCCTAAGAGCAGTGCTATTTCTGGGAGAAAAGGAGCTCTACTGGGCATAAAAATGGTGTATCTGTGATAAAATGCCACATTTCTGAAAGAAACTGTCCTCTTGCGGAGTGTAATGCTGTATGTTCCGGAGGAAATGGGAAATATTCAGCAGAGTCCTGGTATTTCTGGGAGAAGAGGTCTGATGTGGGGGGGGGAAGGTGATGTATCTGTGAGAAAGCTGGTGTTTCTGGGAGAAAATGCCAGGTATTGGTGAGGAAACAGATGCTAGAGAGGGAAAAGGCCATCCCTTTGGGAGAGAAGTGGTATTTCTGGGAGAAAATGCCCCAAATCGGGGAGTAAGTGTCATCCTGAGGCGTGTCATGGAGTAGATTTGGGAGGAAATGGAGGTGTTTCACAGAGTAGCGGCACTTCTGGGAGAAAATGTCCTCAGTGGGAAAGACAATGTCCTCTTGAGGGAAGAAAACGGGTCTTTCTTACAGCAAATGTCATCCAATTGGGAGAAAATCTCCTCTCTTGGGGAGAAAAGTGGTCTTTCTGAGAGAAGGTGTCCTCTTCTTGGCTGCAAGTGTCCCATTTGGCATTGTCATGGAGGCTTTTTGGGGAGAAAGCGTGTGGCAGTTGTAAGAGAAGGGGTATTTCTGGGAGCAAATCTCCTCTTTTTGGAAGAGAAGGTGAAATTTCCAAGGGAAAAGTGGCATTTCTGGGAGGAAATGACATAGCTGTGGGAGAAAAGTGGGAACCGGTGGGAAAGAAGATCTTGTACTGGAGAGCAACGGTGGTCTTTTTGGTGTGCCAAGTGGTCTCTTGGGGAGACAACGTGGTAAATAGGGGAGACAATGTCCTCTGGAGGAGTGTCAAGTAGTATTTGGGAGAGCAAACGTCAGGTATTTCTCGGAAACCGGCTGTTTCTGGGAGATAGTAGCAGACTTGGTTGGAAAATGACAGGTGTTTGTGAGAAAGCTGGTATTTTGGGGAAAAAAGGCCGTTTTTTAAAGAATAAGCTGGCATTTCTGGGAGAATATGTCCCATCTTTGGGAGAAAACGGGTGTATGTGGGAGAAAATGTCGTGTATTTGGGAGAAAGCTGGTGTATGTGGGAGAAAAGGCCATTGTGATGGGAGTCAGTGTGATCTTGAGGAGTGGAAAGCAGTATTCTTGAGATGAAACGTGAGGTATTTCTAAGAGTCCTGGTATTTCTGGGAGAAAATGTCTTGTTTTGGAGAGCCAAAGTCCCATTTTGGGGGCAGAAGCTGGTATTTCTGTGACACTGCCATCTTGATGGGGGTAAGTGTGATCTTGAGGAGTGTAAAGCAGCATTTTGGTTAGAAAATGGGAGCTCTTCCTAAGAGCAGTGCTATTTCTGGGAGAAAAGGAGCTCTACTGGGCATAAAAATGGTGTATCTGTGATAAAATGCCACATTTCTGAAAGAAACTGTCCTCTTGCGGAGTGTAATGCTGTATGTTCCGGAGGAAATGGGAAATATTCAGCAGAGTCCTGGTATTTCTGGGAGAAGAGGTCTGATGTGGGGGGGGGAAGGTGATGTATCTGTGAGAAAGCTGGTGTTTCTGGGAGAAAATGCCAGGTATTGGTGAGGAAACAGATGCTAGAGAGGGAAAAGGCCATCCCTTTGGGAGAGAAGTGGTATTTCTGGGAGAAAATGCCCCAAATCGGGGAGTAAGTGTCATCCTGAGGCGTGTCATGGAGTAGATTTGGGAGGAAATGGAGGTGTTTCACAGAGTAGCGGCACTTCTGGGAGAAAATGTCCTCAGTGGGAAAGACAATGTCCTCTTGAGGGAAGAAAACAGGTCTTTCTTACAGCAAATGTCATCCAATTGGGAGAAAATCTCCTCTCTTGGGGAGAAAAGTGGTCTTTCTGAGAGAAGGTGTCCTCTTCTTGGCTGCAAGTGTCCCATTTGGCATTGTCATGGAGGCTTTTTGGGGAGAAAGCGTGTGGCAGTTGTAAGAGAAGGGGTATTTCTGGGAGCAAATCTCCTCTTTTTGGAAGAGAAGGTGAAATTTCCAAGGGAAAAGTGGCATTTCTGGGAGGAAATGACATAGCTGTGGGAGAAAAGTGGGAACCGGTGGGAAAGAAGATCTTGTACTGGAGAGCAACGGTGGTCTTTTTGGTGTGCCAAGTGGTCTCTTGGGGAGACAACGTGGTAAATAGGGGAGACAATGTCCTCTGGAGGAGTGTCAAGTAGTATTTGGGAGAGCAAACGTCAGGTATTTCTCGGAAACCGGCTGTTTCTGGGAGATAGTAGCAGACTTGGTTGGAAAATGACAGGTGTTTGTGAGAAAGCTGGTATTTTGGGAAAAAAAGGCCGTTTTTTAAAGAATAAGCTGGCATTTCTGGGAGAATATGTCCCATCTTTGGGAGAAAACGGGTGTATGTGGGAGAAAATGTCGTGTATTTGGGAGAAAGCTGGTGTATGTGGGAGAAAAGGCCATTGTGATGGGAGTCAGTGTGATCTTGAGGAGTGGAAAGCAGTATTCTTGAGATGAAACGTGAGGTATTTCTAAGAGTCCTGGTATTTCTGGGAGAAAATGTCTTGTTTTGGAGAGCCAAAGTCCCATTTTGGGGGCAGAAGCTGGTATTTCTGTGACACTGCCATCTTGATGGGGGTAAGTGTGATCTTGAGGAGTGTAAAGCAGCATTTTGGTTAGAAAATGGGAGCTCTTCCTAAGAGCAGTGCTATTTCTGGGAGAAAAGGAGCTCTACTGGGCATAAAAATGGTGTATCTGTGATAAAATGCCACATTTCTGAAAGAAACTGTCCTCTTGCGGAGTGTAATGCTGTATGTTCCGGAGGAAATGGGAAATATTCAGCAGAGTCCTGGTATTTCTGGGAGAAGAGGTCTGATGTGGGGGGGGGAAGGTGATGTATCTGTGAGAAAGCTGGTGTTTCTGGGAGAAAATGCCAGGTATTGGTGAGGAAACAGATGCTAGAGAGGGAAAAGGCCATCCCTTTGGGAGAGAAGTGGTATTTCTGGGAGAAAATGCCCCAAATCGGGGAGTAAGTGTCATCCTGAGGCGTGTCATGGAGTAGATTTGGGAGGAAATGGAGGTGTTTCACAGAGTAGCGGCACTTCTGGGAGAAAATGTCCTCAGTGGGAAAGACAATGTCCTCTTGAGGGAAGAAAACAGGTCTTTCTTACAGCAAATGTCATCCAATTGGGAGAAAATCTCCTCTCTTGGGGAGAAAAGTGGTCTTTCTGAGAGAAGGTGTCCTCTTCTTGGCTGCAAGTGTCCCATTTGGCATTGTCATGGAGGCTTTTTGGGGAGAAAGCGTGTGGCAGTTGTAAGAGAAGGGGTATTTCTGGGAGCAAATCTCCTCTTTTTGGAAGAGAAGGTGAAATTTCCAAGGGAAAAGTGGCATTTCTGGGAGGAAATGACATAGCTGGGGGAGAAAAGTGGGAACCGGTGGGAAAGAAGATCTTGTACTGGAGAGCAACGGTGGTCTTTTTGGTGTGCCAAGTGGTCTCTTGGGGAGACAACGTGGTAAATAGGGGAGACAATGTCCTCTGGAGGAGTGTCAAGTAGTATTTGGGAGAGCAAACGTCAGGTATTTCTCGGAAACCGGCTGTTTCTGGGAGATAGTAGCAGACTTGGTTGGAAAATGACAGGTGTTTGTGAGAAAGCTGGTATTTTGGGGAAAAAAGGCCGTTTTTTAAAGAATAAGCTGGCATTTCTGGGAGAATATGTCCCATCTTTGGGAGAAAACGGGTGTATGTGGGAGAAAATGTCGTGTATTTGGGAGAAAGCTGGTGTATGTGGGAGAAAAGGCCATTGTGATGGGAGTCAGTGTGATCTTGAGGAGTGGAAAGCAGTATTCTTGAGATGAAACGTGAGGTATTTCTAAGAGTCCTGGTATTTCTGGGAGAAAATGTCTTGTTTTGGAGAGCCAAAGTCCCATTTTGGGGGCAGAAGCTGGTATTTCTGTGACACTGCCATCTTGATGGGGGTAAGTGTGATCTTGAGGAGTGTAAAGCAGCATTTTGGTTAGAAAATGGGAGCTCTTCCTAAGAGCAGTGCTATTTCTGGGAGAAAAGGAGCTCTACTGGGCATAAAAATGGTGTATCTGTGATAAAATGCCACGTTTCTGAAAGAAACTGTCCTCTTGCGGAGTGTAATGCTGTATGTTCCGGAGGAAATGGGAAATATTCAGCAGAGTCCTGGTATTTCTGGGAGAAGAGGTCTGATGTGGGGGGGGGAAGGTGATGTATCTGTGAGAAAGCTGGTGTTTCTGGGAGAAAATGCCAGGTATTGGTGAGGAAACAGATGCTAGAGAGGGAAAAGGCCATCCCTTTGGGAGAGAAGTGGTATTTCTGGGAGAAAATGCCCCAAATCGGGGAGTAAGTGTCATCCTGAGGCGTGTCATGGAGTAGATTTGGGAGGAAATGGAGGTGTTTCACAGAGTAGCGGCACTTCTGGGAGAAAATGTCCTCAGTGGGAAAGACAATGTCCTCTTGAGGGAAGAAAACGGGTCTTTCTTACAGCAAATGTCATCCAATTGGGAGAAAATCTCCTCTCTTGGGGAGAAAAGTGGTCTTTCTGAGAGAAGGTGTCCTCTTCTTGGCTGCAAGTGTCCCATTTGGCATTGTCATGGAGGCTTTTTGGGGAGAAAGCGTGTGGCATTTGTAAGAGAAGGGGTATTTCTGGGAGCAAATCTCCTCTTTTTGGAAGAGAAGGTGAAATTTCCAAGGGAAAAGTGGCATTTCTGGGAGGAAATGACATAGCTGGGGGAGAAAAGTGGGAACCGGTGGGAAAGAAGAACTTGTACTGGAGAGCAACGGTGGTCTTTTTGGTGTGCCAAGTGGTCTCTTGGGGAGACAACGTGGTAAATAGGGGAGACAATGTCCTCTGGAGGAGTGTCAAGTAGTATTTGGGAGAGCAAACGTCAGGTATTTCTCGGAAACCGGCTGTTTCTGGGAGATAGTAGCAGACTTGGTTGGAAAATGACAGGTGTTTGTGAGAAAGCTGGTATTTTGGGGAAAAAAGGCCGTTTTTTAAAGAATAAGCTGGCATTTCTGGGAGAATATGTCCCATCTTTGGGAGAAAACGTGTGTATGTGGGAGAAAATGTCGTGTATTTGGGAGAAAGCTGGTGTATGTGGGAGAAAAGGCCATTGTGATGGGAGTCAGTGTGATCTTGAGGAGTGGAAAGCAGTATTCTTGAGATGAAACGTGAGGTATTTCTAAGAGTCCTGGTATTTCTGGGAGAAAATGTCTTGTTTTGGAGAGCCAAAGTCCCATTTTGGGGGCAGAAGCTGGTATTTCTGTGACACTGCCATCTTGATGGGGGTAAGTGTGATCTTGAGGAGTGTAAAGCAGCATTTTGGTTAGAAAATGGGAGCTCTTCCTAAGAGCAGTGCTATTTCTGGGAGAAAAGGAGCTCTACTGGGCATAAAAATGGTGTATCTGTGATAAAATGCCACATTTCTGAAAGAAACTGTCCTCTTGCGGAGTGTAATGCTGTATGTTCCGGAGGAAATGGGAAATATTCAGCAGAGTCCTGGTATTTCTGGGAGAAGAGGTCTGATGTGGGGGGGGGAAGGTGATGTATCTGTGAGAAAGCTGGTGTTTCTGGGAGAAAATGCCAGGTATTGGTGAGGAAACAGATGCTAGAGAGGGAAAAGGCCATCCCTTTGGGAGAGAAGTGGTATTTCTGGGAGAAAATGCCCCAAATCGGGGAGTAAGTGTCATCCTGAGGCGTGTCATGGAGTAGATTTGGGAGGAAATGGAGGTGTTTCACAGAGTAGCGGCACTTCTGGGAGAAAATGTCCTCAGTGGGAAAGACAATGTCCTCTTGAGGGAAGAAAACAGGTCTTTCTTACAGCAAATGTCATCCAATTGGGAGAAAATCTCCTCTCTTGGGGAGAAAAGTGGTCTTTCTGAGAGAAGGTGTCCTCTTCTTGGCTGCAAGTGTCCCATTTGGCATTGTCATGGAGGCTTTTTGGGGAGAAAGCGTGTGGCAGTTGTAAGAGAAGGGGTATTTCTGGGAGCAAATCTCCTCTTTTTGGAAGAGAAGGTGAAATTTCCAAGGGAAAAGTGGCATTTCTGGGAGGAAATGACATAGCTGGGGGAGAAAAGTGGGAACCGGTGGGAAAGAAGATCTTGTACTGGAGAGCAACGGTGGTCTTTTTGGTGTGCCAAGTGGTCTCTTGGGGAGACAACGTGGTAAATAGGGGAGACAATGTCCTCTGGAGGAGTGTCAAGTAGTATTTGGGAGAGCAAACGTCAGGTATTTCTCGGAAACCGGCTGTTTCTGGGAGATAGTAGCAGACTTGGTTGGAAAATGACAGGTGTTTGTGAGAAAGCTGGTATTTTGGGAAAAAAAGGCCGTTTTTTAAAGAATAAGCTGGCATTTCTGGGAGAATATGTCCCATCTTTGGGAGAAAACGGGTGTATGTGGGAGAAAATGTCGTGTATTTGGGAGAAAGCTGGTGTATGTGGGAGAAAAGGCCATTGTGATGGGAGTCAGTGTGATCTTGAGGAGTGGAAAGCAGTATTCTTGAGATGAAACGTGAGGTATTTCTAAGAGTCCTGGTATTTCTGGGAGAAAATGTCTTGTTTTGGAGAGCCAAAGTCCCATTTTGGGGGCAGAAGCTGGTATTTCTGTGACACTGCCATCTTGATGGGGGTAAGTGTGATCTTGAGGAGTGTAAAGCAGCATTTTGGTTAGAAAATGGGAGCTCTTCCTAAGAGCAGTGCTATTTCTGGGAGAAAAGGAGCTCTACTGGGCATAAAAATGGTGTATCTGTGATAAAATGCCACATTTCTGAAAGAAACTGTCCTCTTGCGGAGTGTAATGCTGTATGTTCCGGAGGAAATGGGAAATATTCAGCAGAGTCCTGGTATTTCTGGGAGAAGAGGTCTGATGTGGGGGGGGGAAGGTGATGTATCTGTGAGAAAGCTGGTGTTTCTGGGAGAAAATGCCAGGTATTGGTGAGGAAACAGATGCTAGAGAGGGAAAAGGCCATCCCTTTGGGAGAGAAGTGGTATTTCTGGGAGAAAATGCCCCAAATCGGGGAGTAAGTGTCATCCTGAGGCGTGTCATGGAGTAGATTTGGGAGGAAATGGAGGTGTTTCACAGAGTAGCGGCACTTCTGGGAGAAAATGTCCTCAGTGGGAAAGACAATGTCCTCTTGAGGGAAGAAAACAGGTCTTTCTTACAGCAAATGTCATCCAATTGGGAGAAAATCTCCTCTCTTGGGGAGAAAAGTGGTCTTTCTGAGAGAAGGTGTCCTCTTCTTGGCTGCAAGTGTCCCATTTGGCATTGTCATGGAGGCTTTTTGGGGAGAAAGCGTGTGGCAGTTGTAAGAGAAGGGGTATTTCTGGGAGCAAATCTCCTCTTTTTGGAAGAGAAGGTGAAATTTCCAAGGGAAAAGTGGCATTTCTGGGAGGAAATGACATAGCTGGGGGAGAAAAGTGGGAACCGGTGGGAAAGAAGATCTTGTACTGGAGAGCAACGGTGGTCTTTTTGGTGTGCCAAGTGGTCTCTTGGGGAGACAACGTGGTAAATAGGGGAGACAATGTCCTCTGGAGGAGTGTCAAGTAGTATTTGGGAGAGCAAACGTCAGGTATTTCTCGGAAACCGGCTGTTTCTGGGAGATAGTAGCAGACTTGGTTGGAAAATGACAGGTGTTTGTGAGAAAGCTGGTATTTTGGGGAAAAAAGGCCGTTTTTTAAAGAATAAGCTGGCATTTCTGGGAGAATATGTCCCATCTTTGGGAGAAAACGGGTGTATGTGGGAGAAAATGTCGTGTATTTGGGAGAAAGCTGGTGTATGTGGGAGAAAAGGCCATTGTGATGGGAGTCAGTGTGATCTTGAGGAGTGGAAAGCAGTATTCTTGAGATGAAACGTGAGGTATTTCTAAGAGTCCTGGTATTTCTGGGAGAAAATGTCTTGTTTTGGAGAGCCAAAGTCCCATTTTGGGGGCAGAAGCTGGTATTTCTGTGACACTGCCATCTTGATGGGGGTAAGTGTGATCTTGAGGAGTGTAAAGCAGCATTTTGGTTAGAAAATGGGAGCTCTTCCTAAGAGCAGTGCTATTTCTGGGAGAAAAGGAGCTCTACTGGGCATAAAAATGGTGTATCTGTGATAAAATGCCACGTTTCTGAAAGAAACTGTCCTCTTGCGGAGTGTAATGCTGTATGTTCCGGAGGAAATGGGAAATATTCAGCAGAGTCCTGGTATTTCTGGGAGAAGAGGTCTGATGTGGGGGGCGGAAGGTGATGTATCTGTGAGAAAGCTGGTGTTTCTGGGAGAAAATGCCAGGTATTGGTGAGGAAACAGATGCTAGAGAGGGAAAAGGCCATCCCTTTGGGAGAGAAGTGGTATTTCTGGGAGAAAATGCCCCAAATCGGGGAGTAAGTGTCATCCTGAGGCGTGTCATGGAGTAGATTTGGGAGGAAATGGAGGTGTTTCACAGAGTAGCGGCACTTCTGGGAGAAAATGTCCTCAGTGGGAAAGACAATGTCCTCTTGAGGGAAGAAAACGGGTCTTTCTTACAGCAAATGTCATCCAATTGGGAGAAAATCTCCTCTCTTGGGGAGAAAAGTGGTCTTTCTGAGAGAAGGTGTCCTCTTCTTGGCTGCAAGTGTCCCATTTGGCATTGTCATGGAGGCTTTTTGGGGAGAAAGCGTGTGGCAGTTGTAAGAGAAGGGGTATTTCTGGGAGCAAATCTCCTCTTTTTGGAAGAGAAGGTGAAATTTCCAAGGGAAAAGTGGCATTTCTGGGAGGAAATGACATAGCTGGGGGAGAAAAGTGGGAACCGGTGGGAAAGAAGAACTTGTACTGGAGAGCAACGGTGGTCTTTTTGGTGTGCCAAGTGGTCTCTTGGGGAGACAACGTGGTAAATAGGGGAGACAATGTCCTCTGGAGGAGTGTCAAGTAGTATTTGGGAGAGCAAACGTCAGGTATTTCTCGGAAACCGGCTGTTTCTGGGAGATAGTAGCAGACTTGGTTGGAAAATGACAGGTGTTTGTGAGAAAGCTGGTATTTTGGGGAAAAAAGGCCGTTTTTTAAAGAATAAGCTGGCATTTCTGGGAGAATATGTCCCATCTTTGGGAGAAAACGGGTGTATGTGGGAGAAAATGTCGTGTATTTGGGAGAAAGCTGGTGTATGTGGGAGAAAAGGCCATTGTGATGGGAGTCAGTGTGATCTTGAGGAGTGGAAAGCAGTATTCTTGAGATGAAACGTGAGGTATTTCTAAGAGTCCTGGTATTTCTGGGAGAAAATGTCTTGTTTTGGAGAGCCAAAGTCCCATTTTGGGGGCAGAAGCTGGTATTTCTGTGACACTGCCATCTTGATGGGGGTAAGTGTGATCTTGAGGAGTGTAAAGCAGCATTTTGGTTAGAAAATGGGAGCTCTTCCTAAGAGCAGTGCTATTTCTGGGAGAAAAGGAGCTCTACTGGGCATAAAAATGGTGTATCTGTGATAAAATGCCACATTTCTGAAAGAAACTGTCCTCTTGCGGAGTGTAATGCTGTATGTTCCGGAGGAAATGGGAAATATTCAGCAGAGTCCTGGTATTTCTGGGAGAAGAGGTCTGATGTGGGGGGGGGAAGGTGATGTATCTGTGAGAAAGCTGGTGTTTCTGGGAGAAAATGCCAGGTATTGGTGAGGAAACAGATGCTAGAGAGGGAAAAGGCCATCCCTTTGGGAGAGAAGTGGTATTTCTGGGAGAAAATGCCCCAAATCGGGGAGTAAGTGTCATCCTGAGGCGTGTCATGGAGTAGATTTGGGAGGAAATGGAGGTGTTTCACAGAGTAGCGGCACTTCTGGGAGAAAATGTCCTCAGTGGGAAAGACAATGTCCTCTTGAGGGAAGAAAACAGGTCTTTCTTACAGCAAATGTCATCCAATTGGGAGAAAATCTCCTCTCTTGGGGAGAAAAGTGGTCTTTCTGAGAGAAGGTGTCCTCTTCTTGGCTGCAAGTGTCCCATTTGGCATTGTCATGGAGGCTTTTTGGGGAGAAAGCGTGTGGCAGTTGTAAGAGAAGGGGTATTTCTGGGAGCAAATCTCCTCTTTTTGGAAGAGAAGGTGAAATTTCCAAGGGAAAAGTGGCATTTCTGGGAGGAAATGACATAGCTGGGGGAGAAAAGTGGGAACCGGTGGGAAAGAAGATCTTGTACTGGAGAGCAACGGTGGTCTTTTTGGTGAGCCAAGTGGTCTCTTGGGGAGACAACGTGGTAAATAGGGGAGACAATGTCCTCTGGAGGAGTGTCAAGTAGTATTTGGGAGAGCAAACGTCAGGTATTTCTCGGAAACCGGCTGTTTCTGGGAGATAGTAGCAGACTTGGTTGGAAAATGACAGGTGTTTGTGAGAAAGCTGGTATTTTGGGGAAAAAAGGCCGTTTTTTAAAGAATAAGCTGGCATTTCTGGGAGAATATGTCCCATCTTTGGGAGAAAACGGGTGTATGTGGGAGAAAATGTCGTGTATTTGGGAGAAAGCTGGTGTATGTGGGAGAAAAGGCCATTGTGATGGGAGTCAGTGTGATCTTGAGGAGTGGAAAGCAGTATTCTTGAGATGAAACGTGAGGTATTTCTAAGAGTCCTGGTATTTCTGGGAGAAAATGTCTTGTTTTGGAGAGCCAAAGTCCCATTTTGGGGGCAGAAGCTGGTATTTCTGTGACACTGCCATCTTGATGGGGGTAAGTGTGATCTTGAGGAGTGTAAAGCAGCATTTTGGTTAGAAAATGGGAGCTCTTCCTAAGAGCAGTGCTATTTCTGGGAGAAAAGGAGCTCTACTGGGCATAAAAATGGTGTATCTGTGATAAAATGCCACGTTTCTGAAAGAAACTGTCCTCTTGCGGAGTGTAATGCTGTATGTTCCGGAGGAAATGGGAAATATTCAGCAGAGTCCTGGTATTTCTGGGAGAAGAGGTCTGATGTGGGGGGGGGAAGGTGATGTATCTGTGAGAAAGCTGGTGTTTCTGGGAGAAAATGCCAGGTATTGGTGAGGAAACAGATGCTAGAGAGGGAAAAGGCCATCCCTTTGGGAGAGAAGTGGTATTTCTGGGAGAAAATGCCCCAAATCGGGGAGTAAGTGTCATCCTGAGGCGTGTCATGGAGTAGATTTGGGAGGAAATGGAGGTGTTTCACAGAGTAGCGGCACTTCTGGGAGAAAATGTCCTCAGTGGGAAAGACAATGTCCTCTTGAGGGAAGAAAACGGGTCTTTCTTACAGCAAATGTCATCCAATTGGGAGAAAATCTCCTCTCTTGGGGAGAAAAGTGGTCTTTCTGAGAGAAGGTGTCCTCTTCTTGGCTGCAAGTGTCCCATTTGGCATTGTCATGGAGGCTTTTTGGGGAGAAAGCGTGTGGCAGTTGTAAGAGAAGGGGTATTTCTGGGAGCAAATCTCCTCTTTTTGGAAGAGAAGGTGAAATTTCCAAGGGAAAAGTGGCATTTCTGGGAGGAAATGACATAGCTGGGGGAGAAAAGTGGGAACCGGTGGGAAAGAAGAACTTGTACTGGAGAGCAACGGTGGTCTTTTTGGTGTGCCAAGTGGTCTCTTGGGGAGACAACGTGGTAAATAGGGGAGACAATGTCCTCTGGAGGAGTGTCAAGTAGTATTTGGGAGAGCAAACGTCAGGTATTTCTCGGAAACCGGCTGTTTCTGGGAGATAGTAGCAGACTTGGTTGGAAAATGACAGGTGTTTGTGAGAAAGCTGGTATTTTGGGGAAAAAAGGCCGTTTTTTAAAGAATAAGCTGGCATTTCTGGGAGAATATGTCCCATCTTTGGGAGAAAACGGGTGTATGTGGGAGAAAATGTCGTGTATTTGGGAGAAAGCTGGTGTATGTGGGAGAAAAGGCCATTGTGATGGGAGTCAGTGTGATCTTGAGGAGTGGAAAGCAGTATTCTTGAGATGAAACGTGAGGTATTTCTAAGAGTCCTGGTATTTCTGGGAGAAAATGTCTTGTTTTGGAGAGCCAAAGTCCCATTTTGGGGGCAGAAGCTGGTATTTCTGTGACACTGCCATCTTGATGGGGGTAAGTGTGATCTTGAGGAGTGTAAAGCAGCATTTTGGTTAGAAAATGGGAGCTCTTCCTAAGAGCAGTGCTATTTCTGGGAGAAAAGGAGCTCTACTGGGCATAAAAATGGTGTATCTGTGATAAAATGCCACATTTCTGAAAGAAACTGTCCTCTTGCGGAGTGTAATGCTGTATGTTCCGGAGGAAATGGGAAATATTCAGCAGAGTCCTGGTATTTCTGGGAGAAGAGGTCTGATGTGGGGGGGGGAAGGTGATGTATCTGTGAGAAAGCTGGTGTTTCTGGGAGAAAATGCCAGGTATTGGTGAGGAAACAGATGCTAGAGAGGGAAAAGGCCATCCCTTTGGGAGAGAAGTGGTATTTCTGGGAGAAAATGCCCCAAATCGGGGAGTAAGTGTCATCCTGAGGCGTGTCATGGAGTAGATTTGGGAGGAAATGGAGGTGTTTCACAGAGTAGCGGCACTTCTGGGAGAAAATGTCCTCAGTGGGAAAGACAATGTCCTCTTGAGGGAAGAAAACAGGTCTTTCTTACAGCAAATGTCATCCAATTGGGAGAAAATCTCCTCTCTTGGGGAGAAAAGTGGTCTTTCTGAGAGAAGGTGTCCTCTTCTTGGCTGCAAGTGTCCCATTTGGCATTGTCATGGAGGCTTTTTGGGGAGAAAGCGTGTGGCAGTTGTAAGAGAAGGGGTATTTCTGGGAGCAAATCTCCTCTTTTTGGAAGAGAAGGTGAAATTTCCAAGGGAAAAGTGGCATTTCTGGGAGGAAATGACATAGCTGGGGGAGAAAAGTGGGAACCGGTGGGAAAGAAGATCTTGTACTGGAGAGCAACGGTGGTCTTTTTGGTGTGCCAAGTGGTCTCTTGGGGAGACAACGTGGTAAATAGGGGAGACAATGTCCTCTGGAGGAGTGTCAAGTAGTATTTGGGAGAGCAAACGTCAGGTATTTCTCGGAAACCGGCTGTTTCTGGGAGATAGTAGCAGACTTGGTTGGAAAATGACAGGTGTTTGTGAGAAAGCTGGTATTTTGGGGAAAAAAGGCCGTTTTTTAAAGAATAAGCTGGCATTTCTGGGAGAATATGTCCCATCTTTGGGAGAAAACGGGTGTATGTGGGAGAAAATGTCGTGTATTTGGGAGAAAGCTGGTGTATGTGGGAGAAAAGGCCATTGTGATGGGAGTCAGTGTGATCTTGAGGAGTGGAAAGCAGTATTCTTGAGATGAAACGTGAGGTATTTCTAAGAGTCCTGGTATTTCTGGGAGAAAATGTCTTGTTTTGGAGAGCCAAAGTCCCATTTTGGGGGCAGAAGCTGGTATTTCTGTGACACTGCCATCTTGATGGGGGTAAGTGTGATCTTGAGGAGTGTAAAGCAGCATTTTGGTTAGAAAATGGGAGCTCTTCCTAAGAGCAGTGCTATTTCTGGGAGAAAAGGAGCTCTACTGGGCATAAAAATGGTGTATCTGTGATAAAATGCCACGTTTCTGAAAGAAACTGTCCTCTTGCGGAGTGTAATGCTGTATGTTCCGGAGGAAATGGGAAATATTCAGCAGAGTCCTGGTATTTCTGGGAGAAGAGGTCTGATGTGGGGGGGGGAAGGTGATGTATCTGTGAGAAAGCTGGTGTTTCTGGGAGAAAATGCCAGGTATTGGTGAGGAAACAGATGCTAGAGAGGGAAAAGGCCATCCCTTTGGGAGAGAAGTGGTATTTCTGGGAGAAAATGCCCCAAATCGGGGAGTAAGTGTCATCCTGAGGCGTGTCATGGAGTAGATTTGGGAGGAAATGGAGGTGTTTCACAGAGTAGCGGCACTTCTGGGAGAAAATGTCCTCAGTGGGAAAGACAATGTCCTCTTGAGGGAAGAAAACGGGTCTTTCTTACAGCAAATGTCATCCAATTGGGAGAAAATCTCCTCTCTTGGGGAGAAAAGTGGTCTTTCTGAGAGAAGGTGTCCTCTTCTTGGCTGCAAGTGTCCCATTTGGCATTGTCATGGAGGCTTTTTGGGGAGAAAGCGTGTGGCAGTTGTAAGAGAAGGGGTATTTCTGGGAGCAAATCTCCTCTTTTTGGAAGAGAAGGTGAAATTTCCAAGGGAAAAGTGGCATTTCTGGGAGGAAATGACATAGCTGGGGGAGAAAAGTGGGAACCGGTGGGAAAGAAGAACTTGTACTGGAGAGCAACGGTGGTCTTTTTGGTGTGCCAAGTGGTCTCTTGGGGAGACAACGTGGTAAATAGGGGAGACAATGTCCTCTGGAGGAGTGTCAAGTAGTATTTGGGAGAGCAAACGTCAGGTATTTCTCGGAAACCGGCTGTTTCTGGGAGATAGTAGCAGACTTGGTTGGAAAATGACAGGTGTTTGTGAGAAAGCTGGTATTTTGGGGAAAAAAGGCCGTTTTTTAAAGAATAAGCTGGCATTTCTGGGAGAATATGTCCCATCTTTGGGAGAAAACGGGTGTATGTGGGAGAAAATGTCGTGTATTTGGGAGAAAGCTGGTGTATGTGGGAGAAAAGGCCATTGTGATGGGAGTCAGTGTGATCTTGAGGAGTGGAAAGCAGTATTCTTGAGATGAAACGTGAGGTATTTCTAAGAGTCCTGGTATTTCTGGGAGAAAATGTCTTGTTTTGGAGAGCCAAAGTCCCATTTTGGGGGCAGAAGCTGGTATTTCTGTGACACTGCCATCTTGATGGGGGTAAGTGTGATCTTGAGGAGTGTAAAGCAGCATTTTGGTTAGAAAATGGGAGCTCTTCCTAAGAGCAGTGCTATTTCTGGGAGAAAAGGAGCTCTACTGGGCATAAAAATGGTGTATCTGTGATAAAATGCCACATTTCTGAAAGAAACTGTCCTCTTGCGGAGTGTAATGCTGTATGTTCCGGAGGAAATGGGAAATATTCAGCAGAGTCCTGGTATTTCTGGGAGAAGAGGTCTGATGTGGGGGGGGGAAGGTGATGTATCTGTGAGAAAGCTGGTGTTTCTGGGAGAAAATGCCAGGTATTGGTGAGGAAACAGATGCTAGAGAGGGAAAAGGCCATCCCTTTGGGAGAGAAGTGGTATTTCTGGGAGAAAATGCCCCAAATCGGGGAGTAAGTGTCATCCTGAGGCGTGTCATGGAGTAGATTTGGGAGGAAATGGAGGTGTTTCACAGAGTAGCGGCACTTCTGGGAGAAAATGTCCTCAGTGGGAAAGACAATGTCCTCTTGAGGGAAGAAAACAGGTCTTTCTTACAGCAAATGTCATCCAATTGGGAGAAAATCTCCTCTCTTGGGGAGAAAAGTGGTCTTTCTGAGAGAAGGTGTCCTCTTCTTGGCTGCAAGTGTCCCATTTGGCATTGTCATGGAGGCTTTTTGGGGAGAAAGCGTGTGGCAGTTGTAAGAGAAGGGGTATTTCTGGGAGCAAATCTCCTCTTTTTGGAAGAGAAGGTGAAATTTCCAAGGGAAAAGTGGCATTTCTGGGAGGAAATGACATAGCTGGGGGAGAAAAGTGGGAACCGGTGGGAAAGAAGATCTTGTACTGGAGAGCAACGGTGGTCTTTTTGGTGTGCCAAGTGGTCTCTTGGGGAGACAACGTGGTAAATAGGGGAGACAATGTCCTCTGGAGGAGTGTCAAGTAGTATTTGGGAGAGCAAACGTCAGGTATTTCTCGGAAACCGGCTGTTTCTGGGAGATAGTAGCAGACTTGGTTGGAAAATGACAGGTGTTTGTGAGAAAGCTGGTATTTTGGGAAAAAAAGGCCGTTTTTTAAAGAATAAGCTGGCATTTCTGGGAGAATATGTCCCATCTTTGGGAGAAAACGGGTGTATGTGGGAGAAAATGTCGTGTATTTGGGAGAAAGCTGGTGTATGTGGGAGAAAAGGCCATTGTGATGGGAGTCAGTGTGATCTTGAGGAGTGGAAAGCAGTATTCTTGAGATGAAACGTGAGGTATTTCTAAGAGTCCTGGTATTTCTGGGAGAAAATGTCTTGTTTTGGAGAGCCAAAGTCCCATTTTGGGGGCAGAAGCTGGTATTTCTGTGACACTGCCATCTTGATGGGGGTAAGTGTGATCTTGAGGAGTGTAAAGCAGCATTTTGGTTAGAAAATGGGAGCTCTTCCTAAGAGCAGTGCTATTTCTGGGAGAAAAGGAGCTCTACTGGGCATAAAAATGGTGTATCTGTGATAAAATGCCACATTTCTGAAAGAAACTGTCCTCTTGCGGAGTGTAATGCTGTATGTTCCGGAGGAAATGGGAAATATTCAGCAGAGTCCTGGTATTTCTGGGAGAAGAGGTCTGATGTGGGGGGGGGAAGGTGATGTATCTGTGAGAAAGCTGGTGTTTCTGGGAGAAAATGCCAGGTATTGGTGAGGAAACAGATGCTAGAGAGGGAAAAGGCCATCCCTTTGGGAGAGAAGTGGTATTTCTGGGAGAAAATGCCCCAAATCGGGGAGTAAGTGTCATCCTGAGGCGTGTCATGGAGTAGATTTGGGAGGAAATGGAGGTGTTTCACAGAGTAGCGGCACTTCTGGGAGAAAATGTCCTCAGTGGGAAAGACAATGTCCTCTTGAGGGAAGAAAACAGGTCTTTCTTACAGCAAATGTCATCCAATTGGGAGAAAATCTCCTCTCTTGGGGAGAAAAGTGGTCTTTCTGAGAGAAGGTGTCCTCTTCTTGGCTGCAAGTGTCCCATTTGGCATTGTCATGGAGGCTTTTTGGGGAGAAAGCGTGTGGCAGTTGTAAGAGAAGGGGTATTTCTGGGAGCAAATCTCCTCTTTTTGGAAGAGAAGGTGAAATTTCCAAGGGAAAAGTGGCATTTCTGGGAGGAAATGACATAGCTGGGGGAGAAAAGTGGGAACCGGTGGGAAAGAAGATCTTGTACTGGAGAGCAACGGTGGTCTTTTTGGTGTGCCAAGTGGTCTCTTGGGGAGACAACGTGGTAAATAGGGGAGACAATGTCCTCTGGAGGAGTGTCAAGTAGTATTTGGGAGAGCAAACGTCAGGTATTTCTCGGAAACCGGCTGTTTCTGGGAGATAGTAGCAGACTTGGTTGGAAAATGACAGGTGTTTGTGAGAAAGCTGGTATTTTGGGGAAAAAAGGCCGTTTTTTAAAGAATAAGCTGGCATTTCTGGGAGAATATGTCCCATCTTTGGGAGAAAACGGGTGTATGTGGGAGAAAATGTCGTGTATTTGGGAGAAAGCTGGTGTATGTGGGAGAAAAGGCCATTGTGATGGGAGTCAGTGTGATCTTGAGGAGTGGAAAGCAGTATTCTTGAGATGAAACGTGAGGTATTTCTAAGAGTCCTGGTATTTCTGGGAGAAAATGTCTTGTTTTGGAGAGCCAAAGTCCCATTTTGGGGGCAGAAGCTGGTATTTCTGTGACACTGCCATCTTGATGGGGGTAAGTGTGATCTTGAGGAGTGTAAAGCAGCATTTTGGTTAGAAAATGGGAGCTCTTCCTAAGAGCAGTGCTATTTCTGGGAGAAAAGGAGCTCTACTGGGCATAAAAATGGTGTATCTGTGATAAAATGCCACATTTCTGAAAGAAACTGTCCTCTTGCGGAGTGTAATGCTGTATGTTCCGGAGGAAATGGGAAATATTCAGCAGAGTCCTGGTATTTCTGGGAGAAGAGGTCTGATGTGGGGGGGGGAAGGTGATGTATCTGTGAGAAAGCTGGTGTTTCTGGGAGAAAATGCCAGGTATTGGTGAGGAAACAGATGCTAGAGAGGGAAAAGGCCATCCCTTTGGGAGAGAAGTGGTATTTCTGGGAGAAAATGCCCCAAATCGGGGAGTAAGTGTCATCCTGAGGCGTGTCATGGAGTAGATTTGGGAGGAAATGGAGGTGTTTCACAGAGTAGCGGCACTTCTGGGAGAAAATGTCCTCAGTGGGAAAGACAATGTCCTCTTGAGGGAAGAAAACGGGTCTTTCTTACAGCAAATGTCATCCAATTGGGAGAAAATCTCCTCTCTTGGGGAGAAAAGTGGTCTTTCTGAGAGAAGGTGTCCTCTTCTTGGCTGCAAGTGTCCCATTTGGCATTGTCATGGAGGCTTTTTGGGGAGAAAGCGTGTGGCAGTTGTAAGAGAAGGGGTATTTCTGGGAGCAAATCTCCTCTTTTTGGAAGAGAAGGTGAAATTTCCAAGGGAAAAGTGGCATTTCTGGGAGGAAATGACATAGCTGGGGGAGAAAAGTGGGAACCGGTGGGAAAGAAGAACTTGTACTGGAGAGCAACGGTGGTCTTTTTGGTGTGCCAAGTGGTCTCTTGGGGAGACAACGTGGTAAATAGGGGAGACAATGTCCTCTGGAGGAGTGTCAAGTAGTATTTGGGAGAGCAAACGTCAGGTATTTCTCGGAAACCGGCTGTTTCTGGGAGATAGTAGCAGACTTGGTTGGAAAATGACAGGTGTTTGTGAGAAAGCTGGTATTTTGGGGAAAAAAGGCCGTTTTTTAAAGAATAAGCTGGCATTTCTGGGAGAATATGTCCCATCTTTGGGAGAAAACGGGTGTATGTGGGAGAAAATGTCGTGTATTTGGGAGAAAGCTGGTGTATGTGGGAGAAAAGGCCATTGTGATGGGAGTCAGTGTGATCTTGAGGAGTGGAAAGCAGTATTCTTGAGATGAAACGTGAGGTATTTCTAAGAGTCCTGGTATTTCTGGGAGAAAATGTCTTGTTTTGGAGAGCCAAAGTCCCATTTTGGGGGCAGAAGCTGGTATTTCTGTGACACTGCCATCTTGATGGGGGTAAGTGTGATCTTGAGGAGTGTAAAGCAGCATTTTGGTTAGAAAATGGGAGCTCTTCCTAAGAGCAGTGCTATTTCTGGGAGAAAAGGAGCTCTACTGGGCATAAAAATGGTGTATCTGTGATAAAATGCCACATTTCTGAAAGAAACTGTCCTCTTGCGGAGTGTAATGCTGTATGTTCCGGAGGAAATGGGAAATATTCAGCAGAGTCCTGGTATTTCTGGGAGAAGAGGTCTGATGTGGGGGGGGGAAGGTGATGTATCTGTGAGAAAGCTGGTATTTCTGGGAGAAAATGCCCCAAATCGGGGAGTAAGTGTCATCCTGAGGCGTGTCATGGAGTAGATTTGGGAGGAAATGGAGGTGTTTCACAGAGTAGCGGCACTTCTGGGAGAAAATGTCCTCAGTGGGAAAGACAATGTCCTCTTGAGGGAAGAAAACAGGTCTTTCTTACAGCAAATGTCATCCAATTGGGAGAAAATCTCCTCTCTTGGGGAGAAAAGTGGTCTTTCTGAGAGAAGGTGTCCTCTTCTTGGCTGCAAGTGTCCCATTTGGCATTGTCATGGAGGCTTTTTGGGGAGAAAGCGTGTGGCAGTTGTAAGAGAAGGGGTATTTCTGGGAGCAAATCTCCTCTTTTTGGAAGAGAAGGTGAAATTTCCAAGGGAAAAGTGGCATTTCTGGGAGGAAATGACATAGCTGGGGGAGAAAAGTGGGAACCGGTGGGAAAGAAGATCTTGTACTGGAGAGCAACGGTGGTCTTTTTGGTGTGCCAAGTGGTCTCTTGGGGAGACAACGTGGTAAATAGGGGAGACAATGTCCTCTGGAGGAGTGTCAAGTAGTATTTGGGAGAGCAAACGTCAGGTATTTCTCGGAAACCGGCTGTTTCTGGGAGATAGTAGCAGACTTGGTTGGAAAATGACAGGTGTTTGTGAGAAAGCTGGTATTTTGGGGAAAAAAGGCCATTTTTTAAAGAATAAGCTGGCATTTCTGGGAGAATATGTCCCATCTTTGGGAGAAAACGGGTGTATGTGGGAGAAAATGTCGTGTATTTGGGAGAAAGCTGGTGTATGTGGGAGAAAAGGCCATTGTGATGGGAGTCAGTGTGATCTTGAGGAGTGGAAAGCAGTATTCTTGAGATGAAACGTGAGGTATTTCTAAGAGTCCTGGTATTTCTGGGAGAAAATGTCTTGTTTTGGAGAGCCAAAGTCCCATTTTGGGGGCAGAAGCTGGTATTTCTGTGACACTGCCATCTTGATGGGGGTAAGTGTGATCTTGAGGAGTGTAAAGCAGCATTTTGGTTAGAAAATGGGAGCTCTTCCTAAGAGCAGTGCTATTTCTGGGAGAAAAGGAGCTCTACTGGGCATAAAAATGGTGTATCTGTGATAAAATGCCACGTTTCTGAAAGAAACTGTCCTCTTGCGGAGTGTAATGCTGTATGTTCCGGAGGAAATGGGAAATATTCAGCAGAGTCCTGGTATTTCTGGGAGAAGAGGTCTGATGTGGGGGGGGGAAGGTGATGTATCTGTGAGAAAGCTGGTGTTTCTGGGAGAAAATGCCAGGTATTGGTGAGGAAACAGATGCTAGAGAGGGAAAAGGCCATCCCTTTGGGAGAGAAGTGGTATTTCTGGGAGAAAATGCCCCAAATCGGGGAGTAAGTGTCATCCTGAGGCGTGTCATGGAGTAGATTTGGGAGGAAATGGAGGTGTTTCACAGAGTAGCGGCACTTCTGGGAGAAAATGTCCTCAGTGGGAAAGACAATGTCCTCTTGAGGGAAGAAAACGGGTCTTTCTTACAGCAAATGTCATCCAATTGGGAGAAAATCTCCTCTCTTGGGGAGAAAAGTGGTCTTTCTGAGAGAAGGTGTCCTCTTCTTGGCTGCAAGTGTCCCATTTGGCATTGTCATGGAGGCTTTTTGGGGAGAAAGCGTGTGGCAGTTGTAAGAGAAGGGGTATTTCTGGGAGCAAATCTCCTCTTTTTGGAAGAGAAGGTGAAATTTCCAAGGGAAAAGTGGCATTTCTGGGAGGAAATGACATAGCTGGGGGAGAAAAGTGGGAACCGGTGGGAAAGAAGAACTTGTACTGGAGAGCAACGGTGGTCTTTTTGGTGTGCCAAGTGGTCTCTTGGGGAGACAACGTGGTAAATAGGGGAGACAATGTCCTCTGGAGGAGTGTCAAGTAGTATTTGGGAGAGCAAACGTCAGGTATTTCTCGGAAACCGGCTGTTTCTGGGAGATAGTAGCAGACTTGGTTGGAAAATGACAGGTGTTTGTGAGAAAGCTGGTATTTTGGGGAAAAAAGGCCGTTTTTTAAAGAATAAGCTGGCATTTCTGGGAGAATATGTCCCATCTTTGGGAGAAAACGGGTGTATGTGGGAGAAAATGTCGTGTATTTGGGAGAAAGCTGGTGTATGTGGGAGAAAAGGCCATTGTGATGGGAGTCAGTGTGATCTTGAGGAGTGGAAAGCAGTATTCTTGAGATGAAACGTGAGGTATTTCTAAGAGTCCTGGTATTTCTGGGAGAAAATGTCTTGTTTTGGAGAGCCAAAGTCCCATTTTGGGGGCAGAAGCTGGTATTTCTGTGACACTGCCGTCTTGATGGGGGTAAGTGTGATCTTGAGGAGTGTAAAGCAGCATTTTGGTTAGAAAATGGGAGCTCTTCCTAAGAGCAGTGCTATTTCTGGGAGAAAAGGAGCTCTACTGGGCATAAAAATGGTGTATCTGTGATAAAATGCCACATTTCTGAAAGAAACTGTCCTCTTGCGGAGTGTAATGCTGTATGTTCCGGAGGAAATGGGAAATATTCAGCAGAGTCCTGGTATTTCTGGGAGAAGAGGTCTGATGTGGGGGGGGGAAGGTGATGCATCTGTGAGAAAGCTGGTGTTTCTGGGAGAAAATGCCAGGTATTGGTGAGGAAACAGATGCTAGAGAGGGAAAAGGCCATCCCTTTGGGAGAGAAGTGGTATTTCTGGGAGAAAATGCCCCAAATCGGGGAGTAAGTGTCATCCTGAGGCGTGTCATGGAGTAGATTTGGGAGGAAATGGAGGTGTTTCACAGAGTAGCGGCACTTCTGGGAGAAAATGTCCTCAGTGGGAAAGACAATGTCCTCTTGAGGGAAGAAAACGGGTCTTTCTTACAGCAAATGTCATCCAATTGGGAGAAAATCTCCTCTCTTGGGGAGAAAAGTGGTCTTTCTGAGAGAAGGTGTCCTCTTCTTGGCTGCAAGTGTCCCATTTGGCATTGTCATGGAGGCTTTTTGGGGAGAAAGCGTGTGGCAGTTGTAAGAGAAGGGGTATTTCTGGGAGCAAATCTCCTCTTTTTGGAAGAGAAGGTGAAATTTCCAAGGGAAAAGTGGCATTTCTGGGAGGAAATGACATAGCTGGGGGAGAAAAGTGGGAACCGGTGGGAAAGAAGATCTTGTACTGGAGAGCAACGGTGGTCTTTTTGGTGTGCCAAGTGGTCTCTTGGGGAGACAACGTGGTAAATAGGGGAGACAATGTCCTCTGGAGGAGTGTCAAGTAGTATTTGGGAGAGCAAACGTCAGGTATTTCTCGGAAACCGGCTGTTTCTGGGAGATAGTAGCAGACTTGGTTGGAAAATGACAGGTGTTTGTGAGAAAGCTGGTATTTTGGGAAAAAAAGGCCGTTTTTTAAAGAATAAGCTGGCATTTCTGGGAGAATATGTCCCATCTTTGGGAGAAAACGGGTGTATGTGGGAGAAAATGTCGTGTATTTGGGAGAAAGCTGGTGTATGTGGGAGAAAAGGCCATTGTGATGGGAGTCAGTGTGATCTTGAGGAGTGGAAAGCAGTATTCTTGAGATGAAACGTGAGGTATTTCTAAGAGTCCTGGTATTTCTGGGAGAAAATGTCTTGTTTTGGAGAGCCAAAGTCCCATTTTGGGGGCAGAAGCTGGTATTTCTGTGACACTGCCATCTTGATGGGGGTAAGTGTGATCTTGAGGAGTGTAAAGCAGCATTTTGGTTAGAAAATGGGAGCTCTTCCTAAGAGCAGTGCTATTTCTGGGAGAAAAGGAGCTCTACTGGGCATAAAAATGGTGTATCTGTGATAAAATGCCACATTTCTGAAAGAAACTGTCCTCTTGCGGAGTGTAATGCTGTATGTTCCGGAGGAAATGGGAAATATTCAGCAGAGTCCTGGTATTTCTGGGAGAAGAGGTCTGATGTGGGGGGGGGAAGGTGATGTATCTGTGAGAAAGCTGGTGTTTCTGGGAGAAAATGCCAGGTATTGGTGAGGAAACAGATGCTAGAGAGGGAAAAGGCCATCCCTTTGGGAGAGAAGTGGTATTTCTGGGAGAAAATGCCCCAAATCGGGGAGTAAGTGTCATCCTGAGGCGTGTCATGGAGTAGATTTGGGAGGAAATGGAGGTGTTTCACAGAGTAGCGGCACTTCTGGGAGAAAATGTCCTCAGTGGGAAAGACAATGTCCTCTTGAGGGAAGAAAACGGGTCTTTCTTACAGCAAATGTCATCCAATTGGGAGAAAATCTCCTCTCTTGGGGAGAAAAGTGGTCTTTCTGAGAGAAGGTGTCCTCTTCTTGGCTGCAAGTGTCCCATTTGGCATTGTCATGGAGGCTTTTTGGGGAGAAAGCGTGTGGCAGTTGTAAGAGAAGGGGTATTTCTGGGAGCAAATCTCCTCTTTTTGGAAGAGAAGGTGAAATTTCCAAGGGAAAAGTGGCATTTCTGGGAGGAAATGACATAGCTGGGGGAGAAAAGTGGGAACCGGTGGGAAAGAAGATCTTGTACTGGAGAGCAACGGTGGTCTTTTTGGTGTGCCAAGTGGTCTCTTGGGGAGACAACGTGGTAAATAGGGGAGACAATGTCCTCTGGAGGAGTGTCAAGTAGTATTTGGGAGAGCAAACGTCAGGTATTTCTCGGAAACCGGCTGTTTCTGGGAGATAGTAGCAGACTTGGTTGGAAAATGACAGGTGTTTGTGAGAAAGCTGGTATTTTGGGGAAAAAAGGCCGTTTTTTAAAGAATAAGCTGGCATTTCTGGGAGAATATGTCCCATCTTTGGGAGAAAACGGGTGTATGTGGGAGAAAATGTCGTGTATTTGGGAGAAAGCTGGTGTATGTGGGAGAAAAGGCCATTGTGATGGGAGTCAGTGTGATCTTGAGGAGTGGAAAGCAGTATTCTTGAGATGAAACGTGAGGTATTTCTAAGAGTCCTGGTATTTCTGGGAGAAAATGTCTTGTTTTGGAGAGCCAAAGTCCCATTTTGGGGGCAGAAGCTGGTATTTCTGTGACACTGCCATCTTGATGGGGGTAAGTGTGATCTTGAGGAGTGTAAAGCAGCATTTTGGTTAGAAAATGGGAGCTCTTCCTAAGAGCAGTGCTATTTCTGGGAGAAAAGGAGCTCTACTGGGCATAAAAATGGTGTATCTGTGATAAAATGCCACATTTCTGAAAGAAACTGTCCTCTTGCGGAGTGTAATGCTGTATGTTCCGGAGGAAATGGGAAATATTCAGCAGAGTCCTGGTATTTCTGGGAGAAGAGGTCTGATGTGGGGGGGGGAAGGTGATGTATCTGTGAGAAAGCTGGTGTTTCTGGGAGAAAATGCCAGGTATTGGTGAGGAAACAGATGCTAGAGAGGGAAAAGGCCATCCCTTTGGGAGAGAAGTGGTATTTCTGGGAGAAAATGCCCCAAATCGGGGAGTAAGTGTCATCCTGAGGCGTGTCATGGAGTAGATTTGGGAGGAAATGGAGGTGTTTCACAGAGTAGCGGCACTTCTGGGAGAAAATGTCCTCAGTGGGAAAGACAATGTCCTCTTGAGGGAAGAAAACGGGTCTTTCTTACAGCAAATGTCATCCAATTGGGAGAAAATCTCCTCTCTTGGGGAGAAAAGTGGTCTTTCTGAGAGAAGGTGTCCTCTTCTTGGCTGCAAGTGTCCCATTTGGCATTGTCATGGAGGCTTTTTGGGGAGAAAGCGTGTGGCAGTTGTAAGAGAAGGGGTATTTCTGGGAGCAAATCTCCTCTTTTTGGAAGAGAAGGTGAAATTTCCAAGGGAAAAGTGGCATTTCTGGGAGGAAATGACATAGCTGGGGGAGAAAAGTGGGAACCGGTGGGAAAGAAGATCTTGTACTGGAGAGCAACGGTGGTCTTTTTGGTGTGCCAAGTGGTCTCTTGGGGAGACAACGTGGTAAATAGGGGAGACAATGTCCTCTGGAGGAGTGTCAAGTAGTATTTGGGAGAGCAAACGTCAGGTATTTCTCGGAAACCGGCTGTTTCTGGGAGATAGTAGCAGACTTGGTTGGAAAATGACAGGTGTTTGTGAGAAAGCTGGTATTTTGGGGAAAAAAGGCCGTTTTTTAAAGAATAAGCTGGCATTTCTGGGAGAATATGTCCCATCTTTGGGAGAAAACGGGTGTATGTGGGAGAAAATGTCGTGTATTTGGGAGAAAGCTGGTGTATGTGGGAGAAAAGGCCATTGTGATGGGAGTCAGTGTGATCTTGAGGAGTGGAAAGCAGTATTCTTGAGATGAAACGTGAGGTATTTCTAAGAGTCCTGGTATTTCTGGGAGAAAATGTCTTGTTTTGGAGAGCCAAAGTCCCATTTTGGGGGCAGAAGCTGGTATTTCTGTGACACTGCCATCTTGATGGGGGTAAGTGTGATCTTGAGGAGTGTAAAGCAGCATTTTGGTTAGAAAATGGGAGCTCTTCCTAAGAGCAGTGCTATTTCTGGGAGAAAAGGAGCTCTACTGGGCATAAAAATGGTGTATCTGTGATAAAATGCCACATTTCTGAAAGAAACTGTCCTCTTGCGGAGTGTAATGCTGTATGTTCCGGAGGAAATGGGAAATATTCAGCAGAGTCCTGGTATTTCTGGGAGAAGAGGTCTGATGTGGGGGGGGGAAGGTGATGTATCTGTGAGAAAGCTGGTGTTTCTGGGAGAAAATGCCAGGTATTGGTGAGGAAACAGATGCTAGAGAGGGAAAAGGCCATCCCTTTGGGAGAGAAGTGGTATTTCTGGGAGAAAATGCCCCAAATCGGGGAGTAAGTGTCATCCTGAGGCGTGTCATGGAGTAGATTTGGGAGGAAATGGAGGTGTTTCACAGAGTAGCGGCACTTCTGGGAGAAAATGTCCTCAGTGGGAAAGACAATGTCCTCTTGAGGGAAGAAAACAGGTCTTTCTTACAGCAAATGTCATCCAATTGGGAGAAAATCTCCTCTCTTGGGGAGAAAAGTGGTCTTTCTGAGAGAAGGTGTCCTCTTCTTGGCTGCAAGTGTCCCATTTGGCATTGTCATGGAGGCTTTTTGGGGAGAAAGCGTGTGGCAGTTGTAAGAGAAGGGGTATTTCTGGGAGCAAATCTCCTCTTTTTGGAAGAGAAGGTGAAATTTCCAAGGGAAAAGTGGCATTTCTGGGAGGAAATGACATAGCTGGGGGAGAAAAGTGGGAACCGGTGGGAAAGAAGATCTTGTACTGGAGAGCAACGGTGGTCTTTTTGGTGTGCCAAGTGGTCTCTTGGGGAGACAACGTGGTAAATAGGGGAGACAATGTCCTCTGGAGGAGTGTCAAGTAGTATTTGGGAGAGCAAACGTCAGGTATTTCTCGGAAACCGGCTGTTTCTGGGAGATAGTAGCAGACTTGGTTGGAAAATGACAGGTGTTTGTGAGAAAGCTGGTATTTTGGGGAAAAAAGGCCGTTTTTTAAAGAATAAGCTGGCATTTCTGGGAGAATATGTCCCATCTTTGGGAGAAAACGGGTGTATGTGGGAGAAAATGTCGTGTATTTGGGAGAAAGCTGGTGTATGTGGGAGAAAAGGCCATTGTGATGGGAGTCAGTGTGATCTTGAGGAGTGGAAAGCAGTATTCTTGAGATGAAACGTGAGGTATTTCTAAGAGTCCTGGTATTTCTGGGAGAAAATGTCTTGTTTTGGAGAGCCAAAGTCCCATTTTGGGGGCAGAAGCTGGTATTTCTGTGACACTGCCATCTTGATGGGGGTAAGTGTGATCTTGAGGAGTGTAAAGCAGCATTTTGGTTAGAAAATGGGAGCTCTTCCTAAGAGCAGTGCTATTTCTGGGAGAAAAGGAGCTCTACTGGGCATAAAAATGGTGTATCCGTGATAAAATGCCACATTTCTGAAAGAAACTGTCCTCTTGCGGAGTGTAATGCTGTATGTTCCGGAGGAAATGGGAAATATTCAGCAGAGTCCTGGTATTTCTGGGAGAAGAGGTCTGATGTGGGGGGGGGAAGGTGATGTATCTGTGAGAAAGCTGGTGTTTCTGGGAGAAAATGCCAGGTATTGGTGAGGAAACAGATGCTAGAGAGGGAAAAGGCCATCCCTTTGGGAGAGAAGTGGTATTTCTGGGAGAAAATGCCCCAAATCGGGGAGTAAGTGTCATCCTGAGGCGTGTCATGGAGTAGATTTGGGAGGAAATGGAGGCGTTTCACAGAGTAGCGGCACCTCTGGGAGAAAATGTCCTCAGTGGGAAAGACAATGTCCTCTTGAGGGAAGAAAACAGGTCTTTCTTACAGCAAATGTCATCCAATTGGGAGAAAATCTCCTCTCTTGGGGAGAAAAGTGGTCTTTCTGAGAGAAGGTGTCCTCTTCTTGGCTGCAAGTGTCCCATTTGGCATTGTCATGGAGGCTTTTTGGGGAGAAAGCGTGTGGCAGTTGTAAGAGAAGGGGTATTTCTGGGAGCAAATCTCCTCTTTTTGGAAGAGAAGGTGAAATTTCCAAGGGAAAAGTGGCATTTCTGGGAGGAAATGACATAGCTGGGGGAGAAAAGTGGGAACCGGTGGGAAAGAAGATCTTGTACTGGAGAGCAACGGTGGTCTTTTTGGTGTGCCAAGTGGTCTCTTGGGGAGACAACGTGGTAAATAGGGGAGACAATGTCCTCTGGAGGAGTGTCAAGTAGTATTTGGGAGAGCAAACGTCAGGTATTTCTCGGAAACCGGCTGTTTCTGGGAGATAGTAGCAGACTTGGTTGGAAAATGACAGGTGTTTGTGAGAAAGCTGGTATTTTGGGAAAAAAAGGCCGTTTTTTAAAGAATAAGCTGGCATTTCTGGGAGAATATGTCCCATCTTTGGGAGAAAACGGGTGTATGTGGGAGAAAATGTCGTGTATTTGGGAGAAAGCTGGTGTATGTGGGAGAAAAGGCCATTGTGATGGGAGTCAGTGTGATCTTGAGGAGTGGAAAGCAGTATTCTTGAGATGAAACGTGAGGTATTTCTAAGAGTCCTGGTATTTCTGGGAGAAAATGTCTTGTTTTGGAGAGCCAAAGTCCCATTTTGGGGGCAGAAGCTGGTATTTCTGTGACACTGCCATCTTGATGGGGGTAAGTGTGATCTTGAGGAGTGTAAAGCAGCATTTTGGTTAGAAAATGGGAGCTCTTCCTAAGAGCAGTGCTATTTCTGGGAGAAAAGGAGCTCTACTGGGCATAAAAATGGTGTATCTGTGATAAAATGCCACATTTCTGAAAGAAACTGTCCTCTTGCGGAGTGTAATGCTGTATGTTCCGGAGGAAATGGGAAATATTCAGCAGAGTCCTGGTATTTCTGGGAGAAGAGGTCTGATGTGGGGGGGGGAAGGTGATGTATCTGTGAGAAAGCTGGTGTTTCTGGGAGAAAATGCCAGGTATTGGTGAGGAAACAGATGCTAGAGAGGGAAAAGGCCATCCCTTTGGGAGAGAAGTGGTATTTCTGGGAGAAAATGCCCCAAATCGGGGAGTAAGTGTCATCCTGAGGCGTGTCATGGAGTAGATTTGGGAGGAAATGGAGGTGTTTCACAGAGTAGCGGCACTTCTGGGAGAAAATGTCCTCAGTGGGAAAGACAATGTCCTCTTGAGGGAAGAAAACGGGTCTTTCTTACAGCAAATGTCATCCAATTGGGAGAAAATCTCCTCTCTTGGGGAGAAAAGTGGTCTTTCTGAGAGAAGGTGTCCTCTTCTTGGCTGCAAGTGTCCCATTTGGCATTGTCATGGAGGCTTTTTGGGGAGAAAGCGTGTGGCAGTTGTAAGAGAAGGGGTATTTCTGGGAGCAAATCTCCTCTTTTTGGAAGAGAAGGTGAAATTTCCAAGGGAAAAGTGGCATTTCTGGGAGGAAATGACATAGCTGGGGGAGAAAAGTGGGAACCGGTGGGAAAGAAGATCTTGTACTGGAGAGCAACGGTGGTCTTTTTGGTGTGCCAAGTGGTCTCTTGGGGAGACAACGTGGTAAATAGGGGAGACAATGTCCTCTGGAGGAGTGTCAAGTAGTATTTGGGAGAGCAAACGTCAGGTATTTCTCGGAAACCGGCTGTTTCTGGGAGATAGTAGCAGACTTGGTTGGAAAATGACAGGTGTTTGTGAGAAAGCTGGTATTTTGGGGAAAAAAGGCCGTTTTTTAAAGAATAAGCTGGCATTTCTGGGAGAATATGTCCCATCTTTGGGAGAAAACGGGTGTATGTGGGAGAAAATGTCGTGTATTTGGGAGAAAGCTGGTGTATGTGGGAGAAAAGGCCATTGTGATGGGAGTCAGTGTGATCTTGAGGAGTGGAAAGCAGTATTCTTGAGATGAAACGTGAGGTATTTCTAAGAGTCCTGGTATTTCTGGGAGAAAATGTCTTGTTTTGGAGAGCCAAAGTCCCATTTTGGGGGCAGAAGCTGGTATTTCTGTGACACTGCCATCTTGATGGGGGTAAGTGTGATCTTGAGGAGTGTAAAGCAGCATTTTGGTTAGAAAATGGGAGCTCTTCCTAAGAGCAGTGCTATTTCTGGGAGAAAAGGAGCTCTACTGGGCATAAAAATGGTGTATCCGTGATAAAATGCCACATTTCTGAAAGAAACTGTCCTCTTGCGGAGTGTAATGCTGTATGTTCCGGAGGAAATGGGAAATATTCAGCAGAGTCCTGGTATTTCTGGGAGAAGAGGTCTGATGTGGGGGGGGGAAGGTGATGTATCTGTGAGAAAGCTGGTGTTTCTGGGAGAAAATGCCAGGTATTGGTGAGGAAACAGATGCTAGAGAGGGAAAAGGCCATCCCTTTGGGAGAGAAGTGGTATTTCTGGGAGAAAATGCCCCAAATCGGGGAGTAAGTGTCATCCTGAGGCGTGTCATGGAGTAGATTTGGGAGGAAATGGAGGCGTTTCACAGAGTAGCGGCACCTCTGGGAGAAAATGTCCTCAGTGGGAAAGACAATGTCCTCTTGAGGGAAGAAAACAGGTCTTTCTTACAGCAAATGTCATCCAATTGGGAGAAAATCTCCTCTCTTGGGGAGAAAAGTGGTCTTTCTGAGAGAAGGTGTCCTCTTCTTGGCTGCAAGTGTCCCATTTGGCATTGTCATGGAGGCTTTTTGGGGAGAAAGCGTGTGGCAGTTGTAAGAGAAGGGGTATTTCTGGGAGCAAATCTCCTCTTTTTGGAAGAGAAGGTGAAATTTCCAAGGGAAAAGTGGCATTTCTGGGAGGAAATGACATAGCTGGGGGAGAAAAGTGGGAACCGGTGGGAAAGAAGATCTTGTACTGGAGAGCAACGGTGGTCTTTTTGGTGTGCCAAGTGGTCTCTTGGGGAGACAACGTGGTAAATAGGGGAGACAATGTCCTCTGGAGGAGTGTCAAGTAGTATTTGGGAGAGCAAACGTCAGGTATTTCTCGGAAACCGGCTGTTTCTGGGAGATAGTAGCAGACTTGGTTGGAAAATGACAGGTGTTTGTGAGAAAGCTGGTATTTTGGGGAAAAAAGGCCGTTTTTTAAAGAATAAGCTGGCATTTCTGGGAGAATATGTCCCATCTTTGGGAGAAAACGGGTGTATGTGGGAGAAAATGTCGTGTATTTGGGAGAAAGCTGGTGTATGTGGGAGAAAAGGCCATTGTGATGGGAGTCAGTGTGATCTTGAGGAGTGGAAAGCAGTATTCTTGAGATGAAACGTGAGGTATTTCTAAGAGTCCTGGTATTTCTGGGAGAAAATGTCTTGTTTTGGAGAGCCAAAGTCCCATTTTGGGGGCAGAAGCTGGTATTTCTGTGACACTGCCATCTTGATGGGGGTAAGTGTGATCTTGAGGAGTGTAAAGCAGCATTTTGGTTAGAAAATGGGAGCTCTTCCTAAGAGCAGTGCTATTTCTGGGAGAAAAGGAGCTCTACTGGGCATAAAAATGGTGTATCTGTGATAAAATGCCACATTTCTGAAAGAAACTGTCCTCTTGCGGAGTGTAATGCTGTATGTTCCGGAGGAAATGGGAAATATTCAGCAGAGTCCTGGTATTTCTGGGAGAAGAGGTCTGATGTGGGGGGGGGAAGGTGATGTATCTGTGAGAAAGCTGGTGTTTCTGGGAGAAAATGCCAGGTATTGGTGAGGAAACAGATGCTAGAGAGGGAAAAGGCCATCCCTTTGGGAGAGAAGTGGTATTTCTGGGAGAAAATGCCCCAAATCGGGGAGTAAGTGTCATCCTGAGGCGTGTCATGGAGTAGATTTGGGAGGAAATGGAGGTGTTTCACAGAGTAGCGGCACTTCTGGGAGAAAATGTCCTCAGTGGGAAAGACAATGTCCTCTTGAGGGAAGAAAACAGGTCTTTCTTACAGCAAATGTCATCCAATTGGGAGAAAATCTCCTCTCTTGGGGAGAAAAGTGGTCTTTCTGAGAGAAGGTGTCCTCTTCTTGGCTGCAAGTGTCCCATTTGGCATTGTCATGGAGGCTTTTTGGGGAGAAAGCGTGTGGCAGTTGTAAGAGAAGGGGTATTTCTGGGAACAAATCTCCTCTTTTTGGAAGAGAAGGTGAAATTTCCAAGGGAAAAGTGGCATTTCTGGGAGGAAATGACATAGCTGGGGGAGAAAAGTGGGAACCGGTGGGAAAGAAGATCTTGTACTGGAGAGCAACGGTGGTCTTTTTGGTGTGCCAAGTGGTCTCTTGGGGAGACAACGTGGTAAATAGGGGAGACAATGTCCTCTGGAGGAGTGTCAAGTAGTATTTGGGAGAGCAAACGTCAGGTATTTCTCGGAAACCGGCTGTTTCTGGGAGATAGTAGCAGACTTGGTTGGAAAATGACAGGTGTTTGTGAGAAAGCTGGTATTTTGGGGAAAAAAGGCCGTTTTTTAAAGAATAAGCTGGCATTTCTGGGAGAATATGTCCCATCTTTGGGAGAAAACGGGTGTATGTGGGAGAAAATGTCGTGTATTTGGGAGAAAGCTGGTGTATGTGGGAGAAAAGGCCATTGTGATGGGAGTCAGTGTGATCTTGAGGAGTGGAAAGCAGTATTCTTGAGATGAAACGTGAGGTATTTCTAAGAGTCCTGGTATTTCTGGGAGAAAATGTCTTGTTTTGGAGAGCCAAAGTCCCATTTTGGGGGCAGAAGCTGGTATTTCTGTGACACTGCCATCTTGATGGGGGTAAGTGTGATCTTGAGGAGTGTAAAGCAGCATTTTGGTTAGAAAATGGGAGCTCTTCCTAAGAGCAGTGCTATTTCTGGGAGAAAAGGAGCTCTACTGGGCATAAAAATGGTGTATCCGTGATAAAATGCCACATTTCTGAAAGAAACTGTCCTCTTGCGGAGTGTAATGCTGTATGTTCCGGAGGAAATGGGAAATATTCAGCAGAGTCCTGGTATTTCTGGGAGAAGAGGTCTGATGTGGGGGGGGGAAGGTGATGTATCTGTGAGAAAGCTGGTGTTTCTGGGAGAAAATGCCAGGTATTGGTGAGGAAACAGATGCTAGAGAGGGAAAAGGCCATCCCTTTGGGAGAGAAGTGGTATTTCTGGGAGAAAATGCCCCAAATCGGGGAGTAAGTGTCATCCTGAGGCGTGTCATGGAGTAGATTTGGGAGGAAATGGAGGCGTTTCACAGAGTAGCGGCACCTCTGGGAGAAAATGTCCTCAGTGGGAAAGACAATGTCCTCTTGAGGGAAGAAAACAGGTCTTTCTTACAGCAAATGTCATCCAATTGGGAGAAAATCTCCTCTCTTGGGGAGAAAAGTGGTCTTTCTGAGAGAAGGTGTCCTCTTCTTGGCTGCAAGTGTCCCATTTGGCATTGTCATGGAGGCTTTTTGGGGAGAAAGCGTGTGGCAGTTGTAAGAGAAGGGGTATTTCTGGGAGCAAATCTCCTCTTTTTGGAAGAGAAGGTGAAATTTCCAAGGGAAAAGTGGCATTTCTGGGAGGAAATGACATAGCTGGGGGAGAAAAGTGGGAACCGGTGGGAAAGAAGATCTTGTACTGGAGAGCAACGGTGGTCTTTTTGGTGTGCCAAGTGGTCTCTTGGGGAGACAACGTGGTAAATAGGGGAGACAATGTCCTCTGGAGGAGTGTCAAGTAGTATTTGGGAGAGCAAACGTCAGGTATTTCTCAGAAACCGGCTGTTTCTGGGAGATAGTAGCAGACTTGGTTGGAAAATGACAGGTGTTTGTGAGAAAGCTGGTATTTTGGGGAAAAAAGGCCGTTTTTTAAAGAATAAGCTGGCATTTCTGGGAGAATATGTCCCATCTTTGGGAGAAAACGGGTGTATGTGGGAGAAAATGTCGTGTATTTGGGAGAAAGCTGGTGTATGTGGGAGAAAAGGCCATTGTGATGGGAGTCAGTGTGATCTTGAGGAGTGGAAAGCAGTATTCTTGAGATGAAACGTGAGGTATTTCTAAGAGTCCTGGTATTTCTGGGAGAAAATGTCTTGTTTTGGAGAGCCAAAGTCCCATTTTGGGGGCAGAAGCTGGTATTTCTGTGACACTGCCATCTTGATGGGGGTAAGTGTGATCTTGAGGAGTGTAAAGCAGCATTTTGGTTAGAAAATGGGAGCTCTTCCTAAGAGCAGTGCTATTTCTGGGAGAAAAGGAGCTCTACTGGGCATAAAAATGGTGTATCCGTGATAAAATGCCACATTTCTGAAAGAAACTGTCCTCTTGCGGAGTGTAATGCTGTATGTTCCGGAGGAAATGGGAAATATTCAGCAGAGTCCTGGTATTTCTGGGAGAAGAGGTCTGATGTGGGGGGGGGAAGGTGATGTATCTGTGAGAAAGCTGGTGTTTCTGGGAGAAAATGCCAGGTATTGGTGAGGAAACAGATGCTAGAGAGGGAAAAGGCCATCCCTTTGGGAGAGAAGTGGTATTTCTGGGAGAAAATGCCCCAAATCGGGGAGTAAGTGTCATCCTGAGGCGTGTCATGGAGTAGATTTGGGAGGAAATGGAGGCGTTTCACAGAGTAGCGGCACCTCTGGGAGAAAATGTCCTCAGTGGGAAAGACAATGTCCTCTTGAGGGAAGAAAACAGGTCTTTCTTACAGCAAATGTCATCCAATTGGGAGAAAATCTCCTCTCTTGGGGAGAAAAGTGGTCTTTCTGAGAGAAGGTGTCCTCTTCTTGGCTGCAAGTGTCCCATTTGGCATTGTCATGGAGGCTTTTTGGGGAGAAAGCGAGTGGCAGTTGTAAGAGAAGGGGTATTTCTGGGAGCAAATCTCCTCTTTTTGGAAGAGAAGGTGAAATTTCCAAGGGAAAAGTGGCATTTCTGGGAGGAAATGACATAGCTGGGGGAGAAAAGTGGGAACCGGTGGGAAAGAAGATCTTGTACTGGAGAGCAACGGTGGTCTTTTTGGTGTGCCAAGTGGTCTCTTGGGGAGACAACGTGGTAAATAGGGGAGACAATGTCCTCTGGAGGAGTGTCAAGTAGTATTTGGGAGAGCAAACGTCAGGTATTTCTCGGAAACCGGCTGTTTCTGGGAGATAGTAGCAGACTTGGTTGGAAAATGACAGGTGTTTGTGAGAAAGCTGGTATTTTGGGGAAAAAAGGCCGTTTTTTAAAGAATAAGCTGGCATTTCTGGGAGAATATGTCCCATCTTTGGGAGAAAACGGGTGTATGTGGGAGAAAATGTCGTGTATTTGGGAGAAAGCTGGTGTATGTGGGAGAAAAGGCCATTGTGATGGGAGTCAGTGTGATCTTGAGGAGTGGAAAGCAGTATTCTTGAGATGAAACGTGAGGTATTTCTAAGAGTCCTGGTATTTCTGGGAGAAAATGTCTTGTTTTGGAGAGCCAAAGTCCCATTTTGGGGGCAGAAGCTGGTATTTCTGTGACACTGCCATCTTGATGGGGGTAAGTGTGATCTTGAGGAGTGTAAAGCAGCATTTTGGTTAGAAAATGGGAGCTCTTCCTAAGAGCAGTGCTATTTCTGGGAGAAAAGGAGCTCTACTGGGCATAAAAATGGTGTATCCGTGATAAAATGCCACATTTCTGAAAGAAACTGTCCTCTTGCGGAGTGTAATGCTGTATGTTCCGGAGGAAATGGGAAATATTCAGCAGAGTCCTGGTATTTCTGGGAGAAGAGGTCTGATGTGGGGGGGGGAAGGTGATGTATCTGTGAGAAAGCTGGTGTTTCTGGGAGAAAATGCCAGGTATTGGTGAGGAAACAGATGCTAGAGAGGGAAAAGGCCATCCCTTTGGGAGAGAAGTGGTATTTCTGGGAGAAAATGCCCCAAATCGGGGAGTAAGTGTCATCCTGAGGCGTGTCATGGAGTAGATTTGGGAGGAAATGGAGGCGTTTCACAGAGTAGCGGCACCTCTGGGAGAAAATGTCCTCAGTGGGAAAGACAATGTCCTCTTGAGGGAAGAAAACAGGTCTTTCTTACAGCAAATGTCATCCAATTGGGAGAAAATCTCCTCTCTTGGGGAGAAAAGTGGTCTTTCTGAGAGAAGGTGTCCTCTTCTTGGCTGCAAGTGTCCCATTTGGCATTGTCATGGAGGCTTTTTGGGGAGAAAGCGTGTGGCAGTTGTAAGAGAAGGGGTATTTCTGGGAGCAAATCTCCTCTTTTTGGAAGAGAAGGTGAAATTTCCAAGGGAAAAGTGGCATTTCTGGGAGGAAATGACATAGCTGGGGGAGAAAAGTGGGAACCGGTGGGAAAGAAGATCTTGTACTGGAGAGCAACGGTGGTCTTTTTGGTGTGCCAAGTGGTCTCTTGGGGAGACAACGTGGTAAATAGGGGAGACAATGTCCTCTGGAGGAGTGTCAAGTAGTATTTGGGAGAGCAAACGTCAGGTATTTCTCGGAAACCGGCTGTTTCTGGGAGATAGTAGCAGACTTGGTTGGAAAATGACAGGTGTTTGTGAGAAAGCTGGTATTTTGGGGAAAAAAGGCCGTTTTTTAAAGAATAAGCTGGCATTTCTGGGAGAATATGTCCCATCTTTGGGAGAAAACGGGTGTATGTGGGAGAAAATGTCGTGTATTTGGGAGAAAGCTGGTGTATGTGGGAGAAAAGGCCATTGTGATGGGAGTCAGTGTGATCTTGAGGAGTGGAAAGCAGTATTCTTGAGATGAAACGTGAGGTATTTCTAAGAGTCCTGGTATTTCTGGGAGAAAATGTCTTGTTTTGGAGAGCCAAAGTCCCATTTTGGGGGCAGAAGCTGGTATTTCTGTGACACTGCCATCTTGATGGGGGTAAGTGTGATCTTGAGGAGTGTAAAGCAGCATTTTGGTTAGAAAATGGGAGCTCTTCCTAAGAGCAGTGCTATTTCTGGGAGAAAAGGAGCTCTACTGGGCATAAAAATGGTGTATCTGTGATAAAATGCCACATTTCTGAAAGAAACTGTCCTCTTGCGGAGTGTAATGCTGTATGTTCCGGAGGAAATGGGAAATATTCAGCAGAGTCCTGGTATTTCTGGGAGAAGAGGTCTGATGTGGGGGGGGGAAGGTGATGTATCTGTGAGAAAGCTGGTGTTTCTGGGAGAAAATGCCAGGTATTGGGGAGGAAACAGATGCTAGAGAGGGAAAAGGACATCCCTTTGGGAGAGAAGTGGTATTTCTGGGAGAAAATGCCCCAAATCGGGGAGTAAGTGTCATCCTGAGGCGTGTCATGGAGTAGATTTGGGAGGAAATGGAGGTGTTTCACAGAGTAGCGGCACTTCTGGGAGAAAATGTCCTCAGTGGGAAAGACAATGTCCTCTTGAGGGAAGAAAACGGGTCTTTCTTACAGCAAATGTCATCCAATGGGGAGAAAATCTCCTCTCTTGGGGAGAAAAGTGGTCTTTCTGAGAGAAGGTGTCCTCTTCTTGGCTGCAAGTGTCCCATTTGGCATTGTCATGGAGGCTTTTTGGGGAGAAAGCGTGTGGCAGTTGTAAGAGAAGGGGTATTTCTGGGAGCAAATCTCCTCTTTTTGGAAGAGAAGGTGAAATTTCCAAGGGAAAAGTGGCATTTCTGGGAGGAAATGACATAGCTGGGGGAGAAAAGTGGGAACCGGTGGGAAAGAAGATCTTGTACTGGAGAGCAACGGTGGTCTTTTTGGTGTGCCAAGTGGTCTCTTGGGGAGACAACGTGGTAAATAGGGGAGACAATGTCCTCTGGAGGAGTGTCAAGTAGTATTTGGGAGAGCAAACGTCAGGTATTTCTCGGAAACCGGCTGTTTCTGGGAGATAGTAGCAGACTTGGTTGGAAAATGACAGGTGTTTGTGAGAAAGCTGGTATTTTGGGGAAAAAAGGCCGTTTTTTAAAGAATAAGCTGGCATTTCTGGGAGAATATGTCCCATCTTTGGGAGAAAACGGGTGTATGTGGGAGAAAATGTCGTGTATTTGGGAGAAAGCTGGTGTATGTGGGAGAAAAGGCCATTGTGATGGGAGTCAGTGTGATCTTGAGGAGTGGAAAGCAGTATTCTTGAGATGAAACGTGAGGTATTTCTAAGAGTCCTGGTATTTCTGGGAGAAAATGTCTTGTTTTGGAGAGCCAAAGTCCCATTTTGGGGGCAGAAGCTGGTATTTCTGTGACACTGCCATCTTGATGGGGGTAAGTGTGATCTTGAGGAGTGTAAAGCAGCATTTTGGTTAGAAAATGGGAGCTCTTCCTAAGAGCAGTGCTATTTCTGGGAGAAAAGGAGCTCTACTGGGCATAAAAATGGTGTATCTGTGATAAAATGCCACATTTCTGAAAGAAACTGTCCTCTTGCGGAGTGTAATGCTGTATGTTCCGGAGGAAATGGGAAATATTCAGCAGAGTCCTGGTATTTCTGGGAGAAGAGGTCTGATGTGGGGGGGGGAAGGTGATGTATCTGTGAGAAAGCTGGTGTTTCTGGGAGAAAATGCCAGGTATTGGTGAGGAAACAGATGCTAGAGAGGGAAAAGGCCATCCCTTTGGGAGAGAAGTGGTATTTCTGGGAGAAAATGCCCCAAATCGGGGAGTAAGTGTCATCCTGAGGCGTGTCATGGAGTAGATTTGGGAGGAAATGGAGGCGTTTCACAGAGTAGCGGCACCTCTGGGAGAAAATGTCCTCAGTGGGAAAGACAATGTCCTCTTGAGGGAAGAAAACAGGTCTTTCTTACAGCAAATGTCATCCAATTGGGAGAAAATCTCCTCTCTTGGGGAGAAAAGTGGTCTTTCTGAGAGAAGGTGTCCTCTTCTTGGCTGCAAGTGTCCCATTTGGCATTGTCATGGAGGCTTTTTGGGGAGAAAGCGAGTGGCAGTTGTAAGAGAAGGGGTATTTCTGGGAGCAAATCTCCTCTTTTTGGAAGAGAAGGTGAAATTTCCAAGGGAAAAGTGGCATTTCTGGGAGGAAATGACATAGCTGGGGGAGAAAAGTGGGAACCGGTGGGAAAGAAGATCTTGTACTGGAGAGCAACGGTGGTCTTTTTGGTGTGCCAAGTGGTCTCTTGGGGAGACAACGTGGTAAATAGGGGAGACAATGTCCTCTGGAGGAGTGTCAAGTAGTATTTGGGAGAGCAAACGTCAGGTATTTCTCGGAAACCGGCTGTTTCTGGGAGATAGTAGCAGACTTGGTTGGAAAATGACAGGTGTTTGTGAGAAAGCTGGTATTTTGGGGAAAAAAGGCCGTTTTTTAAAGAATAAGCTGGCATTTCTGGGAGAATATGTCCCATCTTTGGGAGAAAACGGGTGTATGTGGGAGAAAATGTCGTGTATTTGGGAGAAAGCTGGTGTATGTGGGAGAAAAGGCCATTGTGATGGGAGTCAGTGTGATCTTGAGGAGTGGAAAGCAGTATTCTTGAGATGAAACGTGAGGTATTTCTAAGAGTCCTGGTATTTCTGGGAGAAAATGTCTTGTTTTGGAGAGCCAAAGTCCCATTTTGGGGGCAGAAGCTGGTATTTCTGTGACACTGCCATCTTGATGGGGGTAAGTGTGATCTTGAGGAGTGTAAAGCAGCATTTTGGTTAGAAAATGGGAGCTCTTCCTAAGAGCAGTGCTATTTCTGGGAGAAAAGGAGCTCTACTGGGCATAAAAATGGTGTATCTGTGATAAAATGCCACATTTCTGAAAGAAACTGTCCTCTTGCGGAGTGTAATGCTGTATGTTCCGGAGGAAATGGGAAATATTCAGCAGAGTCCTGGTATTTCTGGGAGAAGAGGTCTGATGTGGGGGGGGGGAAGGTGATGTATCTGTGAGAAAGCTGGTGTTTCTGGGAGAAAATGCCAGGTATTGGTGAGGAAACAGATGCTAGAGAGGGAAAAGGCCATCCCTTTGGGAGAGAAGTGGTATTTCTGGGAGAAAATGCCCCAAATCGGGGAGTAAGTGTCATCCTGAGGCGTGTCATGGAGTAGATTTGGGAGGAAATGGAGGTGTTTCACAGAGTAGCGGCACTTCTGGGAGAAAATGTCCTCAGTGGGAAAGACAATGTCCTCTTGAGGGAAGAAAACGGGTCTTTCTTACAGCAAATGTCATCCAATGGGGAGAAAATCTCCTCTCTTGGGGAGAAAAGTGGTCTTTCTGAGAGAAGGTGTCCTCTTCTTGGCTGCAAGTGTCCCATTTGGCATTGTCATGGAGGCTTTTTGGGGAGAAAGCGTGTGGCAGTTGTAAGAGAAGGGGTATTTCTGGGAGCAAATCTCCTCTTTTTGGAAGAGAAGGTGAAATTTCCAAGGGAAAAGTGGCATTTCTGGGAGGAAATGACATAGCTGGGGGAGAAAAGTGGGAACCGGTGGGAAAGAAGATCTTGTACTGGAGAGCAACGGTGGTCTTTTTGGTGTGCCAAGTGGTCTCTTGGGGAGACAACGTGGTAAATAGGGGAGACAATGTCCTCTGGAGGAGTGTCAAGTAGTATTTGGGAGAGCAAACGTCAGGTATTTCTCGGAAACCGGCTGTTTCTGGGAGATAGTAGCAGACTTGGTTGGAAAATGACAGGTGTTTGTGAGAAAGCTGGTATTTTGGGAAAAAAAGGCCGTTTTTTAAAGAATAAGCTGGCATTTCTGGGAGAATATGTCCCATCTTTGGGAGAAAACGGGTGTATGTGGGAGAAAATGTCGTGTATTTGGGAGAAAGCTGGTGTATGTGGGAGAAAAGGCCATTGTGATGGGAGTCAGTGTGATCTTGAGGAGTGGAAAGCAGTATTCTTGAGATGAAACGTGAGGTATTTCTAAGAGTCCTGGTATTTCTGGGAGAAAATGTCTTGTTTTGGAGAGCCAAAGTCCCATTTTGGGGGCAGAAGCTGGTATTTCTGTGACACTGCCATCTTGATGGGGGTAAGTGTGATCTTGAGGAGTGTAAAGCAGCATTTTGGTTAGAAAATGGGAGCTCTTCCTAAGAGCAGTGCTATTTCTGGGAGAAAAGGAGCTCTACTGGGCATAAAAATGGTGTATCTGTGATAAAATGCCACATTTCTGAAAGAAACTGTCCTCTTGCGGAGTGTAATGCTGTATGTTCCGGAGGAAATGGGAAATATTCAGCAGAGTCCTGGTATTTCTGGGAGAAGAGGTCTGATGTGGGGGGGGGAAGGTGATGTATCTGTGAGAAAGCTGGTGTTTCTGGGAGAAAATGCCAGGTATTGGTGAGGAAACAGATGCTAGAGAGGGAAAAGGCCATCCCTTTGGGAGAGAAGTGGTATTTCTGGGAGAAAATGCCCCAAATCGGGGAGTAAGTGTCATCCTGAGGCGTGTCATGGAGTAGATTTGGGAGGAAATGGAGGTGTTTCACAGAGTAGCGGCACTTCTGGGAGAAAATGTCCTCAGTGGGAAAGACAATGTCCTCTTGAGGGAAGAAAACGGGTCTTTCTTACAGCAAATGTCATCCAATTGGGAGAAAATCTCCTCTCTTGGGGAGAAAAGTGGTCTTTCTGAGAGAAGGTGTCCTCTTCTTGGCTGCAAGTGTCCCATTTGGCATTGTCATGGAGGCTTTTTGGGGAGAAAGCGAGTGGCAGTTGTAAGAGAAGGGGTATTTCTGGGAGCAAATCTCCTCTTTTTGGAAGAGAAGGTGAAATTTCCAAGGGAAAAGTGGCATTTCTGGGAGGAAATGACATAGCTGGGGGAGAAAAGTGGGAACCGGTGGGAAAGAAGATCTTGTACTGGAGAGCAACGGTGGTCTTTTTGGTGTGCCAAGTGGTCTCTTGGGGAGACAACGTGGTAAATAGGGGAGACAATGTCCTCTGGAGGAGTGTCAAGTAGTATTTGGGAGAGCAAATGTCAGGTATTTCTCGGAAACCGGCTGTTTCTGGGAGATAGTAGCAGACTTGGTTGGAAAATGACAGGTGTTTGTGAGAAAGCTGGTATTTTGGGGAAAAAAGGCCGTTTTTTAAAGAATAAGCTGGCATTTCTGGGAGAATATGTCCCATCTTTGGGAGAAAGCTGGTGTATGTGGGAGAAAAGGCCATTGTGATGGGAGTCAGTGTGATCTTGAGGAGTGGAAAGCAGTATTCTTGAGATGAAACGTGAGGTATTTCTAAGAGTCCTGGTATTTCTGGGAGAAAATGTCTTGTTTTGGAGAGCCAAAGTCCCATTTTGGGGGCAGAAGCTGGTATTTCTGTGACACTGCCATCTTGATGGGGGTAAGTGTGATCTTGAGGAGTGTAAAGCAGCATTTTGGTTAGAAAATGGGAGCTCTTCCTAAGAGCAGTGCTATTTCTGGGAGAAAAGGAGCTCTACTGGGCATAAAAATGGTGTATCTGTGATAAAATGCCACATTTCTGAAAGAAACTGTCCTCTTGCGGAGTGTAATGCTGTATGTTCCGGAGGAAATGGGAAATATTCAGCAGAGTCCTGGTATTTCTGGGAGAAGAGGTCTGATGTGGGGGGGGGAAGGTGATGTATCTGTGAGAAAGCTGGTGTTTCTGGGAGAAAATGCCAGGTATTGGTGAGGAAACAGATGCTAGAGAGGGAAAAGGCCATCCCTTTGGGAGAGAAGTGGTATTTCTGGGAGAAAATGCCCCAAATCGGGGAGTAAGTGTCATCCTGAGGCGTGTCATGGAGTAGATTTGGGAGGAAATGGAGGTGTTTCACAGAGTAGCGGCACTTCTGGGAGAAAATGTCCTCAGTGGGAAAGACAATGTCCTCTTGAGGGAAGAAAACAGGTCTTTCTTACAGCAAATGTCATCCAATGGGGAGAAAATCTCCTCTCTTGGGGAGAAAAGTGGTCTTTCTGAGAGAAGGTGTCCTCTTCTTGGCTGCAAGTGTCCCATTTGGCATTGTCATGGAGGCTTTTTGGGGAGAAAGCGTGTGGCAGTTGTAAGAGAAGGGGTATTTCTGGGAGCAAATCTCCTCTTTTTGGAAGAGAAGGTGAAATTTCCAAGGGAAAAGTGGCATTTCTGGGAGGAAATGACATAGCTGGGGGAGAAAAGTGGGAACCGGTGGGAAAGAAGATCTTGTACTGGAGAGCAACGGTGGTCTTTTTGGTGTGCCAAGTGGTCTCTTGGGGAGACAACGTGGTAAATAGGGGAGACAATGTCCTCTGGAGGAGTGTCAAGTAGTATTTGGGAGAGCAAACGTCAGGTATTTCTCGGAAACCGGCTGTTTCTGGGAGATAGTAGCAGACTTGGTTGGAAAATGACAGGTGTTTGTGAGAAAGCTGGTATTTTGGGAAAAAAAGGCCGTTTTTTAAAGAATAAGCTGGCATTTCTGGGAGAATATGTCCCATCTTTGGGAGAAAACGGGTGTATGTGGGAGAAAATGTCGTGTATTTGGGAGAAAGCTGGTGTATGTGGGAGAAAAGGCCATTGTGATGGGAGTCAGTGTGATCTTGAGGAGTGGAAAGCAGTATTCTTGAGATGAAACGTGAGGTATTTCTAAGAGTCCTGGTATTTCTGGGAGAAAATGTCTTGTTTTGGAGAGCCAAAGTCCCATTTTGGGGGCAGAAGCTGGTATTTCTGTGACACTGCCATCTTGATGGGGGTAAGTGTGATCTTGAGGAGTGTAAAGCAGCATTTTGGTTAGAAAATGGGAGCTCTTCCTAAGAGCAGTGCTATTTCTGGGAGAAAAGGAGCTCTACTGGGCATAAAAATGGTGTATCTGTGATAAAATGCCACATTTCTGAAAGAAACTGTCCTCTTGCGGAGTGTAATGCTGTATGTTCCGGAGGAAATGGGAAATATTCAGCAGAGTCCTGGTATTTCTGGGAGAAGAGGTCTGATGTGGGGGGGGGAAGGTGATGTATCTGTGAGAAAGCTGGTGTTTCTGGGAGAAAATGCCAGGTATTGGTGAGGAAACAGATGCTAGAGAGGGAAAAGGCCATCCCTTTGGGAGAGAAGTGGTATTTCTGGGAGAAAATGCCCCAAATCGGGGAGTAAGTGTCATCCTGAGGCGTGTCATGGAGTAGATTTGGGAGGAAATGGAGGTGTTTCACAGAGTAGCGGCACTTCTGGGAGAAAATGTCCTCAGTGGGAAAGACAATGTCCTCTTGAGGGAAGAAAACGGGTCTTTCTTACAGCAAATGTCATCCAATGGGGAGAAAATCTCCTCTCTTGGGGAGAAAAGTGGTCTTTCTGAGAGAAGGTGTCCTCTTCTTGGCTGCAAGTGTCCCATTTGGCATTGTCATGGAGGCTTTTTGGGGAGAAAGCGTGTGGCAGTTGTAAGAGAAGGGGTATTTCTGGGAGCAAATCTCCTCTTTTTGGAAGAGAAGGTGAAATTTCCAAGGGAAAAGTGGCATTTCTGGGAGGAAATGACATAGCTGGGGGAGAAAAGTGGGAACCGGTGGGAAAGAAGATCTTGTACTGGAGAGCAACGGTGGTCTTTTTGGTGTGCCAAGTGGTCTCTTGGGGAGACAACGTGGTAAATAGGGGAGACAATGTCCTCTGGAGGAGTGTCAAGTAGTATTTGGGAGAGCAAACGTCAGGTATTTCTCGGAAACCGGCTGTTTCTGGGAGATAGTAGCAGACTTGGTTGGAAAATGACAGGTGTTTGTGAGAAAGCTGGTATTTTGGGAAAAAAAGGCCGTTTTTTAAAGAATAAGCTGGCATTTCTGGGAGAATATGTCCCATCTTTGGGAGAAAACGGGTGTATGTGGGAGAAAATGTCGTGTATTTGGGAGAAAGCTGGTGTATGTGGGAGAAAAGGCCATTGTGATGGGAGTCAGTGTGATCTTGAGGAGTGGAAAGCAGTATTCTTGAGATGAAACGTGAGGTATTTCTAAGAGTCCTGGTATTTCTGGGAGAAAATGTCTTGTTTTGGAGAGCCAAAGTCCCATTTTGGGGGCAGAAGCTGGTATTTCTGTGACACTGCCATCTTGATGGGGGTAAGTGTGATCTTGAGGAGTGTAAAGCAGCATTTTGGTTAGAAAATGGGAGCTCTTCCTAAGAGCAGTGCTATTTCTGGGAGAAAAGGAGCTCTACTGGGCATAAAAATGGTGTATCTGTGATAAAATGCCACATTTCTGAAAGAAACTGTCCTCTTGCGGAGTGTAATGCTGTATGTTCCGGAGGAAATGGGAAATATTCAGCAGAGTCCTGGTATTTCTGGGAGAAGAGGTCTGATGTGGGGGGGGGAAGGTGATGTATCTGTGAGAAAGCTGGTGTTTCTGGGAGAAAATGCCAGGTATTGGTGAGGAAACAGATGCTAGAGAGGGAAAAGGCCATCCCTTTGGGAGAGAAGTGGTATTTCTGGGAGAAAATGCCCCAAATCGGGGAGTAAGTGTCATCCTGAGGCGTGTCATGGAGTAGATTTGGGAGGAAATGGAGGTGTTTCACAGAGTAGCGGCACTTCTGGGAGAAAATGTCCTCAGTGGGAAAGACAATGTCCTCTTGAGGGAAGAAAACGGGTCTTTCTTACAGCAAATGTCATCCAATGGGGAGAAAATCTCCTCTCTTGGGGAGAAAAGTGGTCTTTCTGAGAGAAGGTGTCCTCTTCTTGGCTGCAAGTGTCCCATTTGGCATTGTCATGGAGGCTTTTTGGGGAGAAAGCGTGTGGCAGTTGTAAGAGAAGGGGTATTTCTGGGAGCAAATCTCCTCTTTTTGGAAGAGAAGGTGAAATTTCCAAGGGAAAAGTGGCATTTCTGGGAGGAAATGACATAGCTGGGGGAGAAAAGTGGGAACCGGTGGGAAAGAAGATCTTGTACTGGAGAGCAACGGTGGTCTTTTTGGTGTGCCAAGTGGTCTCTTGGGGAGACAACGTGGTAAATAGGGGAGACAATGTCCTCTGGAGGAGTGTCAAGTAGTATTTGGGAGAGCAAACGTCAGGTATTTCTCGGAAACCGGCTGTTTCTGGGAGATAGTAGCAGACTTGGTTGGAAAATGACAGGTGTTTGTGAGAAAGCTGGTATTTTGGGGAAAAAAGGCCGTTTTTTAAAGAATAAGCTGGCATTTCTGGGAGAATATGTCCCATCTTTGGGAGAAAACGGGTGTATGTGGGAGAAAATGTCGTGTATTTGGGAGAAAGCTGGTGTATGTGGGAGAAAAGGCCATTGTGATGGGAGTCAGTGTGATCTTGAGGAGTGGAAAGCAGTATTCTTGAGATGAAACGTGAGGTATTTCTAAGAGTCCTGGTATTTCTGGGAGAAAATGTCTTGTTTTGGAGAGCCAAAGTCCCATTTTGGGGGCAGAAGCTGGTATTTCTGTGACACTGCCATCTTGATGGGGGTAAGTGTGATCTTGAGGAGTGTAAAGCAGCATTTTGGTTAGAAAATGGGAGCTCTTCCTAAGAGCAGTGCTATTTCTGGGAGAAAAGGAGCTCTACTGGGCATAAAAATGGTGTATCTGTGATAAAATGCCACATTTCTGAAAGAAACTGTCCTCTTGCGGAGTGTAATGCTGTATGTTCCGGAGGAAATGGGAAATATTCAGCAGAGTCCTGGTATTTCTGGGAGAAGAGGTCTGATGTGGGGGGGGGAAGGTGATGTATCTGTGAGAAAGCTGGTGTTTCTGGGAGAAAATGCCAGGTATTGGTGAGGAAACAGATGCTAGAGAGGGAAAAGGCCATCCCTTTGGGAGAGAAGTGGTATTTCTGGGAGAAAATGCCCCAAATCGGGGAGTAAGTGTCATCCTGAGGCGTGTCATGGAGTAGATTTGGGAGGAAATGGAGGTGTTTCACAGAGTAGCGGCACTTCTGGGAGAAAATGTCCTCAGTGGGAAAGACAATGTCCTCTTGAGGGAAGAAAACAGGTCTTTCTTACAGCAAATGTCATCCAATGGGGAGAAAATCTCCTCTCTTGGGGAGAAAAGTGGTCTTTCTGAGAGAAGGTGTCCTCTTCTTGGCTGCAAGTGTCCCATTTGGCATTGTCATGGAGGCTTTTTGGGGAGAAAGCGTGTGGCAGTTGTAAGAGAAGGGGTATTTCTGGGAGCAAATCTCCTCTTTTTGGAAGAGAAGGTGAAATTTCCAAGGGAAAAGTGGCATTTCTGGGAGGAAATGACATAGCTGGGGGAGAAAAGTGGGAACCGGTGGGAAAGAAGATCTTGTACTGGAGAGCAACGGTGGTCTTTTTGGTGTGCCAAGTGGTCTCTTGGGGAGACAACGTGGTAAATAGGGGAGACAATGTCCTCTGGAGGAGTGTCAAGTAGTATTTGGGAGAGCAAACGTCAGGTATTTCTCGGAAACCGGCTGTTTCTGGGAGATAGTAGCAGACTTGGTTGGAAAATGACAGGTGTTTGTGAGAAAGCTGGTATTTTGGGGAAAAAAGGCCGTTTTTTAAAGAATAAGCTGGCATTTCTGGGAGAATATGTCCCATCTTTGGGAGAAAACGGGTGTATGTGGGAGAAAATGTCGTGTATTTGGGAGAAAGCTGGTGTATGTGGGAGAAAAGGCCATTGTGATGGGAGTCAGTGTGATCTTGAGGAGTGGAAAGCAGTATTCTTGAGATGAAACGTGAGGTATTTCTAAGAGTCCTGGTATTTCTGGGAGAAAATGTCTTGTTTTGGAGAGCCAAAGTCCCATTTTGGGGGCAGAAGCTGGTATTTCTGTGACACTGCCATCTTGATGGGGGTAAGTGTGATCTTGAGGAGTGTAAAGCAGCATTTTGGTTAGAAAATGGGAGCTCTTCCTAAGAGCAGTGCTATTTCTGGGAGAAAAGGAGCTCTACTGGGCATAAAAATGGTGTATCTGTGATAAAATGCCACATTTCTGAAAGAAACTGTCCTCTTGCGGAGTGTAATGCTGTATGTTCCGGAGGAAATGGGAAATATTCAGCAGAGTCCTGGTATTTCTGGGAGAAGAGGTCTGATGTGGGGGGGGGAAGGTGATGTATCTGTGAGAAAGCTGGTGTTTCTGGGAGAAAATGCCAGGTATTGGTGAGGAAACAGATGCTAGAGAGGGAAAAGGCCATCCCTTTGGGAGAGAAGTGGTATTTCTGGGAGAAAATGCCCCAAATCGGGGAGTAAGTGTCATCCTGAGGCGTGTCATGGAGTAGATTTGGGAGGAAATGGAGGTGTTTCACAGAGTAGCGGCACTTCTGGGAGAAAATGTCCTCAGTGGGAAAGACAATGTCCTCTTGAGGGAAGAAAACGGGTCTTTCTTACAGCAAATGTCATCCAATGGGGAGAAAATCTCCTCTCTTGGGGAGAAAAGTGGTCTTTCTGAGAGAAGGTGTCCTCTTCTTGGCTGCAAGTGTCCCATTTGGCATTGTCATGGAGGCTTTTTGGGGAGAAAGCGTGTGGCAGTTGTAAGAGAAGGGGTATTTCTGGGAGCAAATCTCCTCTTTTTGGAAGAGAAGGTGAAATTTCCAAGGGAAAAGTGGCATTTCTGGGAGGAAATGACATAGCTGGGGGAGAAAAGTGGGAACCGGTGGGAAAGAAGATCTTGTACTGGAGAGCAACGGTGGTCTTTTTGGTGTGCCAAGTGGTCTCTTGGGGAGACAACGTGGTAAATAGGGGAGACAATGTCCTCTGGAGGAGTGTCAAGTAGTATTTGGGAGAGCAAACGTCAGGTATTTCTCGGAAACCGGCTGTTTCTGGGAGATAGTAGCAGATTTGGTTGGAAAATGACAGGTGTTTGTGAGAAAGCTGGTATTTTGGGAAAAAAAGGCCGTTTTTTAAAGAATAAGCTGGCATTTCTGGGAGAATATGTCCCATCTTTGGGAGAAAACGGGTGTATGTGGGAGAAAATGTCGTGTATTTGGGAGAAAGCTGGTGTATGTGGGAGAAAAGGCCATTGTGATGGGAGTCAGTGTGATCTTGAGGAGTGGAAAGCAGTATTCTTGAGATGAAACGTGAGGTATTTCTAAGAGTCCTGGTATTTCTGGGAGAAAATGTCTTGTTTTGGAGAGCCAAAGTCCCATTTTGGGGGCAGAAGCTGGTATTTCTGTGACACTGCCATCTTGATGGGGGTAAGTGTGATCTTGAGGAGTGTAAAGCAGCATTTTGGTTAGAAAATGGGAGCTCTTCCTAAGAGCAGTGCTATTTCTGGGAGAAAAGGAGCTCTACTGGGCATAAAAATGGTGTATCTGTGATAAAATGCCACATTTCTGAAAGAAACTGTCCTCTTGCGGAGTGTAATGCTGTATGTTCCGGAGGAAATGGGAAATATTCAGCAGAGTCCTGGTATTTCTGGGAGAAGAGGTCTGATGTGGGGGGGGGAAGGTGATGTATCTGTGAGAAAGCTGGTGTTTCTGGGAGAAAATGCCAGGTATTGGTGAGGAAACAGATGCTAGAGAGGGAAAAGGCCATCCCTTTGGGAGAGAAGTGGTATTTCTGGGAGAAAATGCCCCAAATCGGGGAGTAAGTGTCATCCTGAGGCGTGTCATGGAGTAGATTTGGGAGGAAATGGAGGTGTTTCACAGAGTAGCGGCACTTCTGGGAGAAAATGTCCTCAGTGGGAAAGACAATGTCCTCTTGAGGGAAGAAAACGGGTCTTTCTTACAGCAAATGTCATCCAATGGGGAGAAAATCTCCTCTCTTGGGGAGAAAAGTGGTCTTTCTGAGAGAAGGTGTCCTCTTCTTGGCTGCAAGTGTCCCATTTGGCATTGTCATGGAGGCTTTTTGGGGAGAAAGCGTGTGGCAGTTGTAAGAGAAGGGGTATTTCTGGGAGCAAATCTCCTCTTTTTGGAAGAGAAGGTGAAATTTCCAAGGGAAAAGTGGCATTTCTGGGAGGAAATGACATAGCTGGGGGAGAAAAGTGGGAACCGGTGGGAAAGAAGATCTTGTACTGGAGAGCAACGGTGGTCTTTTTGGTGTGCCAAGTGGTCTCTTGGGGAGACAACGTGGTAAATAGGGGAGACAATGTCCTCTGGAGGAGTGTCAAGTAGTATTTGGGAGAGCAAACGTCAGGTATTTCTCGGAAACCGGCTGTTTCTGGGAGATAGTAGCAGACTTGGTTGGAAAATGACAGGTGTTTGTGAGAAAGCTGGTATTTTGGGGAAAAAAGGCCGTTTTTTAAAGAATAAGCTGGCATTTCTGGGAGAATATGTCCCATCTTTGGGAGAAAACGGGTGTATGTGGGAGAAAATGTCGTGTATTTGGGAGAAAGCTGGTGTATGTGGGAGAAAAGGCCATTGTGATGGGAGTCAGTGTGATCTTGAGGAGTGGAAAGCAGTATTCTTGAGATGAAACGTGAGGTATTTCTAAGAGTCCTGGTATTTCTGGGAGAAAATGTCTTGTTTTGGAGAGCCAAAGTCCCATTTTGGGGGCAGAAGCTGGTATTTCTGTGACACTGCCATCTTGATGGGGGTAAGTGTGATCTTGAGGAGTGTAAAGCAGCATTTTGGTTAGAAAATGGGAGCTCTTCCTAAGAGCAGTGCTATTTCTGGGAGAAAAGGAGCTCTACTGGGCATAAAAATGGTGTATCTGTGATAAAATGCCACATTTCTGAAAGAAACTGTCCTCTTGCGGAGTGTAATGCTGTATGTTCCGGAGGAAATGGGAAATATTCAGCAGAGTCCTGGTATTTCTGGGAGAAGAGGTCTGATGTGGGGGGGGGAAGGTGATGTATCTGTGAGAAAGCTGGTGTTTCTGGGAGAAAATGCCAGGTATTGGTGAGGAAACAGATGCTAGAGAGGGAAAAGGCCATCCCTTTGGGAGAGAAGTGGTATTTCTGGGAGAAAATGCCCCAAATCGGGGAGTAAGTGTCATCCTGAGGCGTGTCATGGAGTAGATTTGGGAGGAAATGGAGGTGTTTCACAGAGTAGCGGCACTTCTGGGAGAAAATGTCCTCAGTGGGAAAGACAATGTCCTCTTGAGGGAAGAAAACGGGTCTTTCTTACAGCAAATGTCATCCAATGGGGAGAAAATCTCCTCTCTTGGGGAGAAAAGTGGTCTTTCTGAGAGAAGGTGTCCTCTTCTTGGCTGCAAGTGTCCCATTTGGCATTGTCATGGAGGCTTTTTGGGGAGAAAGCGTGTGGCAGTTGTAAGAGAAGGGGTATTTCTGGGAGCAAATCTCCTCTTTTTGGAAGAGAAGGTGAAATTTCCAAGGGAAAAGTGGCATTTCTGGGAGGAAATGACATAGCTGGGGGAGAAAAGTGGGAACCGGTGGGAAAGAAGATCTTGTACTGGAGAGCAACGGTGGTCTTTTTGGTGTGCCAAGTGGTCTCTTGGGGAGACAACGTGGTAAATAGGGGAGACAATGTCCTCTGGAGGAGTGTCAAGTAGTATTTGGGAGAGCAAACGTCAGGTATTTCTCGGAAACCGGCTGTTTCTGGGAGATAGTAGCAGACTTGGTTGGAAAATGACAGGTGTTTGTGAGAAAGCTGGTATTTTGGGGAAAAAAGGCCGTTTTTTAAAGAATAAGCTGGCATTTCTGGGAGAATATGTCCCATCTTTGGGAGAAAACGGGTGTATGTGGGAGAAAATGTCGTGTATTTGGGAGAAAGCTGGTGTATGTGGGAGAAAAGGCCATTGTGATGGGAGTCAGTGTGATCTTGAGGAGTGGAAAGCAGTATTCTTGAGATGAAACGTGAGGTATTTCTAAGAGTCCTGGTATTTCTGGGAGAAAATGTCTTGTTTTGGAGAGCCAAAGTCCCATTTTGGGGGCAGAAGCTGGTATTTCTGTGACACTGCCATCTTGATGGGGGTAAGTGTGATCTTGAGGAGTGTAAAGCAGCATTTTGGTTAGAAAATGGGAGCTCTTCCTAAGAGCAGTGCTATTTCTGGGAGAAAAGGAGCTCTACTGGGCATAAAAATGGTGTATCTGTGATAAAATGCCACATTTCTGAAAGAAACTGTCCTCTTGCGGAGTGTAATGCTGTATGTTCCGGAGGAAATGGGAAATATTCAGCAGAGTCCTGGTATTTCTGGGAGAAGAGGTCTGATGTGGGGGGGGGAAGGTGATGTATCTGTGAGAAAGCTGGTGTTTCTGGGAGAAAATGCCAGGTATTGGTGAGGAAACAGATGCTAGAGAGGGAAAAGGCCATCCCTTTGGGAGAGAAGTGGTATTTCTGGGAGAAAATGCCCCAAATCGGGGAGTAAGTGTCATCCTGAGGCGTGTCATGGAGTAGATTTGGGAGGAAATGGAGGTGTTTCACAGAGTAGCGGCACTTCTGGGAGAAAATGTCCTCAGTGGGAAAGACAATGTCCTCTTGAGGGAAGAAAACGGGTCTTTCTTACAGCAAATGTCATCCAATGGGGAGAAAATCTCCTCTCTTGGGGAGAAAAGTGGTCTTTCTGAGAGAAGGTGTCCTCTTCTTGGCTGCAAGTGTCCCATTTGGCATTGTCATGGAGGCTTTTTGGGGAGAAAGCGTGTGGCAGTTGTAAGAGAAGGGGTATTTCTGGGAGCAAATCTCCTCTTTTTGGAAGAGAAGGTGAAATTTCCAAGGGAAAAGTGGCATTTCTGGGAGGAAATGACATAGCTGGGGGAGAAAAGTGGGAACCGGTGGGAAAGAAGATCTTGTACTGGAGAGCAACGGTGGTCTTTTTGGTGTGCCAAGTGGTCTCTTGGGGAGACAACGTGGTAAATAGGGGAGACAATGTCCTCTGGAGGAGTGTCAAGTAGTATTTGGGAGAGCAAACGTCAGGTATTTCTCGGAAACCGGCTGTTTCTGGGAGATAGTAGCAGACTTGGTTGGAAAATGACAGGTGTTTGTGAGAAAGCTGGTATTTTGGGGAAAAAAGGCCGTTTTTTAAAGAATAAGCTGGCATTTCTGGGAGAATATGTCCCATCTTTGGGAGAAAACGGGTGTATGTGGGAGAAAATGTCGTGTATTTGGGAGAAAGCTGGTGTATGTGGGAGAAAAGGCCATTGTGATGGGAGTCAGTGTGATCTTGAGGAGTGGAAAGCAGTATTCTTGAGATGAAACGTGAGGTATTTCTAAGAGTCCTGGTATTTCTGGGAGAAAATGTCTTGTTTTGGAGAGCCAAAGTCCCATTTTGGGGGCAGAAGCTGGTATTTCTGTGACACTGCCATCTTGATGGGGGTAAGTGTGATCTTGAGGAGTGTAAAGCAGCATTTTGGTTAGAAAATGGGAGCTCTTCCTAAGAGCAGTGCTATTTCTGGGAGAAAAGGAGCTCTACTGGGCATAAAAATGGTGTATCTGTGATAAAATGCCACATTTCTGAAAGAAACTGTCCTCTTGCGGAGTGTAATGCTGTATGTTCCGGAGGAAATGGGAAATATTCAGCAGAGTCCTGGTATTTCTGGGAGAAGAGGTCTGATGTGGGGGGGGGAAGGTGATGTATCTGTGAGAAAGCTGGTGTTTCTGGGAGAAAATGCCAGGTATTGGTGAGGAAACAGATGCTAGAGAGGGAAAAGGCCATCCCTTTGGGAGAGAAGTGGTATTTCTGGGAGAAAATGCCCCAAATCGGGGAGTAAGTGTCATCCTGAGGCGTGTCATGGAGTAGATTTGGGAGGAAATGGAGGCGTTTCACAGAGTAGCGGCACCTCTGGGAGAAAATGTCCTCAGTGGGAAAGACAATGTCCTCTTGAGGGAAGAAAACAGGTCTTTCTTACAGCAAATGTCATCCAATTGGGAGAAAATCTCCTCTCTTGGGGAGAAAAGTGGTCTTTCTGAGAGAAGGTGTCCTCTTCTTGGCTGCAAGTGTCCCATTTGGCATTGTCATGGAGGCTTTTTGGGGAGAAAGCGTGTGGCAGTTGTAAGAGAAGGGGTATTTCTGGGAGCAAATCTCCTCTTTTTGGAAGAGAAGGTGAAATTTCCAAGGGAAAAGTGGCATTTCTGGGAGGAAATGACAGAGCTGGGGGAGAAAAGTGGGAACCGGTGGGAAAGAAGATCTTGTACTGGAGAGCAACGGTGGTCTTTTTGGTGTGCCAAGTGGTCTCTTGGGGAGACAACGTGGTAAATAGGGGAGACAATGTCCTCTGGAGGAGTGTCAAGTAGTATTTGGGAGAGCAAACGTCAGGTATTTCTCGGAAACCGGCTGTTTCTGGGAGATAGTAGCAGACTTGGTTGGAAAATGACAGGTGTTTGTGAGAAAGCTGGTATTTTGGGGAAAAAAGGCCGTTTTTTAAAGAATAAGCTGGCATTTCTGGGAGAATATGTCCCATCTTTGGGAGAAAACGGGTGTATGTGGGAGAAAATGTCGTGTATTTGGGAGAAAGCTGGTGTATGTGGGAGAAAAGGCCATTGTGATGGGAGTCAGTGTGATCTTGAGGAGTGGAAAGCAGTATTCTTGAGATGAAACGTGAGGTATTTCTAAGAGTCCTGGTATTTCTGGGAGAAAATGTCTTGTTTTGGAGAGCCAAAGTCCCATTTTGGGGGCAGAAGCTGGTATTTCTGTGACACTGCCATCTTGATGGGGGTAAGTGTGATCTTGAGGAGTGTAAAGCAGCATTTTGGTTAGAAAATGGGAGCTCTTCCTAAGAGCAGTGCTATTTCTGGGAGAAAAGGAGCTCTACTGGGCATAAAAATGGTGTATCTGTGATAAAATGCCACATTTCTGAAAGAAACTGTCCTCTTGCGGAGTGTAATGCTGTATGTTCCGGAGGAAATGGGAAATATTCAGCAGAGTCCTGGTATTTCTGGGAGAAGAGGTCTGATGTGGGGGGGGGAAGGTGATGTATCTGTGAGAAAGCTGGTGTTTCTGGGAGAAAATGCCAGGTATTGGTGAGGAAACAGATGCTAGAGAGGGAAAAGGCCATCCCTTTGGGAGAGAAGTGGTATTTCTGGGAGAAAATGCCCCAAATCGGGGAGTAAGTGTCATCCTGAGGCGTGTCATGGAGTAGATTTGGGAGGAAATGGAGGCGTTTCACAGAGTAGCGGCACCTCTGGGAGAAAATGTCCTCAGTGGGAAAGACAATGTCCTCTTGAGGGAAGAAAACAGGTCTTTCTTACAGCAAATGTCATCCAATTGGGAGAAAATCTCCTCTCTTGGGGAGAAAAGTGGTCTTTCTGAGAGAAGGTGTCCTCTTCTTGGCTGCAAGTGTCCCATTTGGCATTGTCATGGAGGCTTTTTGGGGAGAAAGCGTGTGGCAGTTGTAAGAGAAGGGGTATTTCTGGGAGCAAATCTCCTCTTTTTGGAAGAGAAGGTGAAATTTCCAAGGGAAAAGTGGCATTTCTGGGAGGAAATGACAGAGCTGGGGGAGAAAAGTGGGAACCGGTGGGAAAGAAGATCTTGTACTGGAGAGCAACGGTGGTCTTTTTGGTGTGCCAAGTGGTCTCTTGGGGAGACAACGTGGTAAATAGGGGAGACAATGTCCTCTGGAGGAGTGTCAAGTAGTATTTGGGAGAGCAAACGTCAGGTATTTCTCGGAAACCGGCTGTTTCTGGGAGATAGTAGCAGACTTGGTTGGAAAATGACAGGTGTTTGTGAGAAAGCTGGTATTTTGGGAAAAAAAGGCCGTTTTTTAAAGAATAAGCTGGCATTTCTGGGAGAATATGTCCCATCTTTGGGAGAAAACGGGTGTATGTGGGAGAAAATGTCGTGTATTTGGGAGAAAGCTGGTGTATGTGGGAGAAAAGGCCATTGTGATGGGAGTCAGTGTGATCTTGAGGAGTGGAAAGCAGTATTCTTGAGATGAAACGTGAGGTATTTCTAAGAGTCCTGGTATTTCTGGGAGAAAATGTCTTGTTTTGGAGAGCCAAAGTCCCATTTTGGGGGCAGAAGCTGGTATTTCTGTGACACTGCCATCTTGATGGGGGTAAGTGTGATCTTGAGGAGTGTAAAGCAGCATTTTGGTTAGAAAATGGGAGCTCTTCCTAAGAGCAGTGCTATTTCTGGGAGAAAAGGAGCTCTACTGGGCATAAAAATGGTGTATCTGTGATAAAATGCCACATTTCTGAAAGAAACTGTCCTCTTGCGGAGTGTAATGCTGTATGTTCCGGAGGAAATGGGAAATATTCAGCAGAGTCCTGGTATTTCTGGGAGAAGAGGTCTGATGTGGGGGGGGGAAGGTGATGTATCTGTGAGAAAGCTGGTGTTTCTGGGAGAAAATGCCAGGTATTGGTGAGGAAACAGATGCTAGAGAGGGAAAAGGCCATCCCTTTGGGAGAGAAGTGGTATTTCTGGGAGAAAATGCCCCAAATCGGGGAGTAAGTGTCATCCTGAGGCGTGTCATGGAGTAGATTTGGGAGGAAATGGAGGCGTTTCACAGAGTAGCGGCACCTCTGGGAGAAAATGTCCTCAGTGGGAAAGACAATGTCCTCTTGAGGGAAGAAAACAGGTCTTTCTTACAGCAAATGTCATCCAATTGGGAGAAAATCTCCTCTCTTGGGGAGAAAAGTGGTCTTTCTGAGAGAAGGTGTCCTCTTCTTGGCTGCAAGTGTCCCATTTGGCATTGTCATGGAGGCTTTTTGGGGAGAAAGCGTGTGGCAGTTGTAAGAGAAGGGGTATTTCTGGGAGCAAATCTCCTCTTTTTGGAAGAGAAGGTGAAATTTCCAAGGGAAAAGTGGCATTTCTGGGAGGAAATGACATAGCTGGGGGAGAAAAGTGGGAACCGGTGGGAAAGAAGATCTTGTACTGGAGAGCAACGGTGGTCTTTTTGGTGTGCCAAGTGGTCTCTTGGGGAGACAACGTGGTAAATAGGGGAGACAATGTCCTCTGGAGGAGTGTCAAGTAGTATTTGGGAGAGCAAACGTCAGGTATTTCTCGGAAACCGGCTGTTTCTGGGAGATAGTAGCAGACTTGGTTGGAAAATGACAGGTGTTTGTGAGAAAGCTGGTATTTTGGGGAAAAAAGGCCGTTTTTTAAAGAATAAGCTGGCATTTCTGGGAGAATATGTCCCATCTTTGGGAGAAAACGGGTGTATGTGGGAGAAAATGTCGTGTATTTGGGAGAAAGCTGGTGTATGTGGGAGAAAAGGCCATTGTGATGGGAGTCAGTGTGATCTTGAGGAGTGGAAAGCAGTATTCTTGAGATGAAACGTGAGGTATTTCTAAGAGTCCTGGTATTTCTGGGAGAAAATGTCTTGTTTTGGAGAGCCAAAGTCCCATTTTGGGGGCAGAAGCTGGTATTTCTGTGACACTGCCATCTTGATGGGGGTAAGTGTGATCTTGAGGAGTGTAAAGCAGCATTTTGGTTAGAAAATGGGAGCTCTTCCTAAGAGCAGTGCTATTTCTGGGAGAAAAGGAGCTCTACTGGGCATAAAAATGGTGTATCTGTGATAAAATGCCACATTTCTGAAAGAAACTGTCCTCTTGCGGAGTGTAATGCTGTATGTTCCGGAGGAAATGGGAAATATTCAGCAGAGTCCTGGTATTTCTGGGAGAAGAGGTCTGATGTGGGGGGGGGAAGGTGATGTATCTGTGAGAAAGCTGGTGTTTCTGGGAGAAAATGCCAGGTATTGGTGAGGAAACAGATGCTAGAGAGGGAAAAGGCCATCCCTTTGGGAGAGAAGTGGTATTTCTGGGAGAAAATGCCCCAAATCGGGGAGTAAGTGTCATCCTGAGGCGTGTCATGGAGTAGATTTGGGAGGAAATGGAGGTGTTTCACAGAGTAGCGGCACTTCTGGGAGAAAATGTCCTCAGTGGGAAAGACAATGTCCTCTTGAGGGAAGAAAACGGGTCTTTCTTACAGCAAATGTCATCCAATTGGGAGAAAATCTCCTCTCTTGGGGAGAAAAGTGGTCTTTCTGAGAGAAGGTGTCCTCTTCTTGGCTGCAAGTGTCCCATTTGGCATTGTCATGGAGGCTTTTTGGGGAGAAAGCGTGTGGCAGTTGTAAGAGAAGGGGTATTTCTGGGAGCAAATCTCCTCTTTTTGGAAGAGAAGGTGAAATTTCCAAGGGAAAAGTGGCATTTCTGGGAGGAAATGACATAGCTGGGGGAGAAAAGTGGGAACCGGTGGGAAAGAAGATCTTGTACTGGAGAGCAACGGTGGTCTTTTTGGTGTGCCAAGTGGTCTCTTGGGGAGACAACGTGGTAAATAGGGGAGACAATGTCCTCTGGAGGAGTGTCAAGTAGTATTTGGGAGAGCAAACGTCAGGTATTTCTCGGAAACCGGCTGTTTCTGGGAGATAGTAGCAGACTTGGTTGGAAAATGACAGGTGTTTGTGAGAAAGCTGGTATTTTGGGGAAAAAAGGCCGTTTTTTAAAGAATAAGCTGGCATTTCTGGGAGAGTATGTCCCATCTTTGGGAGAAAACGGGTGTATGTGGGAGAAAATGTCGTGTATTTGGGAGAAAGCTGGTGTATGTGGGAGAAAAGGCCATTGTGATGGGAGTCAGTGTGATCTTGAGGAGTGGAAAGCAGTATTCTTGAGATGAAACGTGAGGTATTTCTAAGAGTCCTGGTATTTCTGGGAGAAAATGTCTTGTTTTGGAGAGCCAAAGTCCCATTTTGGGGGCAGAAGCTGGTATTTCTGTGACACTGCCATCTTGATGGGGGTAAGTGTGATCTTGAGGAGTGTAAAGCAGCATTTTGGTTAGAAAATGGGAGCTCTTCCTAAGAGCAGTGCTATTTCTGGGAGAAAAGGAGCTCTACTGGGCATAAAAATGGTGTATCTGTGATAAAATGCCACATTTCTGAAAGAAACTGTCCTCTTGCGGAGTGTAATGCTGTATGTTCCGGAGGAAATGGGAAATATTCAGCAGAGTCCTGGTATTTCTGGGAGAAGAGGTCTGATGTGGGGGGGGGAAGGTGATGTATCTGTGAGAAAGCTGGTGTTTCTGGGAGAAAATGCCAGGTATTGGTGAGGAAACAGATGCTAGAGAGGGAAAAGGCCATCCCTTTGGGAGAGAAGTGGTATTTCTGGGAGAAAATGCCCCAAATCGGGGAGTAAGTGTCATCCTGAGGCGTGTCATGGAGTAGATTTGGGAGGAAATGGAGTCGTTTCACAGAGTAGCGGCACTTCTGGGAGAAAATGTCCTCAGTGGGAAAGACAATGTCCTCTTGAGGGAAGAAAACAGGTCTTTCTTACAGCAAATGTCATCCAATTGGGAGAAAATCTCCTCTCTTGGGGAGAAAAGTGGTCTTTCTGAGAGAAGGTGTCCTCTTCTTGGCTGCAAGTGTCCCATTTGGCATTGTCATGGAGGCTTTTTGGGGAGAAAGCGTGTGGCAGTTGTAAGAGAAGGGGTATTTCTGGGAGCAAATCTCCTCTTTTTGGAAGAGAAGGTGAAATTTCCAAGGGAAAAGTGGCATTTCTGGGAGGAAATGACATAGCTGGGGGAGAAAAGTGGGAACCGGTGGGAAAGAAGATCTTGTACTGGAGAGCAACGGTGGTCTTTTTGGTGTGCCAAGTGGTCTCTTGGGGAGACAACGTGGTAAATAGGGGAGACAATGTCCTCTGGAGGAGTGTCAAGTAGTATTTGGGAGAGCAAACGTCAGGTATTTCTCGGAAACCGGCTGTTTCTGGGAGATAGTAGCAGACTTGGTTGGAAAATGACAGGTGTTTGTGAGAAAGCTGGTATTTTGGGGAAAAAAGGCCGTTTTTTAAAGAATAAGCTGGCATTTCTGGGAGAATATGTCCCATCTTTGGGAGAAAACGGGTGTATGTGGGAGAAAATGTCGTGTATTTGGGAGAAAGCTGGTGTATGTGGGAGAAAAGGCCATTGTGATGGGAGTCAGTGTGATCTTGAGGAGTGGAAAGCAGTATTCTTGAGATGAAACGTGAGGTATTTCTAAGAGTCCTGGTATTTCTGGGAGAAAATGTCTTGTTTTGGAGAGCCAAAGTCCCATTTTGGGGGCAGAAGCTGGTATTTCTGTGACACTGCCATCTTGATGGGGGTAAGTGTGATCTTGAGGAGTGTAAAGCAGCATTTTGGTTAGAAAATGGGAGCTCTTCCTAAGAGCAGTGCTATTTCTGGGAGAAAAGGAGCTCTACTGGGCATAAAAATGGTGTATCTGTGATAAAATGCCACATTTCTGAAAGAAACTGTCCTCTTGCGGAGTGTAATGCTGTATGTTCCGGAGGAAATGGGAAATATTCAGCAGAGTCCTGGTATTTCTGGGAGAAGAGGTCTGATGTGGGGGGGGGAAGGTGATGTATCTGTGAGAAAGCTGGTGTTTCTGGGAGAAAATGCCAGGTATTGGTGAGGAAACAGATGCTAGAGAGGGAAAAGGCCATCCCTTTGGGAGAGAAGTGGTATTTCTGGGAGAAAATGCCCCAAATCGGGGAGTAAGTGTCATCCTGAGGCGTGTCATGGAGTAGATTTGGGAGGAAATGGAGGTGTTTCACAGAGTAGCGGCACTTCTGGGAGAAAATGTCCTCAGTGGGAAAGACAATGTCCTCTTGAGGGAAGAAAACAGGTCTTTCTTACAGCAAATGTCATCCAATGGGGAGAAAATCTCCTCTCTTGGGGAGAAAAGTGGTCTTTCTGAGAGAAGGTGTCCTCTTCTTGGCTGCAAGTGTCCCATTTGGCATTGTCATGGAGGCTTTTTGGGGAGAAAGCGTGTGGCAGTTGTAAGAGAAGGGGTATTTCTGGGAGCAAATCTCCTCTTTTTGGAAGAGAAGGTGAAATTTCCAAGGGAAAAGTGGCATTTCTGGGAGGAAATGACATAGCTGGGGGAGAAAAGTGGGAACCGGTGGGAAAGAAGATCTTGTACTGGAGAGCAACGGTGGTCTTTTTGGTGTGCCAAGTGGTCTCTTGGGGAGACAACGTGGTAAATAGGGGAGACAATGTCCTCTGGAGGAGTGTCAAGTAGTATTTGGGAGAGCAAACGTCAGGTATTTCTCGGAAACCGGCTGTTTCTGGGAGATAGTAGCAGACTTGGTTGGAAAATGACAGGTGTTTGTGAGAAAGCTGGTATTTTGGGGAAAAAAGGCCGTTTTTTAAAGAATAAGCTGGCATTTCTGGGAGAATATGTCCCATCTTTGGGAGAAAACGGGTGTATGTGGGAGAAAATGTTGTGTATTTGGGAGAAAGCTGGTGTATGTGGGAGAAAAGGCCATTGTGATGGGAGTCAGTGTGATCTTGAGGAGTGGAAAGCAGTATTCTTGAGATGAAACGTGAGGTATTTCTAAGAGTCCTGGTATTTCTGGGAGAAAATGTCTTGTTTTGGAGAGCCAAAGTCCCATTTTGGGGGCAGAAGCTGGTATTTCTGTGACACTGCCATCTTGATGGGGGTAAGTGTGATCTTGAGGAGTGTAAAGCAGCATTTTGGTTAGAAAATGGGAGCTCTTCCTAAGAGCAGTGCTATTTCTGGGAGAAAAGGAGCTCTACTGGGCATAAAAATGGTGTATCTGTGATAAAATGCCACATTTCTGAAAGAAACTGTCCTCTTGCGGAGTGTAATGCTGTATGTTCCGGAGGAAATGGGAAATATTCAGCAGAGTCCTGGTATTTCTGGGAGAAGAGGTCTGATGTGGGGGGGGGAAGGTGATGTATCTGTGAGAAAGCTGGTGTTTCTGGGAGAAAATGCCAGGTATTGGTGAGGAAACAGATGCTAGAGAGGGAAAAGGCCATCCCTTTGGGAGAGAAGTGGTATTTCTGGGAGAAAATGCCCCAAATCGGGGAGTAAGTGTCATCCTGAGGCGTGTCATGGAGTAGATTTGGGAGGAAATGGAGGTGTTTCACAGAGTAGCGGCACTTCTGGGAGAAAATGTCCTCAGTGGGAAAGACAATGTCCTCTTGAGGGAAGAAAACAGGTCTTTCTTACAGCAAATGTCATCCAATTGGGAGAAAATCTCCTCTCTTGGGGAGAAAAGTGGTCTTTCTGAGAGAAGGTGTCCTCTTCTTGGCTGCAAGTGTCCCATTTGGCATTGTCATGGAGGCTTTTTGGGGAGAAAGCGTGTGGCAGTTGTAAGAGAAGGGGTATTTCTGGGAGCAAATCTCCTCTTTTTGGAAGAGAAGGTGAAATTTCCAAGGGAAAAGTGGCATTTCTGGGAGGAAATGACAGAGCTGGGGGAGAAAAGTGGGAACCGGTGGGAAAGAAGATCTTGTACTGGAGAGCAACGGTGGTCTTTTTGGTGTGCCAAGTGGTCTCTTGGGGAGACAACGTGGTAAATAGGGGAGACAATGTCCTCTGGAGGAGTGTCAAGTAGTATTTGGGAGAGCAAACGTCAGGTATTTCTCGGAAACCGGCTGTTTCTGGGAGATAGTAGCAGACTTGGTTGGAAAATGACAGGTGTTTGTGAGAAAGCTGGTATTTTGGGGAAAAAAGGCCGTTTTTTAAAGAATAAGCTGGCATTTCTGGGAGAATATGTCCCATCTTTGGGAGAAAACGGGTGTATGTGGGAGAAAATGTCGTGTATTTGGGAGAAAGCTGGTGTATGTGGGAGAAAAGGCCATTGTGATGGGAGTCAGTGTGATCTTGAGGAGTGGAAAGCAGTATTCTTGAGATGAAACGTGAGGTATTTCTAAGAGTCCTGGTATTTCTGGGAGAAAATGTCTTGTTTTGGAGAGCCAAAGTCCCATTTTGGGGGCAGAAGCTGGTATTTCTGTGACACTGCCATCTTGATGGGGGTAAGTGTGATCTTGAGGAGTGTAAAGCAGCATTTTGGTTAGAAAATGGGAGCTCTTCCTAAGAGCAGTGCTATTTCTGGGAGAAAAGGAGCTCTACTGGGCATAAAAATGGTGTATCTGTGATAAAATGCCACATTTCTGAAAGAAACTGTCCTCTTGCGGAGTGTAATGCTGTATGTTCCGGAGGAAATGGGAAATATTCAGCAGAGTCCTGGTATTTCTGGGAGAAGAGGTCTGATGTGGGGGGGGGAAGGTGATGTATCTGTGAGAAAGCTGGTGTTTCTGGGAGAAAATGCCAGGTATTGGTGAGGAAACAGATGCTAGAGAGGGAAAAGGCCATCCCTTTGGGAGAGAAGTGGTATTTCTGGGAGAAAATGCCCCAAATCGGGGAGTAAGTGTCATCCTGAGGCGTGTCATGGAGTAGATTTGGGAGGAAATGGAGTCGTTTCACAGAGTAGCGGCACTTCTGGGAGAAAATGTCCTCAGTGGGAAAGACAATGTCCTCTTGAGGGAAGAAAACAGGTCTTTCTTACAGCAAATGTCATCCAATTGGGAGAAAATCTCCTCTCTTGGGGAGAAAAGTGGTCTTTCTGAGAGAAGGTGTCCTCTTCTTGGCTGCAAGTGTCCCATTTGGCATTGTCATGGAGGCTTTTTGGGGAGAAAGCGTGTGGCAGTTGTAAGAGAAGGGGTATTTCTGGGAGCAAATCTCCTCTTTTTGGAAGAGAAGGTGAAATTTCCAAGGGAAAAGTGGCATTTCTGGGAGGAAATGACAGAGCTGGGGGAGAAAAGTGGGAACCGGTGGGAAAGAAGATCTTGTACTGGAGAGCAACGGTGGTCTTTTTGGTGTGCCAAGTGGTCTCTTGGGGAGACAACGTGGTAAATAGGGGAGACAATGTCCTCTGGAGGAGTGTCAAGTAGTATTTGGGAGAGCAAACGTCAGGTATTTCTCGGAAACCGGCTGTTTCTGGGAGATAGTAGCAGACTTGGTTGGAAAATGACAGGTGTTTGTGAGAAAGCTGGTATTTGGGGGAAAAAAGGCCGTTTTTTAAAGAATAAGCTGGCATTTCTGGGAGAATATGTCCCATCTTTGGGAGAAAACGGGTGTATGTGGGAGAAAATGTCGTGTATTTGGGAGAAAGCTGGTGTATGTGGGAGAAAAGGCCATTGTGATGGGAGTCAGTGTGATCTTGAGGAGTGGAAAGCAGTATTCTTGAGATGAAACGTGAGGTATTTCTAAGAGTCCTGGTATTTCTGGGAGAAAATGTCTTGTTTTGGAGAGCCAAAGTCCCATTTTGGGGGCAGAAGCTGGTATTTCTGTGACACTGCCATCTTGATGGGGGTAAGTGTGATCTTGAGGAGTGTAAAGCAGCATTTTGGTTAGAAAATGGGAGCTCTTCCTAAGAGCAGTGCTATTTCTGGGAGAAAAGGAGCTCTACTGGGCATAAAAATGGTGTATCTGTGATAAAATGCCACATTTCTGAAAGAAACTGTCCTCTTGCGGAGTGTAATGCTGTATGTTCCGGAGGAAATGGGAAATATTCAGCAGAGTCCTGGTATTTCTGGGAGAAGAGGTCTGATGTGGGGGGGGGAAGGTGATGTATCTGTGAGAAAGCTGGTGTTTCTGGGAGAAAATGCCAGGTATTGGTGAGGAAACAGATGCTAGAGAGGGAAAAGGCCATCCCTTTGGGAGAGAAGTGGTATTTCTGGGAGAAAATGCCCCAAATCGGGGAGTAAGTGTCATCCTGAGGCGTGTCATGGAGTAGATTTGGGAGGAAATGGAGGTGTTTCACAGAGTAGCGGCACTTCTGGGAGAAAATGTCCTCAGTGGGAAAGACAATGTCCTCTTGAGGGAAGAAAACAGGTCTTTCTTACAGCAAATGTCATCCAATGGGGAGAAAATCTCCTCTCTTGGGGAGAAAAGTGGTCTTTCTGAGAGAAGGTGTCCTCTTCTTGGCTGCAAGTGTCCCATTTGGCATTGTCATGGAGGCTTTTTGGGGAGAAAGCGTGTGGCAGTTGTAAGAGAAGGGGTATTTCTGGGAGCAAATCTCCTCTTTTTGGAAGAGAAGGTGAAATTTCCAAGGGAAAAGTGGCATTTCTGGGAGGAAATGACATAGCTGGGGGAGAAAAGTGGGAACCGGTGGGAAAGAAGATCTTGTACTGGAGAGCAACGGTGGTCTTTTTGGTGTGCCAAGTGGTCTCTTGGGGAGACAACGTGGTAAATAGGGGAGACAATGTCCTCTGGAGGAGTGTCAAGTAGTATTTGGGAGAGCAAACGTCAGGTATTTCTCGGAAACCGGCTGTTTCTGGGAGATAGTAGCAGACTTGGTTGGAAAATGACAGGTGTTTGTGAGAAAGCTGGTATTTTGGGGAAAAAAGGCCGTTTTTTAAAGAATAAGCTGGCATTTCTGGGAGAATATGTCCCATCTTTGGGAGAAAACGGGTGTATGTGGGAGAAAATGTCGTGTATTTGGGAGAAAGCTGGTGTATGTGGGAGAAAAGGCCATTGTGATGGGAGTCAGTGTGATCTTGAGGAGTGGAAAGCAGTATTCTTGAGATGAAACGTGAGGTATTTCTAAGAGTCCTGGTATTTCTGGGAGAAAATGTCTTGTTTTGGAGAGCCAAAGTCCCATTTTGGGGGCAGAAGCTGGTATTTCTGTGACACTGCCATCTTGATGGGGGTAAGTGTGATCTTGAGGAGTGTAAAGCAGCATTTTGGTTAGAAAATGGGAGCTCTTCCTAAGAGCAGTGCTATTTCTGGGAGAAAAGGAGCTCTACTGGGCATAAAAATGGTGTATCTGTGATAAAATGCCACATTTCTGAAAGAAACTGTCCTCTTGCGGAGTGTAATGCTGTATGTTCCGGAGGAAATGGGAAATATTCAGCAGAGTCCTGGTATTTCTGGGAGAAGAGGTCTGATGTGGGGGGGGGAAGGTGATGTATCTGTGAGAAAGCTGGTGTTTCTGGGAGAAAATGCCAGGTATTGGTGAGGAAACAGATGCTAGAGAGGGAAAAGGCCATCCCTTTGGGAGAGAAGTGGTATTTCTGGGAGAAAATGCCCCAAATCGGGGAGTAAGTGTCATCCTGAGGCGTGTCATGGAGTAGATTTGGGAGGAAATGGAGTCGTTTCACAGAGTAGCGGCACTTCTGGGAGAAAATGTCCTCAGTGGGAAAGACAATGTCCTCTTGAGGGAAGAAAACAGGTCTTTCTTACAGCAAATGTCATCCAATTGGGAGAAAATCTCCTCTCTTGGGGAGAAAAGTGGTCTTTCTGAGAGAAGGTGTCCTCTTCTTGGCTGCAAGTGTCCCATTTGGCATTGTCATGGAGGCTTTTTGGGGAGAAAGCGTGTGGCAGTTGTAAGAGAAGGGGTATTTCTGGGAGCAAATCTCCTCTTTTTGGAAGAGAAGGTGAAATTTCCAAGGGAAAAGTGGCATTTCTGGGAGGAAATGACAGAGCTGGGGGAGAAAAGTGGGAACCGGTGGGAAAGAAGATCTTGTACTGGAGAGCAACGGTGGTCTTTTTGGTGTGCCAAGTGGTCTCTTGGGGAGACAACGTGGTAAATAGGGGAGACAATGTCCTCTGGAGGAGTGTCAAGTAGTATTTGGGAGAGCAAACGTCAGGTATTTCTCGGAAACCGGCTGTTTCTGGGAGATAGTAGCAGACTTGGTTGGAAAATGACAGGTGTTTGTGAGAAAGCTGGTATTTTGGGGAAAAAAGGCCGTTTTTTAAAGAATAAGCTGGCATTTCTGGGAGAATATGTCCCATCTTTGGGAGAAAACGGGTGTATGTGGGAGAAAATGTCGTGTATTTGGGAGAAAGCTGGTGTATGTGGGAGAAAAGGCCATTGTGATGGGAGTCAGTGTGATCTTGAGGAGTGGAAAGCAGTATTCTTGAGATGAAACGTGAGGTATTTCTAAGAGTCCTGGTATTTCTGGGAGAAAATGTCTTGTTTTGGAGAGCCAAAGTCCCATTTTGGGGGCAGAAGCTGGTATTTCTGTGACACTGCCATCTTGATGGGGGTAAGTGTGATCTTGAGGAGTGTAAAGCAGCATTTTGGTTAGAAAATGGGAGCTCTTCCTAAGAGCAGTGCTATTTCTGGGAGAAAAGGAGCTCTACTGGGCATAAAAATGGTGTATCTGTGATAAAATGCCACATTTCTGAAAGAAACTGTCCTCTTGCGGAGTGTAATGCTGTATGTTCCGGAGGAAATGGGAAATATTCAGCAGAGTCCTGGTATTTCTGGGAGAAGAGGTCTGATGTGGGGGGGGGAAGGTGATGTATCTGTGAGAAAGCTGGTGTTTCTGGGAGAAAATGCCAGGTATTGGTGAGGAAACAGATGCTAGAGAGGGAAAAGGCCATCCCTTTGGGAGAGAAGTGGTATTTCTGGGAGAAAATGCCCCAAATCGGAGAGTAAGTGTCATCCTGAGGCGTGTCATGGAGTAGATTTGGGAGGAAATGGAGGTGTTTCACAGAGTAGCGGCACTTCTGGGAGAAAATGTCCTCAGTGGGAAAGACAATGTCCTCTTGAGGGAAGAAAACAGGTCTTTCTTACAGCAAATGTCATCCAATTGGGAGAAAATCTCCTCTCTTGGGGAGAAAAGTGGTCTTTCTGAGAGAAGGTGTCCTCTTCTTGGCTGCAAGTGTCCCATTTGGCATTGTCATGGAGGCTTTTTGGGGAGAAAGCGTGTGGCAGTTGTAAGAGAAGGGGTATTTCTGGGAGCAAATCTCCTCTTTTTGGAAGAGAAGGTGAAATTTCCAAGGGAAAAGTGGCATTTCTGGGAGGAAATGACAGAGCTGGGGGAGAAAAGTGGGAACCGGTGGGAAAGAAGATCTTGTACTGGAGAGCAACGGTGGTCTTTTTGGTGTGCCAAGTGGTCTCTTGGGGAGACAACGTGGTAAATAGGGGAGACAATGTCCTCTGGAGGAGTGTCAAGTAGTATTTGGGAGAGCAAACGTCAGGTATTTCTCGGAAACTGGCTGTTTCTGGGAGATAGTAGCAGACTTGGTTGGAAAATGACAGGTGTTTGTGAGAAAGCTGGTATTTTGGGGAAAAAAGGCCGTTTTTTAAAGAATAAGCTGGCATTTCTGGGAGAATATGTCCCATCTTTGGGAGAAAACGGGTGTATGTGGGAGAAAATGTCGTGTATTTGGGAGAAAGCTGGTGTATGTGGGAGAAAAGGCCATTGTGATGGGAGTCAGTGTGATCTTGAGGAGTGGAAAGCAGTATTCTTGAGATGAAACGTGAGGTATTTCTAAGAGTCCTGGTATTTCTGGGAGAAAATGTCTTGTTTTGGAGAGCCAAAGTCCCATTTTGGGGGCAGAAGCTGGTATTTCTGTGACACTGCCATCTTGATGGGGGTAAGTGTGATCTTGAGGAGTGTAAAGCAGCATTTTGGTTAGAAAATGGGAGCTCTTCCTAAGAGCAGTGCTATTTCTGGGAGAAAAGGAGCTCTACTGGGCATAAAAATGGTGTATCTGTGATAAAATGCCACATTTCTGAAAGAAACTGTCCTCTTGCGGAGTGTAATGCTGTATGTTCCGGAGGAAATGGGAAATATTCAGCAGAGTCCTGGTATTTCTGGGAGAAGAGGTCTGATGTGGGGGGGGGAAGGTGATGTATCTGTGAGAAAGCTGGTGTTTCTGGGAGAAAATGCCAGGTATTGGTGAGGAAACAGATGCTAGAGAGGGAAAAGGCCATCCCTTTGGGAGAGAAGTGGTATTTCTGGGAGAAAATGCCCCAAATCGGGGAGTAAGTGTCATCCTGAGGCGTGTCATGGAGTAGATTTGGGAGGAAATGGAGTCGTTTCACAGAGTAGCGGCACTTCTGGGAGAAAATGTCCTCAGTGGGAAAGACAATGTCCTCTTGAGGGAAGAAAACAGGTCTTTCTTACAGCAAATGTCATCCAATTGGGAGAAAATCTCCTCTCTTGGGGAGAAAAGTGGTCTTTCTGAGAGAAGGTGTCCTCTTCTTGGCTGCAAGTGTCCCATTTGGCATTGTCATGGAGGCTTTTTGGGGAGAAAGCGTGTGGCAGTTGTAAGAGAAGGGGTATTTCTGGGAGCAAATCTCCTCTTTTTGGAAGAGAAGGTGAAATTTCCAAGGGAAAAGTGGCATTTCTGGGAGGAAATGACATAGCTGGGGGAGAAAAGTGGGAACCGGTGGGAAAGAAGATCTTGTACTGGAGAGCAACGGTGGTCTTTTTGGTGTGCCAAGTGGTCTCTTGGGGAGACAACGTGGTAAATAGGGGAGACAATGTCCTCTGGAGGAGTGTCAAGTAGTATTTGGGAGAGCAAACGTCAGGTATTTCTCGGAAACCGGCTGTTTCTGGGAGATAGTAGCAGACTTGGTTGGAAAATGACAGGTGTTTGTGAGAAAGCTGGTATTTTGGGGAAAAAAGGCCGTTTTTTAAAGAATAAGCTGGCATTTCTGGGAGAATATGTCCCATCTTTGGGAGAAAACGGGTGTATGTGGGAGAAAATGTCGTGTATTTGGGAGAAAGCTGGTGTATGTGGGAGAAAAGGCCATTGTGATGGGAGTCAGTGTGATCTTGAGGAGTGGAAAGCAGTATTCTTGAGATGAAACGTGAGGTATTTCTAAGAGTCCTGGTATTTCTGGGAGAAAATGTCTTGTTTTGGAGAGCCAAAGTCCCATTTTGGGGGCAGAAGCTGGTATTTCTGTGACACTGCCATCTTGATGGGGGTAAGTGTGATCTTGAGGAGTGTAAAGCAGCATTTTGGTTAGAAAATGGGAGCTCTTCCTAAGAGCAGTGCTATTTCTGGGAGAAAAGGAGCTCTACTGGGCATAAAAATGGTGTATCTGTGATAAAATGCCACATTTCTGAAAGAAACTGTCCTCTTGCGGAGTGTAATGCTGTATGTTCCGGAGGAAATGGGAAATATTCAGCAGAGTCCTGGTATTTCTGGGAGAAGAGGTCTGATGTGGGGGGGGGAAGGTGATGTATCTGTGAGAAAGCTGGTGTTTCTGGGAGAAAATGCCAGGTATTGGTGAGGAAACAGATGCTAGAGAGGGAAAAGGCCATCCCTTTGGGAGAGAAGTGGTATTTCTGGGAGAAAATGCCCCAAATCGGGGAGTAAGTGTCATCCTGAGGCGTGTCATGGAGTAGATTTGGGAGGAAATGGAGGTGTTTCACAGAGTAGCGGCACTTCTGGGAGAAAATGTCCTCAGTGGGAAAGACAATGTCCTCTTGAGGGAAGAAAACAGGTCTTTCTTACAGCAAATGTCATCCAATTGGGAGAAAATCTCCTCTCTTGGGGAGAAAAGTGGTCTTTCTGAGAGAAGGTGTCCTCTTCTTGGCTGCAAGTGTCCCATTTGGCATTGTCATGGAGGCTTTTTGGGGAGAAAGCGTGTGGCAGTTGTAAGAGAAGGGGTATTTCTGGGAGCAAATCTCCTCTTTTTGGAAGAGAAGGTGAAATTTCCAAGGGAAAAGTGGCATTTCTGGGAGGAAATGACAGAGCTGGGGGAGAAAAGTGGGAACCGGTGGGAAAGAAGATCTTGTACTGGAGAGCAACGGTGGTCTTTTTGGTGTGCCAAGTGGTCTCTTGGGGAGACAACGTGGTAAATAGGGGAGACAATGTCCTCTGGAGGAGTGTCAAGTAGTATTTGGGAGAGCAAACGTCAGGTATTTCTCGGAAACCGGCTGTTTCTGGGAGATAGTAGCAGACTTGGTTGGAAAATGACAGGTGTTTGTGAGAAAGCTGGTATTTTGGGGAAAAAAGGCCGTTTTTTAAAGAATAAGCTGGCATTTCTGGGAGAATATGTCCCATCTTTGGGAGAAAACGGGTGTATGTGGGAGAAAATGTCGTGTATTTGGGAGAAAGCTGGTGTATGTGGGAGAAAAGGCCATTGTGATGGGAGTCAGTGTGATCTTGAGGAGTGGAAAGCAGTATTCTTGAGATGAAACGTGAGGTATTTCTAAGAGTCCTGGTATTTCTGGGAGAAAATGTCTTGTTTTGGAGAGCCAAAGTCCCATTTTGGGGGCAGAAGCTGGTATTTCTGTGACACTGCCATCTTGATGGGGGTAAGTGTGATCTTGAGGAGTGTAAAGCAGCATTTTGGTTAGAAAATGGGAGCTCTTCCTAAGAGCAGTGCTATTTCTGGGAGAAAAGGAGCTCTACTGGGCATAAAAATGGTGTATCTGTGATAAAATGCCACATTTCTGAAAGAAACTGTCCTCTTGCGGAGTGTAATGCTGTATGTTCCGGAGGAAATGGGAAATATTCAGCAGAGTCCTGGTATTTCTGGGAGAAGAGGTCTGATGTGGGGGGGGGAAGGTGATGTATCTGTGAGAAAGCTGGTGTTTCTGGGAGAAAATGCCAGGTATTGGTGAGGAAACAGATGCTAGAGAGGGAAAAGGCCATCCCTTTGGGAGAGAAGTGGTATTTCTGGGAGAAAATGCCCCAAATCGGGGAGTAAGTGTCATCCTGAGGCGTGTCATGGAGTAGATTTGGGAGGAAATGGAGTCGTTTCACAGAGTAGCGGCACTTCTGGGAGAAAATGTCCTCAGTGGGAAAGACAATGTCCTCTTGAGGGAAGAAAACAGGTCTTTCTTACAGCAAATGTCATCCAATTGGGAGAAAATCTCCTCTCTTGGGGAGAAAAGTGGTCTTTCTGAGAGAAGGTGTCCTCTTCTTGGCTGCAAGTGTCCCATTTGGCATTGTCATGGAGGCTTTTTGGGGAGAAAGCGTGTGGCAGTTGTAAGAGAAGGGGTATTTCTGGGAGCAAATCTCCTCTTTTTGGAAGAGAAGGTGAAATTTCCAAGGGAAAAGTGGCATTTCTGGGAGGAAATGACATAGCTGGGGGAGAAAAGTGGGAACCGGTGGGAAAGAAGATCTTGTACTGGAGAGCAACGGTGGTCTTTTTGGTGTGCCAAGTGGTCTCTTGGGGAGACAACGTGGTAAATAGGGGAGACAATGTCCTCTGGAGGAGTGTCAAGTAGTATTTGGGAGAGCAAACGTCAGGTATTTCTCGGAAACCGGCTGTTTCTGGGAGATAGTAGCAGACTTGGTTGGAAAATGACAGGTGTTTGTGAGAAAGCTGGTATTTTGGGGAAAAAAGGCCGTTTTTTAAAGAATAAGCTGGCATTTCTGGGAGAATATGTCCCATCTTTGGGAGAAAACGGGTGTATGTGGGAGAAAATGTCGTGTATTTGGGAGAAAGCTGGTGTATGTGGGAGAAAAGGCCATTGTGATGGGAGTCAGTGTGATCTTGAGGAGTGGAAAGCAGTATTCTTGAGATGAAACGTGAGGTATTTCTAAGAGTCCTGGTATTTCTGGGAGAAAATGTCTTGTTTTGGAGAGCCAAAGTCCCATTTTGGGGGCAGAAGCTGGTATTTCTGTGACACTGCCATCTTGATGGGGGTAAGTGTGATCTTGAGGAGTGTAAAGCAGCATTTTGGTTAGAAAATGGGAGCTCTTCCTAAGAGCAGTGCTATTTCTGGGAGAAAAGGAGCTCTACTGGGCATAAAAATGGTGTATCTGTGATAAAATGCCACATTTCTGAAAGAAACTGTCCTCTTGCGGAGTGTAATGCTGTATGTTCCGGAGGAAATGGGAAATATTCAGCAGAGTCCTGGTATTTCTGGGAGAAGAGGTCTGATGTGGGGGGGGGAAGGTGATGTATCTGTGAGAAAGCTGGTGTTTCTGGGAGAAAATGCCAGGTATTGGTGAGGAAACAGATGCTAGAGAGGGAAAAGGCCATCCCTTTGGGAGAGAAGTGGTATTTCTGGGAGAAAATGCCCCAAATCGGGGAGTAAGTGTCATCCTGAGGCGTGTCATGGAGTAGATTTGGGAGGAAATGGAGTCGTTTCACAGAGTAGCGGCACTTCTGGGAGAAAATGTCCTCAGTGGGAAAGACAATGTCCTCTTGAGGGAAGAAAACAGGTCTTTCTTACAGCAAATGTCATCCAATTGGGAGAAAATCTCCTCTCTTGGGGAGAAAAGTGGTCTTTCTGAGAGAAGGTGTCCTCTTCTTGGCTGCAAGTGTCCCATTTGGCATTGTCATGGAGGCTTTTTGGGGAGAAAGCGTGTGGCAGTTGTAAGAGAAGGGGTATTTCTGGGAGCAAATCTCCTCTTTTTGGAAGAGAAGGTGAAATTTCCAAGGGAAAAGTGGCATTTCTGGGAGGAAATGACATAGCTGGGGGAGAAAAGTGGGAACCGGTGGGAAAGAAGATCTTGTACTGGAGAGCAACGGTGGTCTTTTTGGTGTGCCAAGTGGTCTCTTGGGGAGACAACGTGGTAAATAGGGGAGACAATGTCCTCTGGAGGAGTGTCAAGTAGTATTTGGGAGAGCAAACGTCAGGTATTTCTCGGAAACCGGCTGTTTCTGGGAGATAGTAGCAGACTTGGTTGGAAAATGACAGGTGTTTGTGAGAAAGCTGGTATTTTGGGGAAAAAAGGCCGTTTTTTAAAGAATAAGCTGGCATTTCTGGGAGAATATGTCCCATCTTTGGGAGAAAACGGGTGTATGTGGGAGAAAATGTCGTGTATTTGGGAGAAAGCTGGTGTATGTGGGAGAAAAGGCCATTGTGATGGGAGTCAGTGTGATCTTGAGGAGTGGAAAGCAGTATTCTTGAGATGAAACGTGAGGTATTTCTAAGAGTCCTGGTATTTCTGGGAGAAAATGTCTTGTTTTGGAGAGCCAAAGTCCCATTTTGGGGGCAGAAGCTGGTATTTCTGTGACACTGCCATCTTGATGGGGGTAAGTGTGATCTTGAGGAGTGTAAAGCAGCATTTTGGTTAGAAAATGGGAGCTCTTCCTAAGAGCAGTGCTATTTCTGGGAGAAAAGGAGCTCTACTGGGCATAAAAATGGTGTATCTGTGATAAAATGCCACATTTCTGAAAGAAACTGTCCTCTTGCGGAGTGTAATGCTGTATGTTCCGGAGGAAATGGGAAATATTCAGCAGAGTCCTGGTATTTCTGGGAGAAGAGGTCTGATGTGGGGGGGGGAAGGTGATGTATCTGTGAGAAAGCTGGTGTTTCTGGGAGAAAATGCCAGGTATTGGTGAGGAAACAGATGCTAGAGAGGGAAAAGGCCATCCCTTTGGGAGAGAAGTGGTATTTCTGGGAGAAAATGCCCCAAATCGGGGAGTAAGTGTCATCCTGAGGCGTGTCATGGAGTAGATTTGGGAGGAAATGGAGGTGTTTCACAGAGTAGCGGCACTTCTGGGAGAAAATGTCCTCAGTGGGAAAGACAATGTCCTCTTGAGGGAAGAAAACAGGTCTTTCTTACAGCAAATGTCATCCAATTGGGAGAAAATCTCCTCTCTTGGGGAGAAAAGTGGTCTTTCTGAGAGAAGGTGTCCTCTTCTTGGCTGCAAGTGTCCCATTTGGCATTGTCATGGAGGCTTTTTGGGGAGAAAGCGTGTGGCAGTTGTAAGAGAAGGGGTATTTCTGGGAACAAATCTCCTCTTTTTGGAAGAGAAGGTGAAATTTCCAAGGGAAAAGTGGCATTTCTGGGAGGAAATGACATAGCTGGGGGAGAAAAGTGGGAACCGGTGGGAAAGAAGATCTTGTACTGGAGAGCAACGGTGGTCTTTTTGGTGTGCCAAGTGGTCTCTTGGGGAGACAACGTGGTAAATAGGGGAGACAATGTCCTCTGGAGGAGTGTCAAGTAGTATTTGGGAGAGCAAACGTCAGGTATTTCTCGGAAACCGGCTGTTTCTGGGAGATAGTAGCAGACTTGGTTGGAAAATGACAGGTGTTTGTGAGAAAGCTGGTATTTTGGGGAAAAAAGGCCGTTTTTTAAAGAATAAGCTGGCATTTCTGGGAGAATATGTCCCATCTTTGGGAGAAAACGGGTGTATGTGGGAGAAAATGTCGTGTATTTGGGAGAAAGCTGGTGTATGTGGGAGAAAAGGCCATTGTGATGGGAGTCAGTGTGATCTTGAGGAGTGGAAAGCAGTATTCTTGAGATGAAACGTGAGGTATTTCTAAGAGTCCTGGTATTTCTGGGAGAAAATGTCTTGTTTTGGAGAGCCAAAGTCCCATTTTGGGGGCAGAAGCTGGTATTTCTGTGACACTGCCATCTTGATGGGGGTAAGTGTGATCTTGAGGAGTGTAAAGCAGCATTTTGGTTAGAAAATGGGAGCTCTTCCTAAGAGCAGTGCTATTTCTGGGAGAAAAGGAGCTCTACTGGGCATAAAAATGGTGTATCTGTGATAAAATGCCACATTTCTGAAAGAAACTGTCCTCTTGCGGAGTGTAATGCTGTATGTTCCGGAGGAAATGGGAAATATTCAGCAGAGTCCTGGTATTTCTGGGAGAAGAGGTCTGATGTGGGGTGGGAAGGTGATGTATCTGTGAGAAAGCTGGTGTTTCTGGGAGAAAATGCCAGGTATTGGTGAGGAAACAGATGCTAGAGAGGGAAAAGGCCATCCCTTTGGGAGAGAAGTGGTATTTCTGGGAGAAAATGCCCCAAATCGGAGAGTAAGTGTCATCCTGAGGCGTGTCATGGAGTAGATTTGGGAGGAAATGGAGGTGTTTCACAGAGTAGCGGCACTTCTGGGAGAAAATGTCCTCAGTGGGAAAGACAATGTCCTCTTGAGGGAAGAAAACAGGTCTTTCTTACAGCAAATGTCATCCAATTGGGAGAAAATCTCCTCTCTTGGGGAGAAAAGTGGTCTTTCTGAGAGAAGGTGTCCTCTTCTTGGCTGCAAGTGTCCCATTTGGCATTGTCATGGAGGCTTTTTGGGGAGAAAGCGTGTGGCAGTTGTAAGAGAAGGGGTATTTCTGGGAGCAAATCTCCTCTTTTTGGAAGAGAAGGTGAAATTTCCAAGGGAAAAGTGGCATTTCTGGGAGGAAATGACAGAGCTGGGGGAGAAAAGTGGGAACCGGTGGGAAAGAAGATCTTGTACTGGAGAGCAACGGTGGTCTTTTTGGTGTGCCAAGTGGTCTCTTGGGGAGACAACGTGGTAAATAGGGGAGACAATGTCCTCTGGAGGAGTGTCAAGTAGTATTTGGGAGAGCAAACGTCAGGTATTTCTCGGAAACCGGCTGTTTCTGGGAGATAGTAGCAGACTTGGTTGGAAAATGACAGGTGTTTGTGAGAAAGCTGGTATTTTGGGGAAAAAAGGCCGTTTTTTAAAGAATAAGCTGGCATTTCTGGGAGAATATGTCCCATCTTTGGGAGAAAACGGGTGTATGTGGGAGAAAATGTCGTGTATTTGGGAGAAAGCTGGTGTATGTGGGAGAAAAGGCCATTGTGATGGGAGTCAGTGTGATCTTGAGGAGTGGAAAGCAGTATTCTTGAGATGAAACGTGAGGTATTTCTAAGAGTCCTGGTATTTCTGGGAGAAAATGTCTTGTTTTGGAGAGCCAAAGTCCCATTTTGGGGGCAGAAGCTGGTATTTCTGTGACACTGCCATCTTGATGGGGGTAAGTGTGATCTTGAGGAGTGTAAAGCAGCATTTTGGTTAGAAAATGGGAGCTCTTCCTAAGAGCAGTGCTATTTCTGGGAGAAAAGGAGCTCTACTGGGCATAAAAATGGTGTATCTGTGATAAAATGCCACATTTCTGAAAGAAACTGTCCTCTTGCGGAGTGTAATGCTGTATGTTCCGGAGGAAATGGGAAATATTCAGCAGAGTCCTGGTATTTCTGGGAGAAGAGGTCTGATGTGGGGGGGGGAAGGTGATGTATCTGTGAGAAAGCTGGTGTTTCTGGGAGAAAATGCCAGGTATTGGTGAGGAAACAGATGCTAGAGAGGGAAAAGGCCATCCCTTTGGGAGAGAAGTGGTATTTCTGGGAGAAAATGCCCCAAATCGGGGAGTAAGTGTCATCCTGAGGCGTGTCATGGAGTAGATTTGGGAGGAAATGGAGTCGTTTCACAGAGTAGCGGCACTTCTGGGAGAAAATGTCCTCAGTGGGAAAGACAATGTCCTCTTGAGGGAAGAAAACAGGTCTTTCTTACAGCAAATGTCATCCAATTGGGAGAAAATCTCCTCTCTTGGGGAGAAAAGTGGTCTTTCTGAGAGAAGGTGTCCTCTTCTTGGCTGCAAGTGTCCCATTTGGCATTGTCATGGAGGCTTTTTGGGGAGAAAGCGTGTGGCAGTTGTAAGAGAAGGGGTATTTCTGGGAGCAAATCTCCTCTTTTTGGAAGAGAAGGTGAAATTTCCAAGGGAAAAGTGGCATTTCTGGGAGGAAATGACAGAGCTGGGGGAGAAAAGTGGGAACCGGTGGGAAAGAAGATCTTGTACTGGAGAGCAACGGTGGTCTTTTTGGTGTGCCAAGTGGTCTCTTGGGGAGACAACGTGGTAAATAGGGGAGACAATGTCCTCTGGAGGAGTGTCAAGTAGTATTTGGGAGAGCAAACGTCAGGTATTTCTCGGAAACCGGCTGTTTCTGGGAGATAGTAGCAGACTTGGTTGGAAAATGACAGGTGTTTGTGAGAAAGCTGGTATTTTGGGGAAAAAAGGCCGTTTTTTAAAGAATAAGCTGGCATTTCTGGGAGAATATGTCCCATCTTTGGGAGAAAACGGGTGTATGTGGGAGAAAATGTCGTGTATTTGGGAGAAAGCTGGTGTATGTGGGAGAAAAGGCCATTGTGATGGGAGTCAGTGTGATCTTGAGGAGTGGAAAGCAGTATTCTTGAGATGAAACGTGAGGTATTTCTAAGAGTCCTGGTATTTCTGGGAGAAAATGTCTTGTTTTGGAGAGCCAAAGTCCCATTTTGGGGGCAGAAGCTGGTATTTCTGTGACACTGCCATCTTGATGGGGGTAAGTGTGATCTTGAGGAGTGTAAAGCAGCATTTTGGTTAGAAAATGGGAGCTCTTCCTAAGAGCAGTGCTATTTCTGGGAGAAAAGGAGCTCTACTGGGCATAAAAATGGTGTATCTGTGATAAAATGCCACATTTCTGAAAGAAACTGTCCTCTTGCGGAGTGTAATGCTGTATGTTCCGGAGGAAATGGGAAATATTCAGCAGAGTCCTGGTATTTCTGGGAGAAGAGGTCTGATGTGGGGGGGGGAAGGTGATGTATCTGTGAGAAAGCTGGTGTTTCTGGGAGAAAATGCCAGGTATTGGTGAGGAAACAGATGCTAGAGAGGGAAAAGGCCATCCCTTTGGGAGAGAAGTGGTATTTCTGGGAGAAAATGCCCCAAATCGGGGAGTAAGTGTCATCCTGAGGCGTGTCATGGAGTAGATTTGGGAGGAAATGGAGTCGTTTCACAGAGTAGCGGCACTTCTGGGAGAAAATGTCCTCAGTGGGAAAGACAATGTCCTCTTGAGGGAAGAAAACAGGTCTTTCTTACAGCAAATGTCATCCAATTGGGAGAAAATCTCCTCTCTTGGGGAGAAAAGTGGTCTTTCTGAGAGAAGGTGTCCTCTTCTTGGCTGCAAGTGTCCCATTTGGCATTGTCATGGAGGCTTTTTGGGGAGAAAGCGTGTGGCAGTTGTAAGAGAAGGGGTATTTCTGGGAGCAAATCTCCTCTTTTTGGAAGAGAAGGTGAAATTTCCAAGGGAAAAGTGGCATTTCTGGGAGGAAATGACATAGCTGGGGGAGAAAAGTGGGAACCGGTGGGAAAGAAGATCTTGTACTGGAGAGCAACGGTGGTCTTTTTGGTGTGCCAAGTGGTCTCTTGGGGAGACAACGTGGTAAATAGGGGAGACAATGTCCTCTGGAGGAGTGTCAAGTAGTATTTGGGAGAGCAAACGTCAGGTATTTCTCGGAAACCGGCTGTTTCTGGGAGATAGTAGCAGACTTGGTTGGAAAATGACAGGTGTTTGTGAGAAAGCTGGTATTTTGGGGAAAAAAGGCCGTTTTTTAAAGAATAAGCTGGCATTTCTGGGAGAATATGTCCCATCTTTGGGAGAAAACGGGTGTATGTGGGAGAAAATGTCGTGTATTTGGGAGAAAGCTGGTGTATGTGGGAGAAAAGGCCATTGTGATGGGAGTCAGTGTGATCTTGAGGAGTGGAAAGCAGTATTCTTGAGATGAAACGTGAGGTATTTCTAAGAGTCCTGGTATTTCTGGGAGAAAATGTCTTGTTTTGGAGAGCCAAAGTCCCATTTTGGGGGCAGAAGCTGGTATTTCTGTGACACTGCCATCTTGATGGGGGTAAGTGTGATCTTGAGGAGTGTAAAGCAGCATTTTGGTTAGAAAATGGGAGCTCTTCCTAAGAGCAGTGCTATTTCTGGGAGAAAAGGAGCTCTACTGGGCATAAAAATGGTGTATCTGTGATAAAATGCCACATTTCTGAAAGAAACTGTCCTCTTGCGGAGTGTAATGCTGTATGTTCCGGAGGAAATGGGAAATATTCAGCAGAGTCCTGGTATTTCTGGGAGAAGAGGTCTGATGTGGGGGGGGGAAGGTGATGTATCTGTGAGAAAGCTGGTGTTTCTGGGAGAAAATGCCAGGTATTGGTGAGGAAACAGATGCTAGAGAGGGAAAAGGCCATCCCTTTGGGAGAGAAGTGGTATTTCTGGGAGAAAATGCCCCAAATCGGGGAGTAAGTGTCATCCTGAGGCGTGTCATGGAGTAGATTTGGGAGGAAATGGAGTCGTTTCACAGAGTAGCGGCACTTCTGGGAGAAAATGTCCTCAGTGGGAAAGACAATGTCCTCTTGAGGGAAGAAAACAGGTCTTTCTTACAGCAAATGTCATCCAATTGGGAGAAAATCTCCTCTCTTGGGGAGAAAAGTGGTCTTTCTGAGAGAAGGTGTCCTCTTCTTGGCTGCAAGTGTCCCATTTGGCATTGTCATGGAGGCTTTTTGGGGAGAAAGCGTGTGGCAGTTGTAAGAGAAGGGGTATTTCTGGGAGCAAATCTCCTCTTTTTGGAAGAGAAGGTGAAATTTCCAAGGGAAAAGTGGCATTTCTGGGAGGAAATGACATAGCTGGGGGAGAAAAGTGGGAACCGGTGGGAAAGAAGATCTTGTACTGGAGAGCAACGGTGGTCTTTTTGGTGTGCCAAGTGGTCTCTTGGGGAGACAACGTGGTAAATAGGGGAGACAATGTCCTCTGGAGGAGTGTCAAGTAGTATTTGGGAGAGCAAACGTCAGGTATTTCTCGGAAACCGGCTGTTTCTGGGAGATAGTAGCAGACTTGGTTGGAAAATGACAGGTGTTTGTGAGAAAGCTGGTATTTTGGGGAAAAAAGGCCGTTTTTTAAAGAATAAGCTGGCATTTCTGGGAGAATATGTCCCATCTTTGGGAGAAAACGGGTGTATGTGGGAGAAAATGTCGTGTATTTGGGAGAAAGCTGGTGTATGTGGGAGAAAAGGCCATTGTGATGGGAGTCAGTGTGATCTTGAGGAGTGGAAAGCAGTATTCTTGAGATGAAACGTGAGGTATTTCTAAGAGTCCTGGTATTTCTGGGAGAAAATGTCTTGTTTTGGAGAGCCAAAGTCCCATTTTGGGGGCAGAAGCTGGTATTTCTGTGACACTGCCATCTTGATGGGGGTAAGTGTGATCTTGAGGAGTGTAAAGCAGCATTTTGGTTAGAAAATGGGAGCTCTTCCTAAGAGCAGTGCTATTTCTGGGAGAAAAGGAGCTCTACTGGGCATAAAAATGGTGTATCTGTGATAAAATGCCACATTTCTGAAAGAAACTGTCCTCTTGCGGAGTGTAATGCTGTATGTTCCGGAGGAAATGGGAAATATTCAGCAGAGTCCTGGTATTTCTGGGAGAAGAGGTCTGATGTGGGGGGGGGAAGGTGATGTATCTGTGAGAAAGCTGGTGTTTCTGGGAGAAAATGCCAGGTATTGGTGAGGAAACAGATGCTAGAGAGGGAAAAGGCCATCCCTTTGGGAGAGAAGTGGTATTTCTGGGAGAAAATGCCCCAAATCGGGGAGTAAGGGTCATCCTGAGGCGTGTCATGGAGTAGATTTGGGAGGAAATGGAGGTGTTTCACAGAGTAGCGGCACTTCTGGGAGAAAATGTCCTCAGTGGGAAAGACAATGTCCTCTTGAGGGAAGAAAACAGGTCTTTCTTACAGCAAATGTCATCCAATTGGGAGAAAATCTCCTCTCTTGGGGAGAAAAGTGGTCTTTCTGAGAGAAGGTGTCCTCTTCTTGGCTGCAAGTGTCCCATTTGGCATTGTCATGGAGGCTTTTTGGGGAGAAAGCGTGTGGCAGTTGTAAGAGAAGGGGTATTTCTGGGAGCAAATCTCCTCTTTTTGGAAGAGAAGGTGAAATTTCCAAGGGAAAAGTGGCATTTCTGGGAGGAAATGACAGAGCTGGGGGAGAAAAGTGGGAACCGGTGGGAAAGAAGATCTTGTACTGGAGAGCAACGGTGGTCTTTTTGGTGTGCCAAGTGGTCTCTTGGGGAGACAACGTGGTAAATAGGGGAGACAATGTCCTCTGGAGGAGTGTCAAGTAGTATTTGGGAGAGCAAACGTCAGGTATTTCTCGGAAACCGGCTGTTTCTGGGAGATAGTAGCAGACTTGGTTGGAAAATGACAGGTGTTTGTGAGAAAGCTGGTATTTTGGGAAAAAAAGGCCGTTTTTTAAAGAATAAGCTGGCATTTCTGGGAGAATATGTCCCATCTTTGGGAGAAAACGGGTGTATGTGGGAGAAAATGTCGTGTATTTGGGAGAAAGCTGGTGTATGTGGGAGAAAAGGCCATTGTGATGGGAGTCAGTGTGATCTTGAGGAGTGGAAAGCAGTATTCTTGAGATGAAACGTGAGGTATTTCTAAGAGTCCTGGTATTTCTGGGAGAAAATGTCTTGTTTTGGAGAGCCAAAGTCCCATTTTGGGGGCAGAAGCTGGTATTTCTGTGACACTGCCATCTTGATGGGGGTAAGTGTGATCTTGAGGAGTGTAAAGCAGCATTTTGGTTAGAAAATGGGAGCTCTTCCTAAGAGCAGTGCTATTTCTGGGAGAAAAGGAGCTCTACTGGGCATAAAAATAGTGTATCTGTGATAAAATGCCACATTTCTGAAAGAAACTGTCCTCTTGCGGAGTGTAATGCTGTATGTTCCGGAGGAAATGGGAAATATTCAGCAGAGTCCTGGTATTTCTGGGAGAAGAGGTCTGATGTGGGGGGGGGAAGGTGATGTATCTGTGAGAAAGCTGGCTATTGCTTTCCTTTTAGCAAGTTGCTGCAGCTACTTCAAGCCGACAAATAAAAGTTTGCTTTCTCCGAAAACCTCAGTAGCCACTGCTTTGCTTTTTTGATACAGATCAAACTAGAAAGTTTATCATTATTGTCTTGAGGATTGTGTACTTGAAAGAGAAGGGCTTGTGGACTTAAAAGCTTCTTTTTGCCACAAGTGTTGTGTTTAATAGAAGATGTTATGGTGGATTGCATGTCTTGCTTTACTGAATTCACTAAGTAGGGAACCGGTTCTCTGGGTGTCTTTGTTCCACTTTGGGATAATGTTGCCTGAAGATCATAACTGTGAAATACACCTCAAGTTCTTCACTAAACTCCAGTTTTATACAGACTTCAGGAGAGAGAACGTAATTGCTAATAGAACAAGTTAAACGTGCTTAAAAAGCTCTCTGTGTGTTTTTTGTTGCTGTTGTTTGTTTGTTTGTGGAAAATACTCTTCCTTTATTTAATTCTGGAATTTTCCCAAGAAATTATTGGAAGTTGTCATATAAGAAGAGTAATAAAGACCATATTCTAGGAACTTGTTTCACAGATTGTACCAGTTACCCCCAAGAATATGCTGCTCCACTAGCATATGTTTTATAACTTTCATAGAGTAATTTTCAAGATGGTAATGTGGAGTTTACACTTCTGTGAACCTGTTAGCTATATTTTCCAGCTCTTAAGTCTCTTGCCAAAGCAGCATTTGTTTCATGCAGATTTTTGCATCAGGCTTCCAACTTCTTCCTCAGGCTAGATGTTGGCCTAGTGCAAGTGGAGCTGAGAACATACAATGATGAGAGAATGGAGTGGTGTTCCCACTGATGTTTAACGACTCGTAGTTGCAGCATTGTGATCAGACTGTATTGTGTTAGTGTGCATGTGAGTCTAGGATTTACAGCCTTCTGCAGCTCTGCATGTAGTCTCTTCAGTTTTTTGTGATGGCTATTGTCTCCGAACATATGGAGATCTACAGATGATAATTGTCCTCTTGCATATGAAGTTAGAGACTCCCTCTACTGTGTAGAACAAATTAAACATTTGCTAGTTAACATGAGAGGCTTTTTTATGTTAAAAAATTCTTTTTATATTTATAAAAAATAGAAACATAATGCACTCCTAAACAAATTCTCAGAAGATAACCATTAAGAAAGATAATGAAAATGCTTGACTGAGATTGCATATGTGTTAATGCTAATATCAGACAATGAAAAAAAAAAATCAAACCTTATGTCCACATCCTGCTCATAATATTTAACATATACAGCTGAGATGATTTATGGAAGACTGTCTCAAACTTGTCTATTAGACATTTTACTGGAAATTTTTTAATGTAGTAAAGGACCAGTGATTACTTGAGAATGACTATTCTTCAGTAAGTCTTGTCTCACAGGAGACTTGTTAACAGGCTTGGAGCTTGTTATTATCTTCAAGAGAACATAGCAAGGAATTAAATAACAAAGCTACAAAGCCCATCGTTTTGAACATCGTTTTGAACAGATTGATGCTTTTGTTTTGTTCATAACTCACGGACTTTGCATGTTCATAAAAGCTGTTACATACTTTGGAAAGTTCAGGCATACCTTCAATCCTCCTCTGTATTCGATTCCTACTGACTTCATAGTAACTGCTGTTCCCAGCAGAGCTCAATGACAGCCGGCGCAGGATCGGGGCTGAATTTGAGGTAGCAGTCACTGGCTGAAAGGAATTCCTGTAATATGCTGCACTCCCCGAAGTACGATATTCAGTGGAATTTTGACGGGCTGGGCTTGACAGATTTACTGAATTAAGTGCAGAATCCATAGAGTCCTCAGAAAAGCAATGCTCTTTGGAAGTGCTGTTTTCTTCTATACGTAACGTTTCTGCTACAGAAAACAAAAGCATCAATCTGTTCTCTTGAAGATAATAACAAGCTTGTAAAAAAGGGCTGATCTGAAATAATAAACACATTTTCCTTACTCTGTCTTGTATCTGAACAGGTATTAACCAGACCCAGTTGTACCACAGCACTGGTAAAATACTGAAAGCAGAAGGCACTGCCATGTGATCTTATGCTGTAAGGCAGGCCCTGTAAGTAATAGACTCTGATTTAAGAACTGTTCAGAAAATCCTGGACTCCCAGTGATATAAAGTATACTCCACCAGGACTATCTTAATAAAGTAGTTCACAAACATACATTCTTGACTATGCTTAAGGAGTTACAAAAGTGATAGAATCTCACTGCAGGTTACTTCAGTTCTTTCTCCCTACCCTAGGTTCACAAACAAGTGAAGAAACAAAAAAATTAGAAACATCTTCACATACCAGTTATCATTTCTGCAAGCCGAGATTACAGCTTTGAGAGTGCGGGAGATATTTCCATCCTCCTGATGGCTGAGCCAAGAGGGAAAAAGGGGAGGGGAACAAAAAACGTCCATCTATGAGGCGAAAGCTCCCGAACGAGAAGCCCCGGGCACAATCCCGCGGCACCAACCCCGGCCCGCAGCGGGGGCCCGGCCACCGCCCTCAGCGGCCCCACCCGCAGCCCCGCGCCCGTTGCTCGGCAGCTGCGAGCCAACCGAGCCTGCCGGGAAGGCGGAGGGGCAGCACCACGGATAGCTCCTATTGGTCGAAGGAGGTGAGGGCGGAGCTCGAGGACGGCCGTCTTCTTCGCTATTGGCGGAGAGAGCCGTCAGTGCGGGGCGGGGGGCGGGGCCTCGCGGCTAGCGGGGTCGCGTTGAACTCCGCGTTAGGGCGGGGGAACGGAGCGAGGGGGCGGCGGCGGTCGAGGGTAAGCGAGCCGCCGGCTGCGAGGAGAGCGGCGCGAGGTAGGGAGCGGCGCGGGGGCCGTCCTCACCTGTCACCGGGCGCTCAGCCCTCCCTCCTCGCGGCCCCCGGGCTCCGGCCGCGGGCGCGGTCCCTCGCGGTAGCGGCCGGGCTGGGGCTGTGCTTTCGTCTAAGGGGACCCTCGTCCGAGGGAGGGCGGCAGGCAGGCAGGCAGGCTGTGCGCGCGGTGCCACCGGCTGTGCGCCGCTGCGCGGACGGATGCCGGCTGCCCTCAGGTAGGTGGGAGGGGGGCGGAGAGGGCAGACCCCGGGAAGGCCGCCTCTGGGCGCGAGGGCTCCCCGCCGCCGTCGCTGCGGCAGGCGGCACCTCGGAGTGGCGCTACGCGAGGGGGGGAGCGGCTGGGGGCTGCGGCTGGGGGCCGCCTCCGTGCGCGGGGCGGGGGGAGTTGCGAGGGCAGAGCCGCGCGATTTCTTATTTGTATAGCCGCGCTTCTTTTCACAGCAACGTGAATAGCTGTAAAACACATAATTCTACCTAAATTAAGTTGTTTAAATTGGAGATAAACAGATGTCTTAGACCTGCTTCTCTTTTTTTGCTGGAAGAAGTGAAGTCAATCACATTCTCTTACAAACAGGGCCTGGGTGACCCTGTAGACAGCAGGGTGACCACAAACCAGCAATGTGGCCTTGTGGTCAAGAAGGCCAATGGTATCCTGGGATGCATTAAAAAGAATGTGGCCAGCAGGTTGAGTGAGGTGAGTGAGCAAAGTATTATTTACTAACCAGCTAACTGCAGGAGAAGACTCTTAACAGAATAGAAATTTATGTTCTTAACATGCTCCTTTTTGAAGAAAATGGTAGAAAAGACAGAAGTGAGGAATAGAGGATACTTAAACCAACCTGGATCCACTAGAAAACTTCAAAGTAGGGACAGTTACAAAAGCTCAGCTATTCCATTGAGGGAGTAAGCACAAAAAGAAAGACTGAAGCCTTTAGCTAGCAGTTTGTCAGAAAACAGTCTTAAATATGCGCAAGGGTGGAAAGAGACTTCCTATTTCCTTAAATGCAAGCAGATTGAAACAGTTTCTTTTGATTTCTGTATCTATGATTTTCATAAGCAGTTACAAGAACGGTGTTCTCAGATTGGATATTATGAGTAAATGCTTGTGTTGCATTTAAGGAAATAATAAACAGCAACTATTTCTCATCCAAGAAAAAGACAAACACGTAAACTGAATGAGCAGCTTATATACATATATCCCCTAGATATCTGTAGCACTCCCATGGTGTTAGCTTATTAACATTACAGGGATTATTAACATTACATTCTATTTTTTTCTCTCCAAAGCATTCATAGTTGCTTTCATGTTTAAACTTGTGTCTTTCTGTAAGGGTTGATCAGGAAATCACTTTAATTTCTGTATTTTTAAGAATCTAGGCGTTCCTAAAATAGTTGGTGGATTACATGAGCAATGTGGGTAGGAAATAAATGTATTATTACCCTGAATTTGAGATAGATCTGTTCAAGGCTTTCTTCTGTACAGTACTGCAGCCTTCACAAAGCCCTGCTCACAGTATGTATAGTTTGATTACTGCTTTTTTTCTTTATGTATTTTGCATAGTACATAACAGTAATGAAGAATAAGATATAAGATAAACATGTACAGTAGAAATAAAGTGCAATGATTCTTCTTGGACAGATGTGCAACTTCTGAGATGTCTGTAGGACAAATTCCAGCTTTTGAAAAGCATAGCACAGCTAACAGTTCTGTAGAGTGTCTATAAACTCCTCTTTCTGGTTTATTTGGATGTGAATTTTCTGTTTGCTTGTTTTGTTTGTTAGTTGATTACATTCTGTTGCCTGTGACATTAAAGCAAAATCTACATATGTAGATTTGGTAGTGTTAGAGGTTTACCACTAAACTGTGGCATGCTAGTTTAATCTGATGATTCACTTCTGAGAATATAAAAACAGAAGTGAACTTTGCTTTCAGATGAATTATTTAAATTTCTTCCGCTCTTCAAAAACAGAATCAGTTTCACTTATGAAATCAACATGGATGTTTATGTTTCTTACAAAAAAACTTTTATTCTTCTAGTTTTGAACCTGATTTAGCATGAAAAATACTAAGCTGAAACTACTATTTTTGTTAACCACGTTTATGTTAATGGCACTTAAGCAATCCAACCAGGATCAAAGCTCCATTGTAGGAACTGTGCAGATGCATAGCAGTAGACATATCCTGCCCTAAAGAAAAAGCAAAAATAAATAACGTAATGAAATGGAACACAAAGTAATTGGTAAAGTTATAAGAAGCATCATAGGGGGAAAAAAAAAATAGATGGACAAAGAATAAAAAAGAGGTTTGAGACAAAAATAAAAATGTTCTTACTGTCAGATTTCAGAAGTTGTACAAGGAAAAGGAGTAAAAAATTAAATTTATACAACGAGGATGTCCAGAAAATCTAAGAAGTTAATCTTGATTTTACATTGAACAAAAATAGAATGAATAAAAATCCTTAGGTCTCACAAATACGTATGTTATGATCATAAATGCACCATTAAGAGTCTTTCAACATCTTCTTAAGCAATTTATTCATTTTATCTTTAGAGGGTAACAATGTGGAGCAAAAAAGTTTTGCAGTCCTCTGTGATAGAACAAGTGGCAGCAAACCTTTGAGGAGAAAGAGTAAGATGGATGGCCTTAAACAGTTTTTGCTTTTATTAATGGAGCCTGATTTGTTTTCACAGAAATGAGGCAAATAATAAACATACACAGAAAGGAGAGTAGGAGATAGAAGGACAACAAGAAAAAAAAAATGGAGTGTCAAATTTTCTCCCAAATGGACTTGCAAGAGTTGACAGTGACTTACTAGAGCATTAATTTCTTCTTTACAGCTTTATTCAGGTCTAAGACAGAAAAAAAGAACATGCACACGAGTCTTCCAATCCATATTTTCTATGTTATTTAAAGTAATAAGGTTATGTATGGTATTTTATGTTGGTTTCATTTACATTTGCAGGTACTAAAATCTAACAAGTTTCTCAAAACCTGTAACAGAAAAATGCTGAGAAGAATCAAATTTATTGCTCTCTCTCTTCACATACATTGGGCTTATGATCCTCCCACTTCAGTGGCTGCTCTTCCATGTATTACTGAGTGCAATCATGTACAAATATAAGATAAACATTTTCTTTAAAGTATTTATAGTATGTTGCGCTCAAATAAATATTTGAGAAAATAAAGAAATAACCTGACAGCTATTAATCAGAGTTTTATTGCCTTTAATATATGATCCATCCTGATATAGCAATTATTGTTGTTTTAGTAAATGCATTACCTCACTTTTACAGGTTTATTTTCAGCCAGTATATCTATCCTTTTGCTCAACACAACAGAGAACTTTCCAATAGCCAAAAAACATTCTGCCTTTAAATTAAATTAATCTTCTTGGAAATATTACTCTTCCAACTCTCCTGTTCTGTATGTCAGCTACTGCTCAAAGCTGTCTACTGTTCCTCCTGTTAACCATACAGTTATTAAAACTTGGTATATGAATACCTTTTCATCATATTTATCCACAATAAATGAATGAGACTTCTCCCCATAGAATCTTTCTATGAAACTTTCCATCCCTCTGTCTTTCTGCTAAATCTCAAATAATCTGAACTGCAGTTCATTTAGATATTAGACCTCAGGTTCAGATAACATCCTTGAGGTAATAAAATGTTATTGTCTGACAGATCTAAAGTGATATTTTTCCTGTAGAAAATTCCATGGGGCACTTACACTGAAACTGAGAAGTGTTTTTCCTTCTCTTGCTGAGTGAGGGTTTAAATAGGAAATGCATATACACAGAGCAAAACTTGGAAGGTAACATTTCCCATCAGGTCTTTTCAGTATTACAGAGCAAGAAAAAGATTTTTAAGACTTGCATGTGCTGATTAAGGTGATTGAATTTTTTCTACTATTATTTTCCTTTTAGTTTAGCAATAAAGAAATACATTAAAAAAATGCAGTAGGGGAAAGATCTGCCCATGGATTTGTTGTATTTGTGCATATCTAAATAGCAGTACAGGCATCTTGTCATCCCAAGGACACCATGGAGTATTCATATAATATAAAGAGAGATGATGGGGATTTTCTAATAACTAAATTGGAAATCAGAAATGTTACTTTTTTTTTTTTTTTTTTTTTTCCCCAATTTACCAGTTTGCAAGCAATGCCTCCTTTTCCATAAAGACAGCTCTTCAAGAAAGCCCATTTCTAACACTCACAGACCTGTGCAGAACACCGTTTTTCATAGATGACAGACAGTAACTTTACAATAACATCAGCCATTTCTTTCAACACTGTCACAAATACCATTCAACAACAAATAGCATTCAACTAGGCCTCAACTGCCTAATTTCATTGAAGCCTGTATACCTTTCATTCAGTGTTAACATTACTTGAAAAAAAGTGTTTGGACGTTACATTATATTATCCTCAGTTCATCGTGTTGTAGCAGATCTAATCTTTAATGAAAACGAGACATGTAGGAATCCTATTTGAACTTTTATCTTCACTCTTATTTCAAAAAGAAAGTTGTTGATTAAACACACCTAGTGACAAACCAACATGTGATTATCATCTATAATAAATGATACTCCTGCTTGCTAGTATAATTGTATTTGCTTTTCTTGTTGCCTTTGCTTGCTTCATCCACACCAGTAGATGTGTTGAGAAAACTGACTGGGAGAAAAGAGGTCATTCCCTGGTCCTGGTTACAAAGACAGCACAGACACAGCCCATGGTGACTGAAAAACAAGGAATAAAAAGGTTCAAGACTGTACTGCAAAAGTGTATTGCAACTGCAGGTTGCTTAAAGAAGTAGAAGCAAAGGGAATGTCCACAGGTTTGAAAAAGTGGCCTGCAACTACACAATATTCATTGTTTCAGAAAGGAGATTTAACGATGCAAAATCTTTGGCAAGAAAACAGTTGTTTTTAGGGATCAAATAGAGAGAGAAATAGTGCTGGGGACCTAGACTCCATTTAGGACATAATACTTGTCTTGTCTCTACACGTGAAAATATTTTAAATTACTAGCTGAGAGATCAGGGGTCCTGAACCATGGTATGTTCATTATTGTTGATTGCATGTACTGTGTCATATCACTTAAAAAATTAAAAACATTAATGGCACTGAAATTTCAAACTGGGTGCACGTACCACTGTGCATAACAACTGACAAGCTATTATCTACGTTGATTAAAACTCTTAGTGCTAGTGTTTTAGCTTCTCCAAAAGCAAGGAATAAACAATTTGAATGTAGGCTTTATCAGTATTTGTACTTGTAATAAAACCAGGAATATTCATAGAATCATAGAATCATAGAATTTTTTTTTGAGTTGGAAGGGACTCTTACAGACCATTGAGTCCAGTTCCCCAGTAATGAACAGGGACACCCACAGAGGTCAGAGACCTCAGAGGCCTGTCCAGCCTGACCATGAATATCTCCCCACTGCCATAATGTTGTCTTGCCCCAGACCTATACAAGACTACAAAGTGAGTCACCAGCTCTGGATTCCTACTTAGGAGGGGTTTGCCATCAAGATAGACAGCAAGTCTCCATGTAACCCTCTCCTCTAGGCATCAGCCCTGGGAAACATGCTGCCAAATATTCTTCAGAAAAGCATCTTAGAGAGGTTTCTGTGAGCAGATGGGGGACATTTGATGAAGCAAACGGATGCTGGGTAAGCAGTAATTCTCACTCAACAACCAGCCTGGGGGCTCCGTTCTTTCTTCATTTCCATTCTTTCTGATGGAAATGTCCTTGAAACTTAACTTTTTCCTACTTTTCCAGTACTTGTTTGATACTTTCTTTTTCTAGTAAGCAAAAATTCTAAGCCCTTGTCCTCCAGTAACTGTCTTTCATTTTCTGATACATTCAAAGATAACCTTTGGAGGCATGCCTTTTTCTGGGAAGCCAAGTTCTAACAGCAGAAAAAAATTTCAAAGGCTGTATGGAGAGCATCAACTACAATGGCAATAATATCACTGACCTTGCTAGAAGGAAGAAATTGGAACCTTCTAATGTGGTAAGAACATAACTTTATCATCATCTAAACTTCTGCTTCTCCTTCTAAGGAAAGTTTGTGAGTGTGTGTGACAGATGTTCTGAAATCATATAATATATAAAACAAAGTTTGTCACATGCCTAAAGATTTCATTATACATACTTTTATGATTTTTTGTTTGTTTGTTTGTTTGTTTGTTTTTAATATCTGGGAACCTGTTTCTGCTGGGATTTAAGTTTCAGCTTTACAGAATTAGCCTTCAGCATCAGGTGAATGTTTTTTAAAAGAAAACCTGTAGATCAGTATATACATTTTTGCTTTCATCTTATAGTAACCCAAAACTAGGATGGACAATATTTATTGTTAAATCAATTGCAGTGTGTCAAGGATCTAAATCCTGTTATCTTCCATCCCCACAGAGCAAGTTGCGTGGGTGTGCAAAATCATTAGAAAGGGAAGGCTCAGAGCCATTTTATGGGAGCTCCGTAAAGCATCAAGATACTAAACTTTGAAACTGTTATTTAGCTTATTAACATTACAGGGATTATTAACATTACATTCTATTTTTTTCTCTCCAAAGCATTCATAGTTGCTTTCATGTTTAAACTTGTGTCTTTCTGTAAGGGTTGATCAGGAAATCACTTTAATTTCTGTATTTTTAAGAATCTAGGCGTTCCTAAAATAGTTGGTGGATTACATGAGCAATGTGGGTAGGAAATAAATGTATTATTACCCTGAATTTGAGATAGATCTGTTCAAGGCTTTCTTCTGTACAGTACTGCAGCCTTCACAAAGCCCTGCTCACAGTATGTATAGTTTGATTACTGCTTTTTTTCTTTATGTATTTTGCATAGTACATAACAGTAATGAAGAATAAGATATAAGATAAACATGTACAGTAGAAATAAAGTGCAATGATTCTTCTTGGACAGATGTGCAACTTCTGAGATGTCTGTAGGACAAATTCCAGCTTTTGAAAAGCATAGCACAGCTAACAGTTCTGTAGAGTGTCTATAAACTCCTCTTTCTGGTTTATTTGGATGTGAATTTTCTGTTTGCTTGTTTTGTTTGTTAGTTGATTACATTCTGTTGACTGTGACATTAAAGCAAAATCTACATATGTAGATTTGGTAGTGTTAGAGGTTTACCACTAAACTGTGGCATGCTAGTTTAATCTGATGATTCACTTCTGAGAATATAAAAACAGAAGTGAACTTTGCTTTCAGATGAATTATTTAAATTTCTTCCGCTCTTCAAAAACAGAATCAGTTTCACTTATGAAATCAACATGGATGTTTATGTTTCTTACAAAAAAACTTTTATTCTTCTAGTTTTGAACCTGATTTAGCATGAAAAATACTAAGCTGAAACTACTATTTTTGTTAACCACGTTTATGTTAATGGCACTTAAGCAATCCAACCAGGATCAAAGCTCCATTGTAGGAACTGTGCAGATGCATAGCAGTAGACATATCCTGCCCTAAAGAAAAAGCAAAAATAAATAACGTAATGAAATGGAACACAAAGTAATTGGTAAAGTTATAAGAAGCATCATAGGGGGAAAAAAAAAATAGATGGACAAAGAATAAAAAAGAGGTTTGAGACAAAAATAAAAATGTTCTTACTGTCAGATTTCAGAAGTTGTACAAGGAAAAGGAGTAAAAAATTAAATTTATACAACGAGGATGTCCAGAAAATCTAAGAAGTTAATCTTGATTTTACATTGAACAAAAATAGAATGAATAAAAATCCTTAGGTCTCACAAATACGTATGTTATGATCATAAATGCACCATTAAGAGTCTTTCAACATCTTCTTAAGCAATTTATTCATTTTATCTTTAGAGGGTAACAATGTGGAGCAAAAAAGTTTTGCAGTCCTCTGTGATAGAACAAGTGGCAGCAAACCTTTGAGGAGAAAGAGTAAGATGGATGGCCTTAAACAGTTTTTGCTTTTATTAATGGAGCCTGATTTGTTTTCACAGAAATGAGGCAAATAATAAACATACACAGAAAGGAGAGTAGGAGATAGAAGGACAACAAGAAAAAAAAAATGGAGTGTCAAATTTTCTCCCAAATGGACTTGCAAGAGTTGACAGTGACTTACTAGAGCATTAATTTCTTCTTTACAGCTTTATTCAGGTCTAAGACAGAAAAAAAGAACATGCACACGAGTCTTCCAATCCATATTTTCTATGTTATTTAAAGTAATAAGGTTATGTATGGTATTTTATGTTGGTTTCATTTACATTTGCAGGTACTAAAATCTAACAAGTTTCTCAAAACCTGTAACAGAAAAATGCTGAGAAGAATCAAATTTATTGCTCTCTCTCTTCACATACATTGGGCTTATGATCCTCCCACTTCAGTGGCTGCTCTTCCATGTATTACTGAGTGCAATCATGTACAAATATAAGATAAACATTTTCTTTAAAGTATTTATAGTATGTTGCGCTCAAATAAATATTTGAGAAAATAAAGAAATAACCTGACAGCTATTAATCAGAGTTTTATTGCCTTTAATATATGATCCATCCTGATATAGCAATTATTGTTGTTTTAGTAAATGCATTACCTCACTTTTACAGGTTTATTTTCAGCCAGTATATCTATCCTTTTGCTCAACACAACAGAGAACTTTCCAATAGCCAAAAAACATTCTGCCTTTAAATTAAATTAATCTTCTTGGAAATATTACTCTTCCAACTCTCCTGTTCTGTATGTCAGCTACTGCTCAAAGCTGTCTACTGTTCCTCCTGTTAACCATACAGTTATTAAAACTTGGTATATGAATACCTTTTCATCATATTTATCCACAATAAATGAATGAGACTTCTCCCCATAGAATCTTTCTATGAAACTTTCCATCCCTCTGTCTTTCTGCTAAATCTCAAATAATCTGAACTGCAGTTCATTTAGATATTAGACCTCAGGTTCAGATAACATCCTTGAGGTAATAAAATGTTATTGTCTGACAGATCTAAAGTGATATTTTTCCTGTAGAAAATTCCATGGGGCACTTACACTGAAACTGAGAAGTGTTTTTCCTTCTCTTGCTGAGTGAGGGTTTAAATAGGAAATGCATATACACAGAGCAAAACTTGGAAGGTAACATTTCCCATCAGGTCTTTTCAGTATTACAGAGCAAGAAAAAGATTTTTAAGACTTGCATGTGCTGATTAAGGTGATTGAATTTTTTCTACTATTATTTTCCTTTTAGTTTAGCAATAAAGAAATACATTAAAAAAATGCAGTAGGGGAAAGATCTGCCCATGGATTTGTTGTATTTGTGCATATCTAAATAGCAGTACAGGCATCTTGTCATCCCAAGGACACCATGGAGTATTCATATAATATAAAGAGAGATGATGGGGATTTTCTAATAACTAAATTGGAAATCAGAAATGTTACTTTTTTTTTTTTTTTTTTTTTTCCCCAATTTACCAGTTTGCAAGCAATGCCTCCTTTTCCATAAAGACAGCTCTTCAAGAAAGCCCATTTCTAACACTCACAGACCTGTGCAGAACACCGTTTTTCATAGATGACAGACAGTAACTTTACAATAACATCAGCCATTTCTTTCAACACTGTCACAAATACCATTCAACAACAAATAGCATTCAACTAGGCCTCAACTGCCTAATTTCATTGAAGCCTGTATACCTTTCATTCAGTGTTAACATTACTTGAAAAAAAGTGTTTGGACGTTACATTATATTATCCTCAGTTCATCGTGTTGTAGCAGATCTAATCTTTAATGAAAACGAGACATGTAGGAATCCTATTTGAACTTTTATCTTCACTCTTATTTCAAAAAGAAAGTTGTTGATTAAACACACCTAGTGACAAACCAACATGTGATTATCATCTATAATAAATGATACTCCTGCTTGCTAGTATAATTGTATTTGCTTTTCTTGTTGCCTTTGCTTGCTTCATCCACACCAGTAGATGTGTTGAGAAAACTGACTGGGAGAAAAGAGGTCATTCCCTGGTCCTGGTTACAAAGACAGCACAGACACAGCCCATGGTGACTGAAAAACAAGGAATAAAAAGGTTCAAGACTGTACTGCAAAAGTGTATTGCAACTGCAGGTTGCTTAAAGAAGTAGAAGCAAAGGGAATGTCCACAGGTTTGAAAAAGTGGCCTGCAACTACACAATATTCATTGTTTCAGAAAGGAGATTTAACGATGCAAAATCTTTGGCAAGAAAACAGTTGTTTTTAGGGATCAAATAGAGAGAGAAATAGTGCTGGGGACCTAGACTCCATTTAGGACATAATACTTGTCTTGTCTCTACACGTGAAAATATTTTAAATTACTAGCTGAGAGATCAGGGGTCCTGAACCATGGTATGTTCATTATTGTTGATTGCATGTACTGTGTCATATCACTTAAAAAATTAAAAACATTAATGGCACTGAAATTTCAAACTGGGTGCACGTACCACTGTGCATAACAACTGACAAGCTATTATCTACGTTGATTAAAACTCTTAGTGCTAGTGTTTTAGCTTCTCCAAAAGCAAGGAATAAACAATTTGAATGTAGGCTTTATCAGTATTTGTACTTGTAATAAAACCAGGAATATTCATAGAATCATAGAATCATAGAATTTTTTTTTGAGTTGGAAGGGACTCTTACAGACCATTGAGTCCAGTTCCCCAGTAATGAACAGGGACACCCACAGAGGTCAGAGACCTCAGAGGCCTGTCCAGCCTGACCATGAATATCTCCCCACTGCCATAATGTTGTCTTGCCCCAGACCTATACAAGACTACAAAGTGAGTCACCAGCTCTGGATTCCTACTTAGGAGGGGTTTGCCATCAAGATAGACAGCAAGTCTCCATGTAACCCTCTCCTCTAGGCATCAGCCCTGGGAAACATGCTGCCAAATATTCTTCAGAAAAGCATCTTAGAGAGGTTTCTGTGAGCAGATGGGGGACATTTGATGAAGCAAACGGATGCTGGGTAAGCAGTAATTCTCACTCAACAACCAGCCTGGGGGCTCCGTTCTTTCTTCATTTCCATTCTTTCTGATGGAAATGTCCTTGAAACTTAACTTTTTCCTACTTTTCCAGTACTTGTTTGATACTTTCTTTTTCTAGTAAGCAAAAATTCTAAGCCCTTGTCCTCCAGTAACTGTCTTTCATTTTCTGATACATTCAAAGATAACCTTTGGAGGCATGCCTTTTTCTGGGAAGCCAAGTTCTAACAGCAGAAAAAAATTTCAAAGGCTGTATGGAGAGCATCAACTACAATGGCAATAATATCACTGACCTTGCTAGAAGGAAGAAATTGGAACCTTCTAATGTGGTAAGAACATAACTTTATCATCATCTAAACTTCTGCTTCTCCTTCTAAGGAAAGTTTGTGAGTGTGTGTGACAGATGTTCTGAAATCATATAATATATAAAACAAAGTTTGTCACATGCCTAAAGATTTCATTATACATACTTTTATGATTTTTTGTTTGTTTGTTTGTTTGTTTGTTTTTAATATCTGGGAACCTGTTTCTGCTGGGATTTAAGTTTCAGCTTTACAGAATTAGCCTTCAGCATCAGATGAATGTTTTTTAAAAGAAAACCAGTAGATCAGTATATACATTTTTGCTTTCATCTTATAGTAACCCAAAACTCGGATGGACAATATTTATTGTTAAATCAATTGCAGTGTGTCAAGGATCTAAATCCTGTTATCTTCCATCCCCACAGAGCAAGTTGCGTGGGTGTGCAAAATCATTAGAAAGGGAAGGCTCAGAGCCATTTTATGGGAGCTCCGTAAAGCATCAAGATACTAAACTTTGAAACTGTTATTTAGCTTATTAACATTACAGGGATTATTAACATTACATTCTATTTTTTTCTCTCCAAAGCATTCATAGTTGCTTTCATGTTTAAACTTGTGTCTTTCTGTAAGGGTTGATCAGGAAATCACTTTAATTTCTGTATTTTTAAGAATCTAGGCGTTCCTAAAATAGTTGGTGGATTACATGAGCAATGTGGGTAGGAAATAAATGTATTATTACCCTGAATTTGAGATAGATCTGTTCAAGGCTTTCTTCTGTACAGTACTGCAGCCTTCACAAAGCCCTGCTCACAGTATGTATAGTTTGATTACTGCTTTTTTTCTTTATGTATTTTGCATAGTACATAACAGTAATGAAGAATAAGATATAAGATAAACATGTACAGTAGAAATAAAGTGCAATGATTCTTCTTGGACAGATGTGCAACTTCTGAGATGTCTGTAGGACAAATTCCAGCTTTTGAAAAGCATAGCACAGCTAACAGTTCTGTAGAGTGTCTATAAACTCCTCTTTCTGGTTTATTTGGATGTGAATTTTCTGTTTGCTTGTTTTGTTTGTTAGTTGATTACATTCTGTTGCCTGTGACATTAAAGCAAAATCTACATATGTAGATTTGGTAGTGTTAGAGGTTTACCACTAAACTGTGGCATGCTAGTTTAATCTGATGATTCACTTCTGAGAATATAAAAACAGAAGTGAACTTTGCTTTCAGATGAATTATTTAAATTTCTTCCGCTCTTCAAAAACAGAATCAGTTTCACTTATGAAATCAACATGGATGTTTATGTTTCTTACAAAAAAACTTTTATTCTTCTAGTTTTGAACCTGATTTAGCATGAAAAATACTAAGCTGAAACTACTATTTTTGTTAACCACGTTTATGTTAATGGCACTTAAGCAATCCAACCAGGATCAAAGCTCCATTGTAGGAACTGTGCAGATGCATAGCAGTAGACATATCCTGCCCTAAAGAAAAAGCAAAAATAAATAACGTAATGAAATGGAACACAAAGTAATTGGTAAAGTTATAAGAAGCATCATAGGGGGAAAAAAAAAATAGATGGACAAAGAATAAAAAAGAGGTTTGAGACAAAAATAAAAATGTTCTTACTGTCAGATTTCAGAAGTTGTACAAGGAAAAGGAGTAAAAAATTAAATTTATACAACGAGGATGTCCAGAAAATCTAAGAAGTTAATCTTGATTTTACATTGAACAAAAATAGAATGAATAAAAATCCTTAGGTCTCACAAATACGTATGTTATGATCATAAATGCACCATTAAGAGTCTTTCAACATCTTCTTAAGCAATTTATTCATTTTATCTTTAGAGGGTAACAATGTGGAGCAAAAAAGTTTTGCAGTCCTCTGTGATAGAACAAGTGGCAGCAAACCTTTGAGGAGAAAGAGTAAGATGGATGGCCTTAAACAGTTTTTGCTTTTATTAATGGAGCCTGATTTGTTTTCACAGAAATGAGGCAAATAATAAACATACACAGAAAGGAGAGTAGGAGATAGAAGGACAACAAGAAAAAAAAAATGGAGTGTCAAATTTTCTCCCAAATGGACTTGCAAGAGTTGACAGTGACTTACTAGAGCATTAATTTCTTCTTTACAGCTTTATTCAGGTCTAAGACAGAAAAAAAGAACATGCACACGAGTCTTCCAATCCATATTTTCTATGTTATTTAAAGTAATAAGGTTATGTATGGTATTTTATGTTGGTTTCATTTACATTTGCAGGTACTAAAATCTAACAAGTTTCTCAAAACCTGTAACAGAAAAATGCTGAGAAGAATCAAATTTATTGCTCTCTCTCTTCACATACATTGGGCTTATGATCCTCCCACTTCAGTGGCTGCTCTTCCATGTATTACTGAGTGCAATCATGTACAAATATAAGATAAACATTTTCTTTAAAGTATTTATAGTATGTTGCGCTCAAATAAATATTTGAGAAAATAAAGAAATAACCTGACAGCTATTAATCAGAGTTTTATTGCCTTTAATATATGATCCATCCTGATATAGCAATTATTGTTGTTTTAGTAAATGCATTACCTCACTTTTACAGGTTTATTTTCAGCCAGTATATCTATCCTTTTGCTCAACACAACAGAGAACTTTCCAATAGCCAAAAAACATTCTGCCTTTAAATTAAATTAATCTTCTTGGAAATATTACTCTTCCAACTCTCCTGTTCTGTATGTCAGCTACTGCTCAAAGCTGTCTACTGTTCCTCCTGTTAACCATACAGTTATTAAAACTTGGTATATGAATACCTTTTCATCATATTTATCCACAATAAATGAATGAGACTTCTCCCCATAGAATCTTTCTATGAAACTTTCCATCCCTCTGTCTTTCTGCTAAATCTCAAATAATCTGAACTGCAGTTCATTTAGATATTAGACCTCAGGTTCAGATAACATCCTTGAGGTAATAAAATGTTATTGTCTGACAGATCTAAAGTGATATTTTTCCTGTAGAAAATTCCATGGGGCACTTACACTGAAACTGAGAAGTGTTTTTCCTTCTCTTGCTGAGTGAGGGTTTAAATAGGAAATGCATATACACAGAGCAAAATTTGGAAGGTAACATTTCCCATCAGGTCTTTTCAGTATTACAGAGCAAGAAAAAGATTTTTAAGACTTGCATGTGCTGATTAAGGTGATTGAATTTTTTCTACTATTATTTTCCTTTTAGTTTAGCAATAAAGAAATACATTAAAAAAATGCAGTAGGGGAAAGATCTGCCCATGGATTTGTTGTATTTGTGCATATCTAAATAGCAGTACAGGCATCTTGTCATCCCAAGGACACCATGGAGTATTCATATAATATAAAGAGAGATGATGGGGATTTTCTAATAACTAAATTGGAAATCAGAAATGTTACTTTTTTTTTTTTTTTTTTTTCCCCAATTTACCAGTTTGCAAGCAATGCCTCCTTTTCCATAAAGACAGCTCTTCAAGAAAGCCCATTTCTAACACTCACAGACCTGTGCAGAACACCGTTTTTCATAGATGACAGACAGTAACTTTACAATAACATCAGCCATTTCTTTCAACACTGTCACAAATACCATTCAACAACAAATAGCATTCAACTAGGCCTCAACTGCCTAATTTCATTGAAGCCTGTATACCTTTCATTCAGTGTTAACATTACTTGAAAAAAAGTGTTTGGACGTTACATTATATTATCCTCAGTTCATCGTGTTGTAGCAGATCTAATCTTTAATGAAAACGAGACATGTAGGAATCCTATTTGAACTTTTCTTTTATCTTCACTCTTATTTCAAAAAGAAAGTTGTTGATTAAACACACCTAGTGACAAACCAACATGTGATTATCATCTATAATAAATGATACTCCTGCTTGCTAGTATAATTGTATTTGCTTTTCTTGTTGCCTTTGCTTGCTTCATCCACACCAGTAGATGTGTTGAGAAAACTGACTGGGAGAAAAGAGGTCATTCCCTGGTCCTGGTTACAAAGACAGCACAGACACAGCCCATGGTGACTGAAAAACAAGGAATAAAGAGGTTCAAGACTGTACTGCAAAAGTGTATTGCAACTGCAGGTTGCTTAAAGAAGTAGAAGCAAAGGGAATGTCCACAGGTTTGAAAAAGTGGCCTGCAACTACACAATATTCATTGTTTCAGAAAGGAGATTTAACGATGCAAAATCTTTGGCAAGAAAACAGTTGTTTTTAGGGATCAAATAGAGAGAGAAATAGTGCTGGGGACCTAGACTCCATTTAGGACATAATACTTGTCTTGTCTCTACACGTGAAAATATTTTAAATTACTAGCTGAAAGATCAGGGGTCCTGAACCATGGTATGTTCATTATTGTTGATTGCATGTACTGTGTCATATCACTTAAAAAATTAAAAACATTAATGGCACTGAAATTTCAAACTGGGTGCACGTACCACTGTGCATAACAACTGACAAGCTATTATCTACGTTGATTAAAACTCTTAGTGCTAGTGTTTTAGCTTCTCCAAAAGCAAGGAATAAACAATTTGAATGTAGGCTTTATCAGTATTTGTACTTGTAATAAAACCAGGAATATTCATAGAATCATAGAATCATAGAATTTTTTTTTGAGTTGGAAGGGACTCTTACAGACCATTGAGTCCAGTTCCCCAGTAATGAACAGGGACACCCACAGAGGTCAGAGACCTCAGAGGCCTGTCCAGCCTGACCATGAATATCTCCCCACTGCCATAATGTTGTCTTGCCCCAGACCTATACAAGACTACAAAGTGAGTCACCAGCTCTGGATTCCTACTTAGGAGGGGTTTGCCATCAAGATAGACAGCAAGTCTCCATGTAACCCTCTCCTCTAGGCATCAGCCCTGGGAAACATGCTGCCAAATATTCTTCAGAAAAGCATCTTAGAGAGGTTTCTGTGAGCAGATGGGGGACATTTGATGAAGCAAACGGATGCTGGGTAAGCAGTAATTCTCACTCAACAACCAGCCTGGGGGCTCCGTTCTTTCTTCATTTCCATTCTTTCTGATGGAAATGTCCTTGAAACTTAACTTTTTCCTACTTTTCCAGTACTTGTTTGATACTTTCTTTTTCTAGTAAGCAAAAATTCTAAGCCCTTGTCCTCCAGTAACTGTCTTTCATTTTCTGATACATTCAAAGATAACCTTTGGAGGCATGCCTTTTTCTGGGAAGCCAAGTTCTAACAGCAGAAAAAAATTTCAAAGGCTGTATGGAGAGCATCAACTACAATGGCAATAATATCACTGACCTTGCTAGAAGGAAGAAATTGGAACCTTCTAATGTGGTAAGAACATAACTTTATCATCATCTAAACTTCTGCTTCTCCTTCTAAGGAAAGTTTGTGAGTGTGTGTGACAGATGTTCTGAAATCATATAATATATAAAACAAAGTTTGTCACATGCCTAAAGATTTCATTATACATACTTTTATGATTTTTTGTTTGTTTGTTTGTTTGTTTGTTTTTAATATCTGGGAACCTGTTTCTGCTGGGATTTAAGTTTCAGCTTTACAGAATTAGCCTTCAGCATCAGATGAATGTTTTTTAAAAGAAAACCAGTAGATCAGTATATACATTTTTGCTTTCATCTTATAGTAACCCAAAACTAGAATTTTTTTTTGAGTTGGAAGGGACTCTTACAGACCATTGAGTCCAGTTCCCCAGTAATGAACAGGGACACCCACAGAGGTCAGAGACCTCAGAGGCCTGTCCAGCCTGACCATGAATATCTCCCCACTGCCATAATGTTGTCTTGCCCCAGACCTATACAAGACTACAAAGTGAGTCACCAGCTCTGGATTCCTACTTAGGAGGGGTTTGCCATCAAGATAGACAGCAAGTCTCCATGTAACCCTCTCCTCTAGGCATCAGCCCTGGGAAACATGCTGCCAAATATTCTTCAGAAAAGCATCTTAGAGAGGTTTCTGTGAGCAGATGGGGGACATTTGATGAAGCAAACGGATGCTGGGTAAGCAGTAATTCTCACTCAACAACCAGCCTGGGGGCTCCGTTCTTTCTTCATTTCCATTCTTTCTGATGGAAATGTCCTTGAAACTTAACTTTTTCCTACTTTTCCAGTACTTGTTTGATACTTTCTTTTTCTAGTAAGCAAAAATTCTAAGCCCTTGTCCTCCAGTAACTGTCTTTCATTTTCTGATACATTCAAAGATAACCTTTGGAGGCATGCCTTTTTCTGGGAAGCCAAGTTCTAACAGCAGAAAAAAATTTCAAAGGCTGTATGGAGAGCATCAACTACAATGGCAATAATATCACTGACCTTGCTAGAAGGAAGAAATTGGAACCTTCTAATGTGGTAAGAACATAACTTTATCATCATCTAAACTTCTGCTTCTCCTTCTAAGGAAAGTTTGTGAGTGTGTGTGACAGATGTTCTGAAATCATATAATATATAAAACAAAGTTTGTCACATGCCTAAAGATTTCATTATACATACTTTTATGATTTTTTGTTTGTTTGTTTGTTTGTTTGTTTTTAATATCTGGGAACCTGTTTCTGCTGGGATTTAAGTTTCAGCTTTACAGAATTAGCCTTCAGCATCAGATGAATGTTTTTTAAAAGAAAACCAGTAGATCAGTATATACATTTTTGCTTTCATCTTATAGTAACCCAAAACTAGAATTTTTTTTTGAGTTGGAAGGGACTCTTACAGACCATTGAGTCCAGTTCCCCAGTAATGAACAGGGACACCCACAGAGGTCAGAGACCTCAGAGGCCTGTCCAGCCTGACCATGAATATCTCCCCACTGCCATAATGTTGTCTTGCCCCAGACCTATACAAGACTACAAAGTGAGTCACCAGCTCTGGATTCCTACTTAGGAGGGGTTTGCCATCAAGATAGACAGCAAGTCTCCATGTAACCCTCTCCTCTAGGCATCAGCCCTGGGAAACATGCTGCCAAATATTCTTCAGAAAAGCATCTTAGAGAGGTTTCTGTGAGCAGATGGGGGACATTTGATGAAGCAAACGGATGCTGGGTAAGCAGTAATTCTCACTCAACAACCAGCCTGGGGGCTCCGTTCTTTCTTCATTTCCATTCTTTCTGATGGAAATGTCCTTGAAACTTAACTTTTTCCTACTTTTCCAGTACTTGTTTGATACTTTCTTTTTCTAGTAAGCAAAAATTCTAAGCCCTTGTCCTCCAGTAACTGTCTTTCATTTTCTGATACATTCAAAGATAACCTTTGGAGGCATGCCTTTTTCTGGGAAGCCAAGTTCTAACAGCAGAAAAAAATTTCAAAGGCTGTATGGAGAGCATCAACTACAATGGCAATAATATCACTGACCTTGCTAGAAGGAAGAAATTGGAACCTTCTAATGTGGTAAGAACATAACTTTATCATCATCTAAACTTCTGCTTCTCCTTCTAAGGAAAGTTTGTGAGTGTGTGTGACAGATGTTCTGAAATCATATAATATATAAAACAAAGTTTGTCACATGCCTAAAGATTTCATTATACATACTTTTATGATTTTTTGTTTGTTTGTTTGTTTGTTTGTTTTTAATATCTGGGAACCTGTTTCTGCTGGGATTTAAGTTTCAGCTTTACAGAATTAGCCTTCAGCATCAGATGAATGTTTTTTAAAAGAAAACCAGTAGATCAGTATATACATTTTTGCTTTCATCTTATAGTAACCCAAAACTAGAATTTTTTTTTGAGTTGGAAGGGACTCTTACAGACCATTGAGTCCAGTTCCCCAGTAATGAACAGGGACACCCACAGAGGTCAGAGACCTCAGAGGCCTGTCCAGCCTGACCATGAATATCTCCCCACTGCCATAATGTTGTCTTGCCCCAGACCTATACAAGACTACAAAGTGAGTCACCAGCTCTGGATTCCTACTTAGGAGGGGTTTGCCATCAAGATAGACAGCAAGTCTCCATGTAACCCTCTCCTCTAGGCATCAGCCCTGGGAAACATGCTGCCAAATATTCTTCAGAAAAGCATCTTAGAGAGGTTTCTGTGAGCAGATGGGGGACATTTGATGAAGCAAACGGATGCTGGGTAAGCAGTAATTCTCACTCAACAACCAGCCTGGGGGCTCCGTTCTTTCTTCATTTCCATTCTTTCTGATGGAAATGTCCTTGAAACTTAACTTTTTCCTACTTTTCCAGTACTTGTTTGATACTTTCTTTTTCTAGTAAGCAAAAATTCTAAGCCCTTGTCCTCCAGTAACTGTCTTTCATTTTCTGATACATTCAAAGATAACCTTTGGAGGCATGCCTTTTTCTGGGAAGCCAAGTTCTAACAGCAGAAAAAAATTTCAAAGGCTGTATGGAGAGCATCAACTACAATGGCAATAATATCACTGACCTTGCTAGAAGGAAGAAATTGGAACCTTCTAATGTGGTAAGAACATAACTTTATCATCATCTAAACTTCTGCTTCTCCTTCTAAGGAAAGTTTGTGAGTGTGTGTGACAGATGTTCTGAAATCATATAATATATAAAACAAAGTTTGTCACATGCCTAAAGATTTCATTATACATACTTTTATGATTTTTTGTTTGTTTGTTTGTTTGTTTGTTTTTAATATCTGGGAACCTGTTTCTGCTGGGATTTAAGTTTCAGCTTTACAGAATTAGCCTTCAGCATCAGATGAATGTTTTTTAAAAGAAAACCAGTAGATCAGTATATACATTTTTGCTTTCATCTTATAGTAACCCAAAACTAGAATTTTTTTTTGAGTTGGAAGGGACTCTTACAGACCATTGAGTCCAGTTCCCCAGTAATGAACAGGGACACCCACAGAGGTCAGAGACCTCAGAGGCCTGTCCAGCCTGACCATGAATATCTCCCCACTGCCATAATGTTGTCTTGCCCCAGACCTATACAAGACTACAAAGTGAGTCACCAGCTCTGGATTCCTACTTAGGAGGGGTTTGCCATCAAGATAGACAGCAAGTCTCCATGTAACCCTCTCCTCTAGGCATCAGCCCTGGGAAACATGCTGCCAAATATTCTTCAGAAAAGCATCTTAGAGAGGTTTCTGTGAGCAGATGGGGGACATTTGATGAAGCAAACGGATGCTGGGTAAGCAGTAATTCTCACTCAACAACCAGCCTGGGGGCTCCGTTCTTTCTTCATTTCCATTCTTTCTGATGGAAATGTCCTTGAAACTTAACTTTTTCCTACTTTTCCAGTACTTGTTTGATACTTTCTTTTTCTAGTAAGCAAAAATTCTAAGCCCTTGTCCTCCAGTAACTGTCTTTCATTTTCTGATACATTCAAAGATAACCTTTGGAGGCATGCCTTTTTCTGGGAAGCCAAGTTCTAACAGCAGAAAAAAATTTCAAAGGCTGTATGGAGAGCATCAACTACAATGGCAATAATATCACTGACCTTGCTAGAAGGAAGAAATTGGAACCTTCTAATGTGGTAAGAACATAACTTTATCATCATCTAAACTTCTGCTTCTCCTTCTAAGGAAAGTTTGTGAGTGTGTGTGACAGATGTTCTGAAATCATATAATATATAAAACAAAGTTTGTCACATGCCTAAAGATTTCATTATACATACTTTTATGATTTTTTTTTGTTTGTTTGTTTGTTTGTTTTTAATATCTGGGAACCTGTTTCTGCTGGGATTTAAGTTTCAGCTTTACAGAATTAGCCTTCAGCATCAGATGAATGTTTTTTAAAAGAAAACCAGTAGATCAGTATATACATTTTTGCTTTCATCTTATAGTAACCCAAAACTAGAATTTTTTTTTGAGTTGGAAGGGACTCTTACAGACCATTGAGTCCAGTTCCCCAGTAATGAACAGGGACACCCACAGAGGTCAGAGACCTCAGAGGCCTGTCCAGCCTGACCATGAATATCTCCCCACTGCCATAATGTTGTCTTGCCCCAGACCTATACAAGACTACAAAGTGAGTCACCAGCTCTGGATTCCTACTTAGGAGGGGTTTGCCATCAAGATAGACAGCAAGTCTCCATGTAACCCTCTCCTCTAGGCATCAGCCCTGGGAAACATGCTGCCAAATATTCTTCAGAAAAGCATCTTAGAGAGGTTTCTGTGAGCAGATGGGGGACATTTGATGAAGCAAACGGATGCTGGGTAAGCAGTAATTCTCACTCAACAACCAGCCTGGGGGCTCCGTTCTTTCTTCATTTCCATTCTTTCTGATGGAAATGTCCTTGAAACTTAACTTTTTCCTACTTTTCCAGTACTTGTTTGATACTTTCTTTTTCTAGTAAGCAAAAATTCTAAGCCCTTGTCCTCCAGTAACTGTCTTTCATTTTCTGATACATTCAAAGATAACCTTTGGAGGCATGCCTTTTTCTGGGAAGCCAAGTTCTAACAGCAGAAAAAAATTTCAAAGGCTGTATGGAGAGCATCAACTACAATGGCAATAATATCACTGACCTTGCTAGAAGGAAGAAATTGGAACCTTCTAATGTGGTAAGAACATAACTTTATCATCATCTAAACTTCTGCTTCTCCTTCTAAGGAAAGTTTGTGAGTGTGTGTGACAGATGTTCTGAAATCATATAATATATAAAACAAAGTTTGTCACATGCCTAAAGATTTCATTATACATACTTTTATGATTTTTTGTTTGTTTGTTTGTTTGTTTGTTTTTAATATCTGGGAACCTGTTTCTGCTGGGATTTAAGTTTCAGCTTTACAGAATTAGCCTTCAGCATCAGATGAATGTTTTTTAAAAGAAAACCAGTAGATCAGTATATACATTTTTGCTTTCATCTTATAGTAACCCAAAACTAGAATTTTTTTTTGAGTTGGAAGGGACTCTTACAGACCATTGAGTCCAGTTCCCCAGTAATGAACAGGGACACCCACAGAGGTCAGAGACCTCAGAGGCCTGTCCAGCCTGACCATGAATATCTCCCCACTGCCATAATGTTGTCTTGCCCCAGACCTATACAAGACTACAAAGTGAGTCACCAGCTCTGGATTCCTACTTAGGAGGGGTTTGCCATCAAGATAGACAGCAAGTCTCCATGTAACCCTCTCCTCTAGGCATCAGCCCTGGGAAACATGCTGCCAAATATTCTTCAGAAAAGCATCTTAGAGAGGTTTCTGTGAGCAGATGGGGGACATTTGATGAAGCAAACGGATGCTGGGTAAGCAGTAATTCTCACTCAACAACCAGCCTGGGGGCTCCGTTCTTTCTTCATTTCCATTCTTTCTGATGGAAATGTCCTTGAAACTTAACTTTTTCCTACTTTTCCAGTACTTGTTTGATACTTTCTTTTTCTAGTAAGCAAAAATTCTAAGCCCTTGTCCTCCAGTAACTGTCTTTCATTTTCTGATACATTCAAAGATAACCTTTGGAGGCATGCCTTTTTCTGGGAAGCCAAGTTCTAACAGCAGAAAAAAATTTCAAAGGCTGTATGGAGAGCATCAACTACAATGGCAATAATATCACTGACCTTGCTAGAAGGAAGAAATTGGAACCTTCTAATGTGGTAAGAACATAACTTTATCATCATCTAAACTTCTGCTTCTCCTTCTAAGGAAAGTTTGTGAGTGTGTGTGACAGATGTTCTGAAATCATATAATATATAAAACAAAGTTTGTCACATGCCTAAAGATTTCATTATACATACTTTTATGATTTTTTTTTGTTTGTTTGTTTGTTTGTTTTTAATATCTGGGAACCTGTTTCTGCTGGGATTTAAGTTTCAGCTTTACAGAATTAGCCTTCAGCATCAGATGAATGTTTTTTAAAAGAAAACCAGTAGATCAGTATATACATTTTTGCTTTCATCTTATAGTAACCCAAAACTAGAATTTTTTTTTGAGTTGGAAGGGACTCTTACAGACCATTGAGTCCAGTTCCCCAGTAATGAACAGGGACACCCACAGAGGTCAGAGACCTCAGAGGCCTGTCCAGCCTGACCATGAATATCTCCCCACTGCCATAATGTTGTCTTGCCCCAGACCTATACAAGACTACAAAGTGAGTCACCAGCTCTGGATTCCTACTTAGGAGGGGTTTGCCATCAAGATAGACAGCAAGTCTCCATGTAACCCTCTCCTCTAGGCATCAGCCCTGGGAAACATGCTGCCAAATATTCTTCAGAAAAGCATCTTAGAGAGGTTTCTGTGAGCAGATGGGGGACATTTGATGAAGCAAACGGATGCTGGGTAAGCAGTAATTCTCACTCAACAACCAGCCTGGGGGCTCCGTTCTTTCTTCATTTCCATTCTTTCTGATGGAAATGTCCTTGAAACTTAACTTTTTCCTACTTTTCCAGTACTTGTTTGATACTTTCTTTTTCTAGTAAGCAAAAATTCTAAGCCCTTGTCCTCCAGTAACTGTCTTTCATTTTCTGATACATTCAAAGATAACCTTTGGAGGCATGCCTTTTTCTGGGAAGCCAAGTTCTAACAGCAGAAAAAAATTTCAAAGGCTGTATGGAGAGCATCAACTACAATGGCAATAATATCACTGACCTTGCTAGAAGGAAGAAATTGGAACCTTCTAATGTGGTAAGAACATAACTTTATCATCATCTAAACTTCTGCTTCTCCTTCTAAGGAAAGTTTGTGAGTGTGTGTGACAGATGTTCTGAAATCATATAATATATAAAACAAAGTTTGTCACATGCCTAAAGATTTCATTATACATACTTTTATGATTTTTTGTTTGTTTGTTTGTTTGTTTGTTTTTAATATCTGGGAACCTGTTTCTGCTGGGATTTAAGTTTCAGCTTTACAGAATTAGCCTTCAGCATCAGATGAATGTTTTTTAAAAGAAAACCAGTAGATCAGTATATACATTTTTGCTTTCATCTTATAGTAACCCAAAACTAGGATGGACAATATTTATTGTTAAATCAATTGCAGTGTGTCAAGGATCTAAATCCTGTTATCTTCCATCCCCACAGAGCAAGTTGCGTGGGTGTGCAAAATCATTAGAAAGGGAAGGCTCAGAGCCATTTTATGGGAGCTCCGTAAAGCATCAAGATACTAAACTTTGAAACTGTTATTTAGCTTATTAACATTACAGGGATTATTAACATTACATTCTATTTTTTTCTCTCCAAAGCATTCATAGTTGCTTTCATGTTTAAACTTGTGTCTTTCTGTAAGGGTTGATCAGGAAATCACTTTAATTTCTGTATTTTTAAGAATCTAGGCGTTCCTAAAATAGTTGGTGGATTACATGAGCAATGTGGGTAGGAAATAAATGTATTATTACCCTGAATTTGAGATAGATCTGTTCAAGGCTTTCTTCTGTACAGTACTGCAGCCTTCACAAAGCCCTGCTCACAGTATGTATAGTTTGATTACTGCTTTTTTTCTTTATGTATTTTGCATAGTACATAACAGTAATGAAGAATAAGATATAAGATAAACATGTACAGTAGAAATAAAGTGCAATGATTCTTCTTGGACAGATGTGCAACTTCTGAGATGTCTGTAGGACAAATTCCAGCTTTTGAAAAGCATAGCACAGCTAACAGTTCTGTAGAGTGTCTATAAACTCCTCTTTCTGGTTTATTTGGATGTGAATTTTCTGTTTGCTTGTTTTGTTTGTTAGTTGATTACATTCTGTTGACTGTGACATTAAAGCAAAATCTACATATGTAGATTTGGTAGTGTTAGAGGTTTACCACTAAACTGTGGCATGCTAGTTTAATCTGATGATTCACTTCTGAGAATATAAAAACAGAAGTGAACTTTGCTTTCAGATGAATTATTTAAATTTCTTCCGCTCTTCAAAAACAGAATCAGTTTCACTTATGAAATCAACATGGATGTTTATGTTTCTTACAAAAAAACTTTTATTCTTCTAGTTTTGAACCTGATTTAGCATGAAAAATACTAAGCTGAAACTACTATTTTTGTTAACCACGTTTATGTTAATGGCACTTAAGCAATCCAGCCAGGATCAAAGCTCCATTGTAGGAACTGTGCAGATGCATAGCAGTAGACATATCCTGCCCTAAAGAAAAAGCAAAAATAAATAACGTAATGAAATGGAACACAAAGTAATTGGTAAAGTTATAAGAAGCATCATAGGGGGAAAAAAAAAATAGATGGACAAAGAATAAAAAAGAGGTTTGAGACAAAAATAAAAATGTTCTTACTGTCAGATTTCAGAAGTTGTACAAGGAAAAGGAGTAAAAAATTAAATTTATACAACGAGGATGTCCAGAAAATCTAAGAAGTTAATCTTGATTTTACATTGAACAAAAATAGAATGAATAAAAATCCTTAGGTCTCACAAATACGTATGTTATGATCATAAATGCACCATTAAGAGTCTTTCAACATCTTCTTAAGCAATTTATTCATTTTATCTTTAGAGGGTAACAATGTGGAGCAAAAAAGTTTTGCAGTCCTCTGTGATAGAACAAGTGGCAGCAAACCTTTGAGGAGAAAGAGTAAGATGGATGGCCTTAAACAGTTTTTGCTTTTATTAATGGAGCCTGATTTGTTTTCACAGAAATGAGGCAAATAATAAACATACACAGAAAGGAGAGTAGGAGATAGAAGGACAACAAGAAAAAAAAAATGGAGTGTCAAATTTTCTCCCAAATGGACTTGCAAGAGTTGACAGTGACTTACTAGAGCATTAATTTCTTCTTTACAGCTTTATTCAGGTCTAAGACAGAAAAAAAGAACATGCACACGAGTCTTCCAATCCATATTTTCTATGTTATTTAAAGTAATAAGGTTATGTATGGTATTTTATGTTGGTTTCATTTACATTTGCAGGTACTAAAATCTAACAAGTTTCTCAAAACCTGTAACAGAAAAATGCTGAGAAGAATCAAATTTATTGCTCTCTCTCTTCACATACATTGGGCTTATGATCCTCCCACTTCAGTGGCTGCTCTTCCATGTATTACTGAGTGCAATCATGTACAAATATAAGATAAACATTTTCTTTAAAGTATTTATAGTATGTTGCGCTCAAATAAATATTTGAGAAAATAAAGAAATAACCTGACAGCTATTAATCAGAGTTTTATTGCCTTTAATATATGATCCATCCTGATATAGCAATTATTGTTGTTTTAGTAAATGCATTACCTCACTTTTACAGGTTTATTTTCAGCCAGTATATCTATCCTTTTGCTCAACACAACAGAGAACTTTCCAATAGCCAAAAAACATTCTGCCTTTAAATTAAATTAATCTTCTTGGAAATATTACTCTTCCAACTCTCCTGTTCTGTATGTCAGCTACTGCTCAAAGCTGTCTACTGTTCCTCCTGTTAACCATACAGTTATTAAAACTTGGTATATGAATACCTTTTCATCATATTTATCCACAATAAATGAATGAGACTTCTCCCCATAGAATCTTTCTATGAAACTTTCCATCCCTCTGTCTTTCTGCTAAATCTCAAATAATCTGAACTGCAGTTCATTTAGATATTAGACCTCAGGTTCAGATAACATCCTTGAGGTAATAAAATGTTATTGTCTGACAGATCTAAAGTGATATTTTTCCTGTAGAAAATTCCATGGGGCACTTACACTGAAACTGAGAAGTGTTTTTCCTTCTCTTGCTGAGTGAGGGTTTAAATAGGAAATGCATATACACAGAGCAAAATTTGGAAGGTAACATTTCCCATCAGGTCTTTTCAGTATTACAGAGCAAGAAAAAGATTTTTAAGACTTGCATGTGCTGATTAAGGTGATTGAATTTTTTCTACTATTATTTTCCTTTTAGTTTAGCAATAAAGAAATACATTAAAAAAATGCAGTAGGGGAAAGATCTGCCCATGGATTTGTTGTATTTGTGCATATCTAAATAGCAGTACAGGCATCTTGTCATCCCAAGGACACCATGGAGTATTCATATAATATAAAGAGAGATGATGGGGATTTTCTAATAACTAAATTGGAAATCAGAAATGTTACTTTTTTTTTTTTTTTTTTTTCCCCAATTTACCAGTTTGCAAGCAATGCCTCCTTTTCCATAAAGACAGCTCTTCAAGAAAGCCCATTTCTAACACTCACAGACCTGTGCAGAACACCGTTTTTCATAGATGACAGACAGTAACTTTACAATAACATCAGCCATTTCTTTCAACACTGTCACAAATACCATTCAACAACAAATAGCATTCAACTAGGCCTCAGCTGCCTAATTTCATTGAAGCCTGTATACCTTTCATTCAGTGTTAACATTACTTGAAAAAAAGTGTTTGGACGTTACATTATATTATCCTCAGTTCATCGTGTTGTAGCAGATCTAATCTTTAATGAAAACGAGACATGTAGGAATCCTATTTGAACTTTTCTTTTATCTTCACTCTTATTTCAAAAAGAAAGTTGTTGATTAAACACACCTAGTGACAAACCAACATGTGATTATCATCTATAATAAATGATACTCCTGCTTGCTAGTATAATTGTATTTGCTTTTCTTGTTGCCTTTGCTTGCTTCATCCACACCAGTAGATGTGTTGAGAAAACTGACTGGGAGAAAAGAGGTCATTCCCTGGTCCTGGTTACAAAGACAGCACAGACACAGCCCATGGTGACTGAAAAACAGGGAATAAAGAGGTTCAAGACTGTACTGCAAAAGTGTATTGCAACTGCAGGTTGCTTAAAGAAGTAGAAGCAAAGGGAATGTCCACAGGTTTGAAAAAGTGGCCTGCAACTACACAATATTCATTGTTTCAGAAAGGAGATTTAACGATGCAAAATCTTTGGCAAGAGAACAGTTGTTTTTAGGGATCAAATAGAGAGAGAAATAGTGCTGGGGACCTAGACTCCATTTAGGACATAATACTTGCATTACACTCCGCAAGAGGACAGTTTCTTTCAGAAATGTGGCATTTTATCACAGATACACCATTTTTATGCCCAGTAGAGCTCCTTTTCTCCCAGAAATAGCACTGCTCTTAGGAAGAGCTCCCATTTTCTAACCAAAATGCTGCTTTACACTCCTCAAGATCACACTTACCCCCATCAAGATGGCAGTGTCACAGAAATACCAGCTTCTGCCCCCAAAATGGGACTTTGGCTCTCCAAAACAAGACATTTTCTCCCAGAAATACCAGGACTCTTAGAAATACCTCACGTTTCATCTCAAGAATACTGCTTTCCACTCCTCAAGATCACACTGACTCCCATCACAATGGCCTTTTCTCCCACATACACCAGCTTTCTCCCAAATACACGACATTTTCTCCCACATACACCCGTTTTCTCCCAAAGATGGGACATATTCTCCCAGAAATGCCAGCTTATTCTTTAAAAAACGGCCTTTTTTCCCCAAAATACCAGCTTTCTCACAAACACCTGTCATTTTCCAACCAAGTCTGCTACTATCTCCCAGAAACAGCCGGTTTCCGAGAAATACCTGACGTTTGCTCTCCCAAATACTACTTGACACTCCTCCAGAGGACATTGTCTCCCCTATTTACCACGTTGTCTCCCCAAGAGACCACTTGGCACACCAAAAAGACCACCGTTGCTCTCCAGTACAAGATCTTCTTTCCCACCGGTTCCCACTTTTCTCCCCCAGCTATGTCATTTCCTCCCAGAAATGCCACTTTTCCCTTGGAAATTTCACCTTCTCTTCCAAAAAGAGGAGATTTGCTCCCAGAAATACCCCTTCTCTTACAACTGCCACACGCTTTCTCCCCAAAAAGCCTCCATGACAATGCCAAATGGGACACTTGCAGCCAAGAAGAGGACACCTTCTCTCAGAAAGACCACTTTTCTCCCCAAGAGAGGAGATTTTCTCCCAATTGGATGACATTTGCTGTAAGAAAGACCTGTTTTCTTCCCTCAAGAGGACATTGTCTTTCCCACTGAGGACATTTTCTCCCAGAAGTGCCGCTACTCTGTGAAACGACTCCATTTCCTCCCAAATCTACTCCATGACACGCCTCAGGATGACACTTACTCCCCGATTTGGGGCATTTTCTCCCAGAAATACCACTTCTCTCCCAAAGGGATGGCCTTTTCCCTCTCTAGCATCTGTTTCCTCACCAATACCTGGCATTTTCTCCCAGAAACACCAGCTTTCTCACAGATACATCACCTTCCCCCCCCCACATCAGACCTCTTCTCCCAGAAATACCAGGACTCTGCTGAATATTTCCCATTTCCTCCGGAACATACAGCATTACACTCCGCAAGAGGACAGTTTCTTTCAGAAATGTGGCATTTTATCACAGATACACCATTTTTATGCCCAGTAGAGCTCCTTTTCTCCCAGAAATAGCACTGCTCTTAGGAAGAGCTCCCATTTTCTAACCAAAATGCTGCTTTACACTCCTCAAGATCACACTTACCCCCATCAAGATGGCAGTGTCACAGAAATACCAGCTTCTGCCCCCAAAATGGGACTTTGGCTCTCCAAAACAAGACATTTTCTCCCAGAAATACCAGGACTCTTAGAAATACCTCACGTTTCATCTCAAGAATACTGCTTTCCACTCCTCAAGATCACACTGACTCCCATCACAATGGCCTTTTCTCCCACATACACCAGCTTTCTCCCAAATACACGACATTTTCTCCCACATACACCCGTTTTCTCCCAAAGATGGGACATATTCTCCCAGAAATGCCAGCTTATTCTTTAAAAAACGGCCTTTTTTCCCCAAAATACCAGCTTTCTCACAAACACCTGTCATTTTCCAACCAAGTCTGCTACTATCTCCCAGAAACAGCCAGTTTCCGAGAAATACCTGACGTTTGCTCTCCCAAATACTACTTGACACTCCTCCAGAGGACATTGTCTCCCCTATTTGCCACGTTGTCTCCCCAAGAGACCACTTGGCACACCAAAAAGACCACCGTTGCTCTCCAGTACAAGATCTTCTTTCCCACCGGTTCCCACTTTTCTCCCCCAGCTCTGTCATTTCCTCCCAGAAATGCCACTTTTCCCTTGGAAATTTCACCTTCTCTTCCAAAAAGAGGAGATTTGCTCCCAGAAATACCCCTTCTCTTACAACTGCCACACGCTTTCTCCCCAAAAAGCCTCCATGACAATGCCAAATGGGACACTTGCAGCCAAGAAGAGGACACCTTCTCTCAGAAAGACCACTTTTCTCCCCAAGAGAGGAGATTTTCTCCCAATTGGATGACATTTGCTGTAAGAAAGACCTGTTTTCTTCCCTCAAGAGGACATTGTCTTTCCCACTGAGGACATTTTCTCCCAGAAGTGCCGCTACTCTGTGAAACACCTCCATTTCCTCCCAAATCTACTCCATGACACGCCTCAGGATGACACTTACTCCCCGATTTGGGGCATTTTCTCCCAGAAATACCACTTCTCTCCCAAAGGGATGGCCTTTTCCCTCTCTAGCATCTGTTTCCTCACCAATACCTGGCATTTTCTCCCAGAAACACCAGCTTTCTCACAGATACATCACCTTCCCCCCCCCACATCAGACCTCTTCTCCCAGAAATACCAGGACTCTGCTGAATATTTCCCATTTCCTCCGGAACATACAGCATTACACTCCGCAAGAGGACAGTTTCTTTCAGAAATGTGGCATTTTATCACAGATACACCATTTTTATGCCCAGTAGAGCTCCTTTTCTCCCAGAAATAGCACTGCTCTTAGGAAGAGCTCCCATTTTCTAACCAAAATGCTGCTTTACACTCCTCAAGATCACACTTACCCCCATCAAGATGGCAGTGTCACAGAAATACCAGCTTCTGCCCCCAAAATGGGACTTTGGCTCTCCAAAACAAGACATTTTCTCCCAGAAATACCAGGACTCTTAGAAATACCTCACGTTTCATCTCAAGAATACTGCTTTCCACTCCTCAAGATCACACTGACTCCCATCACAATGGCCTTTTCTCCCACATACACCAGCTTTCTCCCAAATACACGACATTTTCTCCCACATACACCCGTTTTCTCCCAAAGATGGGACATATTCTCCCAGAAATGCCAGCTTATTCTTTAAAAAACGGCCTTTTTTCCCCAAAATACCAGCTTTCTCACAAACACCTGTCATTTTCCAACCAAGTCTGCTACTATCTCCCAGAAACAGCCGGTTTCCGAGAAATACCTGACGTTTGCTCTCCCAAATACTACTTGACACTCCTCCAGAGGACATTGTCTCCCCTATTTACCACGTTGTCTCCCCAAGAGACCACTTGGCACACCAAAAAGACCACCGTTGCTCTCCAGTACAAGATCTTCTTTCCCACCGGTTCCCACTTTTCTCCCCCAGCTATGTCATTTCCTCCCAGAAATGCCACTTTTCCCTTGGAAATTTCACCTTCTCTTCCAAAAAGAGGAGATTTGCTCCCAGAAATACCCCTTCTCTTACAACTGCCACACGCTTTCTCCCCAAAAAGCCTCCATGACAATGCCAAATGGGACACTTGCAGCCAAGAAGAGGACACCTTCTCTCAGAAAGACCACTTTTCTCCCCAAGAGAGGAGATTTTCTCCCAATTGGATGACATTTGCTGTAAGAAAGACCTGTTTTCTTCCCTCAAGAGGACATTGTCTTTCCCACTGAGGACATTTTCTCCCAGAAGTGCCGCTACTCTGTGAAACGACTCCATTTCCTCCCAAATCTACTCCATGACACGCCTCAGGATGACACTTACTCCCCGATTTGGGGCATTTTCTCCCAGAAATACCACTTCTCTCCCAAAGGGATGGCCTTTTCCCTCTCTAGCATCTGTTTCCTCACCAATACCTGGCATTTTCTCCCAGAAACACCAGCTTTCTCACAGATACATCACCTTCCCCCCCCCACATCAGACCTCTTCTCCCAGAAATACCAGGACTCTGCTGAATATTTCCCATTTCCTCCGGAACATACAGCATTACACTCCGCAAGAGGACAGTTTCTTTCAGAAATGTGGCATTTTATCACAGATACACCATTTTTATGCCCAGTAGAGCTCCTTTTCTCCCAGAAATAGCACTGCTCTTAGGAAGAGCTCCCATTTTCTAACCAAAATGCTGCTTTACACTCCTCAAGATCACACTTACCCCCATCAAGATGGCAGTGTCACAGAAATACCAGCTTCTGCCCCCAAAATGGGACTTTGGCTCTCCAAAACAAGACATTTTCTCCCAGAAATACCAGGACTCTTAGAAATACCTCACGTTTCATCTCAAGAATACTGCTTTCCACTCCTCAAGATCACACTGACTCCCATCACAATGGCCTTTTCTCCCACATACACCAGCTTTCTCCCAAATACACGACATTTTCTCCCACATACACCCGTTTTCTCCCAAAGATGGGACATATTCTCCCAGAAATGCCAGCTTATTCTTTAAAAAACGGCCTTTTTTCCCCAAAATACCAGCTTTCTCACAAACACCTGTCATTTTCCAACCAAGTCTGCTACTATCTCCCAGAAACAGCCAGTTTCCGAGAAATACCTGACGTTTGCTCTCCCAAATACTACTTGACACTCCTCCAGAGGACATTGTCTCCCCTATTTGCCACGTTGTCTCCCCAAGAGACCACTTGGCACACCAAAAAGACCACCGTTGCTCTCCAGTACAAGATCTTCTTTCCCACCGGTTCCCACTTTTCTCCCCCAGCTCTGTCATTTCCTCCCAGAAATGCCACTTTTCCCTTGGAAATTTCACCTTCTCTTCCAAAAAGAGGAGATTTGCTCCCAGAAATACCCCTTCTCTTACAACTGCCACACGCTTTCTCCCCAAAAAGCCTCCATGACAATGCCAAATGGGACACTTGCAGCCAAGAAGAGGACACCTTCTCTCAGAAAGACCACTTTTCTCCCCAAGAGAGGAGATTTTCTCCCAATTGGATGACATTTGCTGTAAGAAAGACCTGTTTTCTTCCCTCAAGAGGACATTGTCTTTCCCACTGAGGACATTTTCTCCCAGAAGTGCCGCTACTCTGTGAAACACCTCCATTTCCTCCCAAATCTACTCCATGACACGCCTCAGGATGACACTTACTCTCCGATTTGGGGCATTTTCTCCCAGAAATACCACTTCTCTCCCAAAGGGATGGCCTTTTCCCTCTCTAGCATCTGTTTCCTCACCAATACCTGGCATTTTCTCCCAGAAACACCAGCTTTCTCACAGATACATCACCTTCCCCCCCCCACATCAGACCTCTTCTCCCAGAAATACCAGGACTCTGCTGAATATTTCCCATTTCCTCCGGAACATACAGCATTACACTCCGCAAGAGGACAGTTTCTTTCAGAAATGTGGCATTTTATCACAGATACACCATTTTTATGCCCAGTAGAGCTCCTTTTCTCCCAGAAATAGCACTGCTCTTAGGAAGAGCTCCCATTTTCTAACCAAAATGCTGCTTTACACTCCTCAAGATCACACTTACCCCCATCAAGATGGCAGTGTCACAGAAATACCAGCTTCTGCCCCCAAAATGGGACTTTGGCTCTCCAAAACAAGACATTTTCTCCCAGAAATACCAGGACTCTTAGAAATACCTCACGTTTCATCTCAAGAATACTGCTTTCCACTCCTCAAGATCACACTGACTCCCATCACAATGGCCTTTTCTCCCACATACACCAGCTTTCTCCCAAATACACGACATTTTCTCCCACATACACCCGTTTTCTCCCAAAGATGGGACATATTCTCCCAGAAATGCCAGCTTATTCTTTAAAAAACAGCCTTTTTTTCCCCAAAATACCAGCTTTCTCACAAACACCTGTCATTTTCCAACCAAGTCTGCTACTATCTCCCAGAAACAGCCGGTTTCCGAGAAATACCTGACGTTTGCTCTCCCAAATACTACTTGACACTCCTCCAGAGGACATTGTCTCCCCTATTTACCACGTTGTCTCCCCAAGAGACCACTTGGCACACCAAAAAGACCACCGTTGCTCTCCAGTACAAGATCTTCTTTCCCACCGGTTCCCACTTTTCTCCCCCAGCTATGTCATTTCCTCCCAGAAATGCCACTTTTCCCTTGGAAATTTCACCTTCTCTTCCAAAAAGAGGAGATTTGCTCCCAGAAATACCCCTTCTCTTACAACTGCCACACGCTTTCTCCCCAAAAAGCCTCCATGACAATGCCAAATGGGACACTTGCAGCCAAGAAGAGGACACCTTCTCTCAGAAAGACCACTTTTCTCCCCAAGAGAGGAGATTTTCTCCCAATTGGATGACATTTGCTGTAAGAAAGACCTGTTTTCTTCCCTCAAGAGGACATTGTCTTTCCCACTGAGGACATTTTCTCCCAGAAGTGCCGCTACTCTGTGAAACGACTCCATTTCCTCCCAAATCTACTCCATGACACGCCTCAGGATGACACTTACTCCCCGATTTGGGGCATTTTCTCCCAGAAATACCACTTCTCTCCCAAAGGGATGGCCTTTTCCCTCTCTAGCATCTGTTTCCTCACCAATACCTGGCATTTTCTCCCAGAAACACCAGCTTTCTCACAGATACATCACCTTCCCCCCCCCACATCAGACCTCTTCTCCCAGAAATACCAGGACTCTGCTGAATATTTCCCATTTCCTCCGGAACATACAGCATTACACTCCGCAAGAGGACAGTTTCTTTCAGAAATGTGGCATTTTATCACAGATACACCATTTTTATGCCCAGTAGAGCTCCTTTTCTCCCAGAAATAGCACTGCTCTTAGGAAGAGCTCCCACTTTCTAACCAAAATGCTGCTTTACACTCCTCAAGATCACACTTACCCCCATCAAGATGGCAGTGTCACAGAAATACCAGCTTCTGCCCCCAAAATGGGACTTTGGCTCTCCAAAACAAGACATTTTCTCCCAGAAATACCAGGACTCTTAGAAATACCTCACGTTTCATCTCAAGAATACTGCTTTCCACTCCTCAAGATCACACTGACTCCCATCACAATGGCCTTTTCTCCCACATACACCAGCTTTCTCCCAAATACACGACATTTTCTCCCACATACACCCGTTTTCTCCCAAAGATGGGACATATTCTCCCAGAAATGCCAGCTTATTCTTTAAAAAACGGCCTTTTTTTCCCAAAATACCAGCTTTCTCACAAACACCTGTCATTTTCCAACCAAGTCTGCTACTATCTCCCAGAAACAGCCGGTTTCCGAGAAATACCTGACGTTTGCTCTCCCAAATACTACTTGACACTCCTCCAGAGGACATTGTCTCCCCTATTTACCACGTTGTCTCCCCAAGAGACCACTTGGCACACCAAAAAGACCACCGTTGCTCTCCAGTACAAGATCTTCTTTCCCACCGGTTCCCACTTTTCTCCCCCAGCTCTGTCATTTCCTCCCAGAAATGCCACTTTTCCCTTGGAAATTTCACCTTCTCTTCCAAAAAGAGGAGATTTGCTCCCAGAAATACCCCTTCTCTTACAACTGCCACACGCTTTCTCCCCAAAAAGCCTCCATGACAATGCCAAATGGGACACTTGCAGCCAAGAAGAGGACACCTTCTCTCAGAAAGACCACTTTTCTCCCCAAGAGAGGAGATTTTCTCCCAATTGGATGACATTTGCTGTAAGAAAGACCTGTTTTCTTCCCTCAAGAGGACATTGTCTTTCCCACTGAGGACATTTTCTCCCAGAGGTGCCGCTACTCTGTGAAACGCCTCCATTTCCTCCCAAATCTACTCCATGACACGCCTCAGGATGACACTTACTCTCCGATTTGGGGCATTTTCTCCCAGAAATACCACTTCTCTCCCAAAGGGATGGCCTTTTCCCTCTCTAGCATCTGTTTCCTCACCAATACCTGGCATTTTCTCCCAGAAACACCAGCTTTCTCACAGATACATCACCTTCCCCCCCCCACATCAGACCTCTTCTCCCAGAAATACCAGGACTCTGCTGAATATTTCCCATTTCCTCCGGAACATACAGCATTACACTCCGCAAGAGGACAGTTTCTTTCAGAAATGTGGCATTTTATCACAGATACACCATTTTTATGCCCAGTAGAGCTCCTTTTCTCCCAGAAATAGCACTGCTCTTAGGAAGAGCTCCCATTTTCTAACCAAAATGCTGCTTTACACTCCTCAAGATCACACTTACCCCCATCAAGATGGCAGTGTCACAGAAATACCAGCTTCTGCCCCCAAAATGGGACTTTGGCTCTCCAAAACAAGACATTTTCTCCCAGAAATACCAGGACTCTTAGAAATACCTCACGTTTCATCTCAAGAATACTGCTTTCCACTCCTCAAGATCACACTGACTCCCATCACAATGGCCTTTTCTCCCACATACACCAGCTTTCTCCCAAATACACGACATTTTCTCCCACATACACCCGTTTTCTCCCAAAGATGGGACATATTCTCCCAGAAATGCCAGCTTATTCTTTAAAAAACGGCCTTTTTTTCCCAAAATACCAGCTTTCTCACAAACACCTGTCATTTTCCAACCAAGTCTGCTACTATCTCCCAGAAACAGCCGGTTTCCGAGAAATACCTGACGTTTGCTCTCCCAAATACTACTTGACACTCCTCCAGAGGACATTGTCTCCCCTATTTACCACGTTGTCTCCCCAAGAGACCACTTGGCACACCAAAAAGACCACCGTTGCTCTCCAGTACAAGATCTTCTTTCCCACCGGTTCCCACTTTTCTCCCCGAGCTCTGTCATTTCCTCCCAGAAATGCCACTTTTCCCTTGGAAATTTCACCTTCTCTTCCAAAAAGAGGAGATTTGCTCCCAGAAATACCCCTTCTCTTACAACTGCCACACGCTTTCTCCCCAAAAAGCCTCCATGACAATGCCAAATGGGACACTTGCAGCCAAGAAGAGGACACCTTCTCTCAGAAAGACCACTTTTCTCCCCAAGAGAGGAGATTTTCTCCCAATTGGATGACATTTGCTGTAAGAAAGACCTGTTTTCTTCCCTCAAGAGGACATTGTCTTTCCCACTGAGGACATTTTCTCCCAGAAGTGCCGCTACTCTGTGAAACACCTCCATTTCCTCCCAAATCTACTCCATGACACGCCTCAGGATGACACTTACTCCCCGATTTGGGGCATTTTCTCCCAGAAATACCACTTCTCTCCCAAAGGGATGGCCTTTTCCCTCTCTAGCATCTGTTTCCTCACCAATACCTGGCATTTTCTCCCAGAAACACCAGCTTTCTCACAGATACATCACCTTCCCCCCCCCACATCAGACCTCTTCTCCCAGAAATACCAGGACTCTGCTGAATATTTCCCATTTCCTCCGGAACATACAGCATTACACTCCGCAAGAGGACAGTTTCTTTCAGAAATGTGGCATTTTATCACAGATACACCATTTTTATGCCCAGTAGAGCTCCTTTTCTCCCAGAAATAGCACTGCTCTTAGGAAGAGCTCCCATTTTCTAACCAAAATGCTGCTTTACACTCCTCAAGATCACACTTACCCCCATCAAGATGGCAGTGTCACAGAAATACCAGCTTCTGCCCCCAAAATGGGACTTTGGCTCTCCAAAACAAGACATTTTCTCCCAGAAATACCAGGACTCTTAGAAATACCTCACGTTTCATCTCAAGAATACTGCTTTCCACTCCTCAAGATCACACTGACTCCCATCACAATGGCCTTTTCTCCCACATACACCAGCTTTCTCCCGAATACACGACATTTTCTCCCACATACACCCGTTTTCTCCCAAAGATGGGACATATTCTCCCAGAAATGCCAGCTTATTCTTTAAAAAACGGCCTTTTTTCCCCAAAATACCAGCTTTCTCACAAACACCTGTCATTTTCCAACCAAGTCTGCTACTATCTCCCAGAAACAGCCGGTTTCCGAGAAATACCTGACGTTTGCTCTCCCAAATACTACTTGACACTCCTCCAGAGGACATTGTCTCCCCTATTTACCACGTTGTCTCCCCAAGAGACCACTTGGCACACCAAAAAGACCACCGTTGCTCTCCAGTACAAGATCTTCTTTCCCACCGGTTCCCACTTTTCTCCCCCAGCTATGTCATTTCCTCCCAGAAATGCCACTTTTCCCTTGGAAATTTCACCTTCTCTTCCAAAAAGAGGAGATTTGCTCCCAGAAATACCCCTTCTCTTACAACTGCCACACGCTTTCTCCCCAAAAAGCCTCCATGACAATGCCAAATGGGACACTTGCAGCCAAGAAGAGGACACCTTCTCTCAGAAAGACCACTTTTCTCCCCAAGAGAGGAGATTTTCTCCCAATTGGATGACATTTGCTGTAAGAAAGACCCGTTTTCTTCCCTCAAGAGGACATTGTCTTTCCCACTGAGGACATTTTCTCCCAGAAGTGCCGCTACTCTGTGAAACACCTCCATTTCCTCCCAAATCTACTCCATGACACGCCTCAGGATGACACTTACTCCCCGATTTGGGGCATTTTCTCCCAGAAATACCACTTCTCTCCCAAAGGGATGGCCTTTTCCCTCTCTAGCATCTGTTTCCTCACCAATACCTGGCATTTTCTCCCAGAAACACCAGCTTTCTCACAGATACATCACCTTCCCCCCCCCACATCAGACCTCTTCTCCCAGAAATACCAGGACTCTGCTGAATATTTCCCATTTCCTCCGGAACATACAGCATTACACTCCGCAAGAGGACAGTTTCTTTCAGAAATGTGGCATTTTATCACAGATACACCATTTTTATGCCCAGTAGAGCTCCTTTTCTCCCAGAAATAGCACTGCTCTTAGGAAGAGCTCCCATTTTCTAACCAAAATGCTGCTTTACACTCCTCAAGATCACACTTACCCCCATCAAGATGGCAGTGTCACAGAAATACCAGCTTCTGCCCCCAAAATGGGACTTTGGCTCTCCAAAACAAGACATTTTCTCCCAGAAATACCAGGACTCTTAGAAATACCTCACGTTTCATCTCAAGAATACTGCTTTCCACTCCTCAAGATCACACTGACTCCCATCACAATGGCCTTTTCTCCCACATACACCAGCTTTCTCCCAAATACACGACATTTTCTCCCACATACACCCGTTTTCTCCCAAAGATGGGACATATTCTCCCAGAAATGCCAGCTTATTCTTTAAAAAACGGCCTTTTTTCCCCAAAATACCAGCTTTCTCACAAACACCTGTCATTTTCCAACCAAGTCTGCTACTATCTCCCAGAAACAGCCGGTTTCCGAGAAATACCTGACGTTTGCTCTCCCAAATACTACTTGACACTCCTCCAGAGGACATTGTCTCCCCTATTTACCACGTTGTCTCCCCAAGAGACCACTTGGCACACCAAAAAGACCACCGTTGCTCTCCAGTACAAGATCTTCTTTCCCACCGGTTCCCACTTTTCTCCCCCAGCTATGTCATTTCCTCCCAGAAATGCCACTTTTCCCTTGGAAATTTCACCTTCTCTTCCAAAAAGAGGAGATTTGCTCCCAGAAATACCCCTTCTCTTACAACTGCCACACGCTTTCTCCCCAAAAAGCCTCCATGACAATGCCAAATGGGACACTTGCAGCCAAGAAGAGGACACCTTCTCTCAGAAAGACCACTTTTCTCCCCAAGAGAGGAGATTTTCTCCCAATTGGATGACATTTGCTGTAAGAAAGACCCGTTTTCTTCCCTCAAGAGGACATTGTCTTTCCCACTGAGGACATTTTCTCCCAGAAGTGCCGCTACTCTGTGAAACACCTCCATTTCCTCCCAAATCTACTCCATGACACGCCTCAGGATGACACTTACTCCCCGATTTGGGGCATTTTCTCCCAGAAATACCACTTCTCTCCCAAAGGGATGGCCTTTTCCCTCTCTAGCATCTGTTTCCTCACCAATACCTGGCATTTTCTCCCAGAAACACCAGCTTTCTCACAGATACATCACCTTCCCCCCCCCACATCAGACCTCTTCTCCCAGAAATACCAGGACTCTGCTGAATATTTCCCATTTCCTCCGGAACATACAGCATTACACTCCGCAAGAGGACAGTTTCTTTCAGAAATGTGGCATTTTATCACAGATACACCATTTTTATGCCCAGTAGAGCTCCTTTTCTCCCAGAAATAGCACTGCTCTTAGGAAGAGCTCCCATTTTCTAACCAAAATGCTGCTTTACACTCCTCAAGATCACACTTACCCCCATCAAGATGGCAGTGTCACAGAAATACCAGCTTCTGCCCCCAAAATGGGACTTTGGCTCTCCAAAACAAGACATTTTCTCCCAGAAATACCAGGACTCTTAGAAATACCTCACGTTTCATCTCAAGAATACTGCTTTCCACTCCTCAAGATCACACTGACTCCCATCACAATGGCCTTTTCTCCCACATACACCAGCTTTCTCCCAAATACACGACATTTTCTCCCACATACACCCGTTTTCTCCCAAAGATGGGACATATTCTCCCAGAAATGCCAGCTTATTCTTTAAAAAACGGCCTTTTTTCCCCAAAATACCAGCTTTCTCACAAACACCTGTCATTTTCCAACCAAGTCTGCTACTATCTCCCAGAAACAGCCGGTTTCCGAGAAATACCTGACGTTTGCTCTCCCAAATACTACTTGACACTCCTCCAGAGGACATTGTCTCCCCTATTTACCACGTTGTCTCCCCAAGAGACCACTTGGCACACCAAAAAGACCACCGTTGCTCTCCAGTACAAGATCTTCTTTCCCACCGGTTCCCACTTTTCTCCCCCAGCTCTGTCATTTCCTCCCAGAAATGCCACTTTTCCCTTGGAAATTTCACCTTCTCTTCCAAAAAGAGGAGATTTGCTCCCAGAAATACCCCTTCTCTTACAACTGCCACACGCTTTCTCCCCAAAAAGCCTCCATGACAATGCCAAATGGGACACTTGCAGCCAAGAAGAGGACACCTTCTCTCAGAAAGACCACTTTTCTCCCCAAGAGAGGAGATTTTCTCCCAATTGGATGACATTTGCTGTAAGAAAGACCCGTTTTCTTCCCTCAAGAGGACATTGTCTTTCCCACTGAGGACATTTTCTCCCAGAAGTGCCGCTACTCTGTGAAACACCTCCATTTCCTCCCAAATCTACTCCATGACACGCCTCAGGATGACACTTACTCCCCGATTTGGGGCATTTTCTCCCAGAAATACCACTTCTCTCCCAAAGGGATGGCCTTTTCCCTCTCTAGCATCTGTTTCCTCACCAATACCTGGCATTTTCTCCCAGAAACACCAGCTTTCTCACAGATACATCACCTTCCCCCCCCCACATCAGACCTCTTCTCCCAGAAATACCAGGACTCTGCTGAATATTTCCCATTTCCTCCGGAACATACAGCATTACACTCCGCAAGAGGACAGTTTCTTTCAGAAATGTGGCATTTTATCACAGATACACCATTTTAATGCCCAGTAGAGCTCCTTTTCTCCCAGAAATAGCACTGCTCTTAGGAAGAGCTCCCATTTTCTAACCAAAATGCTGCTTTACACTCCTCAAGATCACACTTACCCCCATCAAGATGGCAGTGTCACAGAAATACCAGCTTCTGCCCCCAAAATGGGACTTTGGCTCTCCAAAACAAGACATTTTCTCCCAGAAATACCAGGACTCTTAGAAATACCTCACGTTTCATCTCAAGAATACTGCTTTCCACTCCTCAAGATCACACTGACTCCCATCACAATGGCCTTTTCTCCCACATACACCAGCTTTCTCCCAAATACACGACATTTTCTCCCACATACACCCGTTTTCTCCCAAAGATGGGACATATTCTCCCAGAAATGCCAGCTTATTCTTTAAAAAACGGCCTTTTTTTCCCAAAATACCAGCTTTCTCACAAACACCTGTCATTTTCCAACCAAGTCTGCTACTATCTCCCAGAAACAGCCGGTTTCCGAGAAATACCTGACGTTTGCTCTCCCAAATACTACTTGACACTCCTCCAGAGGACATTGTCTCCCCTATTTACCACGTTGTCTCCCCAAGAGACCACTTGGCACACCAAAAAGACCACCGTTGCTCTCCAGTACAAGATCTTCTTTCCCACCGGTTCCCACTTTTCTCCCCCAGCTATGTCATTTCCTCCCAGAAATGCCACTTTTCCCTTGGAAATTTCACCTTCTCTTCCAAAAAGAGGAGATTTGCTCCCAGAAATACCCCTTCTCTTACAACTGCCACACGCTTTCTCCCCAAAAAGCCTCCATGACAATGCCAAATGGGACACTTGCAGCCAAGAAGAGGACACCTTCTCTCAGAAAGACCACTTTTCTCCCCAAGAGAGGAGATTTTCTCCCAATTGGATGACATTTGCTGTAAGAAAGACCCGTTTTCTTCCCTCAAGAGGACATTGTCTTTCCCACTGAGGACATTTTCTCCCAGAAGTGCCGCTACTCTGTGAAACACCTCCATTTCCTCCCAAATCTACTCCATGACACGCCTCAGGATGACACTTACTCCCCGATTTGGGGCATTTTCTCCCAGAAATACCACTTCTCTCCCAAAGGGATGGCCTTTTCCCTCTCTAGCATCTGTTTCCTCACCAATACCTGGCATTTTCTCCCAGAAACACCAGCTTTCTCACAGATACATCACCTTCCCCCCCCCACATCAGACCTCTTCTCCCAGAAATACCAGGACTCTGCTGAATATTTCCCATTTCCTCCGGAACATACAGCATTACACTCCGCAAGAGGACAGTTTCTTTCAGAAATGTGGCATTTTATCACAGATACACCATTTTAATGCCCAGTAGAGCTCCTTTTCTCCCAGAAATAGCACTGCTCTTAGGAAGAGCTCCCATTTTCTAACCAAAATGCTGCTTTACACTCCTCAAGATCACACTTACCCCCATCAAGATGGCAGTGTCACAGAAATACCAGCTTCTGCCCCCAAAATGGGACTTTGGCTCTCCAAAACAAGACATTTTCTCCCAGAAATACCAGGACTCTTAGAAATACCTCACGTTTCATCTCAAGAATACTGCTTTCCACTCCTCAAGATCACACTGACTCCCATCACAATGGCCTTTTCTCCCACATACACCAGCTTTCTCCCAAATACACGACATTTTCTCCCACATACACCCGTTTTCTCCCAAAGATGGGACATATTCTCCCAGAAATGCCAGCTTATTCTTTAAAAAACGGCCTTTTTTCCCCAAAATACCAGCTTTCTCACAAACACCTGTCATTTTCCAACCAAGTCTGCTACTATCTCCCAGAAACAGCCGGTTTCCGAGAAATACCTGACGTTTGCTCTCCCAAATACTACTTGACACTCCTCCAGAGGACATTGTCTCCCCTATTTACCACGTTGTCTCCCCAAGAGACCACTTGGCACACCAAAAAGACCACCGTTGCTCTCCAGTACAAGATCTTCTTTCCCACCGGTTCCCACTTTTCTCCCCCAGCTCTGTCATTTCCTCCCAGAAATGCCACTTTTCCCTTGGAAATTTCACCTTCTCTTCCAAAAAGAGGAGATTTGCTCCCAGAAATACCCCTTCTCTTACAACTGCCACACGCTTTCTCCCCAAAAAGCCTCCATGACAATGCCAAATGGGACACTTGCAGCCAAGAAGAGGACACCTTCTCTCAGAAAGACCACTTTTCTCCCCAAGAGAGGAGATTTTCTCCCAATTGGATGACATTTGCTGTAAGAAAGACCCGTTTTCTTCCCTCAAGAGGACATTGTCTTTCCCACTGAGGACATTTTCTCCCAGAAGTGCCGCTACTCTGTGAAACACCTCCATTTCCTCCCAAATCTACTCCATGACACGCCTCAGGATGACACTTACTCCCCGATTTGGGGCATTTTCTCCCAGAAATACCACTTCTCTCCCAAAGGGATGGCCTTTTCCCTCTCTAGCATCTGTTTCCTCACCAATACCTGGCATTTTCTCCCAGAAACACCAGCTCTCTCACAGATACATCACCTTCCCCCCCCCACATCAGACCTCTTCTCCCAGAAATACCAGGACTCTGCTGAATATTTCCCATTTCCTCCGGAACATACAGCATTACACTCCGCAAGAGGACAGTTTCTTTCAGAAATGTGGCATTTTATCACAGATACACCATTTTTATGCCCAGTAGAGCTCCTTTTCTCCCAGAAATAGCACTGCTCTTAGGAAGAGCTCCCATTTTCTAACCAAAATGCTGCTTTACACTCCTCAAGATCACACTTACCCCCATCAAGATGGCAGTGTCACAGAAATACCAGCTTCTGCCCCCAAAATGGGACTTTGGCTCTCCAAAACAAGACATTTTCTCCCAGAAATACCAGGACTCTTAGAAATACCTCACGTTTCATCTCAAGAATACTGCTTTCCACTCCTCAAGATCACACTGACTCCCATCACAATGGCCTTTTCTCCCACATACACCAGCTTTCTCCCAAATACACGACATTTTCTCCCACATACACCCGTTTTCTCCCAAAGATGGGACATATTCTCCCAGAAATGCCAGCTTATTCTTTAAAAAACGGCCTTTTTTCCCCAAAATACCAGCTTTCTCACAAACACCTGTCATTTTCCAACCAAGTCTGCTACTATCTCCCAGAAACAGCCGGTTTCCGAGAAATACCTGACGTTTGCTCTCCCAAATACTACTTGACACTCCTCCAGAGGACATTGTCTCCCCTATTTACCACGTTGTCTCCCCAAGAGACCACTTGGCACACCAAAAAGACCACCGTTGCTCTCCAGTACAAGATCTTCTTTCCCACCGGTTCCCACTTTTCTCCCCCAGCTATGTCATTTCCTCCCAGAAATGCCACTTTTCCCTTGGAAATTTCACCTTCTCTTCCAAAAAGAGGAGATTTGCTCCCAGAAATACCCCTTCTCTTACAACTGCCACACGCTTTCTCCCCAAAAAGCCTCCATGACAATGCCAAATGGGACACTTGCAGCCAAGAAGAGGACACCTTCTCTCAGAAAGACCACTTTTCTCCCCAAGAGAGGAGATTTTCTCCCAATTGGATGACATTTGCTGTAAGAAAGACCTGTTTTCTTCCCTCAAGAGGACATTGTCTTTCCCACTGAGGACATTTTCTCCCAGAAGTGCCGCTACTCTGTGAAACACCTCCATTTCCTCCCAAATCTACTCCATGACACGCCTCAGGATGACACTTACTCCCCGATTTGGGGCATTTTCTCCCAGAAATACCACTTCTCTCCCAAAGGGATGGCCTTTTCCCTCTCTAGCATCTGTTTCCTCACCAATACCTGGCATTTTCTCCCAGAAACACCAGCTTTCTCACAGATACATCACCTTCCCCCCCCCACATCAGACCTCTTCTCCCAGAAATACCAGGACTCTGCTGAATATTTCCCATTTCCTCCGGAACATACAGCATTACACTCCGCAAGAGGACAGTTTCTTTCAGAAATGTGGCATTTTATCACAGATACACCATTTTTATGCCCAGTAGAGCTCCTTTTCTCCCAGAAATAGCACTGCTCTTAGGAAGAGCTCCCATTTTCTAACCAAAATGCTGCTTTACACTCCTCAAGATCACACCCCCATCAAGATGGCAGTGTCACAGAAATACCAGCTTCTGCCCCCAAAATGGGACTTTGGCTCTCCAAAACAAGACATTTTCTCCCAGAAATACCAGGACTCTTAGAAATACCTCACGTTTCATCTCAAGAATACTGCTTTCCACTCCTCAAGATCACACTGACTCCCATCACAATGGCCTTTTCTCCCACATACACCAGCTTTCTCCCAAATACACGACATTTTCTCCCACATACACCCGTTTTCTCCCAAAGATGGGACATATTCTCCCAGAAATGCCAGCTTATTCTTTAAAAAATGGCCTTTTTTCCCAAAATACCAGCTTTCTCACAAACACCTGTCATTTTCCAACCAAGTCTGCTACTATCTCCCAGAAACAGCCGGTTTCCGAGAAATACCTGACGTTTGCTCTCCCAAATACTACTTGACACTCCTCCAGAGGACATTGTCTCCCCTATTTACCACGTTGTCTCCCCAAGAGACCACTTGGCACACCAAAAAGACCACCGTTGCTCTCCAGTACAAGATCTTCTTTCCCACCGGTTCCCACTTTTCTCCCCCAGCTATGTCATTTCCTCCCAGAAATGCCACTTTTCCCTTGGAAATTTCACCTTCTCTTCCAAAAAGAGGAGATTTGCTCCCAGAAATACCCCTTCTCTTACAACTGCCACACGCTTTCTCCCCAAAAAGCCTCCATGACAATGCCAAATGGGACACTTGCAGCCAAGAAGAGGACACCTTCTCTCAGAAAGACCACTTTTCTCCCCAAGAGAGGAGATTTTCTCCCAATTGGATGACATTTGCTGTAAGAAAGACCTGTTTTCTTCCCTCAAGAGGACATTGTCTTTCCCACTGAGGACATTTTCTCCCAGAAGTGCCGCTACTCTGTGAAACACCTCCATTTCCTCCCAAATCTACTCCATGACACGCCTCAGGATGACACTTACTCCCCGATTTGGGGCATTTTCTCCCAGAAATACCACTTCTCTCCCAAAGGGATGGCCTTTTCCCTCTCTAGCATCTGTTTCCTCACCAATACCTGGCATTTTCTCCCAGAAACACCAGCTTTCTCACAGATACATCACCTTCCCCCCCCACATCAGACCTCTTCTCCCAGAAATACCAGGACTCTGCTGAATATTTCCCATTTCCTCCGGAACATACAGCATTACACTCCGCAAGAGGACAGTTTCTTTCAGAAATGTGGCATTTTATCACAGATACACCATTTTTATGCCCAGTAGAGCTCCTTTTCTCCCAGAAATAGCACTGCTCTTAGGAAGAGCTCCCACTTTCTAACCAAAATGCTGCTTTACACTCCTCAAGATCACACTTACCCCCATCAAGATGGCAGTGTCACAGAAATACCAGCTTCTGCCCCCAAAATGGGACTTTGGCTCTCCAAAACAAGACATTTTCTCCCAGAAATACCAGGACTCTTAGAAATACCTCACGTTTCATCTCAAGAATACTGCTTTCCACTCCTCAAGATCACACTGACTCCCATCACAATGGCCTTTTCTCCCACATACACCAGCTTTCTCCCAAATACACGACATTTTCTCCCACATACACCCGTTTTCTCCCAAAGATGGGACATATTCTCCCAGAAATGCCAGCTTATTCTTTAAAAAACGGCCTTTTTTTCCCAAAATACCAGCTTTCTCACAAACACCTGTCATTTTCCAACCAAGTCTGCTACTATCTCCCAGAAACAGCCGGTTTCCGAGAAATACCTGACGTTTGCTCTCCCAAATACTACTTGACACTCCTCCAGAGGACATTGTCTCCCCTATTTACCACGTTGTCTCCCCAAGAGACCACTTGGCACACCAAAAAGACCACCGTTGCTCTCCAGTACAAGTTCTTCTTTCCCACCGGTTCCCACTTTTCTCCCCCAGCTATGTCATTTCCTCCCAGAAATGCCACTTTTCCCTTGGAAATTTCACCTTCTCTTCCAAAAAGAGGAGATTTGCTCCCAGAAATACCCCTTCTCTTACAACTGCCACACGCTTTCTCCCCAAAAAGCCTCCATGACAATGCCAAATGGGACACTTGCAGCCAAGAAGAGGACACCTTCTCTCAGAAAGACCACTTTTCTCCCCAAGAGAGGAGATTTTCTCCCAATTGGATGACATTTGCTGTAAGAAAGACCCGTTTTCTTCCCTCAAGAGGACATTGTCTTTCCCACTGAGGACATTTTCTCCCAGAAGTGCCGCTACTCTGTGAAACACCTCCATTTCCTCCCAAATCTACTCCATGACACGCCTCAGGATGACACTTACTCCCCGATTTGGGGCATTTTCTCCCAGAAATACCACTTCTCTCCCAAAGGGATGGCCTTTTCCCTCTCTAGCATCTGTTTCCTCACCAATACCTGGCATTTTCTCCCAGAAACACCAGCTCTCTCACAGATACATCACCTTCCCCCCCCCACATCAGACCTCTTCTCCCAGAAATACCAGGACTCTGCTGAATATTTCCCATTTCCTCCGGAACATACAGCATTACACTCCGCAAGAGGACAGTTTCTTTCAGAAATGTGGCATTTTATCACAGATACACCATTTTTATGCCCAGTAGAGCTCCTTTTCTCCCAGAAATAGCACTGCTCTTAGGAAGAGCTCCCATTTTCTAACCAAAATGCTGCTTTACACTCCTCAAGATCACACTTACCCCCATCAAGATGGCAGTGTCACAGAAATACCAGCTTCTGCCCCCAAAATGGGACTTTGGCTCTCCAAAACAAGACATTTTCTCCCAGAAATACCAGGACTCTTAGAAATACCTCACGTTTCATCTCAAGAATACTGCTTTCCACTCCTCAAGATCACACTGACTCCCATCACAATGGCCTTTTCTCCCACATACACCAGCTTTCTCCCAAATACACGACATTTTCTCCCACATACACCCGTTTTCTCCCAAAGATGGGACATATTCTCCCAGAAATGCCAGCTTATTCTTTAAAAAACGGCCTTTTTTCCCCAAAATACCAGCTTTCTCACAAACACCTGTCATTTTCCAACCAAGTCTGCTACTATCTCCCAGAAACAGCCGGTTTCCGAGAAATACCTGACGTTTGCTCTCCCAAATACTACTTGACACTCCTCCAGAGGACATTGTCTCCCCTATTTACCACGTTGTCTCCCCAAGAGACCACTTGGCACACCAAAAAGACCACCGTTGCTCTCCAGTACAAGATCTTCTTTCCCACCGGTTCCCACTTTTCTCCCCCAGCTATGTCATTTCCTCCCAGAAATGCCACTTTTCCCTTGGAAATTTCACCTTCTCTTCCAAAAAGAGGAGATTTGCTCCCAGAAATACCCCTTCTCTTACAACTGCCACACGCTTTCTCCCCAAAAAGCCTCCATGACAATGCCAAATGGGACACTTGCAGCCAAGAAGAGGACACCTTCTCTCAGAAAGACCACTTTTCTCCCCAAGAGAGGAGATTTTCTCCCAATTGGATGACATTTGCTGTAAGAAAGACCTGTTTTCTTCCCTCAAGAGGACATTGTCTTTCCCACTGAGGACATTTTCTCCCAGAAGTGCCGCTACTCTGTGAAACACCTCCATTTCCTCCCAAATCTACTCCATGACACGCCTCAGGATGACACTTACTCCCCGATTTGGGGCATTTTCTCCCAGAAATACCACTTCTCTCCCAAAGGGATGGCCTTTTCCCTCTCTAGCATCTGTTTCCTCACCAATACCTGGCATTTTCTCCCAGAAACACCAGCTTTCTCACAGATACATCACCTTCCCCCCCCCACATCAGACCTCTTCTCCCAGAAATACCAGGACTCTGCTGAATATTTCCCATTTCCTCCGGAACATACAGCATTACACTCCGCAAGAGGACAGTTTCTTTCAGAAATGTGGCATTTTATCACAGATACACCATTTTTATGCCCAGTAGAGCTCCTTTTCTCCCAGAAATAGCACTGCTCTTAGGAAGAGCTCCCATTTTCTAACCAAAATGCTGCTTTACACTCCTCAAGATCACACTTACCCCCATCAAGATGGCAGTGTCACAGAAATACCAGCTTCTGCCCCCAAAATGGGACTTTGGCTCTCCAAAACAAGACATTTTCTCCCAGAAATACCAGGACTCTTAGAAATACCTCACGTTTCATCTCAAGAATACTGCTTTCCACTCCTCAAGATCACACTGACTCCCATCACAATGGCCTTTTCTCCCACATACACCAGCTTTCTCCCAAATACACGACATTTTCTCCCACATACACCCGTTTTCTCCCAAAGATGGGACATATTCTCCCAGAAATGCCAGCTTATTCTTTAAAAAATGGCCTTTTTTCCCAAAATACCAGCTTTCTCACAAACACCTGTCATTTTCCAACCAAGTCTGCTACTATCTCCCAGAAACAGCCGGTTTCCGAGAAATACCTGACGTTTGCTCTCCCAAATACTACTTGACACTCCTCCAGAGGACATTGTCTCCCCTATTTACCACGTTGTCTCCCCAAGAGACCACTTGGCACACCAAAAAGACCACCGTTGCTCTCCAGTACAAGATCTTCTTTCCCACCGGTTCCCACTTTTCTCCCCCAGCTATGTCATTTCCTCCCAGAAATGCCACTTTTCCCTTGGAAATTTCACCTTCTCTTCCAAAAAGAGGAGATTTGCTCCCAGAAATACCCCTTCTCTTACAACTGCCACACGCTTTCTCCCCAAAAAGCCTCCATGACAATGCCAAATGGGACACTTGCAGCCAAGAAGAGGACACCTTCTCTCAGAAAGACCACTTTTCTCCCCAAGAGAGGAGATTTTCTCCCAATTGGATGACATTTGCTGTAAGAAAGACCTGTTTTCTTCCCTCAAGAGGACATTGTCTTTCCCACTGAGGACATTTTCTCCCAGAAGTGCCGCTACTCTGTGAAACACCTCCATTTCCTCCCAAATCTACTCCATGACACGCCTCAGGATGACACTTACTCCCCGATTTGGGGCATTTTCTCCCAGAAATACCACTTCTCTCCCAAAGGGATGGCCTTTTCCCTCTCTAGCATCTGTTTCCTCACCAATACCTGGCATTTTCTCCCAGAAACACCAGCTTTCTCACAGATACATCACCTTCCCCCCCCACATCAGACCTCTTCTCCCAGAAATACCAGGACTCTGCTGAATATTTCCCATTTCCTCCGGAACATACAGCATTACACTCCGCAAGAGGACAGTTTCTTTCAGAAATGTGGCATTTTATCACAGATACACCATTTTTATGCCCAGTAGAGCTCCTTTTCTCCCAGAAATAGCACTGCTCTTAGGAAGAGCTCCCACTTTCTAACCAAAATGCTGCTTTACACTCCTCAAGATCACACTTACCCCCATCAAGATGGCAGTGTCACAGAAATACCAGCTTCTGCCCCCAAAATGGGACTTTGGCTCTCCAAAACAAGACATTTTCTCCCAGAAATACCAGGACTCTTAGAAATACCTCACGTTTCATCTCAAGAATACTGCTTTCCACTCCTCAAGATCACACTGACTCCCATCACAATGGCCTTTTCTCCCACATACACCAGCTTTCTCCCAAATACACGACATTTTCTCCCACATACACCCGTTTTCTCCCAAAGATGGGACATATTCTCCCAGAAATGCCAGCTTATTCTTTAAAAAACGGCCTTTTTTTCCCAAAATACCAGCTTTCTCACAAACACCTGTCATTTTCCAACCAAGTCTGCTACTATCTCCCAGAAACAGCCGGTTTCCGAGAAATACCTGACGTTTGCTCTCCCAAATACTACTTGACACTCCTCCAGAGGACATTGTCTCCCCTATTTACCACGTTGTCTCCCCAAGAGACCACTTGGCACACCAAAAAGACCACCGTTGCTCTCCAGTACAAGTTCTTCTTTCCCACCGGTTCCCACTTTTCTCCCCCAGCTATGTCATTTCCTCCCAGAAATGCCACTTTTCCCTTGGAAATTTCACCTTCTCTTCCAAAAAGAGGAGATTTGCTCCCAGAAATACCCCTTCTCTTACAACTGCCACACGCTTTCTCCCCAAAAAGCCTCCATGACAATGCCAAATGGGACACTTGCAGCCAAGAAGAGGACACCTTCTCTCAGAAAGACCACTTTTCTCCCCAAGAGAGGAGATTTTCTCCCAATTGGATGACATTTGCTGTAAGAAAGACCCGTTTTCTTCCCTCAAGAGGACATTGTCTTTCCCACTGAGGACATTTTCTCCCAGAAGTGCCGCTACTCTGTGAAACACCTCCATTTCCTCCCAAATCTACTCCATGACACGCCTCAGGATGACACTTACTCCCCGATTTGGGGCATTTTCTCCCAGAAATACCACTTCTCTCCCAAAGGGATGGCCTTTTCCCTCTCTAGCATCTGTTTCCTCACCAATACCTGGCATTTTCTCCCAGAAACACCAGCTTTCTCACAGATACATCACCTTCCCCCCCCCACATCAGACCTCTTCTCCCAGAAATATGGCATTTGTTCACAGACATACTCTTTCAAGGTAATACCAGGTTTCATAAAAATACCTCATTATTTCTCCATGAAGTTCGTTAGCAAGATGACACTTTCACCCTAAATAGGAGATTTTCTCTCAGAAATGTATGCTTCCCCCTCACAGAACGGCATCTTCTCCACAAATTAGGACATTATCTCCCCGAAATACCACATTTCTCCAATCCAATGACATTATCTCTACGGAGAGTTTGCAGTTGCTGCCCGTTAAATCGCTTTTCTCCCCGAATACCACTTTCAGACTTCAACAGCGGTCTTGTCGGATGCCGAGAAAGGGCGACTTCAGCCGGATGCTTTTCTCGGACGAGCGGCTTCTTCTGCGCACATCCCAAAGGAGTGGTTCTGACTTCTCCTTGTGTCCATGCATTCTGCACTACGCTTCTCTCTCATTCTTAACCCTTGATTCCTAGGGACATTTCGTTTTTCTCTGTTTTTCCGATGCTACACTTCAGCATTCTGTGACGAACATAGTAGAAGGGAAAAGCCCCTCTAATAAGGCAGCTAGAAGTTCCAGGAGAGACACACGTTGTGCTTTCAGAGAGGACGTTACAGAAAGTCGAGAGATGTGGATTCTTTCCTGCGGAGAAAAAAACCCCTGTTTTCAGGAAATGCAGTATTCTGAAATCGCACGTTCTCGGCATAGCAATTTCGCTATTTCGCTCTCGTGGGTGGACAGCGCCACTCTCTGTTAACCGCTTCGGAGAGTTTGCAGTTGCTGGCCGTTAAATCGCTTTTCTCCCCGAATACCACTTTCAGACTTCAACAGCGGTCTCGTCTCTCTCGCATGCCGAGAAAGAGCGACTTCAGCCGGATGCTTTTCTCGGACGAGCGGCTTCTTCTGCGCACATCGCAAAGGAGCGGTTCTTGTCTTCTCCTTGTGTCCATGCATTCTGCACTACGCTTCTCTCTCATTCTTATGCCTTTCCGTTGATTCCTAGGGACATTTCGTTTTTCTCTGTTTTTCCGATGCTACACTTCAGCATTCTGTGACGAACAGAGTGGAAGGGAAAAGCCCCTCTAATAAGGCAGCTAGAAGTTCCAGGAGAGACACACGTTGTGCTTTCAGAGAGGACGTTACAGAAAGTCGAGAGATGTGGATTCTTTCCTGCGGAGAAAAAACCCCCTGTTTTCAGGAAATGCAGTATTCTGAAATCGCACGTTCTCGGCATAGCAATTTCGCTATTTCGCTCTCGTGGGTGGACAGCGCCACTCTCTGTTAACTGCTTCGGAGAGTTTGCAGTTGCTGGCCGTTAAATCGCGGTTCTCCCCGAATGCCGCTGTGTGCCTTCAGCAGCGGCTCGTCTCTCTCGCATGCCGAGAAAGAGCGACTTCAGCCGGATGCTTTTCTCGGACGAGCGGCTTCTTCTGCGCACATCGCAAAGGAGCGGTTCTTGTCTTCTCCTTGTGTCCATGCATTCTGCACTACGCTTCTCTCTCATTCTTATGCCTTTCCGTTGATTCCTAGGGACATTTCGTTTTTCTCTGTTTTTCCGATGCTACACTTCAGCATTCTGTGACGAACAGAGTGGAAGGGAAAAGCCCCTCTAATAAGGCAGCTAGAAGTTCCAGGAGCGACACACGTTGTGCTTTCAGAGAGGACGTTACAGAAAGTCGAGAGATGTGGATTCTTTCCTGCGGAGAAAAAACCCCCTGTTTTCAGGAAATGCAGTATTCTGAAATCGCACGTTCTCGGCATAGCAATTTCGCTATTTCGCTCTCGTGGGTGGACGGCGCCACTCTCTGTTAACCGCTTCGGAGAGTTTGCAGTTGCTGGCCGAGAAATCGCGGTTCTCCCCGAATGCCGCTGTGTGCCTTCAGCAGCGGCTCGTCTCTCTCGCATGCCGAGAAAGAGCGACTTCAGCCGGATGCTTTTCTCGGACGAGCGGCTTCTTCTGCGCACATCGCAAAGGAGCGGTTCTTGTCTTCTCCTTGTGTCCATGCATTCTGCACTACGCTTCTCTCTCATTCTTAACCCTTGATTCCTAGGGACATTTCGTTTTTCTCTGTTTTTCCGATGCTACACTTCAGCATTCTGTGACGAACAGAGTGGAAGGGAAAAGCCCCTCTAATAAGGCAGCTAGAAGTTCCAGGAGAGACACACGTTGTGCTTTCAGAGAGGACGTTACAGAAAGTCGAGAGATGTGGATTCTTTCCTGCGGAGAAAAAACCCCCTGTTTTCAGGAAATGCAGTATTCTGAAATCGCACGTTCTCGGCATAGCAATTTCGCTATTTCGCTCTCGTGGGTGGACGGCGCCACTCTCTGTTAACCGCTTCGGAGAGTTTGCAGTTGCTGGCCGAGAAATCGCGGTTCTCCCCGAATGCCGCTGTGTGCCTTCAGCAGCGGCTCGTCTCTCTCGCATGCCGAGAAAGAGCGACTTCAGCCGGATGCTTTTCTCGGACGAGCGGCTTCTTCTGCGCACATCGCAAAGGAGCGGTTCTTGTCTTCTCCTTGTGTCCATGCATTCTGCACTACGCTTCTCTCTCATTCTTATGCCTTTCCGTTGATTCCTAGGGACATTTCGTTTTTCTCTGTTTTTCCGATGCTACACTTCAGCATTCTGTGACGAACAGAGTGGAAGGGAAAAGCCCCTCTAATAAGGCAGCTAGAAGTTCCAGGAGAGACACACGTTGTGCTTTCAGAGAGGACGTTACAGAAAGTCGAGAGATGTGGATTCTTTCCTGCGGAGAAAAAACCCCCTGTTTTCAGGAAATGCAGTATTCTGAAATCGCACGTTCTCGGCATAGCAATTTCGCTATTTCGCTCTCGTGGGTGGACGGCGCCACTCTCTGTTAACCGCTTCGGAGAGTTTGCAGTTGCTGGCCGAGAAATCGCGGTTCTCCCCGAATGCCGCTGTGTGCCTTCAGCAGCGGTCTCGTCTCTCTCGCATGCCGAGAAAGAGCGACTTCAGCCGGATGCTTTTCTCGGACGAGCGCCTTCTTCTGCGCACATCGCAAAGGAGCGGTTCTTGTCTTCTCCTTGTGTCCATGCATTCTGCACTACGCTTCTCTCTCATTCTTATGCCTTTCCGTTGATTCCTAGGGACATTTCGTTTTTCTCTGTTTTTCCGATGCTACACTTCAGCATTCTGTGACGAACATAGTAGAAGGGAAAAGCCCCTCTAATAAGGCAGCTAGAAGTTCCAGGAGAGACACACGTTGTGCTTTCAGAGAGGACGTTACAGAAAGTCGAGAGATGTGGATTCTTTCCTGCGGAGAAAAAAACCCCTGTTTTCAGGAAATGCAGTATTCTGAAATCGCACGTTCTCGGCATAGCAATTTCGCTATTTCGCTCTCGTGGGTGGACAGCGCCACTCTCTGTTAACCGCTTCGGAGAGTTTGCAGTTGCTGGCCGTTAAATCGCGGTTCTCCCCGAATGCCGCTTTGTGCCTTCAGCAGCGGTCTCGTCTTTCTCGCATGCCGAGAAAGAGCGACTTCAGCCGGATGCTTTTCTCGGACGAGCGCCTTCTTCTGCGCACATCGCAAAGGAGCGGTTCTTGTCTTCTCCTTGTGTCCATGCATTCTGCACTACGCTTCTCTCTCATTCTTATGCCTTTCCGTTGATTCCTAGGGACATTTCGTTTTTCTCTGTTTTTCCGATGCTACACTTCAGCATTCTGTGACGAACAGAGTGGAAGGGAAAAGCCCCTCTAATAAGGCAGCTAGAAGTTCCAGGAGAGACACACGTTGTGCTTTCAGAGAGGACGTTACAGAAAGTCGAGAGATGTGGATTCTTTCCTGCGGAGAAAAAACCCCCTGTTTTCAGGAAATGCAGTATTCTGAAATCGCACGTTCTCGGCATAGCAATTTCGCTATTTCGCTCTCGTGGGTGGACGGCGCCACTCTCTGTTAACCGCTTCGGAGAGTTTGCAGTTGCTGGCCGAGAAATCGCGGTTCTCCCCGAATGCCGCTGTGTGCCTTCAGCAGCGGTCTCGTCTCTCTCGCATGCCGAGAAAGAGCGACTTCAGCCGGATGCTTTTCTCGGACGAGCGGCTTCTTCTGCGCACATCGCAAAGGAGCGGTTCTTGTCTTCTCCTTGTGTCCATGCATTCTGCACTACGCTTCTCTCTCATTCTTATGCCTTTCCGTTGATTCCTAGGGACATTTCGTTTTTCTCTGTTTTTCCGATGCTACACTTCAGCATTCTGTGACGAACATAGTAGAAGGGAAAAGCCCCTCTAATAAGGCAGCTAGAAGTTCCAGGAGAGACACACGTTGTGCTTTCAGAGAGGACGTTACAGAAAGTCGAGAGATGTGGATTCTTTCCTGCGGAGAAAAAACCCCCTGTTTTCAGGAAATGCAGTATTCTGAAATCGCACGTTCTCGGCATAGCAATTTCGCTATTTCGCTCTCGTGGGTGGACGGCGCCACTCTCTGTTAACCGCTTCGGAGAGTTTGCAGTTGCTGGCCGAGAAATCGCGGTTCTCCCCGAATGCCGCTGTGTGCCTTCAGCAGCGGCTCGTCTCTCTCGCATGCCGAGAAAGAGCGACTTCAGCCGGCTGCTTTTCTCGGACGAGCGGCTTCTTCTGCGCACATCGCAAAGGAGCGGTTCTTGTCTTCTCCTTGTGTCCATGCATTCTGCACTACGCTTCTCTCTCATTCTTATGCCTTTCCGTTGATTCCTAGGGACATTTCGTTTTTCTCTGTTTTTCCGATGCTACACTTCAGCATTCTGTGACGAACAGAGTGGAAGGGAAAAGCCCCTCTAATAAGGCAGCTAGAAGTTCCAGGAGCGACACACGTTGTGCTTTCAGAGAGGACGTTACAGAAAGTCGAGAGATGTGGATTCTTTCCTGCGGAGAAAAAACCCCCTGTTTTCAGGAAATGCAGTATTCTGAAATCGCACGTTCTCGGCATAGCAATTTCGCTATTTCGCTCTCGTGGGTGGACGGCGCCACTCTCTGTTAACCGCTTCGGAGAGTTTGCAGTTGCTGGCCGAGAAATCGCGGTTCTCCCCGAATGCCGCTGTGTGCCTTCAGCAGCGGCTCGTCTCTCTCGCATGCCGAGAAAGAGCGACTTCAGCCGGATGCTTTTCTCGGACGAGCGGCTTCTTCTGCGCACATCGCAAAGGAGCGGTTCTTGTCTTCTCCTTGTGTCCATGCATTCTGCACTACGCTTCTCTCTCATTCTTATGCCTTTCCGTTGATTCCTAGGGACATTTCGTTTTTCTCTGTTTTTCCGATGCTACACTTCAGCATTCTGTGACGAACAGAGTGGAAGGGAAAAGCCCCTCTAATAAGGCAGCTAGAAGTTCCAGGAGCGACACACGTTGTGCTTTCAGAGAGGACGTTACAGAAAGTCGAGAGATGTGGATTCTTTCCTGCGGAGAAAAAACCCCCTGTTTTCAGGAAATGCAGTATTCTGAAATCGCACGTTCTCGGCATAGCAATTTCGCTATTTCGCTCTCGTGGGTGGACGGCGCCACTCTCTGTTAACCGCTTCGGAGAGTTTGCAGTTGCTGGCCGAGAAATCGCGGTTCTCCCCGAATGCCGCTGTGTGCCTTCAGCAGCGGTCTCGTCTCTCTCGCATGCCGAGAAAGAGCGACTTCAGCCGGATGCTTTTCTCGGACGAGCGGCTTCTTCTGCGCACATCGCAAAGGAGCGGTTCTTGTCTTCTCCTTGTGTCCATGCATTCTGCACTACGCTTCTCTCTCATTCTTATGCCTTTCCGTTGATTCCTAGGGACATTTCGTTTTTCTCTGTTTTTCCGATGCTACACTTCAGCATTCTGTGACGAACATAGTAGAAGGGAAAAGCCCCTCTAATAAGGCAGCTAGAATTTCCAGGAGAGACACACGTTGTGCTTTCAGAGAGGACGTTACAGAAAGTCGAGAGATGTGGATTCTTTCCTGCGGAGAAAAAACCCCCTGTTTTCAGGAAATGCAGTATTCTGAAATCGCACGTTCTCGGCATAGCAATTTCGCTATTTCGCTCTCGTGGGTGGACAGCGCCACTCTCTGTTAACCGCTTCGGAGAGTTTGCAGTTGCTGGCCGAGAAATCGCGGTTCTCCCCGAATGCCGCTTTGTGCCTTCAGCAGCGGTCTCGTCTTTCTCGCATGCCGAGAAAGAGCGACTTCAGCCGGATGCTTTTCTCGGACGAGCGGCTTCTTCTGCGCACATCGCAAAGGAGCGGTTCTTGTCTTCTCCTTGTGTCCATGCATTCTGCACTACGCTTCTCTCTCATTCTTATGCCTTTCCGTTGATTCCTAGGGACATTTCGTTTTTCTCTGTTTTTCCGATGCTACACTTCAGCATTCTGTGACGAACAGAGTGGAAGGGAAAAGCCCCTCTAATAAGGCAGCTAGAAGTTCCAGGAGAGACACACGTTGTGCTTTCAGAGAGGACGTTACAGAAAGTCGAGAGATGTGGATTCTTTCCTGCGGAGAAAAAACCCCCTGTTTTCAGGAAATGCAGTATTCTGAAATCGCACGTTCTCGGCATAGCAATTTCGCTATTTCGCTCTCGTGGGTGGACGGCGCCACTCTCTGTTAACCGCTTCGGAGAGTTTGCAGTTGCTGGCCGAGAAATCGCGGTTCTCCCCGAATGCCGCTGTGTGCCTTCAGCAGCGGTCTCGTCTCTCTCGCATGCCGAGAAAGAGCGACTTCAGCCGGATGCTTTTCTCGGACGAGCGGCTTCTTCTGCGCACATCGCAAAGGAGCGGTTCTTGTCTTCTCCTTGTGTCCATGCATTCTGCACTACGCTTCTCTCTCATTCTTATGCCTTTCCGTTGATTCCTAGGGACATTTCGTTTTTCTCTGTTTTTCCGATGCTACACTTCAGCATTCTGTGACGAACATAGTAGAAGGGAAAAGCCCCTCTAATAAGGCAGCTAGAAGTTCCAGGAGAGACACACGTTGTGCTTTCAGAGAGGACGTTACAGAAAGTCGAGAGATGTGGATTCTTTCCTGCGGAGAAAAAACCCCCTGTTTTCAGGAAATGCAGTATTCTGAAATCGCACGTTCTCGGCATAGCAATTTCGCTATTTCGCTCTCGTGGGTGGACAGCGCCACTCTCTGTTAACCGCTTCGGAGAGTTTGCAGTTGCTGGCCGTTAAATCGCGGTTCTCCCCGAATGCCGCTTTGTGCCTTCAACAGCGGTCTCGTCTTTCTCGCATGCCGAGAAAGAGCGACTTCAGCCGGATGCTTTTCTCGGACGAGCGGCTTCTTCTGCGCACATCGCAAAGGAGCGGTTCTTGTCTTCTCCTTGTGTCCATGCATTCTGCACTACGCTTCTCTCTCATTCTTATGCCTTTCCGTTGATTCCTAGGGACATTTCGTTTTTCTCTGTTTTTCCGATGCTACACTTCAGCATTCTGTGACGAACAGAGTGGAAGGGAAAAGCCCCTCTAATAAGGCAGCTAGAAGTTCCAGGAGAGACACACGTTGTGCTTTCAGAGAGGACGTTACAGAAAGTCGAGAGATGTGGATTCTTTCCTGCGGAGAAAAAACCCCCTGTTTTCAGGAAATGCAGTATTCTGAAATCGCACGTTCTCGGCATAGCAATTTCGCTATTTCGCTCTCGTGGGTGGACGGCGCCACTCTCTGTTAACCGCTTCGGAGAGTTTGCAGTTGCTGGCCGAGAAATCGCGGTTCTCCCCGAATGCCGCTGTGTGCCTTCAGCAGCGGCTCGTCTCTCTCGCATGCCGAGAAAGAGCGACTTCAGCCGGATGCTTTTCTCGGACGAGCGGCTTCTTCTGCGCACATCGCAAAGGAGCGGTTCTTGTCTTCTCCTTGTGTCCATGCATTCTGCACTACGCTTCTCTCTCATTCTTATGCCTTTCCGTTGATTCCTAGGGACATTTCGTTTTTCTCTGTTTTTCCGATGCTACACTTCAGCATTCTGTGACGAACAGAGTGGAAGGGAAAAGCCCCTCTAATAAGGCAGCTAGAAGTTCCAGGAGCGACACACGTTGTGCTTTCAGAGAGGACGTTACAGAAAGTCGAGAGATGTGGATTCTTTCCTGCGGAGAAAAAAACCCCTGTTTTCAGGAAATGCAGTATTCTGAAATCGCACGTTCTCGGCATAGCAATTTCGCTATTTCGCTCTCGTGGGTGGACGGCGCCACTCTCTGTTAACCGCTTCGGAGAGTTTGCAGTTGCTGGCCGAGAAATCGCGGTTCTCCCCGAATGCCGCTGTGTGCCTTCAGCAGCGGTCTCGTCTCTCTCGCATGCCGAGAAAGAGCGACTTCAGCCGGATGCTTTTCTCGGACGAGCGGCTTCTTCTGCGCACATCGCAAAGGAGCGGTTCTTGTCTTCTCCTTGTGTCCATGCATTCTGCACTACGCTTCTCTCTCATTCTTAACCGTTGATTCCTAGGGACATTTCGTTTTTCTCTGTTTTTCCGATGCTACACTTCAGCATTCTGTGACGAACAGAGTGGAAGGGAAAAGCCCCTCTAATAAGGCAGCTAGAAGTTCCAGGAGAGACACACGTTGTGCTTTCAGAGAGGACGTTACAGAAAGTCGAGAGATGTGGATTCTTTCCTGCGGAGAAAAAACCCCCTGTTTTCAGGAAATGCAGTATTCTGAAATCGCACGTTCTCGGCATAGCAATTTCGCTATTTCGCTCTCGTGGGTGGACGGCGCCACTCTCTGTTAACCGCTTCGGAGAGTTTGCAGTTGCTGGCCGAGAAATCGCGGTTCTCCCCGAATACCACTTTCAGACTTCAACAGCGGTCTCGTCTCTCTCGCATGCCGAGAAAGAGCGACTTCAGCCGGATGCTTTTCTCGGACGAGCGGCTTCTTCTGCGCACATCGCAAAGGAGCGGTTCTTGTCTTCTCCTTGTGTCCATGCATTCTGCACTACGCTTCTCTCTCATTCTTAACCCTTGATTCCTAGGGACATTTCGTTTTTCTCTGTTTTTCCGATGCTACACTTCAGCATTCTGTGACGAACAGAGTGGAAGGGAAAAGCCCCTCTAATAAGGCAGCTAGAAGTTCCAGGAGCGACACACGTTGTGCTTTCAGAGAGGACGTTACAGAAAGTCGAGAGATGTGGATTCTTTCCTGCGGAGAAAAAACCCCCTGTTTTCAGGAAATGCAGTATTCTGAAATCGCACGTTCTCGGCATAGCAATTTCGCTATTTCGCTCTCGTGGGTGGACGGCGCCACTCTCTGTTAACCGCTTCGGAGAGTTTGCAGTTGCTGGCCGAGAAATCGCGGTTCTCCCCGAATGCCGCTGTGTGCCTTCAGCAGCGGCTCGTCTCTCTCGCATGCCGAGAAAGAGCGACTTCAGCCGGATGCTTTTCTCGGACGAGCGGCTTCTTCTGCGCACATCGCAAAGGAGCGGGTCTTGTCTTCTCCTTGTGTCCATGCATTCTGCACTACGCTTCTCTCTCATTCTTATGCCTTTCCGTTGATTCCTAGGGACATTTCGTTTTTCTCTGTTTTTCCGATGCTACACTTCAGCATTCTGTGACGAACATAGTAGAAGGGAAAAGCCCCTCTAATAAGGCAGCTAGAAGTTCCAGGAGCGACACACGTTGTGCTTTCAGAGAGGACGTTACAGAAAGTCGAGAGATGTGGATTCTTTCCTGCGGAGAAAAAACCCCCTGTTTTCAGGAAATGCAGTATTCTGAAATCGCACGTTCTCGGCATAGCAATTTCGCTATTTCGCTCTCGTGGGTGGACAGCGCCACTCTCTGTTAACCGCTTCGGAGAGTTTGCAGTTGCTGGCCGTTAAATCGCGGTTCTCCCCGAATGCCGCTTTGTGCCTTCAGCAGCGGTCTCGTCTTTCTCGCATGCCGAGAAAGAGCGACTTCAGCCGGATGCTTTTCTCGGACGAGCGGCTTCTTCTGCGCACATCGCAAAGGAGCGGTTCTTGTCTTCTCCTTGTGTCCATGCATTCTGCACTACGCTTCTCTCTCATTCTTATGCCTTTCCGTTGATTCCTAGGGACATTTCGTTTTTCTCTGTTTTTCCGATGCTACACTTCAGCATTCTGTGACGAACAGAGTGGAAGGGAAAAGCCCCTCTAATAAGGCAGCTAGAAGTTCCAGGAGAGACACACGTTGTGCTTTCAGAGAGGACGTTACAGAAAGTCGAGAGATGTGGATTCTTTCCTGCGGAGAAAAAACCCCCTGTTTTCAGGAAATGCAGTATTCTGAAATCGCACGTTCTCGGCATAGCAATTTCGCTATTTCGCTCTCGTGGGTGGACGGCGCCACTCTCTGTTAACCGCTTCGGAGAGTTTGCAGTTGCTGGCCGAGAAATCGCGGTTCTCCCCGAATGCCGCTGTGTGCCTTCAGCAGCGGTCTCGTCTCTCTCGCATGCCGAGAAAGAGCGACTTCAGCCGGATGCTTTTCTCGGACGAGCGGCTTCTTCTGCGCACATCGCAAAGGAGCGGTTCTTGTCTTCTCCTTGTGTCCATGCATTCTGCACTACGCTTCTCTCTCATTCTTATGCCTTTCCGTTGATTCCTAGGGACATTTCGTTTTTCTCTGTTTTTCCGATGCTACACTTCAGCATTCTGTGACGAACATAGTAGAAGGGAAAAGCCCCTCTAATAAGGCAGCTAGAAGTTCCAGGAGAAACACACGTTGTGCTTTCAGAGAGGACGTTACAGAAAGTCGAGAGATGTGGATTCTTTCCTGCGGAGAAAAAACCCCCTGTTTTCAGGAAATGCAGTATTCTGAAATCGCACGTTCTCGGCATAGCAATTTCGCTATTTCGCTCTCGTGGGTGGACGGCGCCACTCTCTGTTAACCGCTTCGGAGAGTTTGCAGTTGCTGGCCGAGAAATCGCGGTTCTCCCCGAATGCCGCTGTGTGCCTTCAGCAGCGGCTCGTCTCTCTCGCATGCCGAGAAAGAGCGACTTCAGCCGGATGCTTTTCTCGGACGAGCGGCTTCTTCTGCGCACATCGCAAAGGAGCGGTTCTTGTCTTCTCCTTGTGTCCATGCATTCTGCACTACGCTTCTCTCTCATTCTTATGCCTTTCCGTTGATTCCTAGGGACATTTCGTTTTTCTCTGTTTTTCCGATGCTACACTTCAGCATTCTGTGACGAACAGAGTGGAAGGGAAAAGCCCCTCTAATAAGGCAGCTAGAAGTTCCAGGAGCGACACACGTTGTGCTTTCAGAGAGGACGTTACAGAAAGTCGAGAGATGTGGATTCTTTCCTGCGGAGAAAAAAACCCCTGTTTTCAGGAAATGCAGTATTCTGAAATCGCACGTTCTCGGCATAGCAATTTCGCTATTTCGCTCTCGTGGGTGGACGGCGCCACTCTCTGTTAACCGCTTCGGAGAGTTTGCAGTTGCTGGCCGAGAAATCGCGGTTCTCCCCGAATGCCGCTGTGTGCCTTCAGCAGCGGTCTCGTCTCTCTCGCATGCCGAGAAAGAGCGACTTCAGCCGGATGCTTTTCTCGGACGAGCGGCTTCTTCTGCGCACATCGCAAAGGAGCGGTTCTTGTCTTCTCCTTGTGTCCATGCATTCTGCACTACGCTTCTCTCTCATTCTTAACCGTTGATTCCTAGGGACATTTCGTTTTTCTCTGTTTTTCCGATGCTACACTTCAGCATTCTGTGACGAACAGAGTGGAAGGGAAAAGCCCCTCTAATAAGGCAGCTAGAAGTTCCAGGAGAGACACACGTTGTGCTTTCAGAGAGGACGTTACAGAAAGTCGAGAGATGTGGATTCTTTCCTGCGGAGAAAAAACCCCCTGTTTTCAGGAAATGCAGTATTCTGAAATCGCACGTTCTCGGCATAGCAATTTCGCTATTTCGCTCTCGTGGGTGGACGGCGCCACTCTCTGTTAACCGCTTCGGAGAGTTTGCAGTTGCTGGCCGAGAAATCGCGGTTCTCCCCGAATACCACTTTCAGACTTCAACAGCGGTCTCGTCTCTCTCGCATGCCGAGAAAGAGCGACTTCAGCCGGATGCTTTTCTCGGACGAGCGGCTTCTTCTGCGCACATCGCAAAGGAGCGGTTCTTGTCTTCTCCTTGTGTCCATGCATTCTGCACTACGCTTCTCTCTCATTCTTAACCCTTGATTCCTAGGGACATTTCGTTTTTCTCTGTTTTTCCGATGCTACACTTCAGCATTCTGTGACGAACAGAGTGGAAGGGAAAAGCCCCTCTAATAAGGCAGCTAGAAGTTCCAGGAGCGACACACGTTGTGCTTTCAGAGAGGACGTTACAGAAAGTCGAGAGATGTGGATTCTTTCCTGCGGAGAAAAAACCCCCTGTTTTCAGGAAATGCAGTATTCTGAAATCGCACGTTCTCGGCATAGCAATTTCGCTATTTCGCTCTCGTGGGTGGACGGCGCCACTCTCTGTTAACCGCTTCGGAGAGTTTGCAGTTGCTGGCCGAGAAATCGCGGTTCTCCCCGAATGCCGCTGTGTGCCTTCAGCAGCGGCTCGTCTCTCTCGCATGCCGAGAAAGAGCGACTTCAGCCGGATGCTTTTCTCGGACGAGCGGCTTCTTCTGCGCACATCGCAAAGGAGCGGGTCTTGTCTTCTCCTTGTGTCCATGCATTCTGCACTACGCTTCTCTCTCATTCTTATGCCTTTCCGTTGATTCCTAGGGACATTTCGTTTTTCTCTGTTTTTCCGATGCTACACTTCAGCATTCTGTGACGAACATAGTAGAAGGGAAAAGCCCCTCTAATAAGGCAGCTAGAAGTTCCAGGAGCGACACACGTTGTGCTTTCAGAGAGGACGTTACAGAAAGTCGAGAGATGTGGATTCTTTCCTGCGGAGAAAAAACCCCCTGTTTTCAGGAAATGCAGTATTCTGAAATCGCACGTTCTCGGCATAGCAATTTCGCTATTTCGCTCTCGTGGGTGGACAGCGCCACTCTCTGTTAACCGCTTCGGAGAGTTTGCAGTTGCTGGCCGTTAAATCGCGGTTCTCCCCGAATGCCGCTTTGTGCCTTCAGCAGCGGTCTCGTCTTTCTCGCATGCCGAGAAAGAGCGACTTCAGCCGGATGCTTTTCTCGGACGAGCGGCTTCTTCTGCGCACATCGCAAAGGAGCGGTTCTTGTCTTCTCCTTGTGTCCATGCATTCTGCACTACGCTTCTCTCTCATTCTTATGCCTTTCCGTTGATTCCTAGGGACATTTCGTTTTTCTCTGTTTTTCCGATGCTACACTTCAGCATTCTGTGACGAACAGAGTGGAAGGGAAAAGCCCCTCTAATAAGGCAGCTAGAAGTTCCAGGAGAGACACACGTTGTGCTTTCAGAGAGGACGTTACAGAAAGTCGAGAGATGTGGATTCTTTCCTGCGGAGAAAAAACCCCCTGTTTTCAGGAAATGCAGTATTCTGAAATCGCACGTTCTCGGCATAGCAATTTCGCTATTTCGCTCTCGTGGGTGGACGGCGCCACTCTCTGTTAACCGCTTCGGAGAGTTTGCAGTTGCTGGCCGAGAAATCGCGGTTCTCCCCGAATGCCGCTGTGTGCCTTCAGCAGCGGTCTCGTCTCTCTCGCATGCCGAGAAAGAGCGACTTCAGCCGGATGCTTTTCTCGGACGAGCGGCTTCTTCTGCGCACATCGCAAAGGAGCGGTTCTTGTCTTCTCCTTGTGTCCATGCATTCTGCACTACGCTTCTCTCTCATTCTTATGCCTTTCCGTTGATTCCTAGGGACATTTCGTTTTTCTCTGTTTTTCCGATGCTACACTTCAGCATTCTGTGACGAACATAGTAGAAGGGAAAAGCCCCTCTAATAAGGCAGCTAGAAGTTCCAGGAGAAACACACGTTGTGCTTTCAGAGAGGACGTTACAGAAAGTCGAGAGATGTGGATTCTTTCCTGCGGAGAAAAAACCCCCTGTTTTCAGGAAATGCAGTATTCTGAAATCGCACGTTCTCGGCATAGCAATTTCGCTATTTCGCTCTCGTGGGTGGACAGCGCCACTCTCTGTTAACCGCTTCGGAGAGTTTGCAGTTGCTGGCCGTTAAATCGCGGTTCTCCCCGAATGCCGCTGTGTGCCTTCAACAGCGGTCTCGTCTTTCTCGCATGCCGAGAAAGAGCGACTTCAGCCGGATGCTTTTCTCGGACGAGCGGCTTCTTCTGCGCACATCGCAAAGGAGCGGTTCTTGTCTTCTCCTTGTGTCCATGCATTCTGCACTACGCTTCTCTCGCATTCTTATGCCTTTCCGTTGATTCCTAGGGACATTTCGTTTTTCTCTGTTTTTCCGATGCTACACTTCAGCATTCTGTGACGAACAGAGTGGAAGGGAAAAGCCCCTCTAATAAGGCAGCTAGAAGTTCCAGGAGAGACACACGTTGTGCTTTCAGAGAGGACGTTACAGAAAGTCGAGAGATGTGGATTCTTTCCTGCGGAGAAAAAACCCCCTGTTTTCAGGAAATGCAGTATTCTGAAATCGCACGTTCTCGGCATAGCAATTTCGCTATTTCGCTCTCGTGGGTGGACGGCGCCACTCTCTGTTAACCGCTTCGGAGAGTTTGCAGTTGCTGGCCGAGAAATCGCGGTTCTCCCCGAATGCCGCTGTGTGCCTTCAGCAGCGGCTCGTCTCTCTCGCATGCCGAGAAAGAGCGACTTCAGCCGGATGCTTTTCTCGGACGAGCGGCTTCTTCTGCGCACATCGCAAAGGAGCGGTTCTTGTCTTCTCCTTGTGTCCATGCATTCTGCACTACGCTTCTCTCTCATTCTTATGCCTTTCCGTTGATTCCTAGGGACATTTCGTTTTTCTCTGTTTTTCCGATGCTACACTTCAGCATTCTGTGACGAACAGAGTGGAAGGGAAAAGCCCCTCTAATAAGGCAGCTAGAAGTTCCAGGAGAGACACACGTTGTGCTTTCAGAGAGGACGTTACAGAAAGTCGAGAGATGTGGATTCTTTCCTGCGGAGAAAAAACCCCCTGTTTTCAGGAAATGCAGTATTCTGAAATCGCACGTTCTCGGCATAGCAATTTCGCTATTTCGCTCTCGTGGGTGGACGGCGCCACTCTCTGTTAACCGCTTCGGAGAGTTTGCAGTTGCTGGCCGAGAAATCGCGGTTCTCCCCGAATGCCGCTGTGTGCCTTCAGCAGCGGCTCGTCTCTCTCGCATGCCGAGAAAGAGCGACTTCAGCCGGATGCTTTTCTCGGACGAGCGGCTTCTTCTGCGCACATCGCAAAGGAGCGGTTCTTGTCTTCTCCTTGTGTCCATGCATTCTGCACTACGCTTCTCTCTCATTCTTATGCCTTTCCGTTTATTCCTAGGGACATTTCGTTTTTCTCTGTTTTTCCGATGCTACACTTCAGCATTCTGTGACGAACAGAGTGGAAGGGAAAAGCCCCTCTAATAAGGCAGCTAGAAGTTCCAGGAGCGACACACGTTGTGCTTTCAGAGAGGACGTTACAGAAAGTCGAGAGATGTGGATTCTTTCCTGCGGAGAAAAAACCCCCTGTTTTCAGGAAATGCAGTATTCTGAAATCGCACGTTCTCGGCATAGCAATTTCGCTATTTCGCTCTCGTGGGTGGACGGCGCCACTCTCTGTTAACCGCTTCGGAGAGTTTGCAGTTGCTGGCCGAGAAATCGCGGTTCTCCCCGAATGCCGCTGTGTGCCTTCAGCAGCGGTCTCGTCTCTCTCGCATGCCGAGAAAGAGCGACTTCAGCCGGATGCTTTTCTCGGACGAGCGGCTTCTTCTGCGCACATCGCAAAGGAGCGGTTCTTGTCTTCTCCTTGTGTCCATGCATTCTGCACTACGCTTCTCTCTCATTCTTAACCCTTGATTCCTAGGGACATTTCGTTTTTCTCTGTTTTTCCGATGCTACACTTCAGCATTCTGTGACGAACAGAGTGGAAGGGAAAAGCCCCTCTAATAAGGCAGCTAGAAGTTCCAGGAGAGACACACGTTGTGCTTTCAGAGAGGACGTTACAGAAAGTCGAGAGATGTGGATTCTTTCCTGCGGAGAAAAAACCCCCTGTTTTCAGGAAATGCAGTATTCTGAAATCGCACGTTCTCGGCATAGCAATTTCGCTATTTCGCTCTCGTGGGTGGACGGCGCCACTCTCTGTTAACCGCTTCGGAGAGTTTGCAGTTGCTGGCCGAGAAATCGCGGTTCTCCCCGAATACCACTTTCAGACTTCAACAGCGGTCTCGTCTCTCTCGCATGCCGAGAAAGAGCGACTTCAGCCGGATGCTTTTCTCGGACGAGCGGCTTCTTCTGCGCACATCGCAAAGGAGCGGTTCTTGTCTTCTCCTTGTGTCCATGCATTCTGCACTACGCTTCTCTCTCATTCTTAACCCTTGATTCCTAGGGACATTTCGTTTTTCTCTGTTTTTCCGATGCTACACTTCAGCATTCTGTGACGAACAGAGTGGAAGGGAAAAGCCCCTCTAATAAGGCAGCTAGAAGTTCCAGGAGAGACACACGTTGTGCTTTCAGAGAGGACGTTACAGAAAGTCGAGAGATGTGGATTCTTTCCTGCGGAGAAAAAACCCCCTGTTTTCAGGAAATGCAGTATTCTGAAATCGCACGTTCTCGGCATAGCAATTTCGCTATTTCGCTCTCGTGGGTGGACGGCGCCACTCTCTGTTAACCGCTTCGGAGAGTTTGCAGTTGCTGGCCGAGAAATCGCGGTTCTCCCCGAATACCACTTTCAGACTTCAACAGCGGTCTCGTCTCTCTCGCATGCCGAGAAAGAGCGACTTCAGCCGGATGCTTTTCTCGGACGAGCGGCTTCTTCTGCGCACATCGCAAAGGAGCGGTTCTTGTCTTCTCCTTGTGTCCATGCATTCTGCACTACGCTTCTCTCTCATTCTTATGCCTTTCCGTTGATTCCTAGGGACATTTCGTTTTTCTCTGTTTTTCCGATGCTACACTTCAGCATTCTGTGACGAACAGAGTGGAAGGGAAAAGCCCCTCTAATAAGGCAGCTAGAAGTTCCAGGAGCGACACACGTTGTGCTTTCAGAGAGGACGTTACAGAAAGTCGAGAGATGTGGATTCTTTCCTGCGGAGAAAAAACCCCCTGTTTTCAGGAAATGCAGTATTCTGAAATCGCACGTTCTCGGCATAGCAATTTCGCTATTTCGCTCTCGTGGGTGGACGGCGCCACTCTCTGTTAACCGCTTCGGAGAGTTTGCAGTTGCTGGCCGAGAAATCGCGGTTCTCCCCGAATGCCGCTGTGTGCCTTCAGCAGCGGTCTCGTCTCTCTCGCATGCCGAGAAAGAGCGACTTCAGCCGGATGCTTTTCTCGGACGAGCGGCTTCTTCTGCGCACATCGCAAAGGAGCGGTTCTTGTCTTCTCCTTGTGTCCATGCATTCTGCACTACGCTTCTCTCTCATTCTTAACCGTTGATTCCTAGGGACATTTCGTTTTTCTCTGTTTTTCCGATGCTACACTTCAGCATTCTGTGACGAACAGAGTGGAAGGGAAAAGCCCCTCTAATAAGGCAGCTAGAAGTTCCAGGAGAGACACACGTTGTGCTTTCAGAGAGGACGTTACAGAAAGTCGAGAGATGTGGATTCTTTCCTGCGGAGAAAAAACCCCCTGTTTTCAGGAAATGCAGTATTCTGAAATCGCACGTTCTCGGCATAGCAATTTCGCTATTTCGCTCTCGTGGGTGGACAGCGCCACTCTCTGTTAACCGCTTCGGAGAGTTTGCAGTTGCTGGCCGTTAAATCGCGGTTCTCCCCGAATGCCGCTTTGTGCCTTCAGCAGCGGTCTCGTCTTTCTCGCATGCCGAGAAAGAGCGACTTCAGCCGGATGCTTTTCTCGGACGAGCGGCTTCTTCTGCGCACATCGCAAAGGAGCGGTTCTTGTCTTCTCCTTGTGTCCATGCATTCTGCACTACGCTTCTCTCTCATTCTTATGCCTTTCCGTTGATTCCTAGGGACATTTCGTTTTTCTCTGTTTTTCCGATGCTACACTTCAGCATTCTGTGACGAACATAGTAGAAGGGAAAAGCCCCTCTAATAAGGCAGCTAGAAGTTCCAGGAGAGACACACGTTGTGCTTTCAGAGAGGACGTTACAGAAAGTCGAGAGATGTGGATTCTTTCCTGCGGAGAAAAAACCCCCTGTTTTCAGGAAATGCAGTATTCTGAAATCGCACGTTCTCGGCATAGCAATTTCGCTATTTCGCTCTCGTGGGTGGACAGCGCCACTCTCTGTTAACCGCTTCGGAGAGTTTGCAGTTGCTGGCCGTTAAATCGCGGTTCTCCCCGAATGCCGCTTTGTGCCTTCAACAGCGGTCTCGTCTTTCTCGCATGCCGAGAAAGAGCGACTTCAGCCGGATGCTTTTCTCGGACGAGCGGCTTCTTCTGCGCACATCGCAAAGGAGCGGTTCTTGTCTTCTCCTTGTGTCCATGCATTCTGCACTACGCTTCTCTCTCATTCTTATGCCTTTCCGTTGATTCCTAGGGACATTTCGTTTTTCTCTGTTTTTCCGATGCTACACTTCAGCATTCTGTGACGAACAGAGTGGAAGGGAAAAGCCCCTCTAATAAGGCAGCTAGAAGTTCCAGGAGAGACACACGTTGTGCTTTCAGAGAGGACGTTACAGAAAGTCGAGAGATGTGGATTCTTTCCTGCGGAGAAAAAAACCCCTGTTTTCAGGAAATGCAGTATTCTGAAATCGCACGTTCTCGGCATAGCAATTTCGCTGTTTCGCTCTCGTGGGTGGACGGCGCCACTCTCTGTTAACCGCTTCGGAGAGTTTGCAGTTGCTGGCCGAGAAATCGCACTTCTCCCCGAATGCCGCTGTGTGCCTTCAGCAGCGGCTCGTCTCTCTCGCATGCCGAGAAAGAGCGACTTCAGCCGGATGCTTTTCTCGGACGAGCGGCTTCTTCTGCGCACATCGCAAAGGAGCGGTTCTTGTCTTCTCCTTGTGTCCATGCATTCTGCACTACGCTTCTCTCTCATTCTTATGCCTTTCCGTTGATTCCTAGGGACATTTCGTTTTTCTCTGTTTTTCCGATGCTACACTTCAGCATTCTGTGACGAACATAGTAGAAGGGAAAAGCCCCTCTAATAAGGCAGCTAGAAGTTCCAGGAGAGACACACGTTGTGCTTTCAGAGAGGACGTTACAGAAAGTCGAGAGATGTGGATTCTTTCCTGCGGAGAAAAAACCCCCTGTTTTCAGGAAATGCAGTATTCTGAAATCGCACGTTCTCGGCATAGCAATTTCGCTATTTCGCTCTCGTGGGTGGACAGCGCCACTCTCTGTTAACCGCTTCGGAGAGTTTGCAGTTGCTGGCCGTTAAATCGCGGTTCTCCCCGAATGCCGCTTTGTGCCTTCAGCAGCGGTCTCGTCTTTCTCGCATGCCGAGAAAGAGCGACTTCAGCCGGATGCTTTTCTCGGACGAGCGGCTTCTTCTGCGCACATCGCAAAGGAGCGGTTCTTGTCTTCTCCTTGTGTCCATGCATTCTGCACTACGCTTCTCTCTCATTCTTATGCCTTTCCGTTGATTCCTAGGGACATTTCGTTTTTCTCTGTTTTTCCGATGCTACACTTCAGCATTCTGTGACGAACATAGTAGAAGGGAAAAGCCCCTCTAATAAGGCAGCTAGAAGTTCCAGGAGAGACACACGTTGTGCTTTCAGAGAGGACGTTACAGAAAGTCGAGAGATGTGGATTCTTTCCTGCGGAGAAAAAACCCCCTGTTTTCAGGAAATGCAGTATTCTGAAATCGCACGTTCTCGGCATAGCAATTTCGCTATTTCGCTCTCGTGGGTGGACAGCGCCACTCTCTGTTAACCGCTTCGGAGAGTTTGCAGTTGCTGGCCGTTAAATCGCGGTTCTCCCCGAATGCCGCTTTGTGCCTTCAACAGCGGTCTCGTCTTTCTCGCATGCCGAGAAAGAGCGACTTCAGCCGGATGCTTTTCTCGGACGAGCGGCTTCTTCTGCGCACATCGCAAAGGAGCGGTTCTTGTCTTCTCCTTGTGTCCATGCATTCTGCACTACGCTTCTCTCTCATTCTTATGCCTTTCCGTTGATTCCTAGGGACATTTCGTTTTTCTCTGTTTTTCCGATGCTACACTTCAGCATTCTGTGACGAACAGAGTGGAAGGGAAAAGCCCCTCTAATAAGGCAGCTAGAAGTTCCAGGAGAGACACACGTTGTGCTTTCAGAGAGGACGTTACAGAAAGTCGAGAGATGTGGATTCTTTCCTGCGGAGAAAAAACCCCCTGTTTTCAGGAAATGCAGTATTCTGAAATCGCACGTTCTCGGCATAGCAATTTCGCTATTTCGCTCTCGTGGGTGGACGGCGCCACTCTCTGTTAACCGCTTCGGAGAGTTTGCAGTTGCTGGCCGAGAAATCGCGGTTCTCCCCGAATGCCGCTGTGTGCCTTCAGCAGCGGCTCGTCTCTCTCGCATGCCGAGAAAGAGCGACTTCAGCCGGATGCTTTTCTCGGACGAGCGGCTTCTTCTGCGCACATCGCAAAGGAGCGGTTCTTGTCTTCTCCTTGTGTCCATGCATTCTGCACTACGCTTCTCTCTCATTCTTATGCCTTTCCGTTGATTCCTAGGGACATTTCGTTTTTCTCTGTTTTTCCGATGCTACACTTCAGCATTCTGTGACGAACAGAGTGGAAGGGAAAAGCCCCTCTAATAAGGCAGCTAGAAGTTCCAGGAGAGACACACGTTGTGCTTTCAGAGAGGACGTTACAGAAAGTCGAGAGATGTGGATTCTTTCCTGCGGAGAAAAAACCCCCTGTTTTCAGGAAATGCAGTATTCTGAAATCGCACGTTCTCGGCATAGCAATTTCGCTATTTCGCTCTCGTGGGTGGACGGCGCCACTCTCTGTTAACCGCTTCGGAGAGTTTGCAGTTGCTGGCCGAGAAATCGCGGTTCTCCCCGAATGCCGCTGTGTGCCTTCAGCAGCGGCTCGTCTCTCTCGCATGCCGAGAAAGAGCGACTTCAGCCGGATGCTTTTCTCGGACGAGCGGCTTCTTCTGCGCACATCGCAAAGGAGCGGTTCTTGTCTTCTCCTTGTGTCCATGCATTCTGCACTACGCTTCTCTCTCATTCTTATGCCTTTCCGTTGATTCCTAGGGACATTTCGTTTTTCTCTGTTTTTCCGATGCTACACTTCAGCATTCTGTGACGAACAGAGTGGAAGGGAAAAGCCCCTCTAATAAGGCAGCTAGAAGTTCCAGGAGCGACACACGTTGTGCTTTCAGAGAGGACGTTACAGAAAGTCGAGAGATGTGGATTCTTTCCTGCGGAGAAAAAACCCCCTGTTTTCAGGAAATGCAGTATTCTGAAATCGCACGTTCTCGGCATAGCAATTTCGCTATTTCGCTCTCGTGGGTGGACGGCGCCACTCTCTGTTAACCGCTTCGGAGAGTTTGCAGTTGCTGGCCGAGAAATCGCGGTTCTCCCCGAATGCCGCTGTGTGCCTTCAGCAGCGGTCTCGTCTCTCTCGCATGCCGAGAAAGAGCGACTTCAGCCGGATGCTTTTCTCGGACGAGCGGCTTCTTCTGCGCACATCGCAAAGGAGCGGTTCTTGTCTTCTCCTTGTGTCCATGCATTCTGCACTACGCTTCTCTCTCATTCTTAACCGTTGATTCCTAGGGACATTTCGTTTTTCTCTGTTTTTCCGATGCTACACTTCAGCATTCTGTGACGAACAGAGTGGAAGGGAAAAGCCCCTCTAATAAGGCAGCTAGAAGTTCCAGGAGAGACACACGTTGTGCTTTCAGAGAGGACGTTACAGAAAGTCGAGAGATGTGGATTCTTTCCTGCGGAGAAAAAACCCCCTGTTTTCAGGAAATGCAGTATTCTGAAATCGCACGTTCTCGGCATAGCAATTTCGCTATTTCGCTCTCGTGGGTGGACGGCGCCACTCTCTGTTAACCGCTTCGGAGAGTTTGCAGTTGCTGGCCGAGAAATCGCGGTTCTCCCCGAATGCCGCTGTGTGCCTTCAGCAGCGGTCTCGTCTCTCTCGCATGCCGAGAAAGAGCGACTTCAGCCGGATGCTTTTCTCGGACGAGCGGCTTCTTCTGCGCACATCGCAAAGGAGCGGTTCTTGTCTTCTCCTTGTGTCCATGCATTCTGCACTACGCTTCTCTCTCATTCTTAACCGTTGATTCCTAGGGACATTTCGTTTTTCTCTGTTTTTCCGATGCTACACTTCAGCATTCTGTGACGAACAGAGTGGAAGGGAAAAGCCCCTCTAATAAGGCAGCTAGAAGTTCCAGGAGAGACACACGTTGTGCTTTCAGAGAGGACGTTACAGAAAGTCGAGAGATGTGGATTCTTTCCTGCGGAGAAAAAACCCCCTGTTTTCAGGAAATGCAGTATTCTGAAATCGCACGTTCTCGGCATAGCAATTTCGCTATTTCGCTCTCGTGGGTGGACGGCGCCACTCTCTGTTAACCGCTTCGGAGAGTTTGCAGTTGCTGGCCGAGAAATCGCGGTTCTCCCCGAATACCACTTTCAGACTTCAACAGCGGTCTCGTCTCTCTCGCATGCCGAGAAAGAGCGACTTCAGCCGGATGCTATTCTCGGACGAGCGGCTTCTTCTGCGCACATCGCAAAGGAGCGGTTCTTGTCTTCTCCTTGTGTCCATGCATTCTGCACTACGCTTCTCTCTCATTCTTATGCCTTTCCGTTGATTCCTAGGGACATTTCGTTTTTCTCTGTTTTTCCGATGCTACACTTCAGCATTCTGTGACGAACATAGTAGAAGGGAAAAGCCCCTCTAATAAGGCAGCTAGAAGTTCCAGGAGAGACACACGTTGTGCTTTCAGAGAGGACGTTACAGAAAGTCGAGAGATGTGGATTCTTTCCTGCAGAGAAAAAACCCCCTGTTTTCAGGAAATGCAGTATTCTGAAATCGCACGTTCTCGGCATAGCAATTTCGCTATTTCGCTCTCGTGGGTGGACAGCGCCACTCTCTGTTAACCGCTTCGGAGAGTTTGCAGTTGCTGGCCGTTAAATCGCGGTTCTCCCCGAATGCCGCTTTGTGCCTTCAGCAGCGGTCTCGTCTTTCTCGCATGCCGAGAAAGAGCGACTTCAGCCGGATGCTTTTCTCGGACGAGCGGCTTCTTCTGCGCACATCGCAAAGGAGCGGTTCTTGTCTTCTCCTTGTGTCCATGCATTCTGCACTACGCTTCTCTCTCATTCTTATGCCTTTCCGTTGATTCCTAGGGACATTTCGTTTTTCTCTGTTTTTCCGATGCTACACTTCAGCATTCTGTGACGAACATAGTAGAAGGGAAAAGCCCCTCTAATAAGGCAGCTAGAAGTTCCAGGAGAGACACACGTTGTGCTTTCAGAGAGGACGTTACAGAAAGTCGAGAGATGTGGATTCTTTCCTGCGGAGAAAAAAACCCCTGTTTTCAGGAAATGCAGTATTCTGAAATCGCACGTTCTCGGCATAGCAATTTCGCTATTTCGCTCTCGTGGGTGGACAGCGCCACTCTCTGTTAACCGCTTCGGAGAGTTTGCAGTTGCTGGCCGTTAAATCGCGGTTCTCCCCGAATGCCGCTTTGTGCCTTCAACAGCGGTCTCGTCTTTCTCGCATGCCGAGAAAGAGCGACTTCAGCCGGATGCTTTTCTCGGACGAGCGGCTTCTTCTGCGCACATCGCAAAGGAGCGGTTCTTGTCTTCTCCTTGTGTCCATGCATTCTGCACTACGCTTCTCTCTCATTCTTATGCCTTTCCGTTGATTCCTAGGGACATTTCGTTTTTCTCTGTTTTTCCGATGCTACACTTCAGCATTCTGTGACGAACAGAGTGGAAGGGAAAAGCCCCTCTAATAAGGCAGCTAGAAGTTCCAGGAGAGACACACGTTGTGCTTTCAGAGAGGACGTTACAGAAAGTCGAGAGATGTGGATTCTTTCCTGCGGAGAAAAAACCCCCTGTTTTCAGGAAATGCAGTATTCTGAAATCGCACGTTCTCGGCATAGCAATTTCGCTATTTCGCTCTCGTGGGTGGACGGCGCCACTCTCTGTTAACCGCTTCGGAGAGTTTGCAGTTGCTGGCCGAGAAATCGCGGTTCTCCCCGAATGCCGCTGTGTGCCTTCAGCAGCGGCTCGTCTCTCTCGCATGCCGAGAAAGAGCGACTTCAGCCGGATGCTTTTCTCGGACGAGCGGCTTCTTCTGCGCACATCGCAAAGGAGCGGTTCTTGTCTTCTCCTTGTGTCCATGCATTCTGCACTACGCTTCTCTCTCATTCTTATGCCTTTCCGTTGATTCCTAGGGACATTTCGTTTTTCTCTGTTTTTCCGATGCTACACTTCAGCATTCTGTGACGAACAGAGTGGAAGGGAAAAGCCCCTCTAATAAGGCAGCTAGAAGTTCCAGGAGAGACACACGTTGTGCTTTCAGAGAGGACGTTACAGAAAGTCGAGAGATGTGGATTCTTTCCTGCGGAGAAAAAACCCCCTGTTTTCAGGAAATGCAGTATTCTGAAATCGCACGTTCTCGGCATAGCAATTTCGCTATTTCGCTCTCGTGGGTGGACGGCGCCACTCTCTGTTAACCGCTTCGGAGAGTTTGCAGTTGCTGGCCGAGAAATCGCGGTTCTCCCCGAATGCCGCTGTGTGCCTTCAGCAGCGGCTCGTCTCTCTCGCATGCCGAGAAAGAGCGACTTCAGCCGGATGCTTTTCTCGGACGAGCGGCTTCTTCTGCGCACATCGCAAAGGAGCGGTTCTTGTCTTCTCCTTGTGTCCATGCATTCTGCACTACGCTTCTCTCTCATTCTTATGCCTTTCCGTTGATTCCTAGGGACATTTCGTTTTTCTCTGTTTTTCCGATGCTACACTTCAGCATTCTGTGACGAACAGAGTGGAAGGGAAAAGCCCCTCTAATAAGGCAGCTAGAAGTTCCAGGAGCGACACACGTTGTGCTTTCAGAGAGGACGTTACAGAAAGTCGAGAGATGTGGATTCTTTCCTGCGGAGAAAAAACCCCCTGTTTTCAGGAAATGCAGTATTCTGAAATCGCACGTTCTCGGCATAGCAATTTCGCTATTTCGCTCTCGTGGGTGGACGGCGCCACTCTCTGTTAACCGCTTCGGAGAGTTTGCAGTTGCTGGCCGAGAAATCGCGGTTCTCCCCGAATGCCGCTGTGTGCCTTCAGCAGCGGTCTCGTCTCTCTCGCATGCCGAGAAAGAGCGACTTCAGCCGGATGCTTTTCTCGGACGAGCGGCTTCTTCTGCGCACATCGCAAAGGAGCGGTTCTTGTCTTCTCCTTGTGTCCATGCATTCTGCACTACGCTTCTCTCTCATTCTTATGCCTTTCCGTTGATTCCTAGGGACATTTCGTTTTTCTCTGTTTTTCCGATGCTACACTTCAGCATTCTGTGACGAACAGAGTGGAAGGGAAAAGCCCCTCTAATAAGGCAGCTAGAAGTTCCAGGAGAGACACACGTTGTGCTTTCAGAGAGGACGTTACAGAAAGTCGAGAGATGTGGATTCTTTCCTGCGGAGAAAAAACCCCCTGTTTTCAGGAAATGCAGTATTCTGAAATCGCACGTTCTCGGCATAGCAATTTCGCTATTTCGCTCTCGTGGGTGGACAGCGCCACTCTCTGTTAACCGCTTCGGAGAGTTTGCAGTTGCTGGCCGTTAAATCGCGGTTCTCCCCGAATGCCGCTGTGTGCCTTCAACAGCGGTCTCGTCTTTCTCGCATGCCGAGAAAGAGCGACTTCAGCCGGATGCTTTTCTCGGACGAGCGGCTTCTTCTGCGCACATCGCAAAGGAGCGGTTCTTGTCTTCTCCTTGTGTCCATGCATTCTGCACTACGCTTCTCTCTCATTCTTAACCGTTGATTCCTAGGGACATTTCGTTTTTCTCTGTTTTTCCGATGCTACACTTCAGCATTCTGTGACGAACAGAGTGGAAGGGAAAAGCCCCTCTAATAAGGCAGCTAGAAGTTCCAGGAGAGACACACGTTGTGCTTTCAGAGAGGACGTTACAGAAAGTCGAGAGATGTGGATTCTTTCCTGCGGAGAAAAAACCCCCTGTTTTCAGGAAATGCAGTATTCTGAAATCGCACGTTCTCGGCATAGCAATTTCGCTATTTCGCTCTCGTGGGTGGACGGCGCCACTCTCTGTTAACCGCTTCGGAGAGTTTGCAGTTGCTGGCCGAGAAATCGCGGTTCTCCCCGAATGCCGCTGTGTGCCTTCAGCAGCGGCTCGTCTCTCTCGCATGCCGAGAAAGAGCGACTTCAGCCGGATGCTTTTCTCGGACGAGCGGCTTCTTCTGCGCACATCGCAAAGGAGCGGTTCTTGTCTTCTCCTTGTGTCCATGCATTCTGCACTACGCTTCTCTCTCATTCTTATGCCTTTCCGTTGATTCCTAGGGACATTTCGTTTTTCTCTGTTTTTCCGATGCTACACTTCAGCATTCTGTGACGAACAGAGTGGAAGGGAAAAGCCCCTCTAATAAGGCAGCTAGAAGTTCCAGGAGAGACACACGTTGTGCTTTCAGAGAGGACGTTACAGAAAGTCGAGAGATGTGGATTCTTTCCTGCGGAGAAAAAACCCCCTGTTTTCAGGAAATGCAGTATTCTGAAATCGCACGTTCTCGGCATAGCAATTTCGCTATTTCGCTCTCGTGGGTGGACGGCGCCACTCTCTGTTAACCGCTTCGGAGAGTTTGCAGTTGCTGGCCGAGAAATCGCGGTTCTCCCCGAATGCCGCTGTGTGCCTTCAGCAGCGGCTCGTCTCTCTCGCATGCCGAGAAAGAGCGACTTCAGCCGGATGCTTTTCTCGGACGAGCGGCTTCTTCTGCGCACATCGCAAAGGAGCGGTTCTTGTCTTCTCCTTGTGTCCATGCATTCTGCACTACGCTTCTCTCTCATTCTTATGCCTTTCCGTTGATTCCTAGGGACATTTCGTTTTTCTCTGTTTTTCCGATGCTACACTTCAGCATTCTGTGACGAACAGAGTGGAAGGGAAAAGCCCCTCTAATAAGGCAGCTAGAAGTTCCAGGAGCGACACACGTTGTGCTTTCAGAGAGGACGTTACAGAAAGTCGAGAGATGTGGATTCTTTCCTGCGGAGAAAAAACCCCCTGTTTTCAGGAAATGCAGTATTCTGAAATCGCACGTTCTCGGCATAGCAATTTCGCTATTTCGCTCTCGTGGGTGGACGGCGCCACTCTCTGTTAACCGCTTCGGAGAGTTTGCAGTTGCTGGCCGAGAAATCGCGGTTCTCCCCGAATGCCGCTGTGTGCCTTCAGCAGCGGCTCGTCTCTCTCGCATGCCGAGAAAGAGCGACTTCAGCCGGATGCTTTTCTCGGACGAGCGGCTTCTTCTGCGCACATCGCAAAGGAGCGGTTCTTGTCTTCTCCTTGTGTCCATGCATTCTGCACTACGCTTCTCTCTCATTCTTATGCCTTTCCGTTGATTCCTAGGGACATTTCGTTTTTCTCTGTTTTTCCGATGCTACACTTCAGCATTCTGTGACGAACAGAGTGGAAGGGAAAAGCCCCTCTAATAAGGCAGCTAGAAGTTCCAGGAGAGACACACGTTGTGCTTTCAGAGAGGACGTTACAGAAAGTCGAGAGATGTGGATTCTTTCCTGCGGAGAAAAAACCCCCTGTTTTCAGGAAATGCAGTATTCTGAAATCGCACGTTCTCGGCATAGCAATTTCGCTATTTCGCTCTCGTGGGTGGACGGCGCCACTCTCTGTTAACCGCTTCGGAGAGTTTGCAGTTGCTGGCCGTTAAATCGCGGTTCTCCCCGAATGCCGCTGTGTGCCTTCAGCAGCGGCTCGTCTCTCTCGCATGCCGAGAAAGAGCGACTTCAGCCGGATGCTTTTCTCGGACGAGCGGCTTCTTCTGCGCACGTCCCAAAGGAGTGGTTCTGACTTCTCCTTGTGTCCATGCATTCTGCACTACGCTTCTCTCTCATTCTTAACCCTTGATTCCTAGGGACATTTCGTTTTTCTCTGTTTTTCCGATGCTACACTTCAGCATTCTGTGACGAACATAGTAGAAGGGAAAAGCCCCTCTAATAAGGCAGCTAGAAGTTCCAGGAGAGACACACGTTGTGCTTTCAGAGAGGACGTTACAGAAAGTCGAGAGATGTGGATTCTTTCCTGCGGAGAAAAAAACCCCTGTTTTCAGGAAATGCAGTATTCTGAAATCGCACGTTCTCGGCATAGCAATTTCGCTATTTCGCTCTCGTGGGTGGACAGCGCCACTCTCTGTTAACCGCTTCGGAGAGTTTGCAGTTGCTGGCCGTTAAATCGCTTTTCTCCCCGAATACCACTTTCAGACTTCAACAGCGGTCTCGTCTCTCTCGCATGCCGAGAAAGAGCGACTTCAGCCGGATGCTTTTCTCGGACGAGCGGCTTCTTCTGCGCACATCGCAAAGGAGCGGTTCTTGTCTTCTCCTTGTGTCCATGCATTCTGCACTACGCTTCTCTCTCATTCTTATGCCTTTCCGTTGATTCCTAGGGACATTTCGTTTTTCTCTGTTTTTCCGATGCTACACTTCAGCATTCTGTGACGAACAGAGTGGAAGGGAAAAGCCCCTCTAATAAGGCAGCTAGAAGTTCCAGGAGAGACACACGTTGTGCTTTCAGAGAGGACGTTACAGAAAGTCGAGAGATGTGGATTCTTTCCTGCGGAGAAAAAACCCCCTGTTTTCAGGAAATGCAGTATTCTGAAATCGCACGTTCTCGGCATAGCAATTTCGCTATTTCGCTCTCGTGGGTGGACGGCGCCACTCTGTTAACCGCTTCGGAGAGTTTGCAGTTGCTGGCCGAGAAATCGCGGTTCTCCCCGAATGCCGCTGTGTGCCTTCAGCAGCGGCTCGTCTCTCTCGCATGCCGAGAAAGAGCGACTTCAGCCGGATGCTTTTCTCGGACGAGCGGCTTCTTCTGCGCACATCGCAAAGGAGCGGTTCTTGTCTTCTCCTTGTGTCCATGCATTCTGCACTACGCTTCTCTCTCATTCTTATGCCTTTCCGTTGATTCCTAGGGACATTTCGTTTTTCTCTGTTTTTCCGATGCTACACTTCAGCATTCTGTGACGAACAGAGTGGAAGGGAAAAGCCCCTCTAATAAGGCAGCTAGAAGTTCCAGGAGAGACACACGTTGTGCTTTCAGAGAGGACGTTACAGAAAGTCGAGAGATGTGGATTCTTTCCTGCGGAGAAAAAACCCCCTGTTTTCAGGAAATGCAGTATTCTGAAATCGCACGTTCTCGGCATAGCAATTTCGCTATTTCGCTCTCGTGGGTGGACGGCGCCACTCTCTGTTAACCGCTTCGGAGAGTTTGCAGTTGCTGGCCGAGAAATCGCGGTTCTCCCCGAATGCCGCTGTGTGCCTTCAGCAGCGGCTCGTCTCTCTCGCATGCCGAGAAAGAGCGACTTCAGCCGGATGCTTTTCTCGGACGAGCGGCTTCTTCTGCGCACATCGCAAAGGAGCGGTTCTTGTCTTCTCCTTGTGTCCATGCATTCTGCACTACGCTTCTCTCTCATTCTTATGCCTTTCCGTTGATTCCTAGGGACATTTCGTTTTTCTCTGTTTTTCCGATGCTACACTTCAGCATTCTGTGACGAACAGAGTGGAAGGGAAAAGCCCCTCTAATAAGGCAGCTAGAAGTTCCAGGAGCGACACACGTTGTGCTTTCAGAGAGGACGTTACAGAAAGTCGAGAGATGTGGATTCTTTCCTGCGGAGAAAAAACCCCCTGTTTTCAGGAAATGCAGTATTCTGAAATCGCACGTTCTCGGCATAGCAATTTCGCTATTTCGCTCTCGTGGGTGGACGGCGCCACTCTCTGTTAACCGCTTCGGAGAGTTTGCAGTTGCTGGCCGAGAAATCGCGGTTCTCCCCGAATGCCGCTGTGTGCCTTCAGCAGCGGCTCGTCTCTCTCGCATGCCGAGAAAGAGCGACTTCAGCCGGATGCTTTTCTCGGACGAGCGGCTTCTTCTGCGCACATCGCAAAGGAGCGGTTCTTGTCTTCTCCTTGTGTCCATGCATTCTGCACTACGCTTCTCTCTCATTCTTATGCCTTTCCGTTGATTCCTAGGGACATTTCGTTTTTCTCTGTTTTTCCGATGCTACACTTCAGCATTCTGTGACGAACAGAGTGGAAGGGAAAAGCCCCTCTAATAAGGCAGCTAGAAGTTCCAGGAGAGACACACGTTGTGCTTTCAGAGAGGACGTTACAGAAAGTCGAGAGATGTGGATTCTTTCCTGCGGAGAAAAAACCCCCTGATTTCAGGAAATGCAGTATTCTGAAATCGCACGTTCTCGGCATAGCAGTTTCGCTATTTCGCTCTCGTGGGTGGACGGCGCCACTCTCTGTTAACCGCTTCGGAGAGTTTGCAGTTGCTGGCCGAGAAATCGCGGTTCTCCCCGAATGCCGCTGTGTGCCTTCAGCAGCGGCTCGTCTCTCTCGCATGCCGAGAAAGAGCGACTTCAGCCGGATGCTTTTCTCGGACGAGCGGCTTCTTCTGCGCACATCGCAAAGGAGCGGTTCTTGTCTTCTCCTTGTGTCCATGCATTCTGCACTACGCTTCTCTCTCATTCTTATGCCTTTCCGTTGATTCCTAGGGACATTTCGTTTTTCTCTGTTTTTCCGATGCTACACTTCAGCATTCTGTGACGAACAGAGTGGAAGGGAAAAGCCCCTCTAATAAGGCAGCTAGAAGTTCCAGGAGCGACACACGTTGTGCTTTCAGAGAGGACGTTACAGAAAGTCGAGAGATGTGGATTCTTTCCTGCGGAGAAAAAACCCCCTGTTTTCAGGAAATGCAGTATTCTGAAATCGCACGTTCTCGGCATAGCAATTTCGCTATTTCGCTCTCGTGGGTGGACGGCGCCACTCTCTGTTAACCGCTTCGGAGAGTTTGCAGTTGCTGGCCGAGAAATCGCGGTTCTCCCCGAATGCCGCTGTGTGCCTTCAGCAGCGGTCTCGTCTCTCTCGCATGCCGAGAAAGAGCGACTTCAGCCGGATGCTTTTCTCGGACGAGCGGCTTCTTCTGCGCACATCGCAAAGGAGCGGTTCTTGTCTTCTCCTTGTGTCCATGCATTCTGCACTACGCTTCTCTCTCATTCTTATGCCTTTCCGTTGATTCCTAGGGACATTTCGTTTTTCTCTGTTTTTCCGATGCTACACTTCAGCATTCTGTGACGAACAGAGTGGAAGGGAAAAGCCCCTCTAATAAGGCAGCTAGAAGTTCCAGGAGAGACACACGTTGTGCTTTCAGAGAGGACGTTACAGAAAGTCGAGAGATGTGGATTCTTTCCTGCGGAGAAAAAACCCCCTGTTTTCAGGAAATGCAGTATTCTGAAATCGCACGTTCTCGGCATAGCAATTTCGCTATTTCGCTCTCGTGGGTGGACGGCGCCACTCTCTGTTAACCGCTTCGGAGAGTTTGCAGTTGCTGGCCGAGAAATCGCGGTTCTCCCCGAATGCCGCTGTGTGCCTTCAGCAGCGGCTCGTCTCTCTCGCATGCCGAGAAAGAGCGACTTCAGCCGGATGCTTTTCTCGGACGAGCGGCTTCTTCTGCGCACATCGCAAAGGAGCGGTTCTTGTCTTCTCCTTGTGTCCATGCATTCTGCACTACGCTTCTCTCTCATTCTTATGCCTTTCCGTTGATTCCTAGGGACATTTCGTTTTTCTCTGTTTTTCCGATGCTACACTTCAGCATTCTGTGACGAACAGAGTGGAAGGGAAAAGCCCCTCTAATAAGGCAGCTAGAAGTTCCAGGAGCGACACACGTTGTGCTTTCAGAGAGGACGTTACAGAAAGTCGAGAGATGTGGATTCTTTCCTGCGGAGAAAAAACCCCCTGTTTTCAGGAAATGCAGTATTCTGAAATCGCACGTTCTCGGCATAGCAATTTCGCGATTTCGCTCTCGTGGGTGGACGGCGCCACTCTCTGTTAACCGCTTCGGAGAGTTTGCAGTTGCTGGCCGAGAAATCGCGGTTCTCCCCGAATGCCGCTGTGTGCCTTCAGCAGCGGTCTCGTCTCTCTCGCATGCCGAGAAAGAGCGACTTCAGCCGGATGCTTTTCTCGGACGAGCGGCTTCTTCTGCGCACATCGCAAAGGAGCGGTTCTTGTCTTCTCCTTGTGTCCATGCATTCTGCACTACGCTTCTCTCTCATTCTTATGCCTTTCCGTTGATTCCTAGGGACATTTCGTTTTTCTCTGTTTTTCCGATGCTACACTTCAGCATTCTGTGACGAACAGAGTGGAAGGGAAAAGCCCCTCTAATAAGGCAGCTAGAAGTTCCAGGAGAGACACACGTTGTGCTTTCAGAGAGGACGTTACAGAAAGTCGAGAGATGTGGATTCTTTCCTGCGGAGAAAAAACCCCCTGTTTTCAGGAAATGCAGTATTCTGAAATCGCACGTTCTCGGCATAGCAATTTCGCTATTTCGCTCTCGTGGGTGGACGGCGCCACTCTCTGTTAACCGCTTCGGAGAGTTTGCAGTTGCTGGCCGAGAAATCGCGGTTCTCCCCGAATGCCGCTGTGTGCCTTCAGCAGCGGCTCGTCTCTCTCGCATGCCGAGAAAGAGCGACTTCAGCCGGATGCTTTTCTCGGACGAGCGGCTTCTTCTGCGCACATCGCAAAGGAGCGGTTCTTGTCTTCTCCTTGTGTCCATGCATTCTGCACTACGCTTCTCTCTCATTCTTATGCCTTTCCGTTGATTCCTAGGGACATTTCGTTTTTCTCTGTTTTTCCGATGCTACACTTCAGCATTCTGTGACGAACAGAGTGGAAGGGAAAAGCCCCTCTAATAAGGCAGCTAGAAGTTCCAGGAGCGACACACGTTGTGCTTTCAGAGAGGACGTTACAGAAAGTCGAGAGATGTGGATTCTTTCCTGCGGAGAAAAAACCCCCTGTTTTCAGGAAATGCAGTATTCTGAAATCGCACGTTCTCGGCATAGCAATTTCGCTATTTCGCTCTCGTGGGTGGACGGCGCCACTCTCTGTTAACCGCTTCGGAGAGTTTGCAGTTGCTGGCCGAGAAATCGCGGTTCTCCCCGAATGCCGCTGTGTGCCTTCAGCAGCGGCTCGTCTCTCTCGCATGCCGAGAAAGAGCGACTTCAGCCGGATGCTTTTCTCGGACGAGCGGCTTCTTCTGCGCACATCGCAAAGGAGCGGTTCTTGTCTTCTCCTTGTGTCCATGCATTCTGCACTACGCTTCTCTCTCATTCTTATGCCTTTCCGTTGATTCCTAGGGACATTTCGTTTTTCTCTGTTTTTCCGATGCTACACTTCAGCATTCTGTGACGAACATAGTAGAAGGGAAAAGCCCCTCTAATAAGGCAGCTAGAAGTTCCAGGAGAGACACACGTTGTGCTTTCAGAGAGGACGTTACAGAAAGTCGAGAGATGTGGATTCTTTCCTGCGGAGAAAAAACCCCCTGTTTTCAGGAAATGCAGTATTCTGAAATCGCACGTTCTCGGCATAGCAATTTCGCTATTTCGCTCTCGTGGGTGGACAGCGCCACTCTCTGTTAACCGCTTCGGAGAGTTTGCAGTTGCTGGCCGTTAAATCGCGGTTCTCCCCGAATGCCGCTGTGTGCCTTCAGCAGCGGTCTCGTCTTTCTCGCATGCCGAGAAAGAGCGACTTCAGCCGGATGCTTTTCTCGGACGAGCGGCTTCTTCTGCGCACATCGCAAAGGAGCGGTTCTTGTCTTCTCCTTGTGTCCATGCATTCTGCACTACGCTTCTCTCTCATTCTTATGCCTTTCCGTTGATTCCTAGGGACATTTCGTTTTTCTCTGTTTTTCCGATGCTACACTTCAGCATTCTGTGACGAACAGAGTGGAAGGGAAAAGCCCCTCTAATAAGGCAGCTAGAAGTTCCAGGAGAGACACACGTTGTGCTTTCAGAGAGGACGTTACAGAAAGTCGAGAGATGTGGATTCTTTCCTGCGGAGAAAAAACCCCCTGTTTTCAGGAAATGCAGTATTCTGAAATCGCACGTTCTCGGCATAGCAATTTCGCTATTTCGCTCTCGTGGGTGGACGGCGCCACTCTCTGTTAACCGCTTCGGAGAGTTTGCAGTTGCTGGCCGAGAAATCGCGGTTCTCCCCGAATGCCGCTGTGTGCCTTCAGCAGCGGCTCGTCTCTCTCGCATGCCGAGAAAGAGCGACTTCAGCCGGATGCTTTTCTCGGACGAGCGGCTTCTTCTGCGCACATCGCAAAGGAGCGGTTCTTGTCTTCTCCTTGTGTCCATGCATTCTGCACTACGCTTCTCTCTCATTCTTATGCCTTTCCGTTGATTCCTAGGGACATTTCGTTTTTCTCTGTTTTTCCGATGCTACACTTCAGCATTCTGTGACGAACAGAGTGGAAGGGAAAAGCCCCTCTAATAAGGCAGCTAGAAGTTCCAGGAGCGACACACGTTGTGCTTTCAGAGAGGACGTTACAGAAAGTCGAGAGATGTGGATTCTTTCCTGCGGAGAAAAAACCCCCTGTTTTCAGGAAATGCAGTATTCTGAAATCGCACGTTCTCGGCATAGCAATTTCGCTATTTCGCTCTCGTGGGTGGACGGCGCCACTCTCTGTTAACCGCTTCGGAGAGTTTGCAGTTGCTGGCCGAGAAATCGCGGTTCTCCCCGAATGCCGCTGTGTGCCTTCAGCAGCGGTCTCGTCTCTCTCGCATGCCGAGAAAGAGCGACTTCAGCCGGATGCTTTTCTCGGACGAGCGGCTTCTTCTGCGCACATCGCAAAGGAGCGGTTCTTGTCTTCTCCTTGTGTCCATGCATTCTGCACTACGCTTCTCTCTCATTCTTATGCCTTTCCGTTGATTCCTAGGGACATTTCGTTTTTCTCTGTTTTTCCGATGCTACACTTCAGCATTCTGTGACGAACAGAGTGGAAGGGAAAAGCCCCTCTAATAAGGCAGCTAGAAGTTCCAGGAGAGACACACGTTGTGCTTTCAGAGAGGACGTTACAGAAAGTCGAGAGATGTGGATTCTTTCCTGCGGAGAAAAAACCCCCTGTTTTCAGGAAATGCAGTATTCTGAAATCGCACGTTCTCGGCATAGCAATTTCGCTATTTCGCTCTCGTGGGTGGACGGCGCCACTCTCTGTTAACCGCTTCGGAGAGTTTGCAGTTGCTGGCCGAGAAATCGCGGTTCTCCCCGAATGCCGCTGTGTGCCTTCAGCAGCGGCTCGTCTCTCTCGCATGCCGAGAAAGAGCGACTTCAGCCGGATGCTTTTCTCGGACGAGCGGCTTCTTCTGCGCACATCGCAAAGGAGCGGTTCTTGTCTTCTCCTTGTGTCCATGCATTCTGCACTACGCTTCTCTCTCATTCTTATGCCTTTCCGTTGATTCCTAGGGACATTTCGTTTTTCTCTGTTTTTCCGATGCTACACTTCAGCATTCTGTGACGAACAGAGTGGAAGGGAAAAGCCCCTCTAATAAGGCAGCTAGAAGTTCCAGGAGCGACACACGTTGTGCTTTCAGAGAGGACGTTACAGAAAGTCGAGAGATGTGGATTCTTTCCTGCGGAGAAAAAACCCCCTGTTTTCAGGAAATGCAGTATTCTGAAATCGCACGTTCTCGGCATAGCAATTTCGCTATTTCGCTCTCGTGGGTGGACGGCGCCACTCTCTGTTAACCGCTTCGGAGAGTTTGCAGTTGCTGGCCGAGAAATCGCGGTTCTCCCCGAATGCCGCTGTGTGCCTTCAGCAGCGGCTCGTCTCTCTCGCATGCCGAGAAAGAGCGACTTCAGCCGGATGCTTTTCTCGGACGAGCGGCTTCTTCTGCGCACATCGCAAAGGAGCGGTTCTTGTCTTCTCCTTGTGTCCATGCATTCTGCACTACGCTTCTCTCTCATTCTTATGCCTTTCCGTTGATTCCTAGGGACATTTCGTTTTTCTCTGTTTTTCCGATGCTACACTTCAGCATTCTGTGACGAACATAGTAGAAGGGAAAAGCCCCTCTAATAAGGCAGCTAGAAGTTCCAGGAGAGACACACGTTGTGCTTTCAGAGAGGACGTTACAGAAAGTCGAGAGATGTGGATTCTTTCCTGCGGAGAAAAAACCCCCTGTTTTCAGGAAATGCAGTATTCTGAAATCGCACGTTCTCGGCATAGCAATTTCGCTATTTCGCTCTCGTGGGTGGACAGCGCCACTCTCTGTTAACCGCTTCGGAGAGTTTGCAGTTGCTGGCCGTTAAATCGCGGTTCTCCCCGAATGCCGCTGTGTGCCTTCAGCAGCGGTCTCGTCTTTCTCGCATGCCGAGAAAGAGCGACTTCAGCCGGATGCTTTTCTCGGACGAGCGGCTTCTTCTGCGCACATCGCAAAGGAGCGGTTCTTGTCTTCTCCTTGTGTCCATGCATTCTGCACTACGCTTCTCTCTCATTCTTATGCCTTTCCGTTGATTCCTAGGGACATTTCGTTTTTCTCTGTTTTTCCGATGCTACACTTCAGCATTCTGTGACGAACAGAGTGGAAGGGAAAAGCCCCTCTAATAAGGCAGCTAGAAGTTCCAGGAGAGACACACGTTGTGCTTTCAGAGAGGACGTTACAGAAAGTCGAGAGATGTGGATTCTTTCCTGCGGAGAAAAAACCCCCTGTTTTCAGGAAATGCAGTATTCTGAAATCGCACGTTCTCGGCATAGCAATTTCGCTATTTCGCTCTCGTGGGTGGACGGCGCCACTCTCTGTTAACCGCTTCGGAGAGTTTGCAGTTGCTGGCCGAGAAATCGCGGTTCTCCCCGAATGCCGCTGTGTGCCTTCAGCAGCGGCTCGTCTCTCTCGCATGCCGAGAAAGAGCGACTTCAGCCGGATGCTTTTCTCGGACGAGCGGCTTCTTCTGCGCACATCGCAAAGGAGCGGTTCTTGTCTTCTCCTTGTGTCCATGCATTCTGCACTACGCTTCTCTCTCATTCTTATGCCTTTCCGTTGATTCCTAGGGACATTTCGTTTTTCTCTGTTTTTCCGATGCTACACTTCAGCATTCTGTGACGAACAGAGTGGAAGGGAAAAGCCCCTCTAATAAGGCAGCTAGAAGTTCCAGGAGCGACACACGTTGTGCTTTCAGAGAGGACGTTACAGAAAGTCGAGAGATGTGGATTCTTTCCTGCGGAGAAAAAACCCCCTGTTTTCAGGAAATGCAGTATTCTGAAATCGCACGTTCTCGGCATAGCAATTTCGCTATTTCGCTCTCGTGGGTGGACGGCGCCACTCTCTGTTAACCGCTTCGGAGAGTTTGCAGTTGCTGGCCGAGAAATCGCGGTTCTCCCCGAATGCCGCTGTGTGCCTTCAGCAGCGGCTCGTCTCTCTCGCATGCCGAGAAAGAGCGACTTCAGCCGGATGCTTTTCTCGGACGAGCGGCTTCTTCTGCGCACATCGCAAAGGAGCGGTTCTTGTCTTCTCCTTGTGTCCATGCATTCTGCACTACGCTTCTCTCTCATTCTTATGCCTTTCCGTTGATTCCTAGGGACATTTCGTTTTTCTCTGTTTTTCCGATGCTACACTTCAGCATTCTGTGACGAACATAGTAGAAGGGAAAAGCCCCTCTAATAAGGCAGCTAGAAGTTCCAGGAGAGACACACGTTGTGCTTTCAGAGAGGACGTTACAGAAAGTCGAGAGATGTGGATTCTTTCCTGCGGAGAAAAAACCCCCTGTTTTCAGGAAATGCAGTATTCTGAAATCGCACGTTCTCGGCATAGCAATTTCGCTATTTCGCTCTCGTGGGTGGACAGCGCCACTCTCTGTTAACCGCTTCGGAGAGTTTGCAGTTGCTGGCCGTTAAATCGCGGTTCTCCCCGAATGCCGCTGTGTGCCTTCAGCAGCGGTCTCGTCTTTCTCGCATGCCGAGAAAGAGCGACTTCAGCCGGATGCTTTTCTCGGACGAGCGGCTTCTTCTGCGCACATCGCAAAGGAGCGGTTCTTGTCTTCTCCTTGTGTCCATGCATTCTGCACTACGCTTCTCTCTCATTCTTATGCCTTTCCGTTGATTCCTAGGGACATTTCGTTTTTCTCTGTTTTTCCGATGCTACACTTCAGCATTCTGTGACGAACAGAGTGGAAGGGAAAAGCCCCTCTAATAAGGCAGCTAGAAGTTCCAGGAGAGACACACGTTGTGCTTTCAGAGAGGACGTTACAGAAAGTCGAGAGATGTGGATTCTTTCCTGCGGAGAAAAAACCCCCTGTTTTCAGGAAATGCAGTATTCTGAAATCGCACGTTCTCGGCATAGCAATTTCGCTATTTCGCTCTCGTGGGTGGACGGCGCCACTCTCTGTTAACCGCTTCGGAGAGTTTGCAGTTGCTGGCCGAGAAATCGCGGTTCTCCCCGAATGCCGCTGTGTGCCTTCAGCAGCGGCTCGTCTCTCTCGCATGCCGAGAAAGAGCGACTTCAGCCGGATGCTTTTCTCGGACGAGCGGCTTCTTCTGCGCACATCGCAAAGGAGCGGTTCTTGTCTTCTCCTTGTGTCCATGCATTCTGCACTACGCTTCTCTCTCATTCTTATGCCTTTCCGTTGATTCCTAGGGACATTTCGTTTTTCTCTGTTTTTCCGATGCTACACTTCAGCATTCTGTGACGAACAGAGTGGAAGGGAAAAGCCCCTCTAATAAGGCAGCTAGAAGTTCCAGGAGAGACACACGTTGTGCATTCAGAGAGGACGTTACAGAAATTCGAGAGATGTGGATTCTTTCCTGCGGAGAAAAAACCCCCTGTTTTCAGGAAATGCAGTATTCTGAAATTTTGTGAGAAAGCTGGTATTTTGGGGAAAAAAGGCCGTTTTTTAAAGAATAAGCTGGCATTTCTGGGAGAATATGTCCCATCTTTGGGAGAAAACGGGTGTATGTGGGAGAAAATGTCGTGTATTTGGGAGAAAGCTGGTGTATGTGGGAGAAAAGGCCATTGTGATGGGAGTCAGTGTGATCTTGAGGAGTGGAAAGCAGTATTCTTGAGATGAAACGTGAGGTATTTCTAAGAGTCCTGGTATTTCTGGGAGAAAATGTCTTGTTTTGGAGAGCCAAAGTCCCATTTTGGGGGCAGAAGCTGGTATTTCTGTGACACTGCCATCTTGATGGGGGTAAGTGTGATCTTGAGGAGTGTAAAGCAGCATTTTGGTTAGAAAATGGGAGCTCTTCCTAAGAGCAGTGCTATTTCTGGGAGAAAAGGAGCTCTACTGGGCATAAAAATGGTGTATCTGTGATAAAATGCCACGTTTCTGAAAGAAACTGTCCTCTTGCGGAGTGTAATGCTGTATGTTCCGGAGGAAATGGGAAATATTCAGCAGAGTCCTGGTATTTCTGGGAGAAGAGGTCTGATGTGGGGGGGGAAGGTGATGTATCTGTGAGAAAGCTGGTGTTTCTGGGAGAAAATGCCAGGTATTGGTGAGGAAACAGATGCTAGAGAGGGAAAAGGCCATCCCTTTGGGAGAGAAGTGGTATTTCTGGGAGAAAATGCCCCAAATCGGGGAGTAAGTGTCATCCTGAGGCGTGTCATGGAGTAGATTTGGGAGGAAATGGAGGTGTTTCACAGAGTAGCGGCACTTCTGGGAGAAAATGTCCTCAGTGGGAAAGACAATGTCCTCTTGAGGGAAGAAAACGGGTCTTTCTTACAGCAAATGTCATCCAATTGGGAGAAAATCTCCTCTCTTGGGGAGAAAAGTGGTCTTTCTGAGAGAAGGTGTCCTCTTCTTGGCTGCAAGTGTCCCATTTGGCATTGTCATGGAGGCTTTTTGGGGAGAAAGCGTGTGGCAGTTGTAAGAGAAGGGGTATTTCTGGGAGCAAATCTCCTCTTTTTGGAAGAGAAGGTGAAATTTCCAAGGGAAAAGTGGCATTTCTGGGAGGAAATGACATAGCTGGGGGAGAAAAGTGGGAACCGGTGGGAAAGAAGAACTTGTACTGGAGAGCAACGGTGGTCTTTTTGGTGTGCCAAGTGGTCTCTTGGGGAGACAACGTGGTAAATAGGGGAGACAATGTCCTCTGGAGGAGTGTCAAGTAGTATTTGGGAGAGCAAACGTCAGGTATTTCTCGGAAACCGGCTGTTTCTGGGAGATAGTAGCAGACTTGGTTGGAAAATGACAGGTGTTTGTGAGAAAGCTGGTATTTTGGGGAAAAAAGGCCGTTTTTTAAAGAATAAGCTGGCATTTCTGGGAGAATATGTCCCATCTTTGGGAGAAAACGGGTGTATGTGGGAGAAAATGTCGTGTATTTGGGAGAAAGCTGGTGTATGTGGGAGAAAAGGCCATTGTGATGGGAGTCAGTGTGATCTTGAGGAGTGGAAAGCAGTATTCTTGAGATGAAACGTGAGGTATTTCTAAGAGTCCTGGTATTTCTGGGAGAAAATGTCTTGTTTTGGAGAGCCAAAGTCCCATTTTGGGGGCAGAAGCTGGTATTTCTGTGACACTGCCATCTTGATGGGGGTAAGTGTGATCTTGAGGAGTGTAAAGCAGCATTTTGGTTAGAAAATGGGAGCTCTTCCTAAGAGCAGTGCTATTTCTGGGAGAAAAGGAGCTCTACTGGGCATAAAAATGGTGTATCTGTGATAAAATGCCACATTTCTGAAAGAAACTGTCCTCTTGCGGAGTGTAATGCTGTATGTTCCGGAGGAAATGGGAAATATTCAGCAGAGTCCTGGTATTTCTGGGAGAAGAGGTCTGATGTGGGGGGGGGAAGGTGATGTATCTGTGAGAAAGCTGGTGTTTCTGGGAGAAAATGCCAGGTATTGGTGAGGAAACAGATGCTAGAGAGGGAAAAGGCCATCCCTTTGGGAGAGAAGTGGTATTTCTGGGAGAAAATGCCCCAAATCGGGGAGTAAGTGTCATCCTGAGGCGTGTCATGGAGTAGATTTGGGAGGAAATGGAGGTGTTTCACAGAGTAGCGGCACTTCTGGGAGAAAATGTCCTCAGTGGGAAAGACAATGTCCTCTTGAGGGAAGAAAACAGGTCTTTCTTACAGCAAATGTCATCCAATTGGGAGAAAATCTCCTCTCTTGGGGAGAAAAGTGGTCTTTCTGAGAGAAGGTGTCCTCTTCTTGGCTGCAAGTGTCCCATTTGGCATTGTCATGGAGGCTTTTTGGGGAGAAAGCATGTGGCAGTTGTAAGAGAAGGGGTATTTCTGGGAGCAAATCTCCTCTTTTTGGAAGAGAAGGTGAAATTTCCAAGGGAAAAGTGGCATTTCTGGGAGGAAATGACATAGCTGGGGGAGAAAAGTGGGAACCGGTGGGAAAGAAGAACTTGTACTGGAGAGCAACGGTGGTCTTTTTGGTGTGCCAAGTGGTCTCTTGGGGAGACAACGTGGTAAATAGGGGAGACAATGTCCTCTGGAGGAGTGTCAAGTAGTATTTGGGAGAGCAAACGTCAGGTATTTCTCGGAAACCGGCTGTTTCTGGGAGATAGTAGCAGACTTGGTTGGAAAATGACAGGTGTTTGTGAGAAAGCTGGTATTTTGGGGAAAAAAGGCCGTTTTTTAAAGAATAAGCTGGCATTTCTGGGAGAATATGTCCCATCTTTGGGAGAAAACGGGTGTATGTGGGAGAAAATGTCGTGTATTTGGGAGAAAGCTGGTGTATGTGGGAGAAAAGGCCATTGTGATGGGAGTCAGTGTGATCTTGAGGAGTGGAAAGCAGTATTCTTGAGATGAAACGTGAGGTATTTCTAAGAGTCCTGGTATTTCTGGGAGAAAATGTCTTGTTTTGGAGAGCCAAAGTCCCATTTTGGGGGCAGAAGCTGGTATTTCTGTGACACTGCCATCTTGATGGGGGTAAGTGTGATCTTGAGGAGTGTAAAGCAGCATTTTGGTTAGAAAATGGGAGCTCTTCCTAAGAGCAGTGCTATTTCTGGGAGAAAAGGAGCTCTACTGGGCATAAAAATGGTGTATCTGTGATAAAATGCCACGTTTCTGAAAGAAACTGTCCTCTTGCGGAGTGTAATGCTGTATGTTCCGGAGGAAATGGGAAATATTCAGCAGAGTCCTGGTATTTCTGGGAGAAGAGGTCTGATGTGGGGGGGGAAGGTGATGTATCTGTGAGAAAGCTGGTGTTTCTGGGAGAAAATGCCAGGTATTGGTGAGGAAACAGATGCTAGAGAGGGAAAAGGCCATCCCTTTGGGAGAGAAGTGGTATTTCTGGGAGAAAATGCCCCAAATCGGGGAGTAAGTGTCATCCTGAGGCGTGTCATGGAGTAGATTTGGGAGGAAATGGAGGTGTTTCACAGAGTAGCGGCACTTCTGGGAGAAAATGTCCTCAGTGGGAAAGACAATGTCCTCTTGAGGGAAGAAAACGGGTCTTTCTTACAGCAAATGTCATCCAATTGGGAGAAAATCTCCTCTCTTGGGGAGAAAAGTGGTCTTTCTGAGAGAAGGTGTCCTCTTCTTGGCTGCAAGTGTCCCATTTGGCATTGTCATGGAGGCTTTTTGGGGAGAAAGCGTGTGGCAGTTGTAAGAGAAGGGGTATTTCTGGGAGCAAATCTCCTCTTTTTGGAAGAGAAGGTGAAATTTCCAAGGGAAAAGTGGCATTTCTGGGAGGAAATGACATAGCTGGGGGAGAAAAGTGGGAACCGGTGGGAAAGAAGAACTTGTACTGGAGAGCAACGGTGGTCTTTTTGGTGTGCCAAGTGGTCTCTTGGGGAGACAACGTGGTAAATAGGGGAGACAATGTCCTCTGGAGGAGTGTCAAGTAGTATTTGGGAGAGCAAACGTCAGGTATTTCTCGGAAACCGGCTGTTTCTGGGAGATAGTAGCAGACTTGGTTGGAAAATGACAGGTGTTTGTGAGAAAGCTGGTATTTTGGGGAAAAAAGGCCGTTTTTTAAAGAATAAGCTGGCATTTCTGGGAGAATATGTCCCATCTTTGGGAGAAAACGGGTGTATGTGGGAGAAAATGTCGTGTATTTGGGAGAAAGCTGGTGTATGTGGGAGAAAAGGCCATTGTGATGGGAGTCAGTGTGATCTTGAGGAGTGGAAAGCAGTATTCTTGAGATGAAACGTGAGGTATTTCTAAGAGTCCTGGTATTTCTGGGAGAAAATGTCTTGTTTTGGAGAGCCAAAGTCCCATTTTGGGGGCAGAAGCTGGTATTTCTGTGACACTGCCATCTTGATGGGGGTAAGTGTGATCTTGAGGAGTGTAAAGCAGCATTTTGGTTAGAAAATGGGAGCTCTTCCTAAGAGCAGTGCTATTTCTGGGAGAAAAGGAGCTCTACTGGGCATAAAAATGGTGTATCTGTGATAAAATGCCACATTTCTGAAAGAAACTGTCCTCTTGCGGAGTGTAATGCTGTATGTTCCGGAGGAAATGGGAAATATTCAGCAGAGTCCTGGTATTTCTGGGAGAAGAGGTCTGATGTGGGGGGGGGAAGGTGATGTATCTGTGAGAAAGCTGGTGTTTCTGGGAGAAAATGCCAGGTATTGGTGAGGAAACAGATGCTAGAGAGGGAAAAGGCCATCCCTTTGGGAGAGAAGTGGTATTTCTGGGAGAAAATGCCCCAAATCGGGGAGTAAGTGTCATCCTGAGGCGTGTCATGGAGTAGATTTGGGAGGAAATGGAGGTGTTTCACAGAGTAGCGGCACTTCTGGGAGAAAATGTCCTCAGTGGGAAAGACAATGTCCTCTTGAGGGAAGAAAACGGGTCTTTCTTACAGCAAATGTCATCCAATTGGGAGAAAATCTCCTCTCTTGGGGAGAAAAGTGGTCTTTCTGAGAGAAGGTGTCCTCTTCTTGGCTGCAAGTGTCCCATTTGGCATTGTCATGGAGGCTTTTTGGGGAGAAAGCGTGTGGCAGTTGTAAGAGAAGGGGTATTTCTGGGAGCAAATCTCCTCTTTTTGGAAGAGAAGGTGAAATTTCCAAGGGAAAAGTGGCATTTCTGGGAGGAAATGACATAGCTGGGGGAGAAAAGTGGGAACCGGTGGGAAAGAAGATCTTGTACTGGAGAGCAACGGTGGTCTTTTTGGTGTGCCAAGTGGTCTCTTGGGGAGACAACGTGGTAAATAGGGGAGACAATGTTCTCTGGAGGAGTGTCAAGTAGTATTTGGGAGAGCAAACGTCAGGTATTTCTCGGAAACCGGCTGTTTCTGGGAGATAGTAGCAGACTTGGTTGGAAAATGACAGGTGTTTGTGAGAAAGCTGGTATTTTGGGGAAAAAAGGCCGTTTTTTAAAGAATAAGCTGGCATTTCTGGGAGAATATGTCCCATCTTTGGGAGAAAACGGGTGTATGTGGGAGAAAATGTCGTGTATTTGGGAGAAAGCTGGTGTATGTGGGAGAAAAGGCCATTGTGATGGGAGTCAGTGTGATCTTGAGGAGTGGAAAGCAGTATTCTTGAGATGAAACGTGAGGTATTTCTAAGAGTCCTGGTATTTCTGGGAGAAAATGTCTTGTTTTGGAGAGCCAAAGTCCCATTTTGGGGGCAGAAGCTGGTATTTCTGTGACACTGCCATCTTGATGGGGGTAAGTGTGATCTTGAGGAGTGTAAAGCAGCATTTTGGTTAGAAAATGGGAGCTCTTCCTAAGAGCAGTGCTATTTCTGGGAGAAAAGGAGCTCTACTGGGCATAAAAATGGTGTATCTGTGATAAAATGCCACATTTCTGAAAGAAACTGTCCTCTTGCGGAGTGTAATGCTGTATGTTCCGGAGGAAATGGGAAATATTCAGCAGAGTCCTGGTATTTCTGGGAGAAGAGGTCTGATGTGGGGGGGGGAAGGTGATGTATCTGTGAGAAAGCTGGTGTTTCTGGGAGAAAATGCCAGGTATTGGTGAGGAAACAGATGCTAGAGAGGGAAAAGGCCATCCCTTTGGGAGAGAAGTGGTATTTCTGGGAGAAAATGCCCCAAATCGGGGAGTAAGTGTCATCCTGAGGCGTGTCATGGAGTAGATTTGGGAGGAAATGGAGGTGTTTCACAGAGTAGCGGCACTTCTGGGAGAAAATGTCCTCAGTGGGAAAGACAATGTCCTCTTGAGGGAAGAAAACAGGTCTTTCTTACAGCAAATGTCATCCAATTGGGAGAAAATCTCCTCTCTTGGGGAGAAAAGTGGTCTTTCTGAGAGAAGGTGTCCTCTTCTTGGCTGCAAGTGTCCCATTTGGCATTGTCATGGAGGCTTTTTGGGGAGAAAGCGTGTGGCAGTTGTAAGAGAAGGGGTATTTCTGGGAGCAAATCTCCTCTTTTTGGAAGAGAAGGTGAAATTTCCAAGGGAAAAGTGGCATTTCTGGGAGGAAATGACATAGCTGGGGGAGAAAAGTGGGAACCGGTGGGAAAGAAGATCTTGTACTGGAGAGCAACGGTGGTCTTTTTGGTGTGCCAAGTGGTCTCTTGGGGAGACAACGTGGTAAATAGGGGAGACAATGTCCTCTGGAGGAGTGTCAAGTAGTATTTGGGAGAGCAAACGTCAGGTATTTCTCGGAAACCGGCTGTTTCTGGGAGATAGTAGCAGACTTGGTTGGAAAATGACAGGTGTTTGTGAGAAAGCTGGTATTTTGGGAAAAAAAGGCCGTTTTTTAAAGAATAAGCTGGCATTTCTGGGAGAATATGTCCCATCTTTGGGAGAAAACGGGTGTATGTGGGAGAAAATGTCGTGTATTTGGGAGAAAGCTGGTGTATGTGGGAGAAAAGGCCATTGTGATGGGAGTCAGTGTGATCTTGAGGAGTGGAAAGCAGTATTCTTGAGATGAAACGTGAGGTATTTCTAAGAGTCCTGGTATTTCTGGGAGAAAATGTCTTGTTTTGGAGAGCCAAAGTCCCATTTTGGGGGCAGAAGCTGGTATTTCTGTGACACTGCCATCTTGATGGGGGTAAGTGTGATCTTGAGGAGTGTAAAGCAGCATTTTGGTTAGAAAATGGGAGCTCTTCCTAAGAGCAGTGCTATTTCTGGGAGAAAAGGAGCTCTACTGGGCATAAAAATGGTGTATCTGTGATAAAATGCCACATTTCTGAAAGAAACTGTCCTCTTGCGGAGTGTAATGCTGTATGTTCCGGAGGAAATGGGAAATATTCAGCAGAGTCCTGGTATTTCTGGGAGAAGAGGTCTGATGTGGGGGGGGGAAGGTGATGTATCTGTGAGAAAGCTGGTGTTTCTGGGAGAAAATGCCAGGTATTGGTGAGGAAACAGATGCTAGAGAGGGAAAAGGCCATCCCTTTGGGAGAGAAGTGGTATTTCTGGGAGAAAATGCCCCAAATCGGGGAGTAAGTGTCATCCTGAGGCGTGTCATGGAGTAGATTTGGGAGGAAATGGAGGTGTTTCACAGAGTAGCGGCACTTCTGGGAGAAAATGTCCTCAGTGGGAAAGACAATGTCCTCTTGAGGGAAGAAAACGGGTCTTTCTTACAGCAAATGTCATCCAATTGGGAGAAAATCTCCTCTCTTGGGGAGAAAAGTGGTCTTTCTGAGAGAAGGTGTCCTCTTCTTGGCTGCAAGTGTCCCATTTGGCATTGTCATGGAGGCTTTTTGGGGAGAAAGCGTGTGGCAGTTGTAAGAGAAGGGGTATTTCTGGGAGCAAATCTCCTCTTTTTGGAAGAGAAGGTGAAATTTCCAAGGGAAAAGTGGCATTTCTGGGAGGAAATGACATAGCTGGGGGAGAAAAGTGGGAACCGGTGGGAAAGAAGAACTTGTACTGGAGAGCAACGGTGGTCTTTTTGGTGTGCCAAGTGGTCTCTTGGGGAGACAACGTGGTAAATAGGGGAGACAATGTCCTCTGGAGGAGTGTCAAGTAGTATTTGGGAGAGCAAACGTCAGGTATTTCTCGGAAACCGGCTGTTTCTGGGAGATAGTAGCAGACTTGGTTGGAAAATGACAGGTGTTTGTGAGAAAGCTGGTATTTTGGGGAAAAAAGGCCGTTTTTTAAAGAATAAGCTGGCATTTCTGGGAGAATATGTCCCATCTTTGGGAGAAAACGGGTGTATGTGGGAGAAAATGTCGTGTATTTGGGAGAAAGCTGGTGTATGTGGGAGAAAAGGCCATTGTGATGGGAGTCAGTGTGATCTTGAGGAGTGGAAAGCAGTATTCTTGAGATGAAACGTGAGGTATTTCTAAGAGTCCTGGTATTTCTGGGAGAAAATGTCTTGTTTTGGAGAGCCAAAGTCCCATTTTGGGGGCAGAAGCTGGTATTTCTGTGACACTGCCATCTTGATGGGGGTAAGTGTGATCTTGAGGAGTGTAAAGCAGCATTTTGGTTAGAAAATGGGAGCTCTTCCTAAGAGCAGTGCTATTTCTGGGAGAAAAGGAGCTCTACTGGGCATAAAAATGGTGTATCTGTGATAAAATGCCACATTTCTGAAAGAAACTGTCCTCTTGCGGAGTGTAATGCTGTATGTTCCGGAGGAAATGGGAAATATTCAGCAGAGTCCTGGTATTTCTGGGAGAAGAGGTCTGATGTGGGGGGGGGAAGGTGATGTATCTGTGAGAAAGCTGGTATTTCTGGGAGAAAATGCCCCAAATCGGGGAGTAAGTGTCATCCTGAGGCGTGTCATGGAGTAGATTTGGGAGGAAATGGAGGTGTTTCACAGAGTAGCGGCACTTCTGGGAGAAAATGTCCTCAGTGGGAAAGACAATGTCCTCTTGAGGGAAGAAAACAGGTCTTTCTTACAGCAAATGTCATCCAATTGGGAGAAAATCTCCTCTCTTGGGGAGAAAAGTGGTCTTTCTGAGAGAAGGTGTCCTCTTCTTGGCTGCAAGTGTCCCATTTGGCATTGTCATGGAGGCTTTTTGGGGAGAAAGCGTGTGGCAGTTGTAAGAGAAGGGGTATTTCTGGGAGCAAATCTCCTCTTTTTGGAAGAGAAGGTGAAATTTCCAAGGGAAAAGTGGCATTTCTGGGAGGAAATGACATAGCTGGGGGAGAAAAGTGGGAACCGGTGGGAAAGAAGATCTTGTACTGGAGAGCAACGGTGGTCTTTTTGGTGTGCCAAGTGGTCTCTTGGGGAGACAACGTGGTAAATAGGGGAGACAATGTCCTCTGGAGGAGTGTCAAGTAGTATTTGGGAGAGCAAACGTCAGGTATTTCTCGGAAACCGGCTGTTTCTGGGAGATAGTAGCAGACTTGGTTGGAAAATGACAGGTGTTTGTGAGAAAGCTGGTATTTTGGGGAAAAAAGGCCGTTTTTTAAAGAATAAGCTGGCATTTCTGGGAGAATATGTCCCATCTTTGGGAGAAAACGGGTGTATGTGGGAGAAAATGTCGTGTATTTGGGAGAAAGCTGGTGTATGTGGGAGAAAAGGCCATTGTGATGGGAGTCAGTGTGATCTTGAGGAGTGGAAAGCAGTATTCTTGAGATGAAACGTGAGGTATTTCTAAGAGTCCTGGTATTTCTGGGAGAAAATGTCTTGTTTTGGAGAGCCAAAGTCCCATTTTGGGGGCAGAAGCTGGTATTTCTGTGACACTGCCATCTTGATGGGGGTAAGTGTGATCTTGAGGAGTGTAAAGCAGCATTTTGGTTAGAAAATGGGAGCTCTTCCTAAGAGCAGTGCTATTTCTGGGAGAAAAGGAGCTCTACTGGGCATAAAAATGGTGTATCTGTGATAAAATGCCACATTTCTGAAAGAAACTGTCCTCTTGCGGAGTGTAATGCTGTATGTTCCGGAGGAAATGGGAAATATTCAGCAGAGTCCTGGTATTTCTGGGAGAAGAGGTCTGATGTGGGGGGGGGAAGGTGATGTATCTGTGAGAAAGCTGGTGTTTCTGGGAGAAAATGCCAGGTATTGGTGAGGAAACAGATGCTAGAGAGGGAAAAGGCCATCCCTTTGGGAGAGAAGTGGTATTTCTGGGAGAAAATGCCCCAAATCGGGGAGTAAGTGTCATCCTGAGGCGTGTCATGGAGTAGATTTGGGAGGAAATGGAGGTGTTTCACAGAGTAGCGGCACTTCTGGGAGAAAATGTCCTCAGTGGGAAAGACAATGTCCTCTTGAGGGAAGAAAACGGGTCTTTCTTACAGCAAATGTCATCCAATGGGGAGAAAATCTCCTCTCTTGGGGAGAAAAGTGGTCTTTCTGAGAGAAGGTGTCCTCTTCTTGGCTGCAAGTGTCCCATTTGGCATTGTCATGGAGGCTTTTTGGGGAGAAAGCGTGTGGCAGTTGTAAGAGAAGGGGTATTTCTGGGAGCAAATCTCCTCTTTTTGGAAGAGAAGGTGAAATTTCCAAGGGAAAAGTGGCATTTCTGGGAGGAAATGACATAGCTGGGGGAGAAAAGTGGGAACCGGTGGGAAAGAAGATCTTGTACTGGAGAGCAACGGTGGTCTTTTTGGTGTGCCAAGTGGTCTCTTGGGGAGACAACGTGGTAAATAGGGGAGACAATGTCCTCTGGAGGAGTGTCAAGTAGTATTTGGGAGAGCAAACGTCAGGTATTTCTCGGAAACCGGCTGTTTCTGGGAGATAGTAGCAGACTTGGTTGGAAAATGACAGGTGTTTGTGAGAAAGCTGGTATTTTGGGAAAAAAAGGCCGTTTTTTAAAGAATAAGCTGGCATTTCTGGGAGAATATGTCCCATCTTTGGGAGAAAACGGGTGTATGTGGGAGAAAATGTCGTGTATTTGGGAGAAAGCTGGTGTATGTGGGAGAAAAGGCCATTGTGATGGGAGTCAGTGTGATCTTGAGGAGTGGAAAGCAGTATTCTTGAGATGAAACGTGAGGTATTTCTAAGAGTCCTGGTATTTCTGGGAGAAAATGTCTTGTTTTGGAGAGCCAAAGTCCCATTTTGGGGGCAGAAGCTGGTATTTCTGTGACACTGCCATCTTGATGGGGGTAAGTGTGATCTTGAGGAGTGTAAAGCAGCATTTTGGTTAGAAAATGGGAGCTCTTCCTAAGAGCAGTGCTATTTCTGGGAGAAAAGGAGCTCTACTGGGCATAAAAATGGTGTATCTGTGATAAAATGCCACATTTCTGAAAGAAACTGTCCTCTTGCGGAGTGTAATGCTGTATGTTCCGGAGGAAATGGGAAATATTCAGCAGAGTCCTGGTATTTCTGGGAGAAGAGGTCTGATGTGGGGGGGGGAAGGTGATGTATCTGTGAGAAAGCTGGTGTTTCTGGGAGAAAATGCCAGGTATTGGTGAGGAAACAGATGCTAGAGAGGGAAAAGGCCATCCCTTTGGGAGAGAAGTGGTATTTCTGGGAGAAAATGCCCCAAATCGGGGAGTAAGTGTCATCCTGAGGCGTGTCATGGAGTAGATTTGGGAGGAAATGGAGGTGTTTCACAGAGTAGCGGCACTTCTGGGAGAAAATGTCCTCAGTGGGAAAGACAATGTCCTCTTGAGGGAAGAAAATGGGTCTTTCTTACAGCAAATGTCATCCAATGGGGAGAAAATCTCCTCTCTTGGGGAGAAAAGTGGTCTTTCTGAGAGAAGGTGTCCTCTTCTTGGCTGCAAGTGTCCCATTTGGCATTGTCATGGAGGCTTTTTGGGGAGAAAGCGTGTGGCAGTTGTAAGAGAAGGGGTATTTCTGGGAGCAAATCTCCTCTTTTTGGAAGAGAAGGTGAAATTTCCAAGGGAAAAGTGGCATTTCTGGGAGGAAATGACATAGCTGGGGGAGAAAAGTGGGAACCGGTGGGAAAGAAGATCTTGTACTGGAGAGCAACGGTGGTCTTTTTGGTGTGCCAAGTGGTCTCTTGGGGAGACAACGTGGTAAATAGGGGAGACAATGTCCTCTGGAGGAGTGTCAAGTAGTATTTGGGAGAGCAAACGTCAGGTATTTCTCGGAAACCGGCTGTTTCTGGGAGATAGTAGCAGACTTGGTTGGAAAATGACAGGTGTTTGTGAGAAAGCTGGTATTTTGGGAAAAAAAGGCCGTTTTTTAAAGAATAAGCTGGCATTTCTGGGAGAATATGTCCCATCTTTGGGAGAAAACGGGTGTATGTGGGAGAAAATGTCGTGTATTTGGGAGAAAGCTGGTGTATGTGGGAGAAAAGGCCATTGTGATGGGAGTCAGTGTGATCTTGAGGAGTGGAAAGCAGTATTCTTGAGATGAAACGTGAGGTATTTCTAAGAGTCCTGGTATTTCTGGGAGAAAATGTCTTGTTTTGGAGAGCCAAAGTCCCATTTTGGGGGCAGAAGCTGGTATTTCTGTGACACTGCCATCTTGATGGGGGTAAGTGTGATCTTGAGGAGTGTAAAGCAGCATTTTGGTTAGAAAATGGGAGCTCTTCCTAAGAGCAGTGCTATTTCTGGGAGAAAAGGAGCTCTACTGGGCATAAAAATGGTGTATCCGTGATAAAATGCCACATTTCTGAAAGAAACTGTCCTCTTGCGGAGTGTAATGCTGTATGTTCCGGAGGAAATGGGAAATATTCAGCAGAGTCCTGGTATTTCTGGGAGAAGAGGTCTGATGTGGGGGGGGGAAGGTGATGTATCTGTGAGAAAGCTGGTGTTTCTGGGAGAAAATGCCAGGTATTGGTGAGGAAACAGATGCTAGAGAGGGAAAAGGCCATCCCTTTGGGAGAGAAGTGGTATTTCTGGGAGAAAATGCCCCAAATCGGGGAGTAAGTGTCATCCTGAGGCGTGTCATGGAGTAGATTTGGGAGGAAATGGAGGCGTTTCACAGAGTAGCGGCACCTCTGGGAGAAAATGTCCTCAGTGGGAAAGACAATGTCCTCTTGAGGGAAGAAAACAGGTCTTTCTTACAGCAAATGTCATCCAATTGGGAGAAAATCTCCTCTCTTGGGGAGAAAAGTGGTCTTTCTGAGAGAAGGTGTCCTCTTCTTGGCTGCAAGTGTCCCATTTGGCATTGTCATGGAGGCTTTTTGGGGAGAAAGCGTGTGGCAGTTGTAAGAGAAGGGGTATTTCTGGGAGCAAATCTCCTCTTTTTGGAAGAGAAGGTGAAATTTCCAAGGGAAAAGTGGCATTTCTGGGAGGAAATGACATAGCTGGGGGAGAAAAGTGGGAACCGGTGGGAAAGAAGATCTTGTACTGGAGAGCAACGGTGGTCTTTTTGGTGTGCCAAGTGGTCTCTTGGGGAGACAACGTGGTAAATAGGGGAGACAATGTCCTCTGGAGGAGTGTCAAGTAGTATTTGGGAGAGCAAACGTCAGGTATTTCTCGGAAACCGGCTGTTTCTGGGAGATAGTAGCAGACTTGGTTGGAAAATGACAGGTGTTTGTGAGAAAGCTGGTATTTTGGGGAAAAAAGGCCGTTTTTTAAAGAATAAGCTGGCATTTCTGGGAGAATATGTCCCATCTTTGGGAGAAAACGGGTGTATGTGGGAGAAAATGTCGTGTATTTGGGAGAAAGCTGGTGTATGTGGGAGAAAAGGCCATTGTGATGGGAGTCAGTGTGATCTTGAGGAGTGGAAAGCAGTATTCTTGAGATGAAACGTGAGGTATTTCTAAGAGTCCTGGTATTTCTGGGAGAAAATGTCTTGTTTTGGAGAGCCAAAGTCCCATTTTGGGGGCAGAAGCTGGTATTTCTGTGACACTGCCATCTTGATGGGGGTAAGTGTGATCTTGAGGAGTGTAAAGCAGCATTTTGGTTAGAAAATGGGAGCTCTTCCTAAGAGCAGTGCTATTTCTGGGAGAAAAGGAGCTCTACTGGGCATAAAAATGGTGTATCCGTGATAAAATGCCACATTTCTGAAAGAAACTGTCCTCTTGCGGAGTGTAATGCTGTATGTTCCGGAGGAAATGGGAAATATTCAGCAGAGTCCTGGTATTTCTGGGAGAAGAGGTCTGATGTGGGGGGGAAGGTGATGTATCTGTGAGAAAGCTGGTGTTTCTGGGAGAAAATGCCAGGTATTGGTGAGGAAACAGATGCTAGAGAGGGAAAAGGCCATCCCTTTGGGAGAGAAGTGGTATTTCTGGGAGAAAATGCCCCAAATCGGGGAGTAAGTGTCATCCTGAGGCGTGTCATGGAGTAGATTTGGGAGGAAATGGAGGCGTTTCACAGAGTAGCGGCACCTCTGGGAGAAAATGTCCTCAGTGGGAAAGACAATGTCCTCTTGAGGGAAGAAAACGGGTCTTTCTTACAGCAAATGTCATCCAATTGGGAGAAAATCTCCTCTCTTGGGGAGAAAAGTGGTCTTTCTGAGAGAAGGTGTCCTCTTCTTGGCTGCAAGTGTCCCATTTGGCATTGTCATGGAGGCTTTTTGGGGAGAAAGCGTGTGGCAGTTGTAAGAGAAGGGGTATTTCTGGGAGCAAATCTCCTCTTTTTGGAAGAGAAGGTGAAATTTCCAAGGGAAAAGTGGCATTTCTGGGAGGAAATGACATAGCTGGGGGAGAAAAGTGGGAACCGGTGGGAAAGAAGATCTTGTACTGGAGAGCAACGGTGGTCTTTTTGGTGTGCCAAGTGGTCTCTTGGGGAGACAACGTGGTAAATAGGGGAGACAATGTCCTCTGGAGGAGTGTCAAGTAGTATTTGGGAGAGCAAACGTCAGGTATTTCTCGGAAACCGGCTGTTTCTGGGAGATAGTAGCAGACTTGGTTGGAAAATGACAGGTGTTTGTGAGAAAGCTGGTATTTTGGGGAAAAAAGGCCGTTTTTTAAAGAATAAGCTGGCATTTCTGGGAGAATATGTCCCATCTTTGGGAGAAAACGGGTGTATGTGGGAGAAAATGTCGTGTATTTGGGAGAAAGCTGGTGTATGTGGGAGAAAAGGCCATTGTGATGGGAGTCAGTGTGATCTTGAGGAGTGGAAAGCAGTATTCTTGAGATGAAACGTGAGGTATTTCTAAGAGTCCTGGTATTTCTGGGAGAAAATGTCTTGTTTTGGAGAGCCAAAGTCCCATTTTGGGGGCAGAAGCTGGTATTTCTGTGACACTGCCATCTTGATGGGGGTAAGTGTGATCTTGAGGAGTGTAAAGCAGCATTTTGGTTAGAAAATGGGAGCTCTTCCTAAGAGCAGTGCTATTTCTGGGAGAAAAGGAGCTCTACTGGGCATAAAAATGGTGTATCTGTGATAAAATGCCACATTTCTGAAAGAAACTGTCCTCTTGCGGAGTGTAATGCTGTATGTTCCGGAGGAAATGGGAAATATTCAGCAGAGTCCTGGTATTTCTGGGAGAAGAGGTCTGATGTGGGGGGGGGAAGGTGATGTATCTGTGAGAAAGCTGGTGTTTCTGGGAGAAAATGCCAGGTATTGGTGAGGAAACAGATGCTAGAGAGGGAAAAGGCCATCCCTTTGGGAGAGAAGTGGTATTTCTGGGAGAAAATGCCCCAAATCGGGGAGTAAGTGTCATCCTGAGGCGTGTCATGGAGTAGATTTGGGAGGAAATGGAGGCGTTTCACAGAGTAGCGGCACCTCTGGGAGAAAATGTCCTCAGTGGGAAAGACAATGTCCTCTTGAGGGAAGAAAACGGGTCTTTCTTACAGCAAATGTCATCCAATTGGGAGAAAATCTCCTCTCTTGGGGAGAAAAGTGGTCTTTCTGAGAGAAGGTGTCCTCTTCTTGGCTGCAAGTGTCCCATTTGGCATTGTCATGGAGGCTTTTTGGGGAGAAAGCGAGTGGCAGTTGTAAGAGAAGGGGTATTTCTGGGAGCAAATCTCCTCTTTTTGGAAGAGAAGGTGAAATTTCCAAGGGAAAAGTGGCATTTCTGGGAGGAAATGACATAGCTGGGGGAGAAAAGTGGGAACCGGTGGGAAAGAAGATCTTGTACTGGAGAGCAACGGTGGTCTTTTTGGTGTGCCAAGTGGTCTCTTGGGGAGACAACGTGGTAAATAGGGGAGACAATGTCCTCTGGAGGAGTGTCAAGTAGTATTTGGGAGAGCAAACGTCAGGTATTTCTCGGAAACCGGCTGTTTCTGGGAGATAGTAGCAGACTTGGTTGGAAAATGACAGGTGTTTGTGAGAAAGCTGGTATTTTGGGGAAAAAAGGCCGTTTTTTAAAGAATAAGCTGGCATTTCTGGGAGAATATGTCCCATCTTTGGGAGAAAACGGGTGTATGTGGGAGAAAATGTCGTGTATTTGGGAGAAAGCTGGTGTATGTGGGAGAAAAGGCCATTGTGATGGGAGTCAGTGTGATCTTGAGGAGTGGAAAGCAGTATTCTTGAGATGAAACGTGAGGTATTTCTAAGAGTCCTGGTATTTCTGGGAGAAAATGTCTTGTTTTGGAGAGCCAAAGTCCCATTTTGGGGGCAGAAGCTGGTATTTCTGTGACACTGCCATCTTGATGGGGGTAAGTGTGATCTTGAGGAGTGTAAAGCAGCATTTTGGTTAGAAAATGGGAGCTCTTCCTAAGAGCAGTGCTATTTCTGGGAGAAAAGGAGCTCTACTGGGCATAAAAATGGTGTATCCGTGATAAAATGCCACATTTCTGAAAGAAACTGTCCTCTTGCGGAGTGTAATGCTGTATGTTCCGGAGGAAATGGGAAATATTCAGCAGAGTCCTGGTATTTCTGGGAGAAGAGGTCTGATGTGGGGGGGGGAAGGTGATGTATCTGTGAGAAAGCTGGTGTTTCTGGGAGAAAATGCCAGGTATTGGTGAGGAAACAGATGCTAGAGAGGGAAAAGGCCATCCCTTTGGGAGAGAAGTGGTATTTCTGGGAGAAAATGCCCCAAATCGGGGAGTAAGTGTCATCCTGAGGCGTGTCATGGAGTAGATTTGGGAGGAAATGGAGGCGTTTCACAGAGTAGCGGCACCTCTGGGAGAAAATGTCCTCAGTGGGAAAGACAATGTCCTCTTGAGGGAAGAAAACAGGTCTTTCTTACAGCAAATGTCATCCAATTGGGAGAAAATCTCCTCTCTTGGGGAGAAAAGTGGTCTTTCTGAGAGAAGGTGTCCTCTTCTTGGCTGCAAGTGTCCCATTTGGCATTGTCATGGAGGCTTTTTGGGGAGAAAGCGTGTGGCAGTTGTAAGAGAAGGGGTATTTCTGGGAGCAAATCTCCTCTTTTTGGAAGAGAAGGTGAAATTTCCAAGGGAAAAGTGGCATTTCTGGGAGGAAATGACATAGCTGGGGGAGAAAAGTGGGAACCGGTGGGAAAGAAGATCTTGTACTGGAGAGCAACGGTGGTCTTTTTGGTGTGCCAAGTGGTCTCTTGGGGAGACAACGTGGTAAATAGGGGAGACAATGTCCTCTGGAGGAGTGTCAAGTAGTATTTGGGAGAGCAAATGTCAGGTATTTCTCGGAAACCGGCTGTTTCTGGGAGATAGTAGCAGACTTGGTTGGAAAATGACAGGTGTTTGTGAGAAAGCTGGTATTTTGGGGAAAAAAGGCCGTTTTTTAAAGAATAAGCTGGCATTTCTGGGAGAATATGTCCCATCTTTGGGAGAAAACGGGTGTATGTGGGAGAAAATGTCGTGTATTTGGGAGAAAGCTGGTGTATGTGGGAGAAAAGGCCATTGTGATGGGAGTCAGTGTGATCTTGAGGAGTGGAAAGCAGTATTCTTGAGATGAAACGTGAGGTATTTCTAAGAGTCCTGGTATTTCTGGGAGAAAATGTCTTGTTTTGGAGAGCCAAAGTCCCATTTTGGGGGCAGAAGCTGGTATTTCTGTGACACTGCCATCTTGATGGGGGTAAGTGTGATCTTGAGGAGTGTAAAGCAGCATTTTGGTTAGAAAATGGGAGCTCTTCCTAAGAGCAGTGCTATTTCTGGGAGAAAAGGAGCTCTACTGGGCATAAAAATGGTGTATCTGTGATAAAATGCCACATTTCTGAAAGAAACTGTCCTCTTGCGGAGTGTAATGCTGTATGTTCCGGAGGAAATGGGAAATATTCAGCAGAGTCCTGGTATTTCTGGGAGAAGAGGTCTGATGTGGGGGGGGGAAGGTGATGTATCTGTGAGAAAGCTGGTGTTTCTGGGAGAAAATGCCAGGTATTGGTGAGGAAACAGATGCTAGAGAGGGAAAAGGCCATCCCTTTGGGAGAGAAGTGGTATTTCTGGGAGAAAATGCCCCAAATCGGGGAGTAAGTGTCATCCTGAGGCGTGTCATGGAGTAGATTTGGGAGGAAATGGAGGCGTTTCACAGAGTAGCGGCACCTCTGGGAGAAAATGTCCTCAGTGGGAAAGACAATGTCCTCTTGAGGGAAGAAAACAGGTCTTTCTTACAGCAAATGTCATCCAATTGGGAGAAAATCTCCTCTCTTGGGGAGAAAAGTGGTCTTTCTGAGAGAAGGTGTCCTCTTCTTGGCTGCAAGTGTCCCATTTGGCATTGTCATGGAGGCTTTTTGGGGAGAAAGCGAGTGGCAGTTGTAAGAGAAGGGGTATTTCTGGGAGCAAATCTCCTCTTTTTGGAAGAGAAGGTGAAATTTCCAAGGGAAAAGTGGCATTTCTGGGAGGAAATGACATAGCTGGGGGAGAAAAGTGGGAACCGGTGGGAAAGAAGATCTTGTACTGGAGAGCAACGGTGGTCTTTTTGGTGTGCCAAGTGGTCTCTTGGGGAGACAACGTGGTAAATAGGGGAGACAATGTCCTCTGGAGGAGTGTCAAGTAGTATTTGGGAGAGCAAACGTCAGGTATTTCTCGGAAACCGGCTGTTTCTGGGAGATAGTAGCAGACTTGGTTGGAAAATGACAGGTGTTTGTGAGAAAGCTGGTATTTTGGGGAAAAAAGGCCGTTTTTTAAAGAATAAGCTGGCATTTCTGGGAGAATATGTCCCATCTTTGGGAGAAAACGGGTGTATGTGGGAGAAAATGTCGTGTATTTGGGAGAAAGCTGGTGTATGTGGGAGAAAAGGCCATTGTGATGGGAGTCAGTGTGATCTTGAGGAGTGGAAAGCAGTATTCTTGAGATGAAACGTGAGGTATTTCTAAGAGTCCTGGTATTTCTGGGAGAAAATGTCTTGTTTTGGAGAGCCAAAGTCCCATTTTGGGGGCAGAAGCTGGTATTTCTGTGACACTGCCATCTTGATGGGGGTAAGTGTGATCTTGAGGAGTGTAAAGCAGCATTTTGGTTAGAAAATGGGAGCTCTTCCTAAGAGCAGTGCTATTTCTGGGAGAAAAGGAGCTCTACTGGGCATAAAAATGGTGTATCCGTGATAAAATGCCACATTTCTGAAAGAAACTGTCCTCTTGCGGAGTGTAATGCTGTATGTTCCGGAGGAAATGGGAAATATTCAGCAGAGTCCTGGTATTTCTGGGAGAAGAGGTCTGATGTGGGGGGGGGAAGGTGATGTATCTGTGAGAAAGCTGGTGTTTCTGGGAGAAAATGCCAGGTATTGGTGAGGAAACAGATGCTAGAGAGGGAAAAGGCCATCCCTTTGGGAGAGAAGTGGTATTTCTGGGAGAAAATGCCCCAAATCGGGGAGTAAGTGTCATCCTGAGGCGTGTCATGGAGTAGATTTGGGAGGAAATGGAGGCGTTTCACAGAGTAGCGGCACCTCTGGGAGAAAATGTCCTCAGTGGGAAAGACAATGTCCTCTTGAGGGAAGAAAACAGGTCTTTCTTACAGCAAATGTCATCCAATTGGGAGAAAATCTCCTCTCTTGGGGAGAAAAGTGGTCTTTCTGAGAGAAGGTGTCCTCTTCTTGGCTGCAAGTGTCCCATTTGGCATTGTCATGGAGGCTTTTTGGGGAGAAAGCGTGTGGCAGTTGTAAGAGAAGGGGTATTTCTGGGAGCAAATCTCCTCTTTTTGGAAGAGAAGGTGAAATTTCCAAGGGAAAAGTGGCATTTCTGGGAGGAAATGACATAGCTGGGGGAGAAAAGTGGGAACCGGTGGGAAAGAAGATCTTGTACTGGAGAGCAACGGTGGTCTTTTTGGTGTGCCAAGTGGTCTCTTGGGGAGACAACGTGGTAAATAGGGGAGACAATGTCCTCTGGAGGAGTGTCAAGTAGTATTTGGGAGAGCAAATGTCAGGTATTTCTCGGAAACCGGCTGTTTCTGGGAGATAGTAGCAGACTTGGTTGGAAAATGACAGGTGTTTGTGAGAAAGCTGGTATTTTGGGAAAAAAAGGCCGTTTTTTAAAGAATAAGCTGGCATTTCTGGGAGAATATGTCCCATCTTTGGGAGAAAACGGGTGTATGTGGGAGAAAATGTCGTGTATTTGGGAGAAAGCTGGTGTATGTGGGAGAAAAGGCCATTGTGATGGGAGTCAGTGTGATCTTGAGGAGTGGAAAGCAGTATTCTTGAGATGAAACGTGAGGTATTTCTAAGAGTCCTGGTATTTCTGGGAGAAAATGTCTTGTTTTGGAGAGCCAAAGTCCCATTTTGGGGGCAGAAGCTGGTATTTCTGTGACACTGCCATCTTGATGGGGGTAAGTGTGATCTTGAGGAGTGTAAAGCAGCATTTTGGTTAGAAAATGGGAGCTCTTCCTAAGAGCAGTGCTATTTCTGGGAGAAAAGGAGCTCTACTGGGCATAAAAATGGTGTATCTGTGATAAAATGCCACATTTCTGAAAGAAACTGTCCTCTTGCGGAGTGTAATGCTGTATGTTCCGGAGGAAATGGGAAATATTCAGCAGAGTCCTGGTATTTCTGGGAGAAGAGGTCTGATGTGGGGGGGGGAAGGTGATGTATCTGTGAGAAAGCTGGTGTTTCTGGGAGAAAATGCCAGGTATTGGTGAGGAAACAGATGCTAGAGAGGGAAAAGGCCATCCCTTTGGGAGAGAAGTGGTATTTCTGGGAGAAAATGCCCCAAATCGGGGAGTAAGTGTCATCCTGAGGCGTGTCATGGAGTAGATTTGGGAGGAAATGGAGGCGTTTCACAGAGTAGCGGCACCTCTGGGAGAAAATGTCCTCAGTGGGAAAGACAATGTCCTCTTGAGGGAAGAAAACAGGTCTTTCTTACAGCAAATGTCATCCAATTGGGAGAAAATCTCCTCTCTTGGGGAGAAAAGTGGTCTTTCTGAGAGAAGGTGTCCTCTTCTTGGCTGCAAGTGTCCCATTTGGCATTGTCATGGAGGCTTTTTGGGGAGAAAGCGTGTGGCAGTTGTAAGAGAAGGGGTATTTCTGGGAGCAAATCTCCTCTTTTTGGAAGAGAAGGTGAAATTTCCAAGGGAAAAGTGGCATTTCTGGGAGGAAATGACATAGCTGGGGGAGAAAAGTGGGAACCGGTGGGAAAGAAGATCTTGTACTGGAGAGCAACGGTGGTCTTTTTGGTGTGCCAAGTGGTCTCTTGGGGAGACAACGTGGTAAATAGGGGAGACAATGTCCTCTGGAGGAGTGTCAAGTAGTATTTGGGAGAGCAAACGTCAGGTATTTCTCGGAAACCGGCTGTTTCTGGGAGATAGTAGCAGACTTGGTTGGAAAATGACAGGTGTTTGTGAGAAAGCTGGTATTTTGGGGAAAAAAGGCCGTTTTTTAAAGAATAAGCTGGCATTTCTGGGAGAATATGTCCCATCTTTGGGAGAAAACGGGTGTATGTGGGAGAAAATGTCGTGTATTTGGGAGAAAGCTGGTGTATGTGGGAGAAAAGGCCATTGTGATGGGAGTCAGTGTGATCTTGAGGAGTGGAAAGCAGTATTCTTGAGATGAAACGTGAGGTATTTCTAAGAGTCCTGGTATTTCTGGGAGAAAATGTCTTGTTTTGGAGAGCCAAAGTCCCATTTTGGGGGCAGAAGCTGGTATTTCTGTGACACTGCCATCTTGATGGGGGTAAGTGTGATCTTGAGGAGTGTAAAGCAGCATTTTGGTTAGAAAATGGGAGCTCTTCCTAAGAGCAGTGCTATTTCTGGGAGAAAAGGAGCTCTACTGGGCATAAAAATGGTGTATCCGTGATAAAATGCCACATTTCTGAAAGAAACTGTCCTCTTGCGGAGTGTAATGCTGTATGTTCCGGAGGAAATGGGAAATATTCAGCAGAGTCCTGGTATTTCTGGGAGAAGAGGTCTGATGTGGGGGGGGGAAGGTGATGTATCTGTGAGAAAGCTGGTGTTTCTGGGAGAAAATGCCAGGTATTGGTGAGGAAACAGATGCTAGAGAGGGAAAAGGCCATCCCTTTGGGAGAGAAGTGGTATTTCTGGGAGAAAATGCCCCAAATCGGGGAGTAAGTGTCATCCTGAGGCGTGTCATGGAGTAGATTTGGGAGGAAATGGAGGCGTTTCACAGAGTAGCGGCACCTCTGGGAGAAAATGTCCTCAGTGGGAAAGACAATGTCCTCTTGAGGGAAGAAAACAGGTCTTTCTTACAGCAAATGTCATCCAATTGGGAGAAAATCTCCTCTCTTGGGGAGAAAAGTGGTCTTTCTGAGAGAAGGTGTCCTCTTCTTGGCTGCAAGTGTCCCATTTGGCATTGTCATGGAGGCTTTTTGGGGAGAAAGCGAGTGGCAGTTGTAAGAGAAGGGGTATTTCTGGGAGCAAATCTCCTCTTTTTGGAAGAGAAGGTGAAATTTCCAAGGGAAAAGTGGCATTTCTGGGAGGAAATGACATAGCTGGGGGAGAAAAGTGGGAACCGGTGGGAAAGAAGATCTTGTACTGGAGAGCAACGGTGGTCTTTTTGGTGTGCCAAGTGGTCTCTTGGGGAGACAACGTGGTAAATAGGGGAGACAATGTCCTCTGGAGGAGTGTCAAGTAGTATTTGGGAGAGCAAACGTCAGGTATTTCTCGGAAACCGGCTGTTTCTGGGAGATAGTAGCAGACTTGGTTGGAAAATGACAGGTGTTTGTGAGAAAGCTGGTATTTTGGGGAAAAAAGGCCGTTTTTTAAAGAATAAGCTGGCATTTCTGGGAGAATATGTCCCATCTTTGGGAGAAAACGGGTGTATGTGGGAGAAAATGTCGTGTATTTGGGAGAAAGCTGGTGTATGTGGGAGAAAAGGCCATTGTGATGGGAGTCAGTGTGATCTTGAGGAGTGGAAAGCAGTATTCTTGAGATGAAACGTGAGGTATTTCTAAGAGTCCTGGTATTTCTGGGAGAAAATGTCTTGTTTTGGAGAGCCAAAGTCCCATTTTGGGGGCAGAAGCTGGTATTTCTGTGACACTGCCATCTTGATGGGGGTAAGTGTGATCTTGAGGAGTGTAAAGCAGCATTTTGGTTAGAAAATGGGAGCTCTTCCTAAGAGCAGTGCTATTTCTGGGAGAAAAGGAGCTCTACTGGGCATAAAAATGGTGTATCTGTGATAAAATGCCACATTTCTGAAAGAAACTGTCCTCTTGCGGAGTGTAATGCTGTATGTTCCGGAGGAAATGGGAAATATTCAGCAGAGTCCTGGTATTTCTGGGAGAAGAGGTCTGATGTGGGGGGGGGAAGGTGATGTATCTGTGAGAAAGCTGGTGTTTCTGGGAGAAAATGCCAGGTATTGGTGAGGAAACAGATGCTAGAGAGGGAAAAGGCCATCCCTTTGGGAGAGAAGTGGTATTTCTGGGAGAAAATGCCCCAAATCGGGGAGTAAGTGTCATCCTGAGGCGTGTCATGGAGTAGATTTGGGAGGAAATGGAGGCGTTTCACAGAGTAGCGGCACCTCTGGGAGAAAATGTCCTCAGTGGGAAAGACAATGTCCTCTTGAGGGAAGAAAACGGGTCTTTCTTACAGCAAATGTCATCCAATTGGGAGAAAATCTCCTCTCTTGGGGAGAAAAGTGGTCTTTCTGAGAGAAGGTGTCCTCTTCTTGGCTGCAAGTGTCCCATTTGGCATTGTCATGGAGGCTTTTTGGGGAGAAAGCGAGTGGCAGTTGTAAGAGAAGGGGTATTTCTGGGAGCAAATCTCCTCTTTTTGGAAGAGAAGGTGAAATTTCCAAGGGAAAAGTGGCATTTCTGGGAGGAAATGACATAGCTGGGGGAGAAAAGTGGGAACCGGTGGGAAAGAAGATCTTGTACTGGAGAGCAACGGTGGTCTTTTTGGTGTGCCAAGTGGTCTCTTGGGGAGACAACGTGGTAAATAGGGGAGACAATGTCCTCTGGAGGAGTGTCAAGTAGTATTTGGGAGAGCAAACGTCAGGTATTTCTCGGAAACCGGCTGTTTCTGGGAGATAGTAGCAGACTTGGTTGGAAAATGACAGGTGTTTGTGAGAAAGCTGGTATTTTGGGGAAAAAAGGCCGTTTTTTAAAGAATAAGCTGGCATTTCTGGGAGAATATGTCCCATCTTTGGGAGAAAACGGGTGTATGTGGGAGAAAATGTCGTGTATTTGGGAGAAAGCTGGTGTATGTGGGAGAAAAGGCCATTGTGATGGGAGTCAGTGTGATCTTGAGGAGTGGAAAGCAGTATTCTTGAGATGAAACGTGAGGTATTTCTAAGAGTCCTGGTATTTCTGGGAGAAAATGTCTTGTTTTGGAGAGCCAAAGTCCCATTTTGGGGGCAGAAGCTGGTATTTCTGTGACACTGCCATCTTGATGGGGGTAAGTGTGATCTTGAGGAGTGTAAAGCAGCATTTTGGTTAGAAAATGGGAGCTCTTCCTAAGAGCAGTGCTATTTCTGGGAGAAAAGGAGCTCTACTGGGCATAAAAATGGTGTATCCGTGATAAAATGCCACATTTCTGAAAGAAACTGTCCTCTTGCGGAGTGTAATGCTGTATGTTCCGGAGGAAATGGGAAATATTCAGCAGAGTCCTGGTATTTCTGGGAGAAGAGGTCTGATGTGGGGGGGGGAAGGTGATGTATCTGTGAGAAAGCTGGTGTTTCTGGGAGAAAATGCCAGGTATTGGTGAGGAAACAGATGCTAGAGAGGGAAAAGGCCATCCCTTTGGGAGAGAAGTGGTATTTCTGGGAGAAAATGCCCCAAATCGGGGAGTAAGTGTCATCCTGAGGCGTGTCATGGAGTAGATTTGGGAGGAAATGGAGGCGTTTCACAGAGTAGCGGCACCTCTGGGAGAAAATGTCCTCAGTGGGAAAGACAATGTCCTCTTGAGGGAAGAAAACAGGTCTTTCTTACAGCAAATGTCATCCAATTGGGAGAAAATCTCCTCTCTTGGGGAGAAAAGTGGTCTTTCTGAGAGAAGGTGTCCTCTTCTTGGCTGCAAGTGTCCCATTTGGCATTGTCATGGAGGCTTTTTGGGGAGAAAGCGTGTGGCAGTTGTAAGAGAAGGGGTATTTCTGGGAGCAAATCTCCTCTTTTTGGAAGAGAAGGTGAAATTTCCAAGGGAAAAGTGGCATTTCTGGGAGGAAATGACATAGCTGGGGGAGAAAAGTGGGAACCGGTGGGAAAGAAGATCTTGTACTGGAGAGCAACGGTGGTCTTTTTGGTGTGCCAAGTGGTCTCTTGGGGAGACAACGTGGTAAATAGGGGAGACAATGTCCTCTGGAGGAGTGTCAAGTAGTATTTGGGAGAGCAAATGTCAGGTATTTCTCGGAAACCGGCTGTTTCTGGGAGATAGTAGCAGACTTGGTTGGAAAATGACAGGTGTTTGTGAGAAAGCTGGTATTTTGGGAAAAAAAGGCCGTTTTTTAAAGAATAAGCTGGCATTTCTGGGAGAATATGTCCCATCTTTGGGAGAAAACGGGTGTATGTGGGAGAAAATGTCGTGTATTTGGGAGAAAGCTGGTGTATGTGGGAGAAAAGGCCATTGTGATGGGAGTCAGTGTGATCTTGAGGAGTGGAAAGCAGTATTCTTGAGATGAAACGTGAGGTATTTCTAAGAGTCCTGGTATTTCTGGGAGAAAATGTCTTGTTTTGGAGAGCCAAAGTCCCATTTTGGGGGCAGAAGCTGGTATTTCTGTGACACTGCCATCTTGATGGGGGTAAGTGTGATCTTGAGGAGTGTAAAGCAGCATTTTGGTTAGAAAATGGGAGCTCTTCCTAAGAGCAGTGCTATTTCTGGGAGAAAAGGAGCTCTACTGGGCATAAAAATGGTGTATCTGTGATAAAATGCCACATTTCTGAAAGAAACTGTCCTCTTGCGGAGTGTAATGCTGTATGTTCCGGAGGAAATGGGAAATATTCAGCAGAGTCCTGGTATTTCTGGGAGAAGAGGTCTGATGTGGGGGGGGGAAGGTGATGTATCTGTGAGAAAGCTGGTGTTTCTGGGAGAAAATGCCAGGTATTGGTGAGGAAACAGATGCTAGAGAGGGAAAAGGCCATCCCTTTGGGAGAGAAGTGGTATTTCTGGGAGAAAATGCCCCAAATCGGGGAGTAAGTGTCATCCTGAGGCGTGTCATGGAGTAGATTTGGGAGGAAATGGAGGCGTTTCACAGAGTAGCGGCACCTCTGGGAGAAAATGTCCTCAGTGGGAAAGACAATGTCCTCTTGAGGGAAGAAAACGGGTCTTTCTTACAGCAAATGTCATCCAATTGGGAGAAAATCTCCTCTCTTGGGGAGAAAAGTGGTCTTTCTGAGAGAAGGTGTCCTCTTCTTGGCTGCAAGTGTCCCATTTGGCATTGTCATGGAGGCTTTTTGGGGAGAAAGCGAGTGGCAGTTGTAAGAGAAGGGGTATTTCTGGGAGCAAATCTCCTCTTTTTGGAAGAGAAGGTGAAATTTCCAAGGGAAAAGTGGCATTTCTGGGAGGAAATGACATAGCTGGGGGAGAAAAGTGGGAACCGGTGGGAAAGAAGATCTTGTACTGGAGAGCAACGGTGGTCTTTTTGGTGTGCCAAGTGGTCTCTTGGGGAGACAACGTGGTAAATAGGGGAGACAATGTCCTCTGGAGGAGTGTCAAGTAGTATTTGGGAGAGCAAACGTCAGGTATTTCTCGGAAACCGGCTGTTTCTGGGAGATAGTAGCAGACTTGGTTGGAAAATGACAGGTGTTTGTGAGAAAGCTGGTATTTTGGGGAAAAAAGGCCGTTTTTTAAAGAATAAGCTGGCATTTCTGGGAGAATATGTCCCATCTTTGGGAGAAAACGGGTGTATGTGGGAGAAAATGTCGTGTATTTGGGAGAAAGCTGGTGTATGTGGGAGAAAAGGCCATTGTGATGGGAGTCAGTGTGATCTTGAGGAGTGGAAAGCAGTATTCTTGAGATGAAACGTGAGGTATTTCTAAGAGTCCTGGTATTTCTGGGAGAAAATGTCTTGTTTTGGAGAGCCAAAGTCCCATTTTGGGGGCAGAAGCTGGTATTTCTGTGACACTGCCATCTTGATGGGGGTAAGTGTGATCTTGAGGAGTGTAAAGCAGCATTTTGGTTAGAAAATGGGAGCTCTTCCTAAGAGCAGTGCTATTTCTGGGAGAAAAGGAGCTCTACTGGGCATAAAAATGGTGTATCCGTGATAAAATGCCACATTTCTGAAAGAAACTGTCCTCTTGCGGAGTGTAATGCTGTATGTTCCGGAGGAAATGGGAAATATTCAGCAGAGTCCTGGTATTTCTGGGAGAAGAGGTCTGATGTGGGGGGGGGAAGGTGATGTATCTGTGAGAAAGCTGGTGTTTCTGGGAGAAAATGCCAGGTATTGGTGAGGAAACAGATGCTAGAGAGGGAAAAGGCCATCCCTTTGGGAGAGAAGTGGTATTTCTGGGAGAAAATGCCCCAAATCGGGGAGTAAGTGTCATCCTGAGGCGTGTCATGGAGTAGATTTGGGAGGAAATGGAGGCGTTTCACAGAGTAGCGGCACCTCTGGGAGAAAATGTCCTCAGTGGGAAAGACAATGTCCTCTTGAGGGAAGAAAACAGGTCTTTCTTACAGCAAATGTCATCCAATTGGGAGAAAATCTCCTCTCTTGGGGAGAAAAGTGGTCTTTCTGAGAGAAGGTGTCCTCTTCTTGGCTGCAAGTGTCCCATTTGGCATTGTCATGGAGGCTTTTTGGGGAGAAAGCGTGTGGCAGTTGTAAGAGAAGGGGTATTTCTGGGAGCAAATCTCCTCTTTTTGGAAGAGAAGGTGAAATTTCCAAGGGAAAAGTGGCATTTCTGGGAGGAAATGACAGAGCTGGGGGAGAAAAGTGGGAACCGGTGGGAAAGAAGATCTTGTACTGGAGAGCAACGGTGGTCTTTTTGGTGTGCCAAGTGGTCTCTTGGGGAGACAACGTGGTAAATAGGGGAGACAATGTCCTCTGGAGGAGTGTCAAGTAGTATTTGGGAGAGCAAACGTCAGGTATTTCTCGGAAACCGGCTGTTTCTGGGAGATAGTAGCAGACTTGGTTGGAAAATGACAGGTGTTTGTGAGAAAGCTGGTATTTTGGGGAAAAAAGGCCGTTTTTTAAAGAATAAGCTGGCATTTCTGGGAGAATATGTCCCATCTTTGGGAGAAAACGGGTGTATGTGGGAGAAAATGTCGTGTATTTGGGAGAAAGCTGGTGTATGTGGGAGAAAAGGCCATTGTGATGGGAGTCAGTGTGATCTTGAGGAGTGGAAAGCAGTATTCTTGAGATGAAACGTGAGGTATTTCTAAGAGTCCTGGTATTTCTGGGAGAAAATGTCTTGTTTTGGAGAGCCAAAGTCCCATTTTGGGGGCAGAAGCTGGTATTTCTGTGACACTGCCATCTTGATGGGGGTAAGTGTGATCTTGAGGAGTGTAAAGCAGCATTTTGGTTAGAAAATGGGAGCTCTTCCTAAGAGCAGTGCTATTTCTGGGAGAAAAGGAGCTCTACTGGGCATAAAAATGGTGTATCCGTGATAAAATGCCACATTTCTGAAAGAAACTGTCCTCTTGCGGAGTGTAATGCTGTATGTTCCGGAGGAAATGGGAAATATTCAGCAGAGTCCTGGTATTTCTGGGAGAAGAGGTCTGATGTGGGGGGGGGAAGGTGATGTATCTGTGAGAAAGCTGGTGTTTCTGGGAGAAAATGCCAGGTATTGGTGAGGAAACAGATGCTAGAGAGGGAAAAGGCCATCCCTTTGGGAGAGAAGTGGTATTTCTGGGAGAAAATGCCCCAAATCGGGGAGTAAGTGTCATCCTGAGGCGTGTCATGGAGTAGATTTGGGAGGAAATGGAGGCGTTTCACAGAGTAGCGGCACCTCTGGGAGAAAATGTCCTCAGTGGGAAAGACAATGTCCTCTTGAGGGAAGAAAACGGGTCTTTCTTACAGCAAATGTCATCCAATTGGGAGAAAATCTCCTCTCTTGGGGAGAAAAGTGGTCTTTCTGAGAGAAGGTGTCCTCTTCTTGGCTGCAAGTGTCCCATTTGGCATTGTCATGGAGGCTTTTTGGGGAGAAGGCGTGTGGCAGTTGTAAGAGAAGGGGTATTTCTGGGAGCAAATCTCCTCTTTTTGGAAGAGAAGGTGAAATTTCCAAGGGAAAAGTGGCATTTCTGGGAGGAAATGACATAGCTGGGGGAGAAAAGTGGGAACCGGTGGGAAAGAAGATCTTGTACTGGAGAGCAACGGTGGTCTTTTTGGTGTGCCAAGTGGTCTCTTGGGGAGACAACGTGGTAAATAGGGGAGACAATGTCCTCTGGAGGAGTGTCAAGTAGTATTTGGGAGAGCAAATGTCAGGTATTTCTCGGAAACCGGCTGTTTCTGGGAGATAGTAGCAGACTTGGTTGGAAAATGACAGGTGTTTGTGAGAAAGCTGGTATTTTGGGAAAAAAAGGCCGTTTTTTAAAGAATAAGCTGGCATTTCTGGGAGAATATGTCCCATCTTTGGGAGAAAACGGGTGTATGTGGGAGAAAATGTCGTGTATTTGGGAGAAAGCTGGTGTATGTGGGAGAAAAGGCCATTGTGATGGGAGTCAGTGTGATCTTGAGGAGTGGAAAGCAGTATTCTTGAGATGAAACGTGAGGTATTTCTAAGAGTCCTGGTATTTCTGGGAGAAAATGTCTTGTTTTGGAGAGCCAAAGTCCCATTTTGGGGGCAGAAGCTGGTATTTCTGTGACACTGCCATCTTGATGGGGGTAAGTGTGATCTTGAGGAGTGTAAAGCAGCATTTTGGTTAGAAAATGGGAGCTCTTCCTAAGAGCAGTGCTATTTCTGGGAGAAAAGGAGCTCTACTGGGCATAAAAATGGTGTATCTGTGATAAAATGCCACATTTCTGAAAGAAACTGTCCTCTTGCGGAGTGTAATGCTGTATGTTCCGGAGGAAATGGGAAATATTCAGCAGAGTCCTGGTATTTCTGGGAGAAGAGGTCTGATGTGGGGGGGGGAAGGTGATGTATCTGTGAGAAAGCTGGTGTTTCTGGGAGAAAATGCCAGGTATTGGTGAGGAAACAGATGCTAGAGAGGGAAAAGGCCATCCCTTTGGGAGAGAAGTGGTATTTCTGGGAGAAAATGCCCCAAATCGGGGAGTAAGTGTCATCCTGAGGCGTGTCATGGAGTAGATTTGGGAGGAAATGGAGGCGTTTCACAGAGTAGCGGCACCTCTGGGAGAAAATGTCCTCAGTGGGAAAGACAATGTCCTCTTGAGGGAAGAAAACGGGTCTTTCTTACAGCAAATGTCATCCAATTGGGAGAAAATCTCCTCTCTTGGGGAGAAAAGTGGTCTTTCTGAGAGAAGGTGTCCTCTTCTTGGCTGCAAGTGTCCCATTTGGCATTGTCATGGAGGCTTTTTGGGGAGAAAGCGAGTGGCAGTTGTAAGAGAAGGGGTATTTCTGGGAGCAAATCTCCTCTTTTTGGAAGAGAAGGTGAAATTTCCAAGGGAAAAGTGGCATTTCTGGGAGGAAATGACATAGCTGGGGGAGAAAAGTGGGAACCGGTGGGAAAGAAGATCTTGTACTGGAGAGCAACGGTGGTCTTTTTGGTGTGCCAAGTGGTCTCTTGGGGAGACAACGTGGTAAATAGGGGAGACAATGTCCTCTGGAGGAGTGTCAAGTAGTATTTGGGAGAGCAAACGTCAGGTATTTCTCGGAAACCGGCTGTTTCTGGGAGATAGTAGCAGACTTGGTTGGAAAATGACAGGTGTTTGTGAGAAAGCTGGTATTTTGGGGAAAAAAGGCCGTTTTTTAAAGAATAAGCTGGCATTTCTGGGAGAATATGTCCCATCTTTGGGAGAAAACGGGTGTATGTGGGAGAAAATGTCGTGTATTTGGGAGAAAGCTGGTGTATGTGGGAGAAAAGGCCATTGTGATGGGAGTCAGTGTGATCTTGAGGAGTGGAAAGCAGTATTCTTGAGATGAAACGTGAGGTATTTCTAAGAGTCCTGGTATTTCTGGGAGAAAATGTCTTGTTTTGGAGAGCCAAAGTCCCATTTTGGGGGCAGAAGCTGGTATTTCTGTGACACTGCCATCTTGATGGGGGTAAGTGTGATCTTGAGGAGTGTAAAGCAGCATTTTGGTTAGAAAATGGGAGCTCTTCCTAAGAGCAGTGCTATTTCTGGGAGAAAAGGAGCTCTACTGGGCATAAAAATGGTGTATCCGTGATAAAATGCCACATTTCTGAAAGAAACTGTCCTCTTGCGGAGTGTAATGCTGTATGTTCCGGAGGAAATGGGAAATATTCAGCAGAGTCCTGGTATTTCTGGGAGAAGAGGTCTGATGTGGGGGGGGGAAGGTGATGTATCTGTGAGAAAGCTGGTGTTTCTGGGAGAAAATGCCAGGTATTGGTGAGGAAACAGATGCTAGAGAGGGAAAAGGCCATCCCTTTGGGAGAGAAGTGGTATTTCTGGGAGAAAATGCCCCAAATCGGGGAGTAAGTGTCATCCTGAGGCGTGTCATGGAGTAGATTTGGGAGGAAATGGAGGCGTTTCACAGAGTAGCGGCACCTCTGGGAGAAAATGTCCTCAGTGGGAAAGACAATGTCCTCTTGAGGGAAGAAAACAGGTCTTTCTTACAGCAAATGTCATCCAATTGGGAGAAAATCTCCTCTCTTGGGGAGAAAAGTGGTCTTTCTGAGAGAAGGTGTCCTCTTCTTGGCTGCAAGTGTCCCATTTGGCATTGTCATGGAGGCTTTTTGGGGAGAAAGCGTGTGGCAGTTGTAAGAGAAGGGGTATTTCTGGGAGCAAATCTCCTCTTTTTGGAAGAGAAGGTGAAATTTCCAAGGGAAAAGTGGCATTTCTGGGAGGAAATGACATAGCTGGGGGAGAAAAGTGGGAACCGGTGGGAAAGAAGATCTTGTACTGGAGAGCAACGGTGGTCTTTTTGGTGTGCCAAGTGGTCTCTTGGGGAGACAACGTGGTAAATAGGGGAGACAATGTCCTCTGGAGGAGTGTCAAGTAGTATTTGGGAGAGCAAACGTCAGGTATTTCTCGGAAACCGGCTGTTTCTGGGAGATAGTAGCAGACTTGGTTGGAAAATGACAGGTGTTTGTGAGAAAGCTGGTATTTTGGGGAAAAAAGGCCGTTTTTTAAAGAATAAGCTGGCATTTCTGGGAGAATATGTCCCATCTTTGGGAGAAAACGGGTGTATGTGGGAGAAAATGTCGTGTATTTGGGAGAAAGCTGGTGTATGTGGGAGAAAAGGCCATTGTGATGGGAGTCAGTGTGATCTTGAGGAGTGGAAAGCAGTATTCTTGAGATGAAACGTGAGGTATTTCTAAGAGTCCTGGTATTTCTGGGAGAAAATGTCTTGTTTTGGAGAGCCAAAGTCCCATTTTGGGGGCAGAAGCTGGTATTTCTGTGACACTGCCATCTTGATGGGGGTAAGTGTGATCTTGAGGAGTGTAAAGCAGCATTTTGGTTAGAAAATGGGAGCTCTTCCTAAGAGCAGTGCTATTTCTGGGAGAAAAGGAGCTCTACTGGGCATAAAAATGGTGTATCCGTGATAAAATGCCACATTTCTGAAAGAAACTGTCCTCTTGCGGAGTGTAATGCTGTATGTTCCGGAGGAAATGGGAAATATTCAGCAGAGTCCTGGTATTTCTGGGAGAAGAGGTCTGATGTGGGGGGGGGAAGGTGATGTATCTGTGAGAAAGCTGGTGTTTCTGGGAGAAAATGCCAGGTATTGGTGAGGAAACAGATGCTAGAGAGGGAAAAGGCCATCCCTTTGGGAGAGAAGTGGTATTTCTGGGAGAAAATGCCCCAAATCGGGGAGTAAGTGTCATCCTGAGGCGTGTCATGGAGTAGATTTGGGAGGAAATGGAGGCGTTTCACAGAGTAGCGGCACCTCTGGGAGAAAATGTCCTCAGTGGGAAAGACAATGTCCTCTTGAGGGAAGAAAACAGGTCTTTCTTACAGCAAATGTCATCCAATTGGGAGAAAATCTCCTCTCTTGGGGAGAAAAGTGGTCTTTCTGAGAGAAGGTGTCCTCTTCTTGGCTGCAAGTGTCCCATTTGGCATTGTCATGGAGGCTTTTTGGGGAGAAAGCGAGTGGCAGTTGTAAGAGAAGGGGTATTTCTGGGAGCAAATCTCCTCTTTTTGGAAGAGAAGGTGAAATTTCCAAGGGAAAAGTGGCATTTCTGGGAGGAAATGACATAGCTGGGGGAGAAAAGTGGGAACCGGTGGGAAAGAAGATCTTGTACTGGAGAGCAACGGTGGTCTTTTTGGTGTGCCAAGTGGTCTCTTGGGGAGACAACGTGGTAAATAGGGGAGACAATGTCCTCTGGAGGAGTGTCAAGTAGTATTTGGGAGAGCAAACGTCAGGTATTTCTCGGAAACCGGCTGTTTCTGGGAGATAGTAGCAGACTTGGTTGGAAAATGACAGGTGTTTGTGAGAAAGCTGGTATTTTGGGGAAAAAAGGCCGTTTTTTAAAGAATAAGCTGGCATTTCTGGGAGAATATGTCCCATCTTTGGGAGAAAACGGGTGTATGTGGGAGAAAATGTCGTGTATTTGGGAGAAAGCTGGTGTATGTGGGAGAAAAGGCCATTGTGATGGGAGTCAGTGTGATCTTGAGGAGTGGAAAGCAGTATTCTTGAGATGAAACGTGAGGTATTTCTAAGAGTCCTGGTATTTCTGGGAGAAAATGTCTTGTTTTGGAGAGCCAAAGTCCCATTTTGGGGGCAGAAGCTGGTATTTCTGTGACACTGCCATCTTGATGGGGGTAAGTGTGATCTTGAGGAGTGTAAAGCAGCATTTTGGTTAGAAAATGGGAGCTCTTCCTAAGAGCAGTGCTATTTCTGGGAGAAAAGGAGCTCTACTGGGCATAAAAATGGTGTATCTGTGATAAAATGCCACATTTCTGAAAGAAACTGTCCTCTTGCGGAGTGTAATGCTGTATGTTCCGGAGGAAATGGGAAATATTCAGCAGAGTCCTGGTATTTCTGGGAGAAGAGGTCTGATGTGGGGGGGGGAAGGTGATGTATCTGTGAGAAAGCTGGTGTTTCTGGGAGAAAATGCCAGGTATTGGTGAGGAAACAGATGCTAGAGAGGGAAAAGGCCATCCCTTTGGGAGAGAAGTGGTATTTCTGGGAGAAAATGCCCCAAATCGGGGAGTAAGTGTCATCCTGAGGCGTGTCATGGAGTAGATTTGGGAGGAAATGGAGGTGTTTCACAGAGTAGCGGCACTTCTGGGAGAAAATGTCCTCAGTGGGAAAGACAATGTCCTCTTGAGGGAAGAAAACGGGTCTTTCTTACAGCAAATGTCATCCAATTGGGAGAAAATCTCCTCTCTTGGGGAGAAAAGTGGTCTTTCTGAGAGAAGGTGTCCTCTTCTTGGCTGCAAGTGTCCCATTTGGCATTGTCATGGAGGCTTTTTGGGGAGAAAGCGTGTGGCAGTTGTAAGAGAAGGGGTATTTCTGGGAGCAAATCTCCTCTTTTTGGAAGAGAAGGTGAAATTTCCAAGGGAAAAGTGGCATTTCTGGGAGGAAATGACATAGCTGGGGGAGAAAAGTGGGAACCGGTGGGAAAGAAGATCTTGTACTGGAGAGCAACGGTGGTCTTTTTGGTGTGCCAAGTGGTCTCTTGGGGAGACAACGTGGTAAATAGGGGAGACAATGTCCTCTGGAGGAGTGTCAAGTAGTATTTGGGAGAGCAAACGTCAGGTATTTCTCGGAAACCGGCTGTTTCTGGGAGATAGTAGCAGACTTGGTTGGAAAATGACAGGTGTTTGTGAGAAAGCTGGTATTTTGGGAAAAAAAGGCCGTTTTTTAAAGAATAAGCTGGCATTTCTGGGAGAATATGTCCCATCTTTGGGAGAAAACGGGTGTATGTGGGAGAAAATGTCGTGTATTTGGGAGAAAGCTGGTGTATGTGGGAGAAAAGGCCATTGTGATGGGAGTCAGTGTGATCTTGAGGAGTGGAAAGCAGTATTCTTGAGATGAAACGTGAGGTATTTCTAAGAGTCCTGGTATTTCTGGGAGAAAATGTCTTGTTTTGGAGAGCCAAAGTCCCATTTTGGGGGCAGAAGCTGGTATTTCTGTGACACTGCCATCTTGATGGGGGTAAGTGTGATCTTGAGGAGTGTAAAGCAGCATTTTGGTTAGAAAATGGGAGCTCTTCCTAAGAGCAGTGCTATTTCTGGGAGAAAAGGAGCTCTACTGGGCATAAAAATGGTGTATCTGTGATAAAATGCCACATTTCTGAAAGAAACTGTCCTCTTGCGGAGTGTAATGCTGTATGTTCCGGAGGAAATGGGAAATATTCAGCAGAGTCCTGGTATTTCTGGGAGAAGAGGTCTGATGTGGGGGGGGGAAGGTGATGTATCTGTGAGAAAGCTGGTGTTTCTGGGAGAAAATGCCAGGTATTGGTGAGGAAACAGATGCTAGAGAGGGAAAAGGCCATCCCTTTGGGAGAGAAGTGGTATTTCTGGGAGAAAATGCCCCAAATCGGGGAGTAAGTGTCATCCTGAGGCGTGTCATGGAGTAGATTTGGGAGGAAATGGAGGTGTTTCACAGAGTAGCGGCACTTCTGGGAGAAAATGTCCTCAGTGGGAAAGACAATGTCCTCTTGAGGGAAGAAAACAGGTCTTTCTTACAGCAAATGTCATCCAATTGGGAGAAAATCTCCTCTCTTGGGGAGAAAAGTGGTCTTTCTGAGAGAAGGTGTCCTCTTCTTGGCTGCAAGTGTCCCATTTGGCATTGTCATGGAGGCTTTTTGGGGAGAAAGCGAGTGGCAGTTGTAAGAGAAGGGGTATTTCTGGGAGCAAATCTCCTCTTTTTGGAAGAGAAGGTGAAATTTCCAAGGGAAAAGTGGCATTTCTGGGAGGAAATGACAGAGCTGGGGGAGAAAAGTGGGAACCGGTGGGAAAGAAGATCTTGTACTGGAGAGCAACGGTGGTCTTTTTGGTGTGCCAAGTGGTCTCTTGGGGAGACAACGTGGTAAATAGGGGAGACAATGTCCTCTGGAGGAGTGTCAAGTAGTATTTGGGAGAGCAAACGTCAGGTATTTCTCGGAAACCGGCTGTTTCTGGGAGATAGTAGCAGACTTGGTTGGAAAATGACAGGTGTTTGTGAGAAAGCTGGTATTTTGGGAAAAAAAGGCCGTTTTTTAAAGAATAAGCTGGCATTTCTGGGAGAATATGTCCCATCTTTGGGAGAAAACGGGTGTATGTGGGAGAAAATGTCGTGTATTTGGGAGAAAGCTGGTGTATGTGGGAGAAAAGGCCATTGTGATGGGAGTCAGTGTGATCTTGAGGAGTGGAAAGCAGTATTCTTGAGATGAAACGTGAGGTATTTCTAAGAGTCCTGGTATTTCTGGGAGAAAATGTCTTGTTTTGGAGAGCCAAAGTCCCATTTTGGGGGCAGAAGCTGGTATTTCTGTGACACTGCCATCTTGATGGGGGTAAGTGTGATCTTGAGGAGTGTAAAGCAGCATTTTGGTTAGAAAATGGGAGCTCTTCCTAAGAGCAGTGCTATTTCTGGGAGAAAAGGAGCTCTACTGGGCATAAAAATGGTGTATCTGTGATAAAATGCCACATTTCTGAAAGAAACTGTCCTCTTGCGGAGTGTAATGCTGTATGTTCCGGAGGAAATGGGAAATATTCAGCAGAGTCCTGGTATTTCTGGGAGAAGAGGTCTGATGTGGGGGGGGGAAGGTGATGTATCTGTGAGAAAGCTGGTGTTTCTGGGAGAAAATGCCAGGTATTGGTGAGGAAACAGATGCTAGAGAGGGAAAAGGCCATCCCTTTGGGAGAGAAGTGGTATTTCTGGGAGAAAATGCCCCAAATCGGGGAGTAAGTGTCATCCTGAGGCGTGTCATGGAGTAGATTTGGGAGGAAATGGAGGTGTTTCACAGAGTAGCGGCACTTCTGGGAGAAAATGTCCTCAGTGGGAAAGACAATGTCCTCTTGAGGGAAGAAAACGGGTCTTTCTTACAGCAAATGTCATCCAATTGGGAGAAAATCTCCTCTCTTGGGGAGAAAAGTGGTCTTTCTGAGAGAAGGTGTCCTCTTCTTGGCTGCAAGTGTCCCATTTGGCATTGTCATGGAGGCTTTTTGGGGAGAAAGCGAGTGGCAGTTGTAAGAGAAGGGGTATTTCTGGGAGCAAATCTCCTCTTTTTGGAAGAGAAGGTGAAATTTCCAAGGGAAAAGTGGCATTTCTGGGAGGAAATGACAGAGCTGGGGGAGAAAAGTGGGAACCGGTGGGAAAGAAGATCTTGTACTGGAGAGCAACGGTGGTCTTTTTGGTGTGCCAAGTGGTCTCTTGGGGAGACAACGTGGTAAATAGGGGAGACAATGTCCTCTGGAGGAGTGTCAAGTAGTATTTGGGAGAGCAAACGTCAGGTATTTCTCGGAAACTGGCTGTTTCTGGGAGATAGTAGCAGACTTGGTTGGAAAATGACAGGTGTTTGTGAGAAAGCTGGTATTTTGGGGAAAAAAGGCCGTTTTTTAAAGAATAAGCTGGCATTTCTGGGAGAATATGTCCCATCTTTGGGAGAAAACGGGTGTATGTGGGAGAAAATGTCGTGTATTTGGGAGAAAGCTGGTGTATGTGGGAGAAAAGGCCATTGTGATGGGAGTCAGTGTGATCTTGAGGAGTGGAAAGCAGTATTCTTGAGATGAAACGTGAGGTATTTCTAAGAGTCCTGGTATTTCTGGGAGAAAATGTCTTGTTTTGGAGAGCCAAAGTCCCATTTTGGGGGCAGAAGCTGGTATTTCTGTGACACTGCCATCTTGATGGGGGTAAGTGTGATCTTGAGGAGTGTAAAGCAGCATTTTGGTTAGAAAATGGGAGCTCTTCCTAAGAGCAGTGCTATTTCTGGGAGAAAAGGAGCTCTACTGGGCATAAAAATGGTGTATCTGTGATAAAATGCCACGTTTCTGAAAGAAACTGTCCTCTTGCGGAGTGTAATGCTGTATGTTCCGGAGGAAATGGGAAATATTCAGCAGAGTCCTGGTATTTCTGGGAGAAGAGGTCTGATGTGGGGGGGGAAGGTGATGTATCTGTGAGAAAGCTGGTGTTTCTGGGAGAAAATGCCAGGTATTGGTGAGGAAACAGATGCTAGAGAGGGAAAAGGCCATCCCTTTGGGAGAGAAGTGGTATTTCTGGGAGAAAATGCCCCAAATCGGGGAGTAAGTGTCATCCTGAGGCGTGTCATGGAGTAGATTTGGGAGGAAATGGAGGCGTTTCACAGAGTAGCGGCACCTCTGGGAGAAAATGTCCTCAGTGGGAAAGACAATGTCCTCTTGAGGGAAGAAAACAGGTCTTTCTTACAGCAAATGTCATCCAATTGGGAGAAAATCTCCTCTCTTGGGGAGAAAAGTGGTCTTTCTGAGAGAAGGTGTCCTCTTCTTGGCTGCAAGTGTCCCATTTGGCATTGTCATGGAGGCTTTTTGGGGAGAAAGCGAGTGGCAGTTGTAAGAGAAGGGGTATTTCTGGGAGCAAATCTCCTCTTTTTGGAAGAGAAGGTGAAATTTCCAAGGGAAAAGTGGCATTTCTGGGAGGAAATGACATAGCTGGGGGAGAAAAGTGGGAACCGGTGGGAAAGAAGATCTTGTACTGGAGAGCAACGGTGGTCTTTTTGGTGTGCCAAGTGGTCTCTTGGGGAGACAACGTGGTAAATAGGGGAGACAATGTCCTCTGGAGGAGTGTCAAGTAGTATTTGGGAGAGCAAATGTCAGGTATTTCTCGGAAACCGGCTGTTTCTGGGAGATAGTAGCAGACTTGGTTGGAAAATGACAGGTGTTTGTGAGAAAGCTGGTATTTTGGGGAAAAAAGGCCGTTTTTTAAAGAATAAGCTGGCATTTCTGGGAGAATATGTCCCATCTTTGGGAGAAAGCTGGTGTATGTGGGAGAAAAGGCCATTGTGATGGGAGTCAGTGTGATCTTGAGGAGTGGAAAGCAGTATTCTTGAGATGAAACGTGAGGTATTTCTAAGAGTCCTGGTATTTCTGGGAGAAAATGTCTTGTTTTGGAGAGCCAAAGTCCCATTTTGGGGGCAGAAGCTGGTATTTCTGTGACACTGCCATCTTGATGGGGGTAAGTGTGATCTTGAGGAGTGTAAAGCAGCATTTTGGTTAGAAAATGGGAGCTCTTCCTAAGAGCAGTGCTATTTCTGGGAGAAAAGGAGCTCTACTGGGCATAAAAATGGTGTATCTGTGATAAAATGCCACATTTCTGAAAGAAACTGTCCTCTTGCGGAGTGTAATGCTGTATGTTCCGGAGGAAATGGGAAATATTCAGCAGAGTCCTGGTATTTCTGGGAGAAGAGGTCTGATGTGGGGGGGGGAAGGTGATGTATCTGTGAGAAAGCTGGTGTTTCTGGGAGAAAATGCCAGGTATTGGTGAGGAAACAGATGCTAGAGAGGGAAAAGGCCATCCCTTTGGGAGAGAAGTGGTATTTCTGGGAGAAAATGCCCCAAATCGGGGAGTAAGTGTCATCCTGAGGCGTGTCATGGAGTAGATTTGGGAGGAAATGGAGGTGTTTCACAGAGTAGCGGCACTTCTGGGAGAAAATGTCCTCAGTGGGAAAGACAATGTCCTCTTGAGGGAAGAAAACGGGTCTTTCTTACAGCAAATGTCATCCAATGGGGAGAAAATCTCCTCTCTTGGGGAGAAAAGTGGTCTTTCTGAGAGAAGGTGTCCTCTTCTTGGCTGCAAGTGTCCCATTTGGCATTGTCATGGAGGCTTTTTGGGGAGAAAGCGTGTGGCAGTTGTAAGAGAAGGGGTATTTCTGGGAGCAAATCTCCTCTTTTTGGAAGAGAAGGTGAAATTTCCAAGGGAAAAGTGGCATTTCTGGGAGGAAATGACATAGCTGGGGGAGAAAAGTGGGAACCGGTGGGAAAGAAGATCTTGTACTGGAGAGCAACGGTGGTCTTTTTGGTGTGCCAAGTGGTCTCTTGGGGAGACAACGTGGTAAATAGGGGAGACAATGTCCTCTGGAGGAGTGTCAAGTAGTATTTGGGAGAGCAAACGTCAGGTATTTCTCGGAAACCGGCTGTTTCTGGGAGATAGTAGCAGACTTGGTTGGAAAATGACAGGTGTTTGTGAGAAAGCTGGTATTTTGGGAAAAAAAGGCCGTTTTTTAAAGAATAAGCTGGCATTTCTGGGAGAATATGTCCCATCTTTGGGAGAAAACGGGTGTATGTGGGAGAAAATGTCGTGTATTTGGGAGAAAGCTGGTGTATGTGGGAGAAAAGGCCATTGTGATGGGAGTCAGTGTGATCTTGAGGAGTGGAAAGCAGTATTCTTGAGATGAAACGTGAGGTATTTCTAAGAGTCCTGGTATTTCTGGGAGAAAATGTCTTGTTTTGGAGAGCCAAAGTCCCATTTTGGGGGCAGAAGCTGGTATTTCTGTGACACTGCCATCTTGATGGGGGTAAGTGTGATCTTGAGGAGTGTAAAGCAGCATTTTGGTTAGAAAATGGGAGCTCTTCCTAAGAGCAGTGCTATTTCTGGGAGAAAAGGAGCTCTACTGGGCATAAAAATGGTGTATCTGTGATAAAATGCCACATTTCTGAAAGAAACTGTCCTCTTGCGGAGTGTAATGCTGTATGTTCCGGAGGAAATGGGAAATATTCAGCAGAGTCCTGGTATTTCTGGGAGAAGAGGTCTGATGTGGGGGGGGGAAGGTGATGTATCTGTGAGAAAGCTGGTGTTTCTGGGAGAAAATGCCAGGTATTGGTGAGGAAACAGATGCTAGAGAGGGAAAAGGCCATCCCTTTGGGAGAGAAGTGGTATTTCTGGGAGAAAATGCCCCAAATCGGGGAGTAAGTGTCATCCTGAGGCGTGTCATGGAGTAGATTTGGGAGGAAATGGAGGTGTTTCACAGAGTAGCGGCACTTCTGGGAGAAAATGTCCTCAGTGGGAAAGACAATGTCCTCTTGAGGGAAGAAAACGGGTCTTTCTTACAGCAAATGTCATCCAATGGGGAGAAAATCTCCTCTCTTGGGGAGAAAAGTGGTCTTTCTGAGAGAAGGTGTCCTCTTCTTGGCTGCAAGTGTCCCATTTGGCATTGTCATGGAGGCTTTTTGGGGAGAAAGCGTGTGGCAGTTGTAAGAGAAGGGGTATTTCTGGGAGCAAATCTCCTCTTTTTGGAAGAGAAGGTGAAATTTCCAAGGGAAAAGTGGCATTTCTGGGAGGAAATGACATAGCTGGGGGAGAAAAGTGGGAACCGGTGGGAAAGAAGATCTTGTACTGGAGAGCAACGGTGGTCTTTTTGGTGTGCCAAGTGGTCTCTTGGGGAGACAACGTGGTAAATAGGGGAGACAATGTCCTCTGGAGGAGTGTCAAGTAGTATTTGGGAGAGCAAACGTCAGGTATTTCTCGGAAACCGGCTGTTTCTGGGAGATAGTAGCAGACTTGGTTGGAAAATGACAGGTGTTTGTGAGAAAGCTGGTATTTTGGGAAAAAAAGGCCGTTTTTTAAAGAATAAGCTGGCATTTCTGGGAGAATATGTCCCATCTTTGGGAGAAAACGGGTGTATGTGGGAGAAAATGTCGTGTATTTGGGAGAAAGCTGGTGTATGTGGGAGAAAAGGCCATTGTGATGGGAGTCAGTGTGATCTTGAGGAGTGGAAAGCAGTATTCTTGAGATGAAACGTGAGGTATTTCTAAGAGTCCTGGTATTTCTGGGAGAAAATGTCTTGTTTTGGAGAGCCAAAGTCCCATTTTGGGGGCAGAAGCTGGTATTTCTGTGACACTGCCATCTTGATGGGGGTAAGTGTGATCTTGAGGAGTGTAAAGCAGCATTTTGGTTAGAAAATGGGAGCTCTTCCTAAGAGCAGTGCTATTTCTGGGAGAAAAGGAGCTCTACTGGGCATAAAAATGGTGTATCTGTGATAAAATGCCACATTTCTGAAAGAAACTGTCCTCTTGCGGAGTGTAATGCTGTATGTTCCGGAGGAAATGGGAAATATTCAGCAGAGTCCTGGTATTTCTGGGAGAAGAGGTCTGATGTGGGGGGGGGAAGGTGATGTATCTGTGAGAGAGCTGGTGTTTCTGGGAGAAAATGCCAGGTATTGGTGAGGAAACAGATGCTAGAGAGGGAAAAGGCCATCCCTTTGGGAGAGAAGTGGTATTTCTGGGAGAAAATGCCCCAAATCGGGGAGTAAGTGTCATCCTGAGGCGTGTCATGGAGTAGATTTGGGAGGAAATGGAGGTGTTTCACAGAGTAGCGGCACTTCTGGGAGAAAATGTCCTCAGTGGGAAAGACAATGTCCTCTTGAGGGAAGAAAACGGGTCTTTCTTACAGCAAATGTCATCCAATGGGGAGAAAATCTCCTCTCTTGGGGAGAAAAGTGGTCTTTCTGAGAGAAGGTGTCCTCTTCTTGGCTGCAAGTGTCCCATTTGGCATTGTCATGGAGGCTTTTTGGGGAGAAAGCGTGTGGCAGTTGTAAGAGAAGGGGTATTTCTGGGAGCAAATCTCCTCTTTTTGGAAGAGAAGGTGAAATTTCCAAGGGAAAAGTGGCATTTCTGGGAGGAAATGACATAGCTGGGGGAGAAAAGTGGGAACCGGTGGGAAAGAAGATCTTGTACTGGAGAGCAACGGTGGTCTTTTTGGTGTGCCAAGTGGTCTCTTGGGGAGACAACGTGGTAAATAGGGGAGACAATGTCCTCTGGAGGAGTGTCAAGTAGTATTTGGGAGAGCAAACGTCAGGTATTTCTCGGAAACCGGCTGTTTCTGGGAGATAGTAGCAGACTTGGTTGGAAAATGACAGGTGTTTGTGAGAAAGCTGGTATTTTGGGAAAAAAAGGCCGTTTTTTAAAGAATAAGCTGGCATTTCTGGGAGAATATGTCCCATCTTTGGGAGAAAACGGGTGTATGTGGGAGAAAATGTCGTGTATTTGGGAGAAAGCTGGTGTATGTGGGAGAAAAGGCCATTGTGATGGGAGTCAGTGTGATCTTGAGGAGTGGAAAGCAGTATTCTTGAGATGAAACGTGAGGTATTTCTAAGAGTCCTGGTATTTCTGGGAGAAAATGTCTTGTTTTGGAGAGCCAAAGTCCCATTTTGGGGGCAGAAGCTGGTATTTCTGTGACACTGCCATCTTGATGGGGGTAAGTGTGATCTTGAGGAGTGTAAAGCAGCATTTTGGTTAGAAAATGGGAGCTCTTCCTAAGAGCAGTGCTATTTCTGGGAGAAAAGGAGCTCTACTGGGCATAAAAATGGTGTATCTGTGATAAAATGCCACATTTCTGAAAGAAACTGTCCTCTTGCGGAGTGTAATGCTGTATGTTCCGGAGGAAATGGGAAATATTCAGCAGAGTCCTGGTATTTCTGGGAGAAGAGGTCTGATGTGGGGGGGGGAAGGTGATGTATCTGTGAGAAAGCTGGTGTTTCTGGGAGAAAATGCCAGGTATTGGTGAGGAAACAGATGCTAGAGAGGGAAAAGGCCATCCCTTTGGGAGAGAAGTGGTATTTCTGGGAGAAAATGCCCCAAATCGGGGAGTAAGTGTCATCCTGAGGCGTGTCATGGAGTAGATTTGGGAGGAAATGGAGGCGTTTCACAGAGTAGCGGCACCTCTGGGAGAAAATGTCCTCAGTGGGAAAGACAATGTCCTCTTGAGGGAAGAAAACAGGTCTTTCTTACAGCAAATGTCATCCAATTGGGAGAAAATCTCCTCTCTTGGGGAGAAAAGTGGTCTTTCTGAGAGAAGGTGTCCTCTTCTTGGCTGCAAGTGTCCCATTTGGCATTGTCATGGAGGCTTTTTGGGGAGAAAGCGAGTGGCAGTTGTAAGAGAAGGGGTATTTCTGGGAGCAAATCTCCTCTTTTTGGAAGAGAAGGTGAAATTTCCAAGGGAAAAGTGGCATTTCTGGGAGGAAATGACATAGCTGGGGGAGAAAAGTGGGAACCGGTGGGAAAGAAGATCTTGTACTGGAGAGCAACGGTGGTCTTTTTGGTGTGCCAAGTGGTCTCTTGGGGAGACAACGTGGTAAATAGGGGAGACAATGTCCTCTGGAGGAGTGTCAAGTAGTATTTGGGAGAGCAAACGTCAGGTATTTCTCGGAAACCGGCTGTTTCTGGGAGATAGTAGCAGACTTGGTTGGAAAATGACAGGTGTTTGTGAGAAAGCTGGTATTTTGGGGAAAAAAGGCCGTTTTTTAAAGAATAAGCTGGCATTTCTGGGAGAATATGTCCCATCTTTGGGAGAAAACGGGTGTATGTGGGAGAAAATGTCGTGTATTTGGGAGAAAGCTGGTGTATGTGGGAGAAAAGGCCATTGTGATGGGAGTCAGTGTGATCTTGAGGAGTGGAAAGCAGTATTCTTGAGATGAAACGTGAGGTATTTCTAAGAGTCCTGGTATTTCTGGGAGAAAATGTCTTGTTTTGGAGAGCCAAAGTCCCATTTTGGGGGCAGAAGCTGGTATTTCTGTGACACTGCCATCTTGATGGGGGTAAGTGTGATCTTGAGGAGTGTAAAGCAGCATTTTGGTTAGAAAATGGGAGCTCTTCCTAAGAGCAGTGCTATTTCTGGGAGAAAAGGAGCTCTACTGGGCATAAAAATGGTGTATCTGTGATAAAATGCCACATTTCTGAAAGAAACTGTCCTCTTGCGGAGTGTAATGCTGTATGTTCCGGAGGAAATGGGAAATATTCAGCAGAGTCCTGGTATTTCTGGGAGAAGAGGTCTGATGTGGGGGGGGGAAGGTGATGTATCTGTGAGAAAGCTGGTGTTTCTGGGAGAAAATGCCAGGTATTGGTGAGGAAACAGATGCTAGAGAGGGAAAAGGCCATCCCTTTGGGAGAGAAGTGGTATTTCTGGGAGAAAATGCCCCAAATCGGGGAGTAAGTGTCATCCTGAGGCGTGTCATGGAGTAGATTTGGGAGGAAATGGAGGCGTTTCACAGAGTAGCGGCACCTCTGGGAGAAAATGTCCTCAGTGGGAAAGACAATGTCCTCTTGAGGGAAGAAAACAGGTCTTTCTTACAGCAAATGTCATCCAATTGGGAGAAAATCTCCTCTCTTGGGGAGAAAAGTGGTCTTTCTGAGAGAAGGTGTCCTCTTCTTGGCTGCAAGTGTCCCATTTGGCATTGTCATGGAGGCTTTTTGGGGAGAAAGCGTGTGGCAGTTGTAAGAGAAGGGGTATTTCTGGGAGCAAATCTCCTCTTTTTGGAAGAGAAGGTGAAATTTCCAAGGGAAAAGTGGCATTTCTGGGAGGAAATGACATAGCTGGGGGAGAAAAGTGGGAACCGGTGGGAAAGAAGATCTTGTACTGGAGAGCAACGGTGGTCTTTTTGGTGTGCCAAGTGGTCTCTTGGGGAGACAACGTGGTAAATAGGGGAGACAATGTCCTCTGGAGGAGTGTCAAGTAGTATTTGGGAGAGCAAACGTCAGGTATTTCTCGGAAACCGGCTGTTTCTGGGAGATAGTAGCAGACTTGGTTGGAAAATGACAGGTGTTTGTGAGAAAGCTGGTATTTTGGGGAAAAAAGGCCGTTTTTTAAAGAATAAGCTGGCATTTCTGGGAGAATATGTCCCATCTTTGGGAGAAAACGGGTGTATGTGGGAGAAAATGTCGTGTATTTGGGAGAAAGCTGGTGTATGTGGGAGAAAAGGCCATTGTGATGGGAGTCAGTGTGATCTTGAGGAGTGGAAAGCAGTATTCTTGAGATGAAACGTGAGGTATTTCTAAGAGTCCTGGTATTTCTGGGAGAAAATGTCTTGTTTTGGAGAGCCAAAGTCCCATTTTGGGGGCAGAAGCTGGTATTTCTGTGACACTGCCATCTTGATGGGGGTAAGTGTGATCTTGAGGAGTGTAAAGCAGCATTTTGGTTAGAAAATGGGAGCTCTTCCTAAGAGCAGTGCTATTTCTGGGAGAAAAGGAGCTCTACTGGGCATAAAAATGGTGTATCTGTGATAAAATGCCACATTTCTGAAAGAAACTGTCCTCTTGCGGAGTGTAATGCTGTATGTTCCGGAGGAAATGGGAAATATTCAGCAGAGTCCTGGTATTTCTGGGAGAAGAGGTCTGATGTGGGGGGGGGAAGGTGATGTATCTGTGAGAAAGCTGGTGTTTCTGGGAGAAAATGCCAGGTATTGGTGAGGAAACAGATGCTAGAGAGGGAAAAGGCCATCCCTTTGGGAGAGAAGTGGTATTTCTGGGAGAAAATGCCCCAAATCGGGGAGTAAGTGTCATCCTGAGGCGTGTCATGGAGTAGATTTGGGAGGAAATGGAGGCGTTTCACAGAGTAGCGGCACCTCTGGGAGAAAATGTCCTCAGTGGGAAAGACAATGTCCTCTTGAGGGAAGAAAACAGGTCTTTCTTACAGCAAATGTCATCCAATTGGGAGAAAATCTCCTCTCTTGGGGAGAAAAGTGGTCTTTCTGAGAGAAGGTGTCCTCTTCTTGGCTGCAAGTGTCCCATTTGGCATTGTCATGGAGGCTTTTTGGGGAGAAAGCGTGTGGCAGTTGTAAGAGAAGGGGTATTTCTGGGAGCAAATCTCCTCTTTTTGGAAGAGAAGGTGAAATTTCCAAGGGAAAAGTGGCATTTCTGGGAGGAAATGACATAGCTGGGGGAGAAAAGTGGGAACCGGTGGGAAAGAAGATCTTGTACTGGAGAGCAACGGTGGTCTTTTTGGTGTGCCAAGTGGTCTCTTGGGGAGACAACGTGGTAAATAGGGGAGACAATGTCCTCTGGAGGAGTGTCAAGTAGTATTTGGGAGAGCAAACGTCAGGTATTTCTCGGAAACCGGCTGTTTCTGGGAGATAGTAGCAGACTTGGTTGGAAAATGACAGGTGTTTGTGAGAAAGCTGGTATTTTGGGAAAAAAAGGCCGTTTTTTAAAGAATAAGCTGGCATTTCTGGGAGAATATGTCCCATCTTTGGGAGAAAACGGGTGTATGTGGGAGAAAATGTCGTGTATTTGGGAGAAAGCTGGTGTATGTGGGAGAAAAGGCCATTGTGATGGGAGTCAGTGTGATCTTGAGGAGTGGAAAGCAGTATTCTTGAGATGAAACGTGAGGTATTTCTAAGAGTCCTGGTATTTCTGGGAGAAAATGTCTTGTTTTGGAGAGCCAAAGTCCCATTTTGGGGGCAGAAGCTGGTATTTCTGTGACACTGCCATCTTGATGGGGGTAAGTGTGATCTTGAGGAGTGTAAAGCAGCATTTTGGTTAGAAAATGGGAGCTCTTCCTAAGAGCAGTGCTATTTCTGGGAGAAAAGGAGCTCTACTGGGCATAAAAATGGTGTATCTGTGATAAAATGCCACATTTCTGAAAGAAACTGTCCTCTTGCGGAGTGTAATGCTGTATGTTCCGGAGGAAATGGGAAATATTCAGCAGAGTCCTGGTATTTCTGGGAGAAGAGGTCTGATGTGGGGGGGGGAAGGTGATGTATCTGTGAGAAAGCTGGTGTTTCTGGGAGAAAATGCCAGGTATTGGTGAGGAAACAGATGCTAGAGAGGGAAAAGGCCATCCCTTTGGGAGAGAAGTGGTATTTCTGGGAGAAAATGCCCCAAATCGGGGAGTAAGTGTCATCCTGAGGCGTGTCATGGAGTAGATTTGGGAGGAAATGGAGGCGTTTCACAGAGTAGCGGCACTTCTGGGAGAAAATGTCCTCAGTGGGAAAGACAATGTCCTCTTGAGGGAAGAAAACGGGTCTTTCTTACAGCAAATGTCATCCAATTGGGAGAAAATCTCCTCTCTTGGGGAGAAAAGTGGTCTTTCTGAGAGAAGGTGTCCTCTTCTTGGCTGCAAGTGTCCCATTTGGCATTGTCATGGAGGCTTTTTGGGGAGAAAGCGTGTGGCAGTTGTAAGAGAAGGGGTATTTCTGGGAGCAAATCTCCTCTTTTTGGAAGAGAAGGTGAAATTTCCAAGGGAAAAGTGGCATTTCTGGGAGGAAATGACATAGCTGGGGGAGAAAAGTGGGAACCGGTGGGAAAGAAGATCTTGTACTGGAGAGCAACGGTGGTCTTTTTGGTGTGCCAAGTGGTCTCTTGGGGAGACAACGTGGTAAATAGGGGAGACAATGTCCTCTGGAGGAGTGTCAAGTAGTATTTGGGAGAGCAAACGTCAGGTATTTCTCGGAAACCGGCTGTTTCTGGGAGATAGTAGCAGACTTGGTTGGAAAATGACAGGTGTTTGTGAGAAAGCTGGTATTTTGGGAAAAAAAGGCCGTTTTTTAAAGAATAAGCTGGCATTTCTGGGAGAATATGTCCCATCTTTGGGAGAAAACGGGTGTATGTGGGAGAAAATGTCGTGTATTTGGGAGAAAGCTGGTGTATGTGGGAGAAAAGGCCATTGTGATGGGAGTCAGTGTGATCTTGAGGAGTGGAAAGCAGTATTCTTGAGATGAAACGTGAGGTATTTCTAAGAGTCCTGGTATTTCTGGGAGAAAATGTCTTGTTTTGGAGAGCCAAAGTCCCATTTTGGGGGCAGAAGCTGGTATTTCTGTGACACTGCCATCTTGATGGGGGTAAGTGTGATCTTGAGGAGTGTAAAGCAGCATTTTGGTTAGAAAATGGGAGCTCTTCCTAAGAGCAGTGCTATTTCTGGGAGAAAAGGAGCTCTACTGGGCATAAAAATGGTGTATCTGTGATAAAATGCCACATTTCTGAAAGAAACTGTCCTCTTGCGGAGTGTAATGCTGTATGTTCCGGAGGAAATGGGAAATATTCAGCAGAGTCCTGGTATTTCTGGGAGAAGAGGTCTGATGTGGGGGGGGGAAGGTGATGTATCTGTGAGAAAGCTGGTGTTTCTGGGAGAAAATGCCAGGTATTGGTGAGGAAACAGATGCTAGAGAGGGAAAAGGCCATCCCTTTGGGAGAGAAGTGGTATTTCTGGGAGAAAATGCCCCAAATCGGGGAGTAAGTGTCATCCTGAGGCGTGTCATGGAGTAGATTTGGGAGGAAATGGAGGCGTTTCACAGAGTAGCGGCACTTCTGGGAGAAAATGTCCTCAGTGGGAAAGACAATGTCCTCTTGAGGGAAGAAAACGGGTCTTTCTTACAGCAAATGTCATCCAATTGGGAGAAAATCTCCTCTCTTGGGGAGAAAAGTGGTCTTTCTGAGAGAAGGTGTCCTCTTCTTGGCTGCAAGTGTCCCATTTGGCATTGTCATGGAGGCTTTTTGGGGAGAAAGCGTGTGGCAGTTGTAAGAGAAGGGGTATTTCTGGGAGCAAATCTCCTCTTTTTGGAAGAGAAGGTGAAATTTCCAAGGGAAAAGTGGCATTTCTGGGAGGAAATGACATAGCTGGGGGAGAAAAGTGGGAACCGGTGGGAAAGAAGATCTTGTACTGGAGAGCAACGGTGGTCTTTTTGGTGTGCCAAGTGGTCTCTTGGGGAGACAACGTGGTAAATAGGGGAGACAATGTCCTCTGGAGGAGTGTCAAGTAGTATTTGGGAGAGCAAACGTCAGGTATTTCTCGGAAACCGGCTGTTTCTGGGAGATAGTAGCAGACTTGGTTGGAAAATGACAGGTGTTTGTGAGAAAGCTGGTATTTTGGGGAAAAAAGGCCGTTTTTTAAAGAATAAGCTGGCATTTCTGGGAGAGTATGTCCCATCTTTGGGAGAAAACGGGTGTATGTGGGAGAAAATGTCGTGTATTTGGGAGAAAGCTGGTGTATGTGGGAGAAAAGGCCATTGTGATGGGAGTCAGTGTGATCTTGAGGAGTGGAAAGCAGTATTCTTGAGATGAAACGTGAGGTATTTCTAAGAGTCCTGGTATTTCTGGGAGAAAATGTCTTGTTTTGGAGAGCCAAAGTCCCATTTTGGGGGCAGAAGCTGGTATTTCTGTGACACTGCCATCTTGATGGGGGTAAGTGTGATCTTGAGGAGTGTAAAGCAGCATTTTGGTTAGAAAATGGGAGCTCTTCCTAAGAGCAGTGCTATTTCTGGGAGAAAAGGAGCTCTACTGGGCATAAAAATGGTGTATCTGTGATAAAATGCCACATTTCTGAAAGAAACTGTCCTCTTGCGGAGTGTAATGCTGTATGTTCCGGAGGAAATGGGAAATATTCAGCAGAGTCCTGGTATTTCTGGGAGAAGAGGTCTGATGTGGGGGGGGGAAGGTGATGTATCTGTGAGAAAGCTGGTGTTTCTGGGAGAAAATGCCAGGTATTGGTGAGGAAACAGATGCTAGAGAGGGAAAAGGCCATCCCTTTGGGAGAGAAGTGGTATTTCTGGGAGAAAATGCCCCAAATCGGGGAGTAAGTGTCATCCTGAGGCGTGTCATGGAGTAGATTTGGGAGGAAATGGAGGTGTTTCACAGAGTAGCGGCACTTCTGGGAGAAAATGTCCTCAGTGGGAAAGACAATGTCCTCTTGAGGGAAGAAAACGGGTCTTTCTTACAGCAAATGTCATCCAATTGGGAGAAAATCTCCTCTCTTGGGGAGAAAAGTGGTCTTTCTGAGAGAAGGTGTCCTCTTCTTGGCTGCAAGTGTCCCATTTGGCATTGTCATGGAGGCTTTTTGGGGAGAAAGCGTGTGGCAGTTGTAAGAGAAGGGGTATTTCTGGGAGCAAATCTCCTCTTTTTGGAAGAGAAGGTGAAATTTCCAAGGGAAAAGTGGCATTTCTGGGAGGAAATGACATAGCTGGGGGAGAAAAGTGGGAACCGGTGGGAAAGAAGATCTTGTACTGGAGAGCAACGGTGGTCTTTTTGGTGTGCCAAGTGGTCTCTTGGGGAGACAACGTGGTAAATAGGGGAGACAATGTCCTCTGGAGGAGTGTCAAGTAGTATTTGGGAGAGCAAACGTCAGGTATTTCTCGGAAACCGGCTGTTTCTGGGAGATAGTAGCAGACTTGGTTGGAAAATGACAGGTGTTTGTGAGAAAGCTGGTATTTTGGGGAAAAAAGGCCGTTTTTTAAAGAATAAGCTGGCATTTCTGTGAGAGTATGTCCCATCTTTGGGAGAAAACGGGTGTATGTGGGAGAAAATGTCGTGTATTTGGGAGAAAGCTGGTGTATGTGGGAGAAAAGGCCATTGTGATGGGAGTCAGTGTGATCTTGAGGAGTGGAAAGCAGTATTCTTGAGATGAAACGTGAGGTATTTCTAAGAGTCCTGGTATTTCTGGGAGAAAATGTCTTGTTTTGGAGAGCCAAAGTCCCATTTTGGGGGCAGAAGCTGGTATTTCTGTGACACTGCCATCTTGATGGGGGTAAGTGTGATCTTGAGGAGTGTAAAGCAGCATTTTGGTTAGAAAATGGGAGCTCTTCCTAAGAGCAGTGCTATTTCTGGGAGAAAAGGAGCTCTACTGGGCATAAAAATGGTGTATCTGTGATAAAATGCCACATTTCTGAAAGAAACTGTCCTCTTGCGGAGTGTAATGCTGTATGTTCCGGAGGAAATGGGAAATATTCAGCAGAGTCCTGGTATTTCTGGGAGAAGAGGTCTGATGTGGGGGGGGGAAGGTGATGTATCTGTGAGAAAGCTGGTGTTTCTGGGAGAAAATGCCAGGTATTGGTGAGGAAACAGATGCTAGAGAGGGAAAAGGCCATCCCTTTGGGAGAGAAGTGGTATTTCTGGGAGAAAATGCCCCAAATCGGGGAGTAAGTGTCATCCTGAGGCGTGTCATGGAGTAGATTTGGGAGGAAATGGAGTCGTTTCACAGAGTAGCGGCACTTCTGGGAGAAAATGTCCTCAGTGGGAAAGACAATGTCCTCTTGAGGGAAGAAAACAGGTCTTTCTTACAGCAAATGTCATCCAATTGGGAGAAAATCTCCTCTCTTGGGGAGAAAAGTGGTCTTTCTGAGAGAAGGTGTCCTCTTCTTGGCTGCAAGTGTCCCATTTGGCATTGTCATGGAGGCTTTTTGGGGAGAAAGCGTGTGGCAGTTGTAAGAGAAGGGGTATTTCTGGGAGCAAATCTCCTCTTTTTGGAAGAGAAGGTGAAATTTCCAAGGGAAAAGTGGCATTTCTGGGAGGAAATGACAGAGCTGGGGGAGAAAAGTGGGAACCGGTGGGAAAGAAGATCTTGTACTGGAGAGCAACGGTGGTCTTTTTGGTGTGCCAAGTGGTCTCTTGGGGAGACAACGTGGTAAATAGGGGAGACAATGTCCTCTGGAGGAGTGTCAAGTAGTATTTGGGAGAGCAAACGTCAGGTATTTCTCGGAAACCGGCTGTTTCTGGGAGATAGTAGCAGACTTGGTTGGAAAATGACAGGTGTTTGTGAGAAAGCTGGTATTTTGGGGAAAAAAGGCCGTTTTTTAAAGAATAAGCTGGCATTTCTGGGAGAATATGTCCCATCTTTGGGAGAAAACGGGTGTATGTGGGAGAAAATGTCGTGTATTTGGGAGAAAGCTGGTGTATGTGGGAGAAAAGGCCATTGTGATGGGAGTCAGTGTGATCTTGAGGAGTGGAAAGCAGTATTCTTGAGATGAAACGTGAGGTATTTCTAAGAGTCCTGGTATTTCTGGGAGAAAATGTCTTGTTTTGGAGAGCCAAAGTCCCATTTTGGGGGCAGAAGCTGGTATTTCTGTGACACTGCCATCTTGATGGGGGTAAGTGTGATCTTGAGGAGTGTAAAGCAGCATTTTGGTTAGAAAATGGGAGCTCTTCCTAAGAGCAGTGCTATTTCTGGGAGAAAAGGAGCTCTACTGGGCATAAAAATGGTGTATCTGTGATAAAATGCCACATTTCTGAAAGAAACTGTCCTCTTGCGGAGTGTAATGCTGTATGTTCCGGAGGAAATGGGAAATATTCAGCAGAGTCCTGGTATTTCTGGGAGAAGAGGTCTGATGTGGGGGGGGGAAGGTGATGTATCTGTGAGAAAGCTGGTGTTTCTGGGAGAAAATGCCAGGTATTGGTGAGGAAACAGATGCTAGAGAGGGAAAAGGCCATCCCTTTGGGAGAGAAGTGGTATTTCTGGGAGAAAATGCCCCAAATCGGAGAGTAAGTGTCATCCTGAGGCGTGTCATGGAGTAGATTTGGGAGGAAATGGAGGTGTTTCACAGAGTAGCGGCACTTCTGGGAGAAAATGTCCTCAGTGGGAAAGACAATGTCCTCTTGAGGGAAGAAAACAGGTCTTTCTTACAGCAAATGTCATCCAATTGGGAGAAAATCTCCTCTCTTGGGGAGAAAAGTGGTCTTTCTGAGAGAAGGTGTCCTCTTCTTGGCTGCAAGTGTCCCATTTGGCATTGTCATGGAGGCTTTTTGGGGAGAAAGCGTGTGGCAGTTGTAAGAGAAGGGGTATTTCTGGGAGCAAATCTCCTCTTTTTGGAAGAGAAGGTGAAATTTCCAAGGGAAAAGTGGCATTTCTGGGAGGAAATGACATAGCTGGGGGAGAAAAGTGGGAACCGGTGGGAAAGAAGATCTTGTACTGGAGAGCAACGGTGGTCTTTTTGGTGTGCCAAGTGGTCTCTTGGGGAGACAACGTGGTAAATAGGGGAGACAATGTCCTCTGGAGGAGTGTCAAGTAGTATTTGGGAGAGCAAACGTCAGGTATTTCTCGGAAACCGGCTGTTTCTGGGAGATAGTAGCAGACTTGGTTGGAAAATGACAGGTGTTTGTGAGAAAGCTGGTATTTTGGGAAAAAAAGGCCGTTTTTTAAAGAATAAGCTGGCATTTCTGGGAGAATATGTCCCATCTTTGGGAGAAAACGGGTGTATGTGGGAGAAAATGTCGTGTATTTGGGAGAAAGCTGGTGTATGTGGGAGAAAAGGCCATTGTGATGGGAGTCAGTGTGATCTTGAGGAGTGGAAAGCAGTATTCTTGAGATGAAACGTGAGGTATTTCTAAGAGTCCTGGTATTTCTGGGAGAAAATGTCTTGTTTTGGAGAGCCAAAGTCCCATTTTGGGGGCAGAAGCTGGTATTTCTGTGACACTGCCATCTTGATGGGGGTAAGTGTGATCTTGAGGAGTGTAAAGCAGCATTTTGGTTAGAAAATGGGAGCTCTTCCTAAGAGCAGTGCTATTTCTGGGAGAAAAGGAGCTCTACTGGGCATAAAAATGGTGTATCTGTGATAAAATGCCACATTTCTGAAAGAAACTGTCCTCTTGCGGAGTGTAATGCTGTATGTTCCGGAGGAAATGGGAAATATTCAGCAGAGTCCTGGTATTTCTGGGAGAAGAGGTCTGATGTGGGGGGGGGAAGGTGATGTATCTGTGAGAAAGCTGGTGTTTCTGGGAGAAAATGCCAGGTATTGGTGAGGAAACAGATGCTAGAGAGGGAAAAGGCCATCCCTTTGGGAGAGAAGTGGTATTTCTGGGAGAAAATGCCCCAAATCGGAGAGTAAGTGTCATCCTGAGGCGTGTCATGGAGTAGATTTGGGAGGAAATGGAGGTGTTTCACAGAGTAGCGGCACTTCTGGGAGAAAATGTCCTCAGTGGGAAAGACAATGTCCTCTTGAGGGAAGAAAACAGGTCTTTCTTACAGCAAATGTCATCCAATTGGGAGAAAATCTCCTCTCTTGGGGAGAAAAGTGGTCTTTCTGAGAGAAGGTGTCCTCTTCTTGGCTGCAAGTGTCCCATTTGGCATTGTCATGGAGGCTTTTTGGGGAGAAAGCGTGTGGCAGTTGTAAGAGAAGGGGTATTTCTGGGAGCAAATCTCCTCTTTTTGGAAGAGAAGGTGAAATTTCCAAGGGAAAAGTGGCATTTCTGGGAGGAAATGACAGAGCTGGGGGAGAAAAGTGGGAACCGGTGGGAAAGAAGATCTTGTACTGGAGAGCAACGGTGGTCTTTTTGGTGTGCCAAGTGGTCTCTTGGGGAGACAACGTGGTAAATAGGGGAGACAATGTCCTCTGGAGGAGTGTCAAGTAGTATTTGGGAGAGCAAACGTCAGGTATTTCTCGGAAACTGGCTGTTTCTGGGAGATAGTAGCAGACTTGGTTGGAAAATGACAGGTGTTTGTGAGAAAGCTGGTATTTTGGGGAAAAAAGGCCGTTTTTTAAAGAATAAGCTGGCATTTCTGGGAGAATATGTCCCATCTTTGGGAGAAAACGGGTGTATGTGGGAGAAAATGTCGTGTATTTGGGAGAAAGCTGGTGTATGTGGGAGAAAAGGCCATTGTGATGGGAGTCAGTGTGATCTTGAGGAGTGGAAAGCAGTATTCTTGAGATGAAACGTGAGGTATTTCTAAGAGTCCTGGTATTTCTGGGAGAAAATGTCTTGTTTTGGAGAGCCAAAGTCCCATTTTGGGGGCAGAAGCTGGTATTTCTGTGACACTGCCATCTTGATGGGGGTAAGTGTGATCTTGAGGAGTGTAAAGCAGCATTTTGGTTAGAAAATGGGAGCTCTTCCTAAGAGCAGTGCTATTTCTGGGAGAAAAGGAGCTCTACTGGGCATAAAAATGGTGTATCTGTGATAAAATGCCACATTTCTGAAAGAAACTGTCCTCTTGCGGAGTGTAATGCTGTATGTTCCGGAGGAAATGGGAAATATTCAGCAGAGTCCTGGTATTTCTGGGAGAAGAGGTCTGATGTGGGGGGGGGAAGGTGATGTATCTGTGAGAAAGCTGGTGTTTCTGGGAGAAAATGCCAGGTATTGGTGAGGAAACAGATGCTAGAGAGGGAAAAGGCCATCCCTTTGGGAGAGAAGTGGTATTTCTGGGAGAAAATGCCCCAAATTGGGGAGTAAGTGTCATCCTGAGGCGTGTCATGGAGTAGATTTGGGAGGAAATGGAGTCGTTTCACAGAGTAGCGGCACTTCTGGGAGAAAATGTCCTCAGTGGGAAAGACAATGTCCTCTTGAGGGAAGAAAACAGGTCTTTCTTACAGCAAATGTCATCCAATTGGGAGAAAATCTCCTCTCTTGGGGAGAAAAGTGGTCTTTCTGAGAGAAGGTGTCCTCTTCTTGGCTGCAAGTGTCCCATTTGGCATTGTCATGGAGGCTTTTTGGGGAGAAAGCGTGTGGCAGTTGTAAGAGAAGGGGTATTTCTGGGAGCAAATCTCCTCTTTTTGGAAGAGAAGGTGAAATTTCCAAGGGAAAAGTGGCATTTCTGGGAGGAAATGACATAGCTGGGGGAGAAAAGTGGGAACCGGTGGGAAAGAAGATCTTGTACTGGAGAGCAACGGTGGTCTTTTTGGTGTGCCAAGTGGTCTCTTGGGGAGACAACGTGGTAAATAGGGGAGACAATGTCCTCTGGAGGAGTGTCAAGTAGTATTTGGGAGAGCAAACGTCAGGTATTTCTCGGAAACCGGCTGTTTCTGGGAGATAGTAGCAGACTTGGTTGGAAAATGACAGGTGTTTGTGAGAAAGCTGGTATTTTGGGGAAAAAAGGCCGTTTTTTAAAGAATAAGCTGGCATTTCTGGGAGAATATGTCCCATCTTTGGGAGAAAACGGGTGTATGTGGGAGAAAATGTCGTGTATTTGGGAGAAAGCTGGTGTATGTGGGAGAAAAGGCCATTGTGATGGGAGTCAGTGTGATCTTGAGGAGTGGAAAGCAGTATTCTTGAGATGAAACGTGAGGTATTTCTAAGAGTCCTGGTATTTCTGGGAGAAAATGTCTTGTTTTGGAGAGCCAAAGTCCCATTTTGGGGGCAGAAGCTGGTATTTCTGTGACACTGCCATCTTGATGGGGGTAAGTGTGATCTTGAGGAGTGTAAAGCAGCATTTTGGTTAGAAAATGGGAGCTCTTCCTAAGAGCAGTGCTATTTCTGGGAGAAAAGGAGCTCTACTGGGCATAAAAATGGTGTATCTGTGATAAAATGCCACATTTCTGAAAGAAACTGTCCTCTTGCGGAGTGTAATGCTGTATGTTCCGGAGGAAATGGGAAATATTCAGCAGAGTCCTGGTATTTCTGGGAGAAGAGGTCTGATGTGGGGGGGGGAAGGTGATGTATCTGTGAGAAAGCTGGTGTTTCTGGGAGAAAATGCCAGGTATTGGTGAGGAAACAGATGCTAGAGAGGGAAAAGGCCATCCCTTTGGGAGAGAAGTGGTATTTCTGGGAGAAAATGCCCCAAATCGGGGAGTAAGTGTCATCCTGAGGCGTGTCATGGAGTAGATTTGGGAGGAAATGGAGTCGTTTCACAGAGTAGCGGCACTTCTGGGAGAAAATGTCCTCAGTGGGAAAGACAATGTCCTCTTGAGGGAAGAAAACAGGTCTTTCTTACAGCAAATGTCATCCAATTGGGAGAAAATCTCCTCTCTTGGGGAGAAAAGTGGTCTTTCTGAGAGAAGGTGTCCTCTTCTTGGCTGCAAGTGTCCCATTTGGCATTGTCATGGAGGCTTTTTGGGGAGAAAGCGTGTGGCAGTTGTAAGAGAAGGGGCATTTCTGGGAGCAAATCTCCTCTTTTTGGAAGAGAAGGTGAAATTTCCAAGGGAAAAGTGGCATTTCTGGGAGGAAATGACATAGCTGGGGGAGAAAAGTGGGAACCGGTGGGAAAGAAGATCTTGTACTGGAGAGCAACGGTGGTCTTTTTGGTGTGCCAAGTGGTCTCTTGGGGAGACAACGTGGTAAATAGGGGAGACAATGTCCTCTGGAGGAGTGTCAAGTAGTATTTGGGAGAGCAAACGTCAGGTATTTCTCGGAAACCGGCTGTTTCTGGGAGATAGTAGCAGACTTGGTTGGAAAATGACAGGTGTTTGTGAGAAAGCTGGTATTTTGGGGAAAAAAGGCCGTTTTTTAAAGAATAAGCTGGCATTTCTGGGAGAATATGTCCCATCTTTGGGAGAAAACGGGTGTATGTGGGAGAAAATGTCGTGTATTTGGGAGAAAGCTGGTGTATGTGGGAGAAAAGGCCATTGTGATGGGAGTCAGTGTGATCTTGAGGAGTGGAAAGCAGTATTCTTGAGATGAAACGTGAGGTATTTCTAAGAGTCCTGGTATTTCTGGGAGAAAATGTCTTGTTTTGGAGAGCCAAAGTCCCATTTTGGGGGCAGAAGCTGGTATTTCTGTGACACTGCCATCTTGATGGGGGTAAGTGTGATCTTGAGGAGTGTAAAGCAGCATTTTGGTTAGAAAATGGGAGCTCTTCCTAAGAGCAGTGCTATTTCTGGGAGAAAAGGAGCTCTACTGGGCATAAAAATGGTGTATCTGTGATAAAATGCCACATTTCTGAAAGAAACTGTCCTCTTGCGGAGTGTAATGCTGTATGTTCCGGAGGAAATGGGAAATATTCAGCAGAGTCCTGGTATTTCTGGGAGAAGAGGTCTGATGTGGGGGGGGGAAGGTGATGTATCTGTGAGAAAGCTGGTGTTTCTGGGAGAAAATGCCAGGTATTGGTGAGGAAACAGATGCTAGAGAGGGAAAAGGCCATCCCTTTGGGAGAGAAGTGGTATTTCTGGGAGAAAATGCCCCAAATCGGAGAGTAAGTGTCATCCTGAGGCGTGTCATGGAGTAGATTTGGGAGGAAATGGAGGTGTTTCACAGAGTAGCGGCACTTCTGGGAGAAAATGTCCTCAGTGGGAAAGACAATGTCCTCTTGAGGGAAGAAAACAGGTCTTTCTTACAGCAAATGTCATCCAATTGGGAGAAAATCTCCTCTCTTGGGGAGAAAAGTGGTCTTTCTGAGAGAAGGTGTCCTCTTCTTGGCTGCAAGTGTCCCATTTGGCATTGTCATGGAGGCTTTTTGGGGAGAAAGCGTGTGGCAGTTGTAAGAGAAGGGGTATTTCTGGGAGCAAATCTCCTCTTTTTGGAAGAGAAGGTGAAATTTCCAAGGGAAAAGTGGCATTTCTGGGAGGAAATGACAGAGCTGGGGGAGAAAAGTGGGAACCGGTGGGAAAGAAGATCTTGTACTGGAGAGCAACGGTGGTCTTTTTGGTGTGCCAAGTGGTCTCTTGGGGAGACAACGTGGTAAATAGGGGAGACAATGTCCTCTGGAGGAGTGTCAAGTAGTATTTGGGAGAGCAAACGTCAGGTATTTCTCGGAAACTGGCTGTTTCTGGGAGATAGTAGCAGACTTGGTTGGAAAATGACAGGTGTTTGTGAGAAAGCTGGTATTTTGGGGAAAAAAGGCCGTTTTTTAAAGAATAAGCTGGCATTTCTGGGAGAATATGTCCCATCTTTGGGAGAAAACGGGTGTATGTGGGAGAAAATGTCGTGTATTTGGGAGAAAGCTGGTGTATGTGGGAGAAAAGGCCATTGTGATGGGAGTCAGTGTGATCTTGAGGAGTGGAAAGCAGTATTCTTGAGATGAAACGTGAGGTATTTCTAAGAGTCCTGGTATTTCTGGGAGAAAATGTCTTGTTTTGGAGAGCCAAAGTCCCATTTTGGGGGCAGAAGCTGGTATTTCTGTGACACTGCCATCTTGATGGGGGTAAGTGTGATCTTGAGGAGTGTAAAGCAGCATTTTGGTTAGAAAATGGGAGCTCTTCCTAAGAGCAGTGCTATTTCTGGGAGAAAAGGAGCTCTACTGGGCATAAAAATGGTGTATCTGTGATAAAATGCCACATTTCTGAAAGAAACTGTCCTCTTGCGGAGTGTAATGCTGTATGTTCCGGAGGAAATGGGAAATATTCAGCAGAGTCCTGGTATTTCTGGGAGAAGAGGTCTGATGTGGGGGGGGGAAGGTGATGTATCTGTGAGAAAGCTGGTGTTTCTGGGAGAAAATGCCAGGTATTGGTGAGGAAACAGATGCTAGAGAGGGAAAAGGCCATCCCTTTGGGAGAGAAGTGGTATTTCTGGGAGAAAATGCCCCAAATCGGGGAGTAAGTGTCATCCTGAGGCGTGTCATGGAGTAGATTTGGGAGGAAATGGAGGTGTTTCACAGAGTAGCGGCACTTCTGGGAGAAAATGTCCTCAGTGGGAAAGACAATGTCCTCTTGAGGGAAGAAAACAGGTCTTTCTTACAGCAAATGTCATCCAATTGGGAGAAAATCTCCTCTCTTGGGGAGAAAAGTGGTCTTTCTGAGAGAAGGTGTCCTCTTCTTGGCTGCAAGTGTCCCATTTGGCATTGTCATGGAGGCTTTTTGGGGAGAAAGCGTGTGGCAGTTGTAAGAGAAGGGGTATTTCTGGGAGCAAATCTCCTCTTTTTGGAAGAGAAGGTGAAATTTCCAAGGGAAAAGTGGCATTTCTGGGAGGAAATGACAGAGCTGGGGGAGAAAAGTGGGAACCGGTGGGAAAGAAGATCTTGTACTGGAGAGCAACGGTGGTCTTTTTGGTGTGCCAAGTGGTCTCTTGGGGAGACAACGTGGTAAATAGGGGAGACAATGTCCTCTGGAGGAGTGTCAAGTAGTATTTGGGAGAGCAAACGTCAGGTATTTCTCGGAAACTGGCTGTTTCTGGGAGATAGTAGCAGACTTGGTTGGAAAATGACAGGTGTTTGTGAGAAAGCTGGTATTTTGGGGAAAAAAGGCCGTTTTTTAAAGAATAAGCTGGCATTTCTGGGAGAATATGTCCCATCTTTGGGAGAAAACGGGTGTATGTGGGAGAAAATGTCGTGTATTTGGGAGAAAGCTGGTGTATGTGGGAGAAAAGGCCATTGTGATGGGAGTCAGTGTGATCTTGAGGAGTGGAAAGCAGTATTCTTGAGATGAAACGTGAGGTATTTCTAAGAGTCCTGGTATTTCTGGGAGAAAATGTCTTGTTTTGGAGAGCCAAAGTCCCATTTTGGGGGCAGAAGCTGGTATTTCTGTGACACTGCCATCTTGATGGGGGTAAGTGTGATCTTGAGGAGTGTAAAGCAGCATTTTGGTTAGAAAATGGGAGCTCTTCCTAAGAGCAGTGCTATTTCTGGGAGAAAAGGAGCTCTACTGGGCATAAAAATGGTGTATCTGTGATAAAATGCCACATTTCTGAAAGAAACTGTCCTCTTGCGGAGTGTAATGCTGTATGTTCCGGAGGAAATGGGAAATATTCAGCAGAGTCCTGGTATTTCTGGGAGAAGAGGTCTGATGTGGGGGGGGGAAGGTGATGTATCTGTGAGAAAGCTGGTGTTTCTGGGAGAAAATGCCAGGTATTGGTGAGGAAACAGATGCTAGAGAGGGAAAAGGCCATCCCTTTGGGAGAGAAGTGGTATTTCTGGGAGAAAATGCCCCAAATCGGGGAGTAAGTGTCATCCTGAGGCGTGTCATGGAGTAGATTTGGGAGGAAATGGAGTCGTTTCACAGAGTAGCGGCACTTCTGGGAGAAAATGTCCTCAGTGGGAAAGACAATGTCCTCTTGAGGGAAGAAAACAGGTCTTTCTTACAGCAAATGTCATCCAATTGGGAGAAAATCTCCTCTCTTGGGGAGAAAAGTGGTCTTTCTGAGAGAAGGTGTCCTCTTCTTGGCTGCAAGTGTCCCATTTGGCATTGTCATGGAGGCTTTTTGGGGAGAAAGCGTGTGGCAGTTGTAAGAGAAGGGGTATTTCTGGGAGCAAATCTCCTCTTTTTGGAAGAGAAGGTGAAATTTCCAAGGGAAAAGTGGCATTTCTGGGAGGAAATGACATAGCTGGGGGAGAAAAGTGGGAACCGGTGGGAAAGAAGATCTTGTACTGGAGAGCAACGGTGGTCTTTTTGGTGTGCCAAGTGGTCTCTTGGGGAGACAACGTGGTAAATAGGGGAGACAATGTCCTCTGGAGGAGTGTCAAGTAGTATTTGGGAGAGCAAACGTCAGGTATTTCTCGGAAACCGGCTGTTTCTGGGAGATAGTAGCAGACTTGGTTGGAAAATGACAGGTGTTTGTGAGAAAGCTGGTATTTTGGGGAAAAAAGGCCGTTTTTTAAAGAATAAGCTGGCATTTCTGGGAGAATATGTCCCATCTTTGGGAGAAAACGGGTGTATGTGGGAGAAAATGTCGTGTATTCGGGAGAAAGCTGGTGTATGTGGGAGAAAAGGCCATTGTGATGGGAGTCAGTGTGATCTTGAGGAGTGGAAAGCAGTATTCTTGAGATGAAACGTGAGGTATTTCTAAGAGTCCTGGTATTTCTGGGAGAAAATGTCTTGTTTTGGAGAGCCAAAGTCCCATTTTGGGGGCAGAAGCTGGTATTTCTGTGACACTGCCATCTTGATGGGGGTAAGTGTGATCTTGAGGAGTGTAAAGCAGCATTTTGGTTAGAAAATGGGAGCTCTTCCTAAGAGCAGTGCTATTTCTGGGAGAAAAGGAGCTCTACTGGGCATAAAAATGGTGTATCTGTGATAAAATGCCACATTTCTGAAAGAAACTGTCCTCTTGCGGAGTGTAATGCTGTATGTTCCGGAGGAAATGGGAAATATTCAGCAGAGTCCTGGTATTTCTGGGAGAAGAGGTCTGATGTGGGGGGGGGAAGGTGATGTATCTGTGAGAAAGCTGGTGTTTCTGGGAGAAAATGCCAGGTATTGGTGAGGAAACAGATGCTAGAGAGGGAAAAGGCCATCCCTTTGGGAGAGAAGTGGTATTTCTGGGAGAAAATGCCCCAAATCGGAGAGTAAGTGTCATCCTGAGGCGTGTCATGGAGTAGATTTGGGAGGAAATGGAGGTGTTTCACAGAGTAGCGGCACTTCTGGGAGAAAATGTCCTCAGTGGGAAAGACAATGTCCTCTTGAGGGAAGAAAACAGGTCTTTCTTACAGCAAATGTCATCCAATTGGGAGAAAATCTCCTCTCTTGGGGAGAAAAGTGGTCTTTCTGAGAGAAGGTGTCCTCTTCTTGGCTGCAAGTGTCCCATTTGGCATTGTCATGGAGGCTTTTTGGGGAGAAAGCGTGTGGCAGTTGTAAGAGAAGGGGTATTTCTGGGAGCAAATCTCCTCTTTTTGGAAGAGAAGGTGAAATTTCCAAGGGAAAAGTGGCATTTCTGGGAGGAAATGACAGAGCTGGGGGAGAAAAGTGGGAACCGGTGGGAAAGAAGATCTTGTACTGGAGAGCAACGGTGGTCTTTTTGGTGTGCCAAGTGGTCTCTTGGGGAGACAACGTGGTAAATAGGGGAGACAATGTCCTCTGGAGGAGTGTCAAGTAGTATTTGGGAGAGCAAACGTCAGGTATTTCTCGGAAACCGGCTGTTTCTGGGAGATAGTAGCAGACTTGGTTGGAAAATGACAGGTGTTTGTGAGAAAGCTGGTATTTTGGGGAAAAAAGGCCGTTTTTTAAAGAATAAGCTGGCATTTCTGGGAGAATATGTCCCATCTTTGGGAGAAAACGGGTGTATGTGGGAGAAAATGTCGTGTATTTGGGAGAAAGCTGGTGTATGTGGGAGAAAAGGCCATTGTGATGGGAGTCAGTGTGATCTTGAGGAGTGGAAAGCAGTATTCTTGAGATGAAACGTGAGGTATTTCTAAGAGTCCTGGTATTTCTGGGAGAAAATGTCTTGTTTTGGAGAGCCAAAGTCCCATTTTGGGGGCAGAAGCTGGTATTTCTGTGACACTGCCATCTTGATGGGGGTAAGTGTGATCTTGAGGAGTGTAAAGCAGCATTTTGGTTAGAAAATGGGAGCTCTTCCTAAGAGCAGTGCTATTTCTGGGAGAAAAGGAGCTCTACTGGGCATAAAAATGGTGTATCTGTGATAAAATGCCACATTTCTGAAAGAAACTGTCCTCTTGCGGAGTGTAATGCTGTATGTTCCGGAGGAAATGGGAAATATTCAGCAGAGTCCTGGTATTTCTGGGAGAAGAGGTCTGATGTGGGGTGGGAAGGTGATGTATCTGTGAGAAAGCTGGTGTTTCTGGGAGAAAATGCCAGGTATTGGTGAGGAAACAGATGCTAGAGAGGGAAAAGGCCATCCCTTTGGGAGAGAAGTGGTATTTCTGGGAGAAAATGCCCCAAATCGGAGAGTAAGTGTCATCCTGAGGCGTGTCATGGAGTAGATTTGGGAGGAAATGGAGGTGTTTCACAGAGTAGCGGCACTTCTGGGAGAAAATGTCCTCAGTGGGAAAGACAATGTCCTCTTGAGGGAAGAAAACAGGTCTTTCTTACAGCAAATGTCATCCAATTGGGAGAAAATCTCCTCTCTTGGGGAGAAAAGTGGTCTTTCTGAGAGAAGGTGTCCTCTTCTTGGCTGCAAGTGTCCCATTTGGCATTGTCATGGAGGCTTTTTGGGGAGAAAGCGTGTGGCAGTTGTAAGAGAAGGGGTATTTCTGGGAGCAAATCTCCTCTTTTTGGAAGAGAAGGTGAAATTTCCAAGGGAAAAGTGGCATTTCTGGGAGGAAATGACAGAGCTGGGGGAGAAAAGTGGGAACCGGTGGGAAAGAAGATCTTGTACTGGAGAGCAACGGTGGTCTTTTTGGTGTGCCAAGTGGTCTCTTGGGGAGACAACGTGGTAAATAGGGGAGACAATGTCCTCTGGAGGAGTGTCAAGTAGTATTTGGGAGAGCAAACGTCAGGTATTTCTCGGAAACTGGCTGTTTCTGGGAGATAGTAGCAGACTTGGTTGGAAAATGACAGGTGTTTGTGAGAAAGCTGGTATTTTGGGGGAAAAAGGCCGTTTTTTAAAGAATAAGCTGGCATTTCTGGGAGAATATGTCCCATCTTTGGGAGAAAACGGGTGTATGTGGGAGAAAATGTCGTGTATTTGGGAGAAAGCTGGTGTATGTGGGAGAAAAGGCCATTGTGATGGGAGTCAGTGTGATCTTGAGGAGTGGAAAGCAGTATTCTTGAGATGAAACGTGAGGTATTTCTAAGAGTCCTGGTATTTCTGGGAGAAAATGTCTTGTTTTGGAGAGCCAAAGTCCCATTTTGGGGGCAGAAGCTGGTATTTCTGTGACACTGCCATCTTGATGGGGGTAAGTGTGATCTTGAGGAGTGTAAAGCAGCATTTTGGTTAGAAAATGGGAGCTCTTCCTAAGAGCAGTGCTATTTCTGGGAGAAAAGGAGCTCTACTGGGCATAAAAATGGTGTATCTGTGATAAAATGCCACATTTCTGAAAGAAACTGTCCTCTTGCGGAGTGTAATGCTGTATGTTCCGGAGGAAATGGGAAATATTCAGCAGAGTCCTGGTATTTCTGGGAGAAGAGGTCTGATGTGGGGGGGGGAAGGTGATGTATCTGTGAGAAAGCTGGTGTTTCTGGGAGAAAATGCCAGGTATTGGTGAGGAAACAGATGCTAGAGAGGGAAAAGGCCATCCCTTTGGGAGAGAAGTGGTATTTCTGGGAGAAAATGCCCCAAATCGGGGAGTAAGTGTCATCCTGAGGCGTGTCATGGAGTAGATTTGGGAGGAAATGGAGTCGTTTCACAGAGTAGCGGCACTTCTGGGAGAAAATGTCCTCAGTGGGAAAGACAATGTCCTCTTGAGGGAAGAAAACAGGTCTTTCTTACAGCAAATGTCATCCAATTGGGAGAAAATCTCCTCTCTTGGGGAGAAAAGTGGTCTTTCTGAGAGAAGGTGTCCTCTTCTTGGCTGCAAGTGTCCCATTTGGCATTGTCATGGAGGCTTTTTGGGGAGAAAGCGTGTGGCAGTTGTAAGAGAAGGGGTATTTCTGGGAGCAAATCTCCTCTTTTTGGAAGAGAAGGTGAAATTTCCAAGGGAAAAGTGGCATTTCTGGGAGGAAATGACATAGCTGGGGGAGAAAAGTGGGAACCGGTGGGAAAGAAGATCTTGTACTGGAGAGCAACGGTGGTCTTTTTGGTGTGCCAAGTGGTCTCTTGGGGAGACAACGTGGTAAATAGGGGAGACAATGTCCTCTGGAGGAGTGTCAAGTAGTATTTGGGAGAGCAAACGTCAGGTATTTCTCGGAAACCGGCTGTTTCTGGGAGATAGTAGCAGACTTGGTTGGAAAATGACAGGTGTTTGTGAGAAAGCTGGTATTTTGGGAAAAAAGGCCGTTTTTTAAAGAATAAGCTGGCATTTCTGGGAGAATATGTCCCATCTTTGGGAGAAAACGGGTGTATGTGGGAGAAAATGTCGTGTATTTGGGAGAAAGCTGGTGTATGTGGGAGAAAAGGCCATTGTGATGGGAGTCAGTGTGATCTTGAGGAGTGGAAAGCAGTATTCTTGAGATGAAACGTGAGGTATTTCTAAGAGTCCTGGTATTTCTGGGAGAAAATGTCTTGTTTTGGAGAGCCAAAGTCCCATTTTGGGGGCAGAAGCTGGTATTTCTGTGACACTGCCATCTTGATGGGGGTAAGTGTGATCTTGAGGAGTGTAAAGCAGCATTTTGGTTAGAAAATGGGAGCTCTTCCTAAGAGCAGTGCTATTTCTGGGAGAAAAGGAGCTCTACTGGGCATAAAAATGGTGTATCTGTGATAAAATGCCACATTTCTGAAAGAAACTGTCCTCTTGCGGAGTGTAATGCTGTATGTTCCGGAGGAAATGGGAAATATTCAGCAGAGTCCTGGTATTTCTGGGAGAAGAGGTCTGATGTGGGGGGGGGAAGGTGATGTATCTGTGAGAAAGCTGGTGTTTCTGGGAGAAAATGCCAGGTATTGGTGAGGAAACAGATGCTAGAGAGGGAAAAGGCCATCCCTTTGGGAGAGAAGTGGTATTTCTGGGAGAAAATGCCCCAAATCGGGGAGTAAGTGTCATCCTGAGGCGTGTCATGGAGTAGATTTGGGAGGAAATGGAGGTGTTTCACAGAGTAGCGGCACTTCTGGGAGAAAATGTCCTCAGTGGGAAAGACAATGTCCTCTTGAGGGAAGAAAACAGGTCTTTCTTACAGCAAATGTCATCCAATTGGGAGAAAATCTCCTCTCTTGGGGAGAAAAGTGGTCTTTCTGAGAGAAGGTGTCCTCTTCTTGGCTGCAAGTGTCCCATTTGGCATTGTCATGGAGGCTTTTTGGGGAGAAAGCGTGTGGCAGTTGTAAGAGAAGGGGTATTTCTGGGAGCAAATCTCCTCTTTTTGGAAGAGAAGGTGAAATTTCCAAGGGAAAAGTGGCATTTCTGGGAGGAAATGACATAGCTGGGGGAGAAAAGTGGGAACCGGTGGGAAAGAAGATCTTGTACTGGAGAGCAACGGTGGTCTTTTTGGTGTGCCAAGTGGTCTCTTGGGGAGACAACGTGGTAAATAGGGGAGACAATGTCCTCTGGAGGAGTGTCAAGTAGTATTTGGGAGAGCAAACGTCAGGTATTTCTCGGAAACTGGCTGTTTCTGGGAGATAGTAGCAGACTTGGTTGGAAAATGACAGGTGTTTGTGAGAAAGCTGGTATTTTGGGGGAAAAAGGCCGTTTTTTAAAGAATAAGCTGGCATTTCTGGGAGAATATGTCCCATCTTTGGGAGAAAACGGGTGTATGTGGGAGAAAATGTCGTGTATTTGGGAGAAAGCTGGTGTATGTGGGAGAAAAGGCCATTGTGATGGGAGTCAGTGTGATCTTGAGGAGTGGAAAGCAGTATTCTTGAGATGAAACGTGAGGTATTTCTAAGAGTCCTGGTATTTCTGGGAGAAAATGTCTTGTTTTGGAGAGCCAAAGTCCCATTTTGGGGGCAGAAGCTGGTATTTCTGTGACACTGCCATCTTGATGGGGGTAAGTGTGATCTTGAGGAGTGTAAAGCAGCATTTTGGTTAGAAAATGGGAGCTCTTCCTAAGAGCAGTGCTATTTCTGGGAGAAAAGGAGCTCTACTGGGCATAAAAATGGTGTATCTGTGATAAAATGCCACATTTCTGAAAGAAACTGTCCTCTTGCGGAGTGTAATGCTGTATGTTCCGGAGGAAATGGGAAATATTCAGCAGAGTCCTGGTATTTCTGGGAGAAGAGGTCTGATGTGGGGGGGGGAAGGTGATGTATCTGTGAGAAAGCTGGTGTTTCTGGGAGAAAATGCCAGGTATTGGTGAGGAAACAGATGCTAGAGAGGGAAAAGGCCATCCCTTTGGGAGAGAAGTGGTATTTCTGGGAGAAAATGCCCCAAATCGGGGAGTAAGTGTCATCCTGAGGCGTGTCATGGAGTAGATTTGGGAGGAAATGGAGTCGTTTCACAGAGTAGCGGCACTTCTGGGAGAAAATGTCCTCAGTGGGAAAGACAATGTCCTCTTGAGGGAAGAAAACAGGTCTTTCTTACAGCAAATGTCATCCAATTGGGAGAAAATCTCCTCTCTTGGGGAGAAAAGTGGTCTTTCTGAGAGAAGGTGTCCTCTTCTTGGCTGCAAGTGTCCCATTTGGCATTGTCATGGAGGCTTTTTGGGGAGAAAGCGTGTGGCAGTTGTAAGAGAAGGGGTATTTCTGGGAGCAAATCTCCTCTTTTTGGAAGAGAAGGTGAAATTTCCAAGGGAAAAGTGGCATTTCTGGGAGGAAATGACATAGCTGGGGGAGAAAAGTGGGAACCGGTGGGAAAGAAGATCTTGTACTGGAGAGCAACGGTGGTCTTTTTGGTGTGCCAAGTGGTCTCTTGGGGAGACAACGTGGTAAATAGGGGAGACAATGTCCTCTGGAGGAGTGTCAAGTAGTATTTGGGAGAGCAAACGTCAGGTATTTCTCGGAAACCGGCTGTTTCTGGGAGATAGTAGCAGACTTGGTTGGAAAATGACAGGTGTTTGTGAGAAAGCTGGTATTTTGGGAAAAAAGGCCGTTTTTTAAAGAATAAGCTGGCATTTCTGGGAGAATATGTCCCATCTTTGGGAGAAAACGGGTGTATGTGGGAGAAAATGTCGTGTATTTGGGAGAAAGCTGGTGTATGTGGGAGAAAAGGCCATTGTGATGGGAGTCAGTGTGATCTTGAGGAGTGGAAAGCAGTATTCTTGAGATGAAACGTGAGGTATTTCTAAGAGTCCTGGTATTTCTGGGAGAAAATGTCTTGTTTTGGAGAGCCAAAGTCCCATTTTGGGGGCAGAAGCTGGTATTTCTGTGACACTGCCATCTTGATGGGGGTAAGTGTGATCTTGAGGAGTGTAAAGCAGCATTTTGGTTAGAAAATGGGAGCTCTTCCTAAGAGCAGTGCTATTTCTGGGAGAAAAGGAGCTCTACTGGGCATAAAAATGGTGTATCTGTGATAAAATGCCACATTTCTGAAAGAAACTGTCCTCTTGCGGAGTGTAATGCTGTATGTTCCGGAGGAAATGGGAAATATTCAGCAGAGTCCTGGTATTTCTGGGAGAAGAGGTCTGATGTGGGGGGGGGAAGGTGATGTATCTGTGAGAAAGCTGGTGTTTCTGGGAGAAAATGCCAGGTATTGGTGAGGAAACAGATGCTAGAGAGGGAAAAGGCCATCCCTTTGGGAGAGAAGTGGTATTTCTGGGAGAAAATGCCCCAAATCGGGGAGTAAGTGTCATCCTGAGGCGTGTCATGGAGTAGATTTGGGAGGAAATGGAGGTGTTTCACAGAGTAGCGGCACTTCTGGGAGAAAATGTCCTCAGTGGGAAAGACAATGTCCTCTTGAGGGAAGAAAACAGGTCTTTCTTACAGCAAATGTCATCCAATTGGGAGAAAATCTCCTCTCTTGGGGAGAAAAGTGGTCTTTCTGAGAGAAGGTGTCCTCTTCTTGGCTGCAAGTGTCCCATTTGGCATTGTCATGGAGGCTTTTTGGGGAGAAAGCGTGTGGCAGTTGTAAGAGAAGGGGTATTTCTGGGAGCAAATCTCCTCTTTTTGGAAGAGAAGGTGAAATTTCCAAGGGAAAAGTGGCATTTCTGGGAGGAAATGACATAGCTGGGGGAGAAAAGTGGGAACCGGTGGGAAAGAAGATCTTGTACTGGAGAGCAACGGTGGTCTTTTTGGTGTGCCAAGTGGTCTCTTGGGGAGACAACGTGGTAAATAGGGGAGACAATGTCCTCTGGAGGAGTGTCAAGTAGTATTTGGGAGAGCAAACGTCAGGTATTTCTCGGAAACTGGCTGTTTCTGGGAGATAGTAGCAGACTTGGTTGGAAAATGACAGGTGTTTGTGAGAAAGCTGGTATTTTGGGGGAAAAAGGCCGTTTTTTAAAGAATAAGCTGGCATTTCTGGGAGAATATGTCCCATCTTTGGGAGAAAACGGGTGTATGTGGGAGAAAATGTCGTGTATTTGGGAGAAAGCTGGTGTATGTGGGAGAAAAGGCCATTGTGATGGGAGTCAGTGTGATCTTGAGGAGTGGAAAGCAGTATTCTTGAGATGAAACGTGAGGTATTTCTAAGAGTCCTGGTATTTCTGGGAGAAAATGTCTTGTTTTGGAGAGCCAAAGTCCCATTTTGGGGGCAGAAGCTGGTATTTCTGTGACACTGCCATCTTGATGGGGGTAAGTGTGATCTTGAGGAGTGTAAAGCAGCATTTTGGTTAGAAAATGGGAGCTCTTCCTAAGAGCAGTGCTATTTCTGGGAGAAAAGGAGCTCTACTGGGCATAAAAATGGTGTATCTGTGATAAAATGCCACATTTCTGAAAGAAACTGTCCTCTTGCGGAGTGTAATGCTGTATGTTCCGGAGGAAATGGGAAATATTCAGCAGAGTCCTGGTATTTCTGGGAGAAGAGGTCTGATGTGGGGGGGGGAAGGTGATGTATCTGTGAGAAAGCTGGTGTTTCTGGGAGAAAATGCCAGGTATTGGTGAGGAAACAGATGCTAGAGAGGGAAAAGGCCATCCCTTTGGGAGAGAAGTGGTATTTCTGGGAGAAAATGCCCCAAATCGGGGAGTAAGTGTCATCCTGAGGCGTGTCATGGAGTAGATTTGGGAGGAAATGGAGTCGTTTCACAGAGTAGCGGCACTTCTGGGAGAAAATGTCCTCAGTGGGAAAGACAATGTCCTCTTGAGGGAAGAAAACAGGTCTTTCTTACAGCAAATGTCATCCAATTGGGAGAAAATCTCCTCTCTTGGGGAGAAAAGTGGTCTTTCTGAGAGAAGGTGTCCTCTTCTTGGCTGCAAGTGTCCCATTTGGCATTGTCATGGAGGCTTTTTGGGGAGAAAGCGTGTGGCAGTTGTAAGAGAAGGGGTATTTCTGGGAGCAAATCTCCTCTTTTTGGAAGAGAAGGTGAAATTTCCAAGGGAAAAGTGGCATTTCTGGGAGGAAATGACATAGCTGGGGGAGAAAAGTGGGAACCGGTGGGAAAGAAGATCTTGTACTGGAGAGCAACGGTGGTCTTTTTGGTGTGCCAAGTGGTCTCTTGGGGAGACAACGTGGTAAATAGGGGAGACAATGTCCTCTGGAGGAGTGTCAAGTAGTATTTGGGAGAGCAAACGTCAGGTATTTCTCGGAAACCGGCTGTTTCTGGGAGATAGTAGCAGACTTGGTTGGAAAATGACAGGTGTTTGTGAGAAAGCTGGTATTTTGGGGAAAAAAGGCCGTTTTTTAAAGAATAAGCTGGCATTTCTGGGAGAATATGTCCCATCTTTGGGAGAAAACGGGTGTATGTGGGAGAAAATGTCGTGTATTTGGGAGAAAGCTGGTGTATGTGGGAGAAAAGGCCATTGTGATGGGAGTCAGTGTGATCTTGAGGAGTGGAAAGCAGTATTCTTGAGATGAAACGTGAGGTATTTCTAAGAGTCCTGGTATTTCTGGGAGAAAATGTCTTGTTTTGGAGAGCCAAAGTCCCATTTTGGGGGCAGAAGCTGGTATTTCTGTGACACTGCCATCTTGATGGGGGTAAGTGTGATCTTGAGGAGTGTAAAGCAGCATTTTGGTTAGAAAATGGGAGCTCTTCCTAAGAGCAGTGCTATTTCTGGGAGAAAAGGAGCTCTACTGGGCATAAAAATGGTGTATCTGTGATAAAATGCCACATTTCTGAAAGAAACTGTCCTCTTGCGGAGTGTAATGCTGTATGTTCCGGAGGAAATGGGAAATATTCAGCAGAGTCCTGGTATTTCTGGGAGAAGAGGTCTGATGTGGGGGGGGGAAGGTGATGTATCTGTGAGAAAGCTGGTGTTTCTGGGAGAAAATGCCAGGTATTGGTGAGGAAACAGATGCTAGAGAGGGAAAAGGCCATCCCTTTGGGAGAGAAGTGGTATTTCTGGGAGAAAATGCCCCAAATCGGGGAGTAAGTGTCATCCTGAGGCGTGTCATGGAGTAGATTTGGGAGGAAATGGAGGTGTTTCACAGAGTAGCGGCACTTCTGGGAGAAAATGTCCTCAGTGGGAAAGACAATGTCCTCTTGAGGGAAGAAAACAGGTCTTTCTTACAGCAAATGTCATCCAATTGGGAGAAAATCTCCTCTCTTGGGGAGAAAAGTGGTCTTTCTGAGAGAAGGTGTCCTCTTCTTGGCTGCAAGTGTCCCATTTGGCATTGTCATGGAGGCTTTTTGGGGAGAAAGCGTGTGGCAGTTGTAAGAGAAGGGGTATTTCTGGGAGCAAATCTCCTCTTTTTGGAAGAGAAGGTGAAATTTCCAAGGGAAAAGTGGCATTTCTGGGAGGAAATGACATAGCTGGGGGAGAAAAGTGGGAACCGGTGGGAAAGAAGATCTTGTACTGGAGAGCAACGGTGGTCTTTTTGGTGTGCCAAGTGGTCTCTTGGGGAGACAACGTGGTAAATAGGGGAGACAATGTCCTCTGGAGGAGTGTCAAGTAGTATTTGGGAGAGCAAACGTCAGGTATTTCTCGGAAACCGGCTGTTTCTGGGAGATAGTAGCAGACTTGGTTGGAAAATGACAGGTGTTTGTGAGAAAGCTGGTATTTTGGGGAAAAAAGGCCGTTTTTTAAAGAATAAGCTGGCATTTCTGGGAGAATATGTCCCATCTTTGGGAGAAAACGGGTGTATGTGGGAGAAAATGTCGTGTATTTGGGAGAAAGCTGGTGTATGTGGGAGAAAAGGCCATTGTGATGGGAGTCAGTGTGATCTTGAGGAGTGGAAAGCAGTATTCTTGAGATGAAACGTGAGGTATTTCTAAGAGTCCTGGTATTTCTGGGAGAAAATGTCTTGTTTTGGAGAGCCAAAGTCCCATTTTGGGGGCAGAAGCTGGTATTTCTGTGACACTGCCATCTTGATGGGGGTAAGTGTGATCTTGAGGAGTGTAAAGCAGCATTTTGGTTAGAAAATGGGAGCTCTTCCTAAGAGCAGTGCTATTTCTGGGAGAAAAGGAGCTCTACTGGGCATAAAAATGGTGTATCTGTGATAAAATGCCACATTTCTGAAAGAAACTGTCCTCTTGCGGAGTGTAATGCTGTATGTTCCGGAGGAAATGGGAAATATTCAGCAGAGTCCTGGTATTTCTGGGAGAAGAGGTCTGATGTGGGGGGGGGAAGGTGATGTATCTGTGAGAAAGCTGGTGTTTCTGGGAGAAAATGCCAGGTATTGGTGAGGAAACAGATGCTAGAGAGGGAAAAGGCCATCCCTTTGGGAGAGAAGTGGTATTTCTGGGAGAAAATGCCCCAAATCGGGGAGTAAGTGTCATCCTGAGGCGTGTCATGGAGTAGATTTGGGAGGAAATGGAGGTGTTTCACAGAGTAGCGGCACTTCTGGGAGAAAATGTCCTCAGTGGGAAAGACAATGTCCTCTTGAGGGAAGAAAACAGGTCTTTCTTACAGCAAATGTCATCCAATTGGGAGAAAATCTCCTCTCTTGGGGAGAAAAGTGGTCTTTCTGAGAGAAGGTGTCCTCTTCTTGGCTGCAAGTGTCCCATTTGGCATTGTCATGGAGGCTTTTTGGGGAGAAAGCGTGTGGCAGTTGTAAGAGAAGGGGTATTTCTGGGAGCAAATCTCCTCTTTTTGGAAGAGAAGGTGAAATTTCCAAGGGAAAAGTGGCATTTCTGGGAGGAAATGACATAGCTGGGGGAGAAAAGTGGGAACCGGTGGGAAAGAAGATCTTGTACTGGAGAGCAACGGTGGTCTTTTTGGTGTGCCAAGTGGTCTCTTGGGGAGACAACGTGGTAAATAGGGGAGACAATGTCCTCTGGAGGAGTGTCAAGTAGTATTTGGGAGAGCAAATGTCAGGTATTTCTCGGAAACCGGCTGTTTCTGGGAGATAGTAGCAGACTTGGTTGGAAAATGACAGGTGTTTGTGAGAAAGCTGGTATTTTGGGGAAAAAAGGCCGTTTTTTAAAGAATAAGCTGGCATTTCTGGGAGAATATGTCCCATCTTTGGGAGAAAACGGGTGTATGTGGGAGAAAATGTCGTGTATTTGGGAGAAAGCTGGTGTATGTGGGAGAAAAGGCCATTGTGATGGGAGTCAGTGTGATCTTGAGGAGTGGAAAGCAGTATTCTTGAGATGAAACGTGAGGTATTTCTAAGAGTCCTGGTATTTCTGGGAGAAAATGTCTTGTTTTGGAGAGCCAAAGTCCCATTTTGGGGGCAGAAGCTGGTATTTCTGTGACACTGCCATCTTGATGGGGGTAAGTGTGATCTTGAGGAGTGTAAAGCAGCATTTTGGTTAGAAAATGGGAGCTCTTCCTAAGAGCAGTGCTATTTCTGGGAGAAAAGGAGCTCTACTGGGCATAAAAATGGTGTATCTGTGATAAAATGCCACATTTCTGAAAGAAACTGTCCTCTTGCGGAGTGTAATGCTGTATGTTCCGGAGGAAATGGGAAATATTCAGCAGAGTCCTGGTATTTCTGGGAGAAGAGGTCTGATGTGGGGGGGGGAAGGTGATGTATCTGTGAGAGAGCTGGTGTTTCTGGGAGAAAATGCCAGGTATTGGTGAGGAAACAGATGCTAGAGAGGGAAAAGGCCATCCCTTTGGGAGAGAAGTGGTATTTCTGGGAGAAAATGCCCCAAATCGGGGAGTAAGTGTCATCCTGAGGCGTGTCATGGAGTAGATTTGGGAGGAAATGGAGGTGTTTCACAGAGTAGCGGCACTTCTGGGAGAAAATGTCCTCAGTGGGAAAGACAATGTCCTCTTGAGGGAAGAAAACAGGTCTTTCTTACAGCAAATGTCATCCAATTGGGAGAAAATCTCCTCTCTTGGGGAGAAAAGTGGTCTTTCTGAGAGAAGGTGTCCTCTTCTTGGCTGCAAGTGTCCCATTTGGCATTGTCATGGAGGCTTTTTGGGGAGAAAGCGTGTGGCAGTTGTAAGAGAAGGGGTATTTCTGGGAGCAAATCTCCTCTTTTTGGAAGAGAAGGTGAAATTTCCAAGGGAAAAGTGGCATTTCTGGGAGGAAATGACATAGCTGGGGGAGAAAAGTGGGAACCGGTGGGAAAGAAGATCTTGTACTGGAGAGCAACGGTGGTCTTTTTGGTGTGCCAAGTGGTCTCTTGGGGAGACAACGTGGTAAATAGGGGAGACAATGTCCTCTGGAGGAGTGTCAAGTAGTATTTGGGAGAGCAAACGTCAGGTATTTCTCGGAAACCGGCTGTTTCTGGGAGATAGTAGCAGACTTGGTTGGAAAATGACAGGTGTTTGTGAGAAAGCTGGTATTTTGGGGAAAAAAGGCCGTTTTTTAAAGAATAAGCTGGCATTTCTGGGAGAATATGTCCCATCTTTGGGAGAAAACGGGTGTATGTGGGAGAAAATGTCGTGTATTTGGGAGAAAGCTGGTGTATGTGGGAGAAAAGGCCATTGTGATGGGAGTCAGTGTGATCTTGAGGAGTGGAAAGCAGTATTCTTGAGATGAAACGTGAGGTATTTCTAAGAGTCCTGGTATTTCTGGGAGAAAATGTCTTGTTTTGGAGAGCCAAAGTCCCATTTTGGGGGCAGAAGCTGGTATTTCTGTGACACTGCCATCTTGATGGGGGTAAGTGTGATCTTGAGGAGTGTAAAGCAGCATTTTGGTTAGAAAATGGGAGCTCTTCCTAAGAGCAGTGCTATTTCTGGGAGAAAAGGAGCTCTACTGGGCATAAAAATGGTGTATCTGTGATAAAATGCCACATTTCTGAAAGAAACTGTCCTCTTGCGGAGTGTAATGCTGTATGTTCCGGAGGAAATGGGAAATATTCAGCAGAGTCCTGGTATTTCTGGGAGAAGAGGTCTGATGTGGGGGGGAAGGTGATGTATCTGTGAGAAAGCTGGTGTTTCTGGGAGAAAATGCCAGGTATTGGTGAGGAAACAGATGCTAGAGAGGGAAAAGGCCATCCCTTTGGGAGAGAAGTGGTATTTCTGGGAGAAAATGCCCCAAATCGGGGAGTAAGTGTCATCCTGAGGCGTGTCATGGAGTAGATTTGGGAGGAAATGGAGGTGTTTCACAGAGTAGCGGCACTTCTGGGAGAAAATGTCCTCAGTGGGAAAGACAATGTCCTCTTGAGGGAAGAAAACAGGTCTTTCTTACAGCAAATGTCATCCAATTGGGAGAAAATCTCCTCTCTTGGGGAGAAAAGTGGTCTTTCTGAGAGAAGGTGTCCTCTTCTTGGCTGCAAGTGTCCCATTTGGCATTGTCATGGAGGCTTTTTGGGGAGAAAGCGTGTGGCAGTTGTAAGAGAAGGGGTATTTCTGGGAGCAAATCTCCTCTTTTTGGAAGAGAAGGTGAAATTTCCAAGGGAAAAGTGGCATTTCTGGGAGGAAATGACATAGCTGGGGGAGAAAAGTGGGAACCGGTGGGAAAGAAGATCTTGTACTGGAGAGCAACGGTGGTCTTTTTGGTGTGCCAAGTGGTCTCTTGGGGAGACAACGTGGTAAATAGGGGAGACAATGTCCTCTGGAGGAGTGTCAAGTAGTATTTGGGAGAGCAAACGTCAGGTATTTCTCGGAAACCGGCTGTTTCTGGGAGATAGTAGCAGACTTGGTTGGAAAATGACAGGTGTTTGTGAGAAAGCTGGTATTTTGGGGAAAAAAGGCCGTTTTTTAAAGAATAAGCTGGCATTTCTGGGAGAATATGTCCCATCTTTGGGAGAAAACGGGTGTATGTGGGAGAAAATGTCGTGTATTTGGGAGAAAGCTGGTGTATGTGGGAGAAAAGGCCATTGTGATGGGAGTCAGTGTGATCTTGAGGAGTGGAAAGCAGTATTCTTGAGATGAAACGTGAGGTATTTCTAAGAGTCCTGGTATTTCTGGGAGAAAATGTCTTGTTTTGGAGAGCCAAAGTCCCATTTTGGGGGCAGAAGCTGGTATTTCTGTGACACTGCCATCTTGATGGGGGTAAGTGTGATCTTGAGGAGTGTAAAGCAGCATTTTGGTTAGAAAATGGGAGCTCTTCCTAAGAGCAGTGCTATTTCTGGGAGAAAAGGAGCTCTACTGGGCATAAAAATGGTGTATCTGTGATAAAATGCCACATTTCTGAAAGAAACTGTCCTCTTGCGGAGTGTAATGCTGTATGTTCCGGAGGAAATGGGAAATATTCAGCAGAGTCCTGGTATTTCTGGGAGAAGAGGTCTGATGTGGGGGGGGGAAGGTGATGTATCTGTGAGAAAGCTGGTGTTTCTGGGAGAAAATGCCAGGTATTGGTGAGGAAACAGATGCTAGAGAGGGAAAAGGCCATCCCTTTGGGAGAGAAGTGGTATTTCTGGGAGAAAATGCCCCAAATCGGGGAGTAAGGGTCATCCTGAGGCGTGTCATGGAGTAGATTTGGGAGGAAATGGAGGTGTTTCACAGAGTAGCGGCACTTCTGGGAGAAAATGTCCTCAGTGGGAAAGACAATGTCCTCTTGAGGGAAGAAAACAGGTCTTTCTTACAGCAAATGTCATCCAATTGGGAGAAAATCTCCTCTCTTGGGGAGAAAAGTGGTCTTTCTGAGAGAAGGTGTCCTCTTCTTGGCTGCAAGTGTCCCATTTGGCATTGTCATGGAGGCTTTTTGGGGAGAAAGCGTGTGGCAGTTGTAAGAGAAGGGGTATTTCTGGGAGCAAATCTCCTCTTTTTGGAAGAGAAGGTGAAATTTCCAAGGGAAAAGTGGCATTTCTGGGAGGAAATGACATAGCTGGGGGAGAAAAGTGGGAACCGGTGGGAAAGAAGATCTTGTACTGGAGAGCAACGGTGGTCTTTTTGGTGTGCCAAGTGGTCTCTTGGGGAGACAACGTGGTAAATAGGGGAGACAATGTCCTCTGGAGGAGTGTCAAGTAGTATTTGGGAGAGCAAACGTCAGGTATTTCTCGGAAACCGGCTGTTTCTGGGAGATAGTAGCAGACTTGGTTGGAAAATGACAGGTGTTTGTGAGAAAGCTGGTATTTTGGGAAAAAAAGGCCGTTTTTTAAAGAATAAGCTGGCATTTCTGGGAGAATATGTCCCATCTTTGGGAGAAAACGGGTGTATGTGGGAGAAAATGTCGTGTATTTGGGAGAAAGCTGGTGTATGTGGGAGAAAAGGCCATTGTGATGGGAGTCAGTGTGATCTTGAGGAGTGGAAAGCAGTATTCTTGAGATGAAACGTGAGGTATTTCTAAGAGTCCTGGTATTTCTGGGAGAAAATGTCTTGTTTTGGAGAGCCAAAGTCCCATTTTGGGGGCAGAAGCTGGTATTTCTGTGACACTGCCATCTTGATGGGGGTAAGTGTGATCTTGAGGAGTGTAAAGCAGCATTTTGGTTAGAAAATGGGAGCTCTTCCTAAGAGCAGTGCTATTTCTGGGAGAAAAGGAGCTCTACTGGGCATAAAAATAGTGTATCTGTGATAAAATGCCACATTTCTGAAAGAAACTGTCCTCTTGCGGAGTGTAATGCTGTATGTTCCGGAGGAAATGGGAAATATTCAGCAGAGTCCTGGTATTTCTGGGAGAAGAGGTCTGATGTGGGGGGGGGAAGGTGATGTATCTGTGAGAAAGCTGGCTATTGCTTTCCTTTTAGCAAGTTGCTGCAGCTACTTCAAGCCGACAAATAAAAGTTTGCTTTCTCCGAAAACCTCAGTAGCCACTGCTTTGCTTTTTTGATACAGATCAAACTAGAAAGTTTATCATTATTGTCTTGAGGATTGTGTACTTGAAAGAGAAGGGCTTGTGGACTTAAAAGCTTCTTTTTGCCACAAGTGTTGTGTTTAATAGAAGATGTTATGGTGGATTGCATGTCTTGCTTTACTGAATTCACTAAGTAGGGAACCGGTTCTCTGGGTGTCTTTGTTCCACTTTGGGATAATGTTGCCTGAAGATCATAACTGTGAAATACACCTCAAGTTCTTCACTAAACTCCAGTTTTATACAGACTTCAGGAGAGAGAACGTAATTGCTAATAGAACAAGTTAAACGTGCTTAAAAAGCTCTCTGTGTGTTTTTTGTTGCTGTTGTTTGTTTGTTTGTGGAAAATACTCTTCCTTTATTTAATTCTGGAATTTTCCCAAGAAATTATTGGAAGTTGTCATATAAGAAGAGTAATAAAGACCATATTCTAGGAACTTGTTTCACAGATTGTACCAGTTACCCCCAAGAATATGCTGCTCCACTAGCATATGTTTTATAACTTTCATAGAGTAATTTTCAAGATGGTAATGTGGAGTTTACACTTCTGTGAACCTGTTAGCTATATTTTCCAGCTCTTAAGTCTCTTGCCAAAGCAGCATTTGTTTCATGCAGATTTTTGCATCAGGCTTCCAACTTCTTCCTCAGGCTAGATGTTGGCCTAGTGCAAGTGGAGCTGAGAACATACAATGATGAGAGAATGGAGTGGTGTTCCCACTGATGTTTAACGACTCGTAGTTGCAGCATTGTGATCAGACTGTATTGTGTTAGTGTGCATGTGAGTCTAGGATTTACAGCCTTCTGCAGCTCTGCATGTAGTCTCTTCAGTTTTTTGTGATGGCTATTGTCTCCGAACATATGGAGATCTACAGATGATAATTGTCCTCTTGCATATGAAGTTAGAGACTCCCTCTACTGTGTAGAACAAATTAAACATTTGCTAGTTAACATGAGAGGCTTTTTTATGTTAAAAAATTCTTTTTATATTTATAAAAAATAGAAACATAATGCACTCCTAAACAAATTCTCAGAAGATAACCATTAAGAAAGATAATGAAAATGCTTGACTGAGATTGCATATGTGTTAATGCTAATATCAGACAATGAAAAAAAAAAATCAAACCTTATGTCCACATCCTGCTCATAATATTTAACATATACAGCTGAGATGATTTATGGAAGACTGTCTCAAACTTGTCTATTAGACATTTTACTGGAAATTTTTTAATGTAGTAAAGGACCAGTGATTACTTGAGAATGACTATTCTTCAGTAAGTCTTGTCTCACAGGAGACTTGTTAACAGGCTTGGAGCTTGTTATTATCTTCAAGAGAACATAGCAAGGAATTAAATAACAAAGCTACAAAGCCCATCGTTTTGAACATCGTTTTGAACAGATTGATGCTTTTGTTTTGTTCATAACTCACGGACTTTGCATGTTCATAAAAGCTGTTACATACTTTGGAAAGTTCAGGCATACCTTCAATCCTCCTCTGTATTCGATTCCTACTGACTTCATAGTAACTGCTGTTCCCAGCAGAGCTCAATGACAGCCGGCGCAGGATCGGGGCTGAATTTGAGGTAGCAGTCACTGGCTGAAAGGAATTCCTGTAATATGCTGCACTCCCCGAAGTACGATATTCAGTGGAATTTTGACGGGCTGGGCTTGACAGATTTACTGAATTAAGTGCAGAATCCATAGAGTCCTCAGAAAAGCAATGCTCTTTGGAAGTGCTGTTTTCTTCTATACGTAACGTTTCTGCTACAGAAAACAAAAGCATCAATCTGTTCTCTTGAAGATAATAACAAGCTTGTAAAAAAGGGCTGATCTGAAATAATAAACACATTTTCCTTACTCTGTCTTGTATCTGAACAGGTATTAACCAGACCCAGTTGTACCACAGCACTGGTAAAATACTGAAAGCAGAAGGCACTGCCATGTGATCTTATGCTGTAAGGCAGGCCCTGTAAGTAATAGACTCTGATTTAAGAACTGTTCAGAAAATCCTGGACTCCCAGTGATATAAAGTATACTCCACCAGGACTATCTTAATAAAGTAGTTCACAAACATACATTCTTGACTATGCTTAAGGAGTTACAAAAGTGATAGAATCTCACTGCAGGTTACTTCAGTTCTTTCTCCCTACCCTAGGTTCACAAACAAGTGAAGAAACAAAAAAATTAGAAACATCTTCACATACCAGTTATCATTTCTGCAAGCCGAGATTACAGCTTTGAGAGTGCGGGAGATATTTCCATCCTCCTGATGGCTGAGCCAAGAGGGAAAAAGGGGAGGGGAACAAAAAACGTCCATCTATGAGGCGAAAGCTCCCGAACGAGAAGCCCCGGGCACAATCCCGCGGCACCAACCCCGGCCCGCAGCGGGGGCCCGGCCACCGCCCTCAGCGGCCCCACCCGCAGCCCCGCGCCCGTTGCTCGGCAGCTGCGAGCCAACCGAGCCTGCCGGGAAGGCGGAGGGGCAGCACCACGGATAGCTCCTATTGGTCGAAGGAGGTGAGGGCGGAGCTCGAGGACGGCCGTCTTCTTCGCTATTGGCGGAGAGAGCCGTCAGTGCGGGGCGGGGGGCGGGGCCTCGCGGCTAGCGGGGTCGCGTTGAACTCCGCGTTAGGGCGGGGGAACGGAGCGAGGGGGCGGCGGCGGTCGAGGGTAAGCGAGCCGCCGGCTGCGAGGAGAGCGGCGCGAGGTAGGGAGCGGCGCGGGGGCCGTCCTCACCTGTCACCGGGCGCTCAGCCCTCCCTCCTCGCGGCCCCCGGGCTCCGGCCGCGGGCGCGGTCCCTCGCGGTAGCGGCCGGGCTGGGGCTGTGCTTTCGTCTAAGGGGACCCTCGTCCGAGGGAGGGCGGCAGGCAGGCAGGCAGGCTGTGCGCGCGGTGCCACCGGCTGTGCGCCGCTGCGCGGACGGATGCCGGCTGCCCTCAGGTAGGTGGGAGGGGGGCGGAGAGGGCAGACCCCGGGAAGGCCGCCTCTGGGCGCGAGGGCTCCCCGCCGCCGTCGCTGCGGCAGGCGGCACCTCGGAGTGGCGCTACGCGAGGGGGGGAGCGGCTGGGGGCTGCGGCTGGGGGCCGCCTCCGTGCGCGGGGCGGGGGGAGTTGCGAGGGCAGAGCCGCGCGATTTCTTATTTGTATAGCCGCGCTTCTTTTCACAGCAACGTGAATAGCTGTAAAACACATAATTCTACCTAAATTAAGTTGTTTAAATTGGAGATAAACAGATGTCTTAGACCTGCTTCTCTTTTTTTGCTGGAAGAAGTGAAGTCAATCACATTCTCTTACAAACAGGGCCTGGGTGACCCTGTAGACAGCAGGGTGACCACAAACCAGCAATGTGGCCTTGTGGTCAAGAAGGCCAATGGTATCCTGGGATGCATTAAAAAGAATGTGGCCAGCAGGTTGAGTGAGGTGAGTGAGCAAAGTATTATTTACTAACCAGCTAACTGCAGGAGAAGACTCTTAACAGAATAGAAATTTATGTTCTTAACATGCTCCTTTTTGAAGAAAATGGTAGAAAAGACAGAAGTGAGGAATAGAGGATACTTAAACCAACCTGGATCCACTAGAAAACTTCAAAGTAGGGACAGTTACAAAAGCTCAGCTATTCCATTGAGGGAGTAAGCACAAAAAGAAAGACTGAAGCCTTTAGCTAGCAGTTTGTCAGAAAACAGTCTTAAATATGCGCAAGGGTGGAAAGAGACTTCCTATTTCCTTAAATGCAAGCAGATTGAAACAGTTTCTTTTGATTTCTGTATCTATGATTTTCATAAGCAGTTACAAGAACGGTGTTCTCAGATTGGATATTATGAGTAAATGCTTGTGTTGCATTTAAGGAAATAATAAACAGCAACTATTTCTCATCCAAGAAAAAGACAAACACGTAAACTGAATGAGCAGCTTATATACATATATCCCCTAGATATCTGTAGCACTCCCATGGTGTTAGCTTATTAACATTACAGGGATTATTAACATTACATTCTATTTTTTTCTCTCCAAAGCATTCATAGTTGCTTTCATGTTTAAACTTGTGTCTTTCTGTAAGGGTTGATCAGGAAATCACTTTAATTTCTGTATTTTTAAGAATCTAGGCGTTCCTAAAATAGTTGGTGGATTACATGAGCAATGTGGGTAGGAAATAAATGTATTATTACCCTGAATTTGAGATAGATCTGTTCAAGGCTTTCTTCTGTACAGTACTGCAGCCTTCACAAAGCCCTGCTCACAGTATGTATAGTTTGATTACTGCTTTTTTTCTTTATGTATTTTGCATAGTACATAACAGTAATGAAGAATAAGATATAAGATAAACATGTACAGTAGAAATAAAGTGCAATGATTCTTCTTGGACAGATGTGCAACTTCTGAGATGTCTGTAGGACAAATTCCAGCTTTTGAAAAGCATAGCACAGCTAACAGTTCTGTAGAGTGTCTATAAACTCCTCTTTCTGGTTTATTTGGATGTGAATTTTCTGTTTGCTTGTTTTGTTTGTTAGTTGATTACATTCTGTTGCCTGTGACATTAAAGCAAAATCTACATATGTAGATTTGGTAGTGTTAGAGGTTTACCACTAAACTGTGGCATGCTAGTTTAATCTGATGATTCACTTCTGAGAATATAAAAACAGAAGTGAACTTTGCTTTCAGATGAATTATTTAAATTTCTTCCGCTCTTCAAAAACAGAATCAGTTTCACTTATGAAATCAACATGGATGTTTATGTTTCTTACAAAAAAACTTTTATTCTTCTAGTTTTGAACCTGATTTAGCATGAAAAATACTAAGCTGAAACTACTATTTTTGTTAACCACGTTTATGTTAATGGCACTTAAGCAATCCAGCCAGGATCAAAGCTCCATTGTAGGAACTGTGCAGATGCATAGCAGTAGACATATCCTGCCCTAAAGAAAAAGCAAAAATAAATAACGTAATGAAATGGAACACAAAGTAATTGGTAAAGTTATAAGAAGCATCATAGGGGGAAAAAAAAAATAGATGGACAAAGAATAAAAAAGAGGTTTGAGACAAAAATAAAAATGTTCTTACTGTCAGATTTCAGAAGTTGTACAAGGAAAAGGAGTAAAAAATTAAATTTATACAACGAGGATGTCCAGAAAATCTAAGAAGTTAATCTTGATTTTACATTGAACAAAAATAGAATGAATAAAAATCCTTAGGTCTCACAAATACGTATGTTATGATCATAAATGCACCATTAAGAGTCTTTCAACATCTTCTTAAGCAATTTATTCATTTTATCTTTAGAGGGTAACAATGTGGAGCAAAAAAGTTTTGCAGTCCTCTGTGATAGAACAAGTGGCAGCAAACCTTTGAGGAGAAAGAGTAAGATGGATGGCCTTAAACAGTTTTTGCTTTTATTAATGGAGCCTGATTTGTTTTCACAGAAATGAGGCAAATAATAAACATACACAGAAAGGAGAGTAGGAGATAGAAGGACAACAAGAAAAAAAAAATGGAGTGTCAAATTTTCTCCCAAATGGACTTGCAAGAGTTGACAGTGACTTACTAGAGCATTAATTTCTTCTTTACAGCTTTATTCAGGTCTAAGACAGAAAAAAAGAACATGCACACGAGTCTTCCAATCCATATTTTCTATGTTATTTAAAGTAATAAGGTTATGTATGGTATTTTATGTTGGTTTCATTTACATTTGCAGGTACTAAAATCTAACAAGTTTCTCAAAACCTGTAACAGAAAAATGCTGAGAAGAATCAAATTTATTGCTCTCTCTCTTCACATACATTGGGCTTATGATCCTCCCACTTCAGTGGCTGCTCTTCCATGTATTACTGAGTGCAATCATGTACAAATATAAGATAAACATTTTCTTTAAAGTATTTATAGTATGTTGCGCTCAAATAAATATTTGAGAAAATAAAGAAATAACCTGACAGCTATTAATCAGAGTTTTATTGCCTTTAATATATGATCCATCCTGATATAGCAATTATTGTTGTTTTAGTAAATGCATTACCTCACTTTTACAGGTTTATTTTCAGCCAGTATATCTATCCTTTTGCTCAACACAACAGAGAACTTTCCAATAGCCAAAAAACATTCTGCCTTTAAATTAAATTAATCTTCTTGGAAATATTACTCTTCCAACTCTCCTGTTCTGTATGTCAGCTACTGCTCAAAGCTGTCTACTGTTCCTCCTGTTAACCATACAGTTATTAAAACTTGGTATATGAATACCTTTTCATCATATTTATCCACAATAAATGAATGAGACTTCTCCCCATAGAATCTTTCTATGAAACTTTCCATCCCTCTGTCTTTCTGCTAAATCTCAAATAATCTGAACTGCAGTTCATTTAGATATTAGACCTCAGGTTCAGATAACATCCTTGAGGTAATAAAATGTTATTGTCTGACAGATCTAAAGTGATATTTTTCCTGTAGAAAATTCCATGGGGCACTTACACTGAAACTGAGAAGTGTTTTTCCTTCTCTTGCTGAGTGAGGGTTTAAATAGGAAATGCATATACACAGAGCAAAACTTGGAAGGTAACATTTCCCATCAGGTCTTTTCAGTATTACAGAGCAAGAAAAAGATTTTTAAGACTTGCATGTGCTGATTAAGGTGATTGAATTTTTTCTACTATTATTTTCCTTTTAGTTTAGCAATAAAGAAATACATTAAAAAAATGCAGTAGGGGAAAGATCTGCCCATGGATTTGTTGTATTTGTGCATATCTAAATAGCAGTACAGGCATCTTGTCATCCCAAGGACACCATGGAGTATTCATATAATATAAAGAGAGATGATGGGGATTTTCTAATAACTAAATTGGAAATCAGAAATGTTACTTTTTTTTTTTTTTTTTTTTTTTCCCCAATTTACCAGTTTGCAAGCAATGCCTCCTTTTCCATAAAGACAGCTCTTCAAGAAAGCCCATTTCTAACACTCACAGACCTGTGCAGAACACCGTTTTTCATAGATGACAGACAGTAACTTTACAATAACATCAGCCATTTCTTTCAACACTGTCACAAATACCATTCAACAACAAATAGCATTCAACTAGGCCTCAACTGCCTAATTTCATTGAAGCCTGTATACCTTTCATTCAGTGTTAACATTACTTGAAAAAAAGTGTTTGGACGTTACATTATATTATCCTCAGTTCATCGTGTTGTAGCAGATCTAATCTTTAATGAAAACGAGACATGTAGGAATCCTATTTGAACTTTTATCTTCACTCTTATTTCAAAAAGAAAGTTGTTGATTAAACACACCTAGTGACAAACCAACATGTGATTATCATCTATAATAAATGATACTCCTGCTTGCTAGTATAATTGTATTTGCTTTTCTTGTTGCCTTTGCTTGCTTCATCCACACCAGTAGATGTGTTGAGAAAACTGACTGGGAGAAAAGAGGTCATTCCCTGGTCCTGGTTACAAAGACAGCACAGACACAGCCCATGGTGACTGAAAAACAAGGAATAAAAAGGTTCAAGACTGTACTGCAAAAGTGTATTGCAACTGCAGGTTGCTTAAAGAAGTAGAAGCAAAGGGAATGTCCACAGGTTTGAAAAAGTGGCCTGCAACTACACAATATTCATTGTTTCAGAAAGGAGATTTAACGATGCAAAATCTTTGGCAAGAAAACAGTTGTTTTTAGGGATCAAATAGAGAGAGAAATAGTGCTGGGGACCTAGACTCCATTTAGGACATAATACTTGTCTTGTCTCTACACGTGAAAATATTTTAAATTACTAGCTGAGAGATCAGGGGTCCTGAACCATGGTATGTTCATTATTGTTGATTGCATGTACTGTGTCATATCACTTAAAAAATTAAAAACATTAATGGCACTGAAATTTCAAACTGGGTGCACGTACCACTGTGCATAACAACTGACAAGCTATTATCTACGTTGATTAAAACTCTTAGTGCTAGTGTTTTAGCTTCTCCAAAAGCAAGGAATAAACAATTTGAATGTAGGCTTTATCAGTATTTGTACTTGTAATAAAACCAGGAATATTCATAGAATCATAGAATCATAGAATTTTTTTTTGAGTTGGAAGGGACTCTTACAGACCATTGAGTCCAGTTCCCCAGTAATGAACAGGGACACCCACAGAGGTCAGAGACCTCAGAGGCCTGTCCAGCCTGACCATGAATATCTCCCCACTGCCATAATGTTGTCTTGCCCCAGACCTATACAAGACTACAAAGTGAGTCACCAGCTCTGGATTCCTACTTAGGAGGGGTTTGCCATCAAGATAGACAGCAAGTCTCCATGTAACCCTCTCCTCTAGGCATCAGCCCTGGGAAACATGCTGCCAAATATTCTTCAGAAAAGCATCTTAGAGAGGTTTCTGTGAGCAGATGGGGGACATTTGATGAAGCAAACGGATGCTGGGTAAGCAGTAATTCTCACTCAACAACCAGCCTGGGGGCTCCGTTCTTTCTTCATTTCCATTCTTTCTGATGGAAATGTCCTTGAAACTTAACTTTTTCCTACTTTTCCAGTACTTGTTTGATACTTTCTTTTTCTAGTAAGCAAAAATTCTAAGCCCTTGTCCTCCAGTAACTGTCTTTCATTTTCTGATACATTCAAAGATAACCTTTGGAGGCATGCCTTTTTCTGGGAAGCCAAGTTCTAACAGCAGAAAAAAATTTCAAAGGCTGTATGGAGAGCATCAACTACAATGGCAATAATATCACTGACCTTGCTAGAAGGAAGAAATTGGAACCTTCTAATGTGGTAAGAACATAACTTTATCATCATCTAAACTTCTGCTTCTCCTTCTAAGGAAAGTTTGTGAGTGTGTGTGACAGATGTTCTGAAATCATATAATATATAAAACAAAGTTTGTCACATGCCTAAAGATTTCATTATACATACTTTTATGATTTTTTGTTTGTTTGTTTGTTTGTTTGTTTTTAATATCTGGGAACCTGTTTCTGCTGGGATTTAAGTTTCAGCTTTACAGAATTAGCCTTCAGCATCAGATGAATGTTTTTTAAAAGAAAACCAGTAGATCAGTATATACATTTTTGCTTTCATCTTATAGTAACCCAAAACTAGGATGGACAATATTTATTGTTAAATCAATTGCAGTGTGTCAAGGATCTAAATCCTGTTATCTTCCATCCCCACAGAGCAAGTTGCGTGGGTGTGCAAAATCATTAGAAAGGGAAGGCTCAGAGCCATTTTATGGGAGCTCCGTAAAGCATCAAGATACTAAACTTTGAAACTGTTATTTAGCTTATTAACATTACAGGGATTATTAACATTACATTCTATTTTTTTCTCTCCAAAGCATTCATAGTTGCTTTCATGTTTAAACTTGTGTCTTTCTGTAAGGGTTGATCAGGAAATCACTTTAATTTCTGTATTTTTAAGAATCTAGGCGTTCCTAAAATAGTTGGTGGATTACATGAGCAATGTGGGTAGGAAATAAATGTATTATTACCCTGAATTTGAGATAGATCTGTTCAAGGCTTTCTTCTGTACAGTACTGCAGCCTTCACAAAGCCCTGCTCACAGTATGTATAGTTTGATTACTGCTTTTTTTCTTTATGTATTTTGCATAGTACATAACAGTAATGAAGAATAAGATATAAGATAAACATGTACAGTAGAAATAAAGTGCAATGATTCTTCTTGGACAGATGTGCAACTTCTGAGATGTCTGTAGGACAAATTCCAGCTTTTGAAAAGCATAGCACAGCTAACAGTTCTGTAGAGTGTCTATAAACTCCTCTTTCTGGTTTATTTGGATGTGAATTTTCTGTTTGCTTGTTTTGTTTGTTAGTTGATTACATTCTGTTGCCTGTGACATTAAAGCAAAATCTACATATGTAGATTTGGTAGTGTTAGAGGTTTACCACTAAACTGTGGCATGCTAGTTTAATCTGATGATTCACTTCTGAGAATATAAAAACAGAAGTGAACTTTGCTTTCAGATGAATTATTTAAATTTCTTCCGCTCTTCAAAAACAGAATCAGTTTCACTTATGAAATCAACATGGATGTTTATGTTTCTTACAAAAAAACTTTTATTCTTCTAGTTTTGAACCTGATTTAGCATGAAAAATACTAAGCTGAAACTACTATTTTTGTTAACCACGTTTATGTTAATGGCACTTAAGCAATCCAACCAGGATCAAAGCTCCATTGTAGGAACTGTGCAGATGCATAGCAGTAGACATATCCTGCCCTAAAGAAAAAGCAAAAATAAATAACGTAATGAAATGGAACACAAAGTAATTGGTAAAGTTATAAGAAGCATCATAGGGGGAAAAAAAAAATAGATGGACAAAGAATAAAAAAGAGGTTTGAGACAAAAATAAAAATGTTCTTACTGTCAGATTTCAGAAGTTGTACAAGGAAAAGGAGTAAAAAATTAAATTTATACAACGAGGATGTCCAGAAAATCTAAGAAGTTAATCTTGATTTTACATTGAACAAAAATAGAATGAATAAAAATCCTTAGGTCTCACAAATACGTATGTTATGATCATAAATGCACCATTAAGAGTCTTTCAACATCTTCTTAAGCAATTTATTCATTTTATCTTTAGAGGGTAACAATGTGGAGCAAAAAAGTTTTGCAGTCCTCTGTGATAGAACAAGTGGCAGCAAACCTTTGAGGAGAAAGAGTAAGATGGATGGCCTTAAACAGTTTTTGCTTTTATTAATGGAGCCTGATTTGTTTTCACAGAAATGAGGCAAATAATAAACATACACAGAAAGGAGAGTAGGAGATAGAAGGACAACAAGAAAAAAAAAATGGAGTGTCAAATTTTCTCCCAAATGGACTTGCAAGAGTTGACAGTGACTTACTAGAGCATTAATTTCTTCTTTACAGCTTTATTCAGGTCTAAGACAGAAAAAAAGAACATGCACACGAGTCTTCCAATCCATATTTTCTATGTTATTTAAAGTAATAAGGTTATGTATGGTATTTTATGTTGGTTTCATTTACATTTGCAGGTACTAAAATCTAACAAGTTTCTCAAAACCTGTAACAGAAAAATGCTGAGAAGAATCAAATTTATTGCTCTCTCTCTTCACATACATTGGGCTTATGATCCTCCCACTTCAGTGGCTGCTCTTCCATGTATTACTGAGTGCAATCATGTACAAATATAAGATAAACATTTTCTTTAAAGTATTTATAGTATGTTGCGCTCAAATAAATATTTGAGAAAATAAAGAAATAACCTGACAGCTATTAATCAGAGTTTTATTGCCTTTAATATATGATCCATCCTGATATAGCAATTATTGTTGTTTTAGTAAATGCATTACCTCACTTTTACAGGTTTATTTTCAGCCAGTATATCTATCCTTTTGCTCAACACAACAGAGAACTTTCCAATAGCCAAAAAACATTCTGCCTTTAAATTAAATTAATCTTCTTGGAAATATTACTCTTCCAACTCTCCTGTTCTGTATGTCAGCTACTGCTCAAAGCTGTCTACTGTTCCTCCTGTTAACCATACAGTTATTAAAACTTGGTATATGAATACCTTTTCATCATATTTATCCACAATAAATGAATGAGACTTCTCCCCATAGAATCTTTCTATGAAACTTTCCATCCCTCTGTCTTTCTGCTAAATCTCAAATAATCTGAACTGCAGTTCATTTAGATATTAGACCTCAGGTTCAGATAACATCCTTGAGGTAATAAAATGTTATTGTCTGACAGATCTAAAGTGATATTTTTCCTGTAGAAAATTCCATGGGGCACTTACACTGAAACTGAGAAGTGTTTTTCCTTCTCTTGCTGAGTGAGGGTTTAAATAGGAAATGCATATACACAGAGCAAAATTTGGAAGGTAACATTTCCCATCAGGTCTTTTCAGTATTACAGAGCAAGAAAAAGATTTTTAAGACTTGCATGTGCTGATTAAGGTGATTGAATTTTTTCTACTATTATTTTCCTTTTAGTTTAGCAATAAAGAAATACATTAAAAAAATGCAGTAGGGGAAAGATCTGCCCATGGATTTGTTGTATTTGTGCATATCTAAATAGCAGTACAGGCATCTTGTCATCCCAAGGACACCATGGAGTATTCATATAATATAAAGAGAGATGATGGGGATTTTCTAATAACTAAATTGGAAATCAGAAATGTTACTTTTTTTTTTTTTTTTTTTTCCCCAATTTACCAGTTTGCAAGCAATGCCTCCTTTTCCATAAAGACAGCTCTTCAAGAAAGCCCATTTCTAACACTCACAGACCTGTGCAGAACACCGTTTTTCATAGATGACAGACAGTAACTTTACAATAACATCAGCCATTTCTTTCAACACTGTCACAAATACCATTCAACAACAAATAGCATTCAACTAGGCCTCAACTGCCTAATTTCATTGAAGCCTGTATACCTTTCATTCAGTGTTAACATTACTTGAAAAAAAGTGTTTGGACGTTACATTATATTATCCTCAGTTCATCGTGTTGTAGCAGATCTAATCTTTAATGAAAACGAGACATGTAGGAATCCTATTTGAACTTTTCTTTTATCTTCACTCTTATTTCAAAAAGAAAGTTGTTGATTAAACACACCTAGTGACAAACCAACATGTGATTATCATCTATAATAAATGATACTCCTGCTTGCTAGTATAATTGTATTTGCTTTTCTTGTTGCCTTTGCTTGCTTCATCCACACCAGTAGATGTGTTGAGAAAACTGACTGGGAGAAAAGAGGTCATTCCCTGGTCCTGGTTACAAAGACAGCACAGACACAGCCCATGGTGACTGAAAAACAAGGAATAAAGAGGTTCAAGACTGTACTGCAAAAGTGTATTGCAACTGCAGGTTGCTTAAAGAAGTAGAAGCAAAGGGAATGTCCACAGGTTTGAAAAAGTGGCCTGCAACTACACAATATTCATTGTTTCAGAAAGGAGATTTAACGATGCAAAATCTTTGGCAAGAAAACAGTTGTTTTTAGGGATCAAATAGAGAGAGAAATAGTGCTGGGGACCTAGACTCCATTTAGGACATAATACTTGTCTTGTCTCTACACGTGAAAATATTTTAAATTACTAGCTGAGAGATCAGGGGTCCTGAACCATGGTATGTTCATTATTGTTGATTGCATGTACTGTGTCATATCACTTAAAAAATTAAAAACATTAATGGCACTGAAATTTCAAACTGGGTGCACGTACCACTGTGCATAACAACTGACAAGCTATTATCTACGTTGATTAAAACTCTTAGTGCTAGTGTTTTAGCTTCTCCAAAAGCAAGGAATAAACAATTTGAATGTAGGCTTTATCAGTATTTGTACTTGTAATAAAACCAGGAATATTCATAGAATCATAGAATCATAGAATTTTTTTTTGAGTTGGAAGGGACTCTTACAGACCATTGAGTCCAGTTCCCCAGTAATGAACAGGGACACCCACAGAGGTCAGAGACCTCAGAGGCCTGTCCAGCCTGACCATGAATATCTCCCCACTGCCATAATGTTGTCTTGCCCCAGACCTATACAAGACTACAAAGTGAGTCACCAGCTCTGGATTCCTACTTAGGAGGGGTTTGCCATCAAGATAGACAGCAAGTCTCCATGTAACCCTCTCCTCTAGGCATCAGCCCTGGGAAACATGCTGCCAAATATTCTTCAGAAAAGCATCTTAGAGAGGTTTCTGTGAGCAGATGGGGGACATTTGATGAAGCAAACGGATGCTGGGTAAGCAGTAATTCTCACTCAACAACCAGCCTGGGGGCTCCGTTCTTTCTTCATTTCCATTCTTTCTGATGGAAATGTCCTTGAAACTTAACTTTTTCCTACTTTTCCAGTACTTGTTTGATACTTTCTTTTTCTAGTAAGCAAAAATTCTAAGCCCTTGTCCTCCAGTAACTGTCTTTCATTTTCTGATACATTCAAAGATAACCTTTGGAGGCATGCCTTTTTCTGGGAAGCCAAGTTCTAACAGCAGAAAAAAATTTCAAAGGCTGTATGGAGAGCATCAACTACAATGGCAATAATATCACTGACCTTGCTAGAAGGAAGAAATTGGAACCTTCTAATGTGGTAAGAACATAACTTTATCATCATCTAAACTTCTGCTTCTCCTTCTAAGGAAAGTTTGTGAGTGTGTGTGACAGATGTTCTGAAATCATATAATATATAAAACAAAGTTTGTCACATGCCTAAAGATTTCATTATACATACTTTTATGATTTTTTGTTTGTTTGTTTGTTTGTTTGTTTTTAATATCTGGGAACCTGTTTCTGCTGGGATTTAAGTTTCAGCTTTACAGAATTAGCCTTCAGCATCAGGTGAATGTTTTTTAAAAGAAAACCTGTAGATCAGTATATACATTTTTGCTTTCATCTTATAGTAACCCAAAACTAGGATGGACAATATTTATTGTTAAATCAATTGCAGTGTGTCAAGGATCTAAATCCTGTTATCTTCCATCCCCACAGAGCAAGTTGCGTGGGTGTGCAAAATCATTAGAAAGGGAAGGCTCAGAGCCATTTTATGGGAGCTCCGTAAAGCATCAAGATACTAAACTTTGAAACTGTTATTTAGCTTATTAACATTACAGGGATTATTAACATTACATTCTATTTTTTTCTCTCCAAAGCATTCATAGTTGCTTTCATGTTTAAACTTGTGTCTTTCTGTAAGGGTTGATCAGGAAATCACTTTAATTTCTGTATTTTTAAGAATCTAGGCGTTCCTAAAATAGTTGGTGGATTACATGAGCAATGTGGGTAGGAAATAAATGTATTATTACCCTGAATTTGAGATAGATCTGTTCAAGGCTTTCTTCTGTACAGTACTGCAGCCTTCACAAAGCCCTGCTCACAGTATGTATAGTTTGATTACTGCTTTTTTTCTTTATGTATTTTGCATAGTACATAACAGTAATGAAGAATAAGATATAAGATAAACATGTACAGTAGAAATAAAGTGCAATGATTCTTCTTGGACAGATGTGCAACTTCTGAGATGTCTGTAGGACAAATTCCAGCTTTTGAAAAGCATAGCACAGCTAACAGTTCTGTAGAGTGTCTATAAACTCCTCTTTCTGGTTTATTTGGATGTGAATTTTCTGTTTGCTTGTTTTGTTTGTTAGTTGATTACATTCTGTTGCCTGTGACATTAAAGCAAAATCTACATATGTAGATTTGGTAGTGTTAGAGGTTTACCACTAAACTGTGGCATGCTAGTTTAATCTGATGATTCACTTCTGAGAATATAAAAACAGAAGTGAAGTTTGCTTTCAGATGAATTATTTAAATTTCTTCCGCTCTTCAAAAACAGAATCAGTTTCACTTATGAAATCAACATGGATGTTTATGTTTCTTACAAAAAAACTTTTATTCTTCTAGTTTTGAACCTGATTTAGCATGAAAAATACTAAGCTGAAACTACTATTTTTGTTAACCACGTTTATGTTAATGGCACTTAAGCAATCCAACCAGGATCAAAGCTCCATTGTAGGAACTGTGCAGATGCATAGCAGTAGACATATCCTGCCCTAAAGAAAAAGCAAAAATAAATAACGTAATGAAATGGAACACAAAGTAATTGGTAAAGTTATAAGAAGCATCATAGGGGGAAAAAAAAAATAGATGGACAAAGAATAAAAAAGAGGTTTGAGACAAAAATAAAAATGTTCTTACTGTCAGATTTCAGAAGTTGTACAAGGAAAAGGAGTAAAAAATTAAATTTATACAACGAGGATGTCCAGAAAATCTAAGAAGTTAATCTTGATTTTACATTGAACAAAAATAGAATGAATAAAAATCCTTAGGTCTCACAAATACGTATGTTATGATCATAAATGCACCATTAAGAGTCTTTCAACATCTTCTTAAGCAATTTATTCATTTTATCTTTAGAGGGTAACAATGTGGAGCAAAAAAGTTTTGCAGTCCTCTGTGATAGAACAAGTGGCAGCAAACCTTTGAGGAGAAAGAGTAAGATGGATGGCCTTAAACAGTTTTTGCTTTTATTAATGGAGCCTGATTTGTTTTCACAGAAATGAGGCAAATAATAAACATACACAGAAAGGAGAGTAGGAGATAGAAGGACAACAAGAAAAAAAAAATGGAGTGTCAAATTTTCTCCCAAATGGACTTGCAAGAGTTGACAGTGACTTACTAGAGCATTAATTTCTTCTTTACAGCTTTATTCAGGTCTAAGACAGAAAAAAAGAACATGCACACGAGTCTTCCAATCCATATTTTCTATGTTATTTAAAGTAATAAGGTTATGTATGGTATTTTATGTTGGTTTCATTTACATTTGCAGGTACTAAAATCTAACAAGTTTCTCAAAACCTGTAACAGAAAAATGCTGAGAAGAATCAAATTTATTGCTCTCTCTCTTCACATACATTGGGCTTATGATCCTCCCACTTCAGTGGCTGCTCTTCCATGTATTACTGAGTGCAATCATGTACAAATATAAGATAAACATTTTCTTTAAAGTATTTATAGTATGTTGCGCTCAAATAAATATTTGAGAAAATAAAGAAATAACCTGACAGCTATTAATCAGAGTTTTATTGCCTTTAATATATGATCCATCCTGATATAGCAATTATTGTTGTTTTAGTAAATGCATTACCTCACTTTTACAGGTTTATTTTCAGCCAGTATATCTATCCTTTTGCTCAACACAACAGAGAACTTTCCAATAGCCAAAAAACATTCTGCCTTTAAATTAAATTAATCTTCTTGGAAATATTACTCTTCCAACTCTCCTGTTCTGTATGTCAGCTACTGCTCAAAGCTGTCTACTGTTCCTCCTGTTAACCATACAGTTATTAAAACTTGGTATATGAATACCTTTTCATCATATTTATCCACAATAAATGAATGAGACTTCTCCCCATAGAATCTTTCTATGAAACTTTCCATCCCTCTGTCTTTCTGCTAAATCTCAAATAATCTGAACTGCAGTTCATTTAGATATTAGACCTCAGGTTCAGATAACATCCTTGAGGTAATAAAATGTTATTGTCTGACAGATCTAAAGTGATATTTTTCCTGTAGAAAATTCCATGGGGCACTTACACTGAAACTGAGAAGTGTTTTTCCTTCTCTTGCTGAGTGAGGGTTTAAATAGGAAATGCATATACACAGAGCAAAACTTGGAAGGTAACATTTCCCATCAGGTCTTTTCAGTATTACAGAGCAAGAAAAAGATTTTTAAGACTTGCATGTGCTGATTAAGGTGATTGAATTTTTTCTACTATTATTTTCCTTTTAGTTTAGCAATAAAGAAATACATTAAAAAAATGCAGTAGGGGAAAGATCTGCCCATGGATTTGTTGTATTTGTGCATATCTAAATAGCAGTACAGGCATCTTGTCATCCCAAGGACACCATGGAGTATTCATATAATATAAAGAGAGATGATGGGGATTTTCTAATAACTAAATTGGAAATCAGAAATGTTACTTTTTTTTTTTTTTTTTTTTTTCCCCAATTTACCAGTTTGCAAGCAATGCCTCCTTTTCCATAAAGACAGCTCTTCAAGAAAGCCCATTTCTAACACTCACAGACCTGTGCAGAACACCGTTTTTCATAGATGACAGACAGTAACTTTACAATAACATCAGCCATTTCTTTCAACACTGTCACAAATACCATTCAACAACAAATAGCATTCAACTAGGCCTCAACTGCCTAATTTCATTGAAGCCTGTATACCTTTCATTCAGTGTTAACATTACTTGAAAAAAAGTGTTTGGACGTTACATTATATTATCCTCAGTTCATCGTGTTGTAGCAGATCTAATCTTTAATGAAAACGAGACATGTAGGAATCCTATTTGAACTTTTATCTTCACTCTTATTTCAAAAAGAAAGTTGTTGATTAAACACACCTAGTGACAAACCAACATGTGATTATCATCTATAATAAATGATACTCCTGCTTGCTAGTATAATTGTATTTGCTTTTCTTGTTGCCTTTGCTTGCTTCATCCACACCAGTAGATGTGTTGAGAAAACTGACTGGGAGAAAAGAGGTCATTCCCTGGTCCTGGTTACAAAGACAGCACAGACACAGCCCATGGTGACTGAAAAACAAGGAATAAAAAGGTTCAAGACTGTACTGCAAAAGTGTATTGCAACTGCAGGTTGCTTAAAGAAGTAGAAGCAAAGGGAATGTCCACAGGTTTGAAAAAGTGGCCTGCAACTACACAATATTCATTGTTTCAGAAAGGAGATTTAACGATGCAAAATCTTTGGCAAGAAAACAGTTGTTTTTAGGGATCAAATAGAGAGAGAAATAGTGCTGGGGACCTAGACTCCATTTAGGACATAATACTTGTCTTGTCTCTACACGTGAAAATATTTTAAATTACTAGCTGAGAGATCAGGGGTCCTGAACCATGGTATGTTCATTATTGTTGATTGCATGTACTGTGTCATATCACTTAAAAAATTAAAAACATTAATGGCACTGAAATTTCAAACTGGGTGCACGTACCACTGTGCATAACAACTGACAAGCTATTATCTACGTTGATTAAAACTCTTAGTGCTAGTGTTTTAGCTTCTCCAAAAGCAAGGAATAAACAATTTGAATGTAGGCTTTATCAGTATTTGTACTTGTAATAAAACCAGGAATATTCATAGAATCATAGAATCATAGAATTTTTTTTTGAGTTGGAAGGGACTCTTACAGACCATTGAGTCCAGTTCCCCAGTAATGAACAGGGACACCCACAGAGGTCAGAGACCTCAGAGGCCTGTCCAGCCTGACCATGAATATCTCCCCACTGCCATAATGTTGTCTTGCCCCAGACCTATACAAGACTACAAAGTGAGTCACCAGCTCTGGATTCCTACTTAGGAGGGGTTTGCCATCAAGATAGACAGCAAGTCTCCATGTAACCCTCTCCTCTAGGCATCAGCCCTGGGAAACATGCTGCCAAATATTCTTCAGAAAAGCATCTTAGAGAGGTTTCTGTGAGCAGATGGGGGACATTTGATGAAGCAAACGGATGCTGGGTAAGCAGTAATTCTCACTCAACAACCAGCCTGGGGGCTCCGTTCTTTCTTCATTTCCATTCTTTCTGATGGAAATGTCCTTGAAACTTAACTTTTTCCTACTTTTCCAGTACTTGTTTGATACTTTCTTTTTCTAGTAAGCAAAAATTCTAAGCCCTTGTCCTCCAGTAACTGTCTTTCATTTTCTGATACATTCAAAGATAACCTTTGGAGGCATGCCTTTTTCTGGGAAGCCAAGTTCTAACAGCAGAAAAAAATTTCAAAGGCTGTATGGAGAGCATCAACTACAATGGCAATAATATCACTGACCTTGCTAGAAGGAAGAAATTGGAACCTTCTAATGTGGTAAGAACATAACTTTATCATCATCTAAACTTCTGCTTCTCCTTCTAAGGAAAGTTTGTGAGTGTGTGTGACAGATGTTCTGAAATCATATAATATATAAAACAAAGTTTGTCACATGCCTAAAGATTTCATTATACATACTTTTATGATTTTTTGTTTGTTTGTTTGTTTGTTTGTTTTTAATATCTGGGAACCTGTTTCTGCTGGGATTTAAGTTTCAGCTTTACAGAATTAGCCTTCAGCATCAGGTGAATGTTTTTTAAAAGAAAACCTGTAGATCAGTATATACATTTTTGCTTTCATCTTATAGTAACCCAAAACTAGGATGGACAATATTTATTGTTAAATCAATTGCAGTGTGTCAAGGATCTAAATCCTGTTATCTTCCATCCCCACAGAGCAAGTTGCGTGGGTGTGCAAAATCATTAGAAAGGGAAGGCTCAGAGCCATTTTATGGGAGCTCCGTAAAGCATCAAGATACTAAACTTTGAAACTGTTATTTAGCTTATTAACATTACAGGGATTATTAACATTACATTCTATTTTTTTCTCTCCAAAGCATTCATAGTTGCTTTCATGTTTAAACTTGTGTCTTTCTGTAAGGGTTGATCAGGAAATCACTTTAATTTCTGTATTTTTAAGAATCTAGGCGTTCCTAAAATAGTTGGTGGATTACATGAGCAATGTGGGTAGGAAATAAATGTATTATTACCCTGAATTTGAGATAGATCTGTTCAAGGCTTTCTTCTGTACAGTACTGCAGCCTTCACAAAGCCCTGCTCACAGTATGTATAGTTTGATTACTGCTTTTTTTCTTTATGTATTTTGCATAGTACATAACAGTAATGAAGAATAAGATATAAGATAAACATGTACAGTAGAAATAAAGTGCAATGATTCTTCTTGGACAGATGTGCAACTTCTGAGATGTCTGTAGGACAAATTCCAGCTTTTGAAAAGCATAGCACAGCTAACAGTTCTGTAGAGTGTCTATAAACTCCTCTTTCTGGTTTATTTGGATGTGAATTTTCTGTTTGCTTGTTTTGTTTGTTAGTTGATTACATTCTGTTGCCTGTGACATTAAAGCAAAATCTACATATGTAGATTTGGTAGTGTTAGAGGTTTACCACTAAACTGTGGCATGCTAGTTTAATCTGATGATTCACTTCTGAGAATATAAAAACAGAAGTGAACTTTGCTTTCAGATGAATTATTTAAATTTCTTCCGCTCTTCAAAAACAGAATCAGTTTCACTTATGAAATCAACATGGATGTTTATGTTTCTTACAAAAAAACTTTTATTCTTCTAGTTTTGAACCTGATTTAGCATGAAAAATACTAAGCTGAAACTACTATTTTTGTTAACCACGTTTATGTTAATGGCACTTAAGCAATCCAACCAGGATCAAAGCTCCATTGTAGGAACTGTGCAGATGCATAGCAGTAGACATATCCTGCCCTAAAGAAAAAGCAAAAATAAATAACGTAATGAAATGGAACACAAAGTAATTGGTAAAGTTATAAGAAGCATCATAGGGGGAAAAAAAAAATAGATGGACAAAGAATAAAAAAGAGGTTTGAGACAAAAATAAAAATGTTCTTACTGTCAGATTTCAGAAGTTGTACAAGGAAAAGGAGTAAAAAATTAAATTTATACAACGAGGATGTCCAGAAAATCTAAGAAGTTAATCTTGATTTTACATTGAACAAAAATAGAATGAATAAAAATCCTTAGGTCTCACAAATACGTATGTTATGATCATAAATGCACCATTAAGAGTCTTTCAACATCTTCTTAAGCAATTTATTCATTTTATCTTTAGAGGGTAACAATGTGGAGCAAAAAAGTTTTGCAGTCCTCTGTGATAGAACAAGTGGCAGCAAACCTTTGAGGAGAAAGAGTAAGATGGATGGCCTTAAACAGTTTTTGCTTTTATTAATGGAGCCTGATTTGTTTTCACAGAAATGAGGCAAATAATAAACATACACAGAAAGGAGAGTAGGAGATAGAAGGACAACAAGAAAAAAAAAATGGAGTGTCAAATTTTCTCCCAAATGGACTTGCAAGAGTTGACAGTGACTTACTAGAGCATTAATTTCTTCTTTACAGCTTTATTCAGGTCTAAGACAGAAAAAAAGAACATGCACACGAGTCTTCCAATCCATATTTTCTATGTTATTTAAAGTAATAAGGTTATGTATGGTATTTTATGTTGGTTTCATTTACATTTGCAGGTACTAAAATCTAACAAGTTTCTCAAAACCTGTAACAGAAAAATGCTGAGAAGAATCAAATTTATTGCTCTCTCTCTTCACATACATTGGGCTTATGATCCTCCCACTTCAGTGGCTGCTCTTCCATGTATTACTGAGTGCAATCATGTACAAATATAAGATAAACATTTTCTTTAAAGTATTTATAGTATGTTGCGCTCAAATAAATATTTGAGAAAATAAAGAAATAACCTGACAGCTATTAATCAGAGTTTTATTGCCTTTAATATATGATCCATCCTGATATAGCAATTATTGTTGTTTTAGTAAATGCATTACCTCACTTTTACAGGTTTATTTTCAGCCAGTATATCTATCCTTTTGCTCAACACAACAGAGAACTTTCCAATAGCCAAAAAACATTCTGCCTTTAAATTAAATTAATCTTCTTGGAAATATTACTCTTCCAACTCTCCTGTTCTGTATGTCAGCTACTGCTCAAAGCTGTCTACTGTTCCTCCTGTTAACCATACAGTTATTAAAACTTGGTATATGAATACCTTTTCATCATATTTATCCACAATAAATGAATGAGACTTCTCCCCATAGAATCTTTCTATGAAACTTTCCATCCCTCTGTCTTTCTGCTAAATCTCAAATAATCTGAACTGCAGTTCATTTAGATATTAGACCTCAGGTTCAGATAACATCCTTGAGGTAATAAAATGTTATTGTCTGACAGATCTAAAGTGATATTTTTCCTGTAGAAAATTCCATGGGGCACTTACACTGAAACTGAGAAGTGTTTTTCCTTCTCTTGCTGAGTGAGGGTTTAAATAGGAAATGCATATACACAGAGCAAAATTTGGAAGGTAACATTTCCCATCAGGTCTTTTCAGTATTACAGAGCAAGAAAAAGATTTTTAAGACTTGCATGTGCTGATTAAGGTGATTGAATTTTTTCTACTATTATTTTCCTTTTAGTTTAGCAATAAAGAAATACATTAAAAAAATGCAGTAGGGGAAAGATCTGCCCATGGATTTGTTGTATTTGTGCATATCTAAATAGCAGTACAGGCATCTTGTCATCCCAAGGACACCATGGAGTATTCATATAATATAAAGAGAGATGATGGGGATTTTCTAATAACTAAATTGGAAATCAGAAATGTTACTTTTTTTTTTTTTTTTTTTTCCCCAATTTACCAGTTTGCAAGCAATGCCTCCTTTTCCATAAAGACAGCTCTTCAAGAAAGCCCATTTCTAACACTCACAGACCTGTGCAGAACACCGTTTTTCATAGATGACAGACAGTAACTTTACAATAACATCAGCCATTTCTTTCAACACTGTCACAAATACCATTCAACAACAAATAGCATTCAACTAGGCCTCAACTGCCTAATTTCATTGAAGCCTGTATACCTTTCATTCAGTGTTAACATTACTTGAAAAAAAGTGTTTGGACGTTACATTATATTATCCTCAGTTCATCGTGTTGTAGCAGATCTAATCTTTAATGAAAACGAGACATGTAGGAATCCTATTTGAACTTTTCTTTTATCTTCACTCTTATTTCAAAAAGAAAGTTGTTGATTAAACACACCTAGTGACAAACCAACATGTGATTATCATCTATAATAAATGATACTCCTGCTTGCTAGTATAATTGTATTTGCTTTTCTTGTTGCCTTTGCTTGCTTCATCCACACCAGTAGATGTGTTGAGAAAACTGACTGGGAGAAAAGAGGTCATTCCCTGGTCCTGGTTACAAAGACAGCACAGACACAGCCCATGGTGACTGAAAAACAAGGAATAAAGAGGTTCAAGACTGTACTGCAAAAGTGTATTGCAACTGCAGGTTGCTTAAAGAAGTAGAAGCAAAGGGAATGTCCACAGGTTTGAAAAAGTGGCCTGCAACTACACAATATTCATTGTTTCAGAAAGGAGATTTAACGATGCAAAATCTTTGGCAAGAAAACAGTTGTTTTTAGGGATCAAATAGAGAGAGAAATAGTGCTGGGGACCTAGACTCCATTTAGGACATAATACTTGTCTTGTCTCTACACGTGAAAATATTTTAAATTACTAGCTGAGAGATCAGGGGTCCTGAACCATGGTATGTTCATTATTGTTGATTGCATGTACTGTGTCATATCACTTAAAAAATTAAAAACATTAATGGCACTGAAATTTCAAACTGGGTGCACGTACCACTGTGCATAACAACTGACAAGCTATTATCTACGTTGATTAAAACTCTTAGTGCTAGTGTTTTAGCTTCTCCAAAAGCAAGGAATAAACAATTTGAATGTAGGCTTTATCAGTATTTGTACTTGTAATAAAACCAGGAATATTCATAGAATCATAGAATCATAGAATTTTTTTTTGAGTTGGAAGGGACTCTTACAGACCATTGAGTCCAGTTCCCCAGTAATGAACAGGGACACCCACAGAGGTCAGAGACCTCAGAGGCCTGTCCAGCCTGACCATGAATATCTCCCCACTGCCATAATGTTGTCTTGCCCCAGACCTATACAAGACTACAAAGTGAGTCACCAGCTCTGGATTCCTACTTAGGAGGGGTTTGCCATCAAGATAGACAGCAAGTCTCCATGTAACCCTCTCCTCTAGGCATCAGCCCTGGGAAACATGCTGCCAAATATTCTTCAGAAAAGCATCTTAGAGAGGTTTCTGTGAGCAGATGGGGGACATTTGATGAAGCAAACGGATGCTGGGTAAGCAGTAATTCTCACTCAACAACCAGCCTGGGGGCTCCGTTCTTTCTTCATTTCCATTCTTTCTGATGGAAATGTCCTTGAAACTTAACTTTTTCCTACTTTTCCAGTACTTGTTTGATACTTTCTTTTTCTAGTAAGCAAAAATTCTAAGCCCTTGTCCTCCAGTAACTGTCTTTCATTTTCTGATACATTCAAAGATAACCTTTGGAGGCATGCCTTTTTCTGGGAAGCCAAGTTCTAACAGCAGAAAAAAATTTCAAAGGCTGTATGGAGAGCATCAACTACAATGGCAATAATATCACTGACCTTGCTAGAAGGAAGAAATTGGAACCTTCTAATGTGGTAAGAACATAACTTTATCATCATCTAAACTTCTGCTTCTCCTTCTAAGGAAAGTTTGTGAGTGTGTGTGACAGATGTTCTGAAATCATATAATATATAAAACAAAGTTTGTCACATGCCTAAAGATTTCATTATACATACTTTTATGATTTTTTGTTTGTTTGTTTGTTTGTTTGTTTTTAATATCTGGGAACCTGTTTCTGCTGGGATTTAAGTTTCAGCTTTACAGAATTAGCCTTCAGCATCAGGTGAATGTTTTTTAAAAGAAAACCTGTAGATCAGTATATACATTTTTGCTTTCATCTTATAGTAACCCAAAACTAGGATGGACAATATTTATTGTTAAATCAATTGCAGTGTGTCAAGGATCTAAATCCTGTTATCTTCCATCCCCACAGAGCAAGTTGCGTGGGTGTGCAAAATCATTAGAAAGGGAAGGCTCAGAGCCATTTTATGGGAGCTCCGTAAAGCATCAAGATACTAAACTTTGAAACTGTTATTTAGCTTATTAACATTACAGGGATTATTAACATTACATTCTATTTTTTTCTCTCCAAAGCATTCATAGTTGCTTTCATGTTTAAACTTGTGTCTTTCTGTAAGGGTTGATCAGGAAATCACTTTAATTTCTGTATTTTTAAGAATCTAGGCGTTCCTAAAATAGTTGGTGGATTACATGAGCAATGTGGGTAGGAAATAAATGTATTATTACCCTGAATTTGAGATAGATCTGTTCAAGGCTTTCTTCTGTACAGTACTGCAGCCTTCACAAAGCCCTGCTCACAGTATGTATAGTTTGATTACTGCTTTTTTTCTTTATGTATTTTGCATAGTACATAACAGTAATGAAGAATAAGATATAAGATAAACATGTACAGTAGAAATAAAGTGCAATGATTCTTCTTGGACAGATGTGCAACTTCTGAGATGTCTGTAGGACAAATTCCAGCTTTTGAAAAGCATAGCACAGCTAACAGTTCTGTAGAGTGTCTATAAACTCCTCTTTCTGGTTTATTTGGATGTGAATTTTCTGTTTGCTTGTTTTGTTTGTTAGTTGATTACATTCTGTTGCCTGTGACATTAAAGCAAAATCTACATATGTAGATTTGGTAGTGTTAGAGGTTTACCACTAAACTGTGGCATGCTAGTTTAATCTGATGATTCACTTCTGAGAATATAAAAACAGAAGTGAAGTTTGCTTTCAGATGAATTATTTAAATTTCTTCCGCTCTTCAAAAACAGAATCAGTTTCACTTATGAAATCAACATGGATGTTTATGTTTCTTACAAAAAAACTTTTATTCTTCTAGTTTTGAACCTGATTTAGCATGAAAAATACTAAGCTGAAACTACTATTTTTGTTAACCACGTTTATGTTAATGGCACTTAAGCAATCCAACCAGGATCAAAGCTCCATTGTAGGAACTGTGCAGATGCATAGCAGTAGACATATCCTGCCCTAAAGAAAAAGCAAAAATAAATAACGTAATGAAATGGAACACAAAGTAATTGGTAAAGTTATAAGAAGCATCATAGGGGGAAAAAAAAAATAGATGGACAAAGAATAAAAAAGAGGTTTGAGACAAAAATAAAAATGTTCTTACTGTCAGATTTCAGAAGTTGTACAAGGAAAAGGAGTAAAAAATTAAATTTATACAACGAGGATGTCCAGAAAATCTAAGAAGTTAATCTTGATTTTACATTGAACAAAAATAGAATGAATAAAAATCCTTAGGTCTCACAAATACGTATGTTATGATCATAAATGCACCATTAAGAGTCTTTCAACATCTTCTTAAGCAATTTATTCATTTTATCTTTAGAGGGTAACAATGTGGAGCAAAAAAGTTTTGCAGTCCTCTGTGATAGAACAAGTGGCAGCAAACCTTTGAGGAGAAAGAGTAAGATGGATGGCCTTAAACAGTTTTTGCTTTTATTAATGGAGCCTGATTTGTTTTCACAGAAATGAGGCAAATAATAAACATACACAGAAAGGAGAGTAGGAGATAGAAGGACAACAAGAAAAAAAAAATGGAGTGTCAAATTTTCTCCCAAATGGACTTGCAAGAGTTGACAGTGACTTACTAGAGCATTAATTTCTTCTTTACAGCTTTATTCAGGTCTAAGACAGAAAAAAAGAACATGCACACGAGTCTTCCAATCCATATTTTCTATGTTATTTAAAGTAATAAGGTTATGTATGGTATTTTATGTTGGTTTCATTTACATTTGCAGGTACTAAAATCTAACAAGTTTCTCAAAACCTGTAACAGAAAAATGCTGAGAAGAATCAAATTTATTGCTCTCTCTCTTCACATACATTGGGCTTATGATCCTCCCACTTCAGTGGCTGCTCTTCCATGTATTACTGAGTGCAATCATGTACAAATATAAGATAAACATTTTCTTTAAAGTATTTATAGTATGTTGCGCTCAAATAAATATTTGAGAAAATAAAGAAATAACCTGACAGCTATTAATCAGAGTTTTATTGCCTTTAATATATGATCCATCCTGATATAGCAATTATTGTTGTTTTAGTAAATGCATTACCTCACTTTTACAGGTTTATTTTCAGCCAGTATATCTATCCTTTTGCTCAACACAACAGAGAACTTTCCAATAGCCAAAAAACATTCTGCCTTTAAATTAAATTAATCTTCTTGGAAATATTACTCTTCCAACTCTCCTGTTCTGTATGTCAGCTACTGCTCAAAGCTGTCTACTGTTCCTCCTGTTAACCATACAGTTATTAAAACTTGGTATATGAATACCTTTTCATCATATTTATCCACAATAAATGAATGAGACTTCTCCCCATAGAATCTTTCTATGAAACTTTCCATCCCTCTGTCTTTCTGCTAAATCTCAAATAATCTGAACTGCAGTTCATTTAGATATTAGACCTCAGGTTCAGATAACATCCTTGAGGTAATAAAATGTTATTGTCTGACAGATCTAAAGTGATATTTTTCCTGTAGAAAATTCCATGGGGCACTTACACTGAAACTGAGAAGTGTTTTTCCTTCTCTTGCTGAGTGAGGGTTTAAATAGGAAATGCATATACACAGAGCAAAATTTGGAAGGTAACATTTCCCATCAGGTCTTTTCAGTATTACAGAGCAAGAAAAAGATTTTTAAGACTTGCATGTGCTGATTAAGGTGATTGAATTTTTTCTACTATTATTTTCCTTTTAGTTTAGCAATAAAGAAATACATTAAAAAAATGCAGTAGGGGAAAGATCTGCCCATGGATTTGTTGTATTTGTGCATATCTAAATAGCAGTACAGGCATCTTGTCATCCCAAGGACACCATGGAGTATTCATATAATATAAAGAGAGATGATGGGGATTTTCTAATAACTAAATTGGAAATCAGAAATGTTACTTTTTTTTTTTTTTTTTTTTCCCCAATTTACCAGTTTGCAAGCAATGCCTCCTTTTCCATAAAGACAGCTCTTCAAGAAAGCCCATTTCTAACACTCACAGACCTGTGCAGAACACCGTTTTTCATAGATGACAGACAGTAACTTTACAATAACATCAGCCATTTCTTTCAACACTGTCACAAATACCATTCAACAACAAATAGCATTCAACTAGGCCTCAACTGCCTAATTTCATTGAAGCCTGTATACCTTTCATTCAGTGTTAACATTACTTGAAAAAAAGTGTTTGGACGTTACATTATATTATCCTCAGTTCATCGTGTTGTAGCAGATCTAATCTTTAATGAAAACGAGACATGTAGGAATCCTATTTGAACTTTTCTTTTATCTTCACTCTTATTTCAAAAAGAAAGTTGTTGATTAAACACACCTAGTGACAAACCAACATGTGATTATCATCTATAATAAATGATACTCCTGCTTGCTAGTATAATTGTATTTGCTTTTCTTGTTGCCTTTGCTTGCTTCATCCACACCAGTAGATGTGTTGAGAAAACTGACTGGGAGAAAAGAGGTCATTCCCTGGTCCTGGTTACAAAGACAGCACAGACACAGCCCATGGTGACTGAAAAACAAGGAATAAAGAGGTTCAAGACTGTACTGCAAAAGTGTATTGCAACTGCAGGTTGCTTAAAGAAGTAGAAGCAAAGGGAATGTCCACAGGTTTGAAAAAGTGGCCTGCAACTACACAATATTCATTGTTTCAGAAAGGAGATTTAACGATGCAAAATCTTTGGCAAGAAAACAGTTGTTTTTAGGGATCAAATAGAGAGAGAAATAGTGCTGGGGACCTAGACTCCATTTAGGACATAATACTTGTCTTGTCTCTACACGTGAAAATATTTTAAATTACTAGCTGAGAGATCAGGGGTCCTGAACCATGGTATGTTCATTATTGTTGATTGCATGTACTGTGTCATATCACTTAAAAAATTAAAAACATTAATGGCACTGAAATTTCAAACTGGGTGCACGTACCACTGTGCATAACAACTGACAAGCTATTATCTACGTTGATTAAAACTCTTAGTGCTAGTGTTTTAGCTTCTCCAAAAGCAAGGAATAAACAATTTGAATGTAGGCTTTATCAGTATTTGTACTTGTAATAAAACCAGGAATATTCATAGAATCATAGAATCATAGAATTTTTTTTTGAGTTGGAAGGGACTCTTACAGACCATTGAGTCCAGTTCCCCAGTAATGAACAGGGACACCCACAGAGGTCAGAGACCTCAGAGGCCTGTCCAGCCTGACCATGAATATCTCCCCACTGCCATAATGTTGTCTTGCCCCAGACCTATACAAGACTACAAAGTGAGTCACCAGCTCTGGATTCCTACTTAGGAGGGGTTTGCCATCAAGATAGACAGCAAGTCTCCATGTAACCCTCTCCTCTAGGCATCAGCCCTGGGAAACATGCTGCCAAATATTCTTCAGAAAAGCATCTTAGAGAGGTTTCTGTGAGCAGATGGGGGACATTTGATGAAGCAAACGGATGCTGGGTAAGCAGTAATTCTCACTCAACAACCAGCCTGGGGGCTCCGTTCTTTCTTCATTTCCATTCTTTCTGATGGAAATGTCCTTGAAACTTAACTTTTTCCTACTTTTCCAGTACTTGTTTGATACTTTCTTTTTCTAGTAAGCAAAAATTCTAAGCCCTTGTCCTCCAGTAACTGTCTTTCATTTTCTGATACATTCAAAGATAACCTTTGGAGGCATGCCTTTTTCTGGGAAGCCAAGTTCTAACAGCAGAAAAAAATTTCAAAGGCTGTATGGAGAGCATCAACTACAATGGCAATAATATCACTGACCTTGCTAGAAGGAAGAAATTGGAACCTTCTAATGTGGTAAGAACATAACTTTATCATCATCTAAACTTCTGCTTCTCCTTCTAAGGAAAGTTTGTGAGTGTGTGTGACAGATGTTCTGAAATCATATAATATATAAAACAAAGTTTGTCACATGCCTAAAGATTTCATTATACATACTTTTATGATTTTTTTTTGTTTGTTTGTTTGTTTGTTTTTAATATCTGGGAACCTGTTTCTGCTGGGATTTAAGTTTCAGCTTTACAGAATTAGCCTTCAGCATCAGATGAATGTTTTTTAAAAGAAAACCAGTAGATCAGTATATACATTTTTGCTTTCATCTTATAGTAACCCAAAACTAGAATTTTTTTTTGAGTTGGAAGGGACTCTTACAGACCATTGAGTCCAGTTCCCCAGTAATGAACAGGGACACCCACAGAGGTCAGAGACCTCAGAGGCCTGTCCAGCCTGACCATGAATATCTCCCCACTGCCATAATGTTGTCTTGCCCCAGACCTATACAAGACTACAAAGTGAGTCACCAGCTCTGGATTCCTACTTAGGAGGGGTTTGCCATCAAGATAGACAGCAAGTCTCCATGTAACCCTCTCCTCTAGGCATCAGCCCTGGGAAACATGCTGCCAAATATTCTTCAGAAAAGCATCTTAGAGAGGTTTCTGTGAGCAGATGGGGGACATTTGATGAAGCAAACGGATGCTGGGTAAGCAGTAATTCTCACTCAACAACCAGCCTGGGGGCTCCGTTCTTTCTTCATTTCCATTCTTTCTGATGGAAATGTCCTTGAAACTTAACTTTTTCCTACTTTTCCAGTACTTGTTTGATACTTTCTTTTTCTAGTAAGCAAAAATTCTAAGCCCTTGTCCTCCAGTAACTGTCTTTCATTTTCTGATACATTCAAAGATAACCTTTGGAGGCATGCCTTTTTCTGGGAAGCCAAGTTCTAACAGCAGAAAAAAATTTCAAAGGCTGTATGGAGAGCATCAACTACAATGGCAATAATATCACTGACCTTGCTAGAAGGAAGAAATTGGAACCTTCTAATGTGGTAAGAACATAACTTTATCATCATCTAAACTTCTGCTTCTCCTTCTAAGGAAAGTTTGTGAGTGTGTGTGACAGATGTTCTGAAATCATATAATATATAAAACAAAGTTTGTCACATGCCTAAAGATTTCATTATACATACTTTTATGATTTTTTTTTGTTTGTTTGTTTGTTTGTTTTTAATATCTGGGAACCTGTTTCTGCTGGGATTTAAGTTTCAGCTTTACAGAATTAGCCTTCAGCATCAGATGAATGTTTTTTAAAAGAAAACCAGTAGATCAGTATATACATTTTTGCTTTCATCTTATAGTAACCCAAAACTAGAATTTTTTTTTGAGTTGGAAGGGACTCTTACAGACCATTGAGTCCAGTTCCCCAGTAATGAACAGGGACACCCACAGAGGTCAGAGACCTCAGAGGCCTGTCCAGCCTGACCATGAATATCTCCCCACTGCCATAATGTTGTCTTGCCCCAGACCTATACAAGACTACAAAGTGAGTCACCAGCTCTGGATTCCTACTTAGGAGGGGTTTGCCATCAAGATAGACAGCAAGTCTCCATGTAACCCTCTCCTCTAGGCATCAGCCCTGGGAAACATGCTGCCAAATATTCTTCAGAAAAGCATCTTAGAGAGGTTTCTGTGAGCAGATGGGGGACATTTGATGAAGCAAACGGATGCTGGGTAAGCAGTAATTCTCACTCAACAACCAGCCTGGGGGCTCCGTTCTTTCTTCATTTCCATTCTTTCTGATGGAAATGTCCTTGAAACTTAACTTTTTCCTACTTTTCCAGTACTTGTTTGATACTTTCTTTTTCTAGTAAGCAAAAATTCTAAGCCCTTGTCCTCCAGTAACTGTCTTTCATTTTCTGATACATTCAAAGATAACCTTTGGAGGCATGCCTTTTTCTGGGAAGCCAAGTTCTAACAGCAGAAAAAAATTTCAAAGGCTGTATGGAGAGCATCAACTACAATGGCAATAATATCACTGACCTTGCTAGAAGGAAGAAATTGGAACCTTCTAATGTGGTAAGAACATAACTTTATCATCATCTAAACTTCTGCTTCTCCTTCTAAGGAAAGTTTGTGAGTGTGTGTGACAGATGTTCTGAAATCATATAATATATAAAACAAAGTTTGTCACATGCCTAAAGATTTCATTATACATACTTTTATGATTTTTTGTTTGTTTGTTTGTTTGTTTGTTTTTAATATCTGGGAACCTGTTTCTGCTGGGATTTAAGTTTCAGCTTTACAGAATTAGCCTTCAGCATCAGATGAATGTTTTTTAAAAGAAAACCAGTAGATCAGTATATACATTTTTGCTTTCATCTTATAGTAACCCAAAACTAGGATGGACAATATTTATTGTTAAATCAATTGCAGTGTGTCAAGGATCTAAATCCTGTTATCTTCCATCCCCACAGAGCAAGTTGCGTGGGTGTGCAAAATCATTAGAAAGGGAAGGCTCAGAGCCATTTTATGGGAGCTCCGTAAAGCATCAAGATACTAAACTTTGAAACTGTTATTTAGCTTATTAACATTACAGGGATTATTAACATTACATTCTATTTTTTTCTCTCCAAAGCATTCATAGTTGCTTTCATGTTTAAACTTGTGTCTTTCTGTAAGGGTTGATCAGGAAATCACTTTAATTTCTGTATTTTTAAGAATCTAGGCGTTCCTAAAATAGTTGGTGGATTACATGAGCAATGTGGGTAGGAAATAAATGTATTATTACCCTGAATTTGAGATAGATCTGTTCAAGGCTTTCTTCTGTACAGTACTGCAGCCTTCACAAAGCCCTGCTCACAGTATGTATAGTTTGATTACTGCTTTTTTTCTTTATGTATTTTGCATAGTACATAACAGTAATGAAGAATAAGATATAAGATAAACATGTACAGTAGAAATAAAGTGCAATGATTCTTCTTGGACAGATGTGCAACTTCTGAGATGTCTGTAGGACAAATTCCAGCTTTTGAAAAGCATAGCACAGCTAACAGTTCTGTAGAGTGTCTATAAACTCCTCTTTCTGGTTTATTTGGATGTGAATTTTCTGTTTGCTTGTTTTGTTTGTTAGTTGATTACATTCTGTTGACTGTGACATTAAAGCAAAATCTACATATGTAGATTTGGTAGTGTTAGAGGTTTACCACTAAACTGTGGCATGCTAGTTTAATCTGATGATTCACTTCTGAGAATATAAAAACAGAAGTGAACTTTGCTTTCAGATGAATTATTTAAATTTCTTCCGCTCTTCAAAAACAGAATCAGTTTCACTTATGAAATCAACATGGATGTTTATGTTTCTTACAAAAAAACTTTTATTCTTCTAGTTTTGAACCTGATTTAGCATGAAAAATACTAAGCTGAAACTACTATTTTTGTTAACCACGTTTATGTTAATGGCACTTAAGCAATCCAGCCAGGATCAAAGCTCCATTGTAGGAACTGTGCAGATGCATAGCAGTAGACATATCCTGCCCTAAAGAAAAAGCAAAAATAAATAACGTAATGAAATGGAACACAAAGTAATTGGTAAAGTTATAAGAAGCATCATAGGGGGAAAAAAAAAATAGATGGACAAAGAATAAAAAAGAGGTTTGAGACAAAAATAAAAATGTTCTTACTGTCAGATTTCAGAAGTTGTACAAGGAAAAGGAGTAAAAAATTAAATTTATACAACGAGGATGTCCAGAAAATCTAAGAAGTTAATCTTGATTTTACATTGAACAAAAATAGAATGAATAAAAATCCTTAGGTCTCACAAATACGTATGTTATGATCATAAATGCACCATTAAGAGTCTTTCAACATCTTCTTAAGCAATTTATTCATTTTATCTTTAGAGGGTAACAATGTGGAGCAAAAAAGTTTTGCAGTCCTCTGTGATAGAACAAGTGGCAGCAAACCTTTGAGGAGAAAGAGTAAGATGGATGGCCTTAAACAGTTTTTGCTTTTATTAATGGAGCCTGATTTGTTTTCACAGAAATGAGGCAAATAATAAACATACACAGAAAGGAGAGTAGGAGATAGAAGGACAACAAGAAAAAAAAAATGGAGTGTCAAATTTTCTCCCAAATGGACTTGCAAGAGTTGACAGTGACTTACTAGAGCATTAATTTCTTCTTTACAGCTTTATTCAGGTCTAAGACAGAAAAAAAGAACATGCACACGAGTCTTCCAATCCATATTTTCTATGTTATTTAAAGTAATAAGGTTATGTATGGTATTTTATGTTGGTTTCATTTACATTTGCAGGTACTAAAATCTAACAAGTTTCTCAAAACCTGTAACAGAAAAATGCTGAGAAGAATCAAATTTATTGCTCTCTCTCTTCACATACATTGGGCTTATGATCCTCCCACTTCAGTGGCTGCTCTTCCATGTATTACTGAGTGCAATCATGTACAAATATAAGATAAACATTTTCTTTAAAGTATTTATAGTATGTTGCGCTCAAATAAATATTTGAGAAAATAAAGAAATAACCTGACAGCTATTAATCAGAGTTTTATTGCCTTTAATATATGATCCATCCTGATATAGCAATTATTGTTGTTTTAGTAAATGCATTACCTCACTTTTACAGGTTTATTTTCAGCCAGTATATCTATCCTTTTGCTCAACACAACAGAGAACTTTCCAATAGCCAAAAAACATTCTGCCTTTAAATTAAATTAATCTTCTTGGAAATATTACTCTTCCAACTCTCCTGTTCTGTATGTCAGCTACTGCTCAAAGCTGTCTACTGTTCCTCCTGTTAACCATACAGTTATTAAAACTTGGTATATGAATACCTTTTCATCATATTTATCCACAATAAATGAATGAGACTTCTCCCCATAGAATCTTTCTATGAAACTTTCCATCCCTCTGTCTTTCTGCTAAATCTCAAATAATCTGAACTGCAGTTCATTTAGATATTAGACCTCAGGTTCAGATAACATCCTTGAGGTAATAAAATGTTATTGTCTGACAGATCTAAAGTGATATTTTTCCTGTAGAAAATTCCATGGGGCACTTACACTGAAACTGAGAAGTGTTTTTCCTTCTCTTGCTGAGTGAGGGTTTAAATAGGAAATGCATATACACAGAGCAAAATTTGGAAGGTAACATTTCCCATCAGGTCTTTTCAGTATTACAGAGCAAGAAAAAGATTTTTAAGACTTGCATGTGCTGATTAAGGTGATTGAATTTTTTCTACTATTATTTTCCTTTTAGTTTAGCAATAAAGAAATACATTAAAAAAATGCAGTAGGGGAAAGATCTGCCCATGGATTTGTTGTATTTGTGCATATCTAAATAGCAGTACAGGCATCTTGTCATCCCAAGGACACCATGGAGTATTCATATAATATAAAGAGAGATGATGGGGATTTTCTAATAACTAAATTGGAAATCAGAAATGTTACTTTTTTTTTTTTTTTTTTTTCCCCAATTTACCAGTTTGCAAGCAATGCCTCCTTTTCCATAAAGACAGCTCTTCAAGAAAGCCCATTTCTAACACTCACAGACCTGTGCAGAACACCGTTTTTCATAGATGACAGACAGTAACTTTACAATAACATCAGCCATTTCTTTCAACACTGTCACAAATACCATTCAACAACAAATAGCATTCAACTAGGCCTCAGCTGCCTAATTTCATTGAAGCCTGTATACCTTTCATTCAGTGTTAACATTACTTGAAAAAAAGTGTTTGGACGTTACATTATATTATCCTCAGTTCATCGTGTTGTAGCAGATCTAATCTTTAATGAAAACGAGACATGTAGGAATCCTATTTGAACTTTTCTTTTATCTTCACTCTTATTTCAAAAAGAAAGTTGTTGATTAAACACACCTAGTGACAAACCAACATGTGATTATCATCTATAATAAATGATACTCCTGCTTGCTAGTATAATTGTATTTGCTTTTCTTGTTGCCTTTGCTTGCTTCATCCACACCAGTAGATGTGTTGAGAAAACTGACTGGGAGAAAAGAGGTCATTCCCTGGTCCTGGTTACAAAGACAGCACAGACACAGCCCATGGTGACTGAAAAACAGGGAATAAAGAGGTTCAAGACTGTACTGCAAAAGTGTATTGCAACTGCAGGTTGCTTAAAGAAGTAGAAGCAAAGGGAATGTCCACAGGTTTGAAAAAGTGGCCTGCAACTACACAATATTCATTGTTTCAGAAAGGAGATTTAACGATGCAAAATCTTTGGCAAGAGAACAGTTGTTTTTAGGGATCAAATAGAGAGAGAAATAGTGCTGGGGACCTAGACTCCATTTAGGACATAATACTTGCATTACACTCCGCAAGAGGACAGTTTCTTTCAGAAATGTGGCATTTTATCACAGATACACCATTTTTATGCCCAGTAGAGCTCCTTTTCTCCCAGAAATAGCACTGCTCTTAGGAAGAGCTCCCATTTTCTAACCAAAATGCTGCTTTACACTCCTCAAGATCACACTTACCCCCATCAAGATGGCAGTGTCACAGAAATACCAGCTTCTGCCCCCAAAATGGGACTTTGGCTCTCCAAAACAAGACATTTTCTCCCAGAAATACCAGGACTCTTAGAAATACCTCACGTTTCATCTCAAGAATACTGCTTTCCACTCCTCAAGATCACACTGACTCCCATCACAATGGCCTTTTCTCCCACATACACCAGCTTTCTCCCAAATACACGACATTTTCTCCCACATACACCCGTTTTCTCCCAAAGATGGGACATATTCTCCCAGAAATGCCAGCTTATTCTTTAAAAAACGGCCTTTTTTCCCCAAAATACCAGCTTTCTCACAAACACCTGTCATTTTCCAACCAAGTCTGCTACTATCTCCCAGAAACAGCCGGTTTCCGAGAAATACCTGACGTTTGCTCTCCCAAATACTACTTGACACTCCTCCAGAGGACATTGTCTCCCCTATTTACCACGTTGTCTCCCCAAGAGACCACTTGGCACACCAAAAAGACCACCGTTGCTCTCCAGTACAAGATCTTCTTTCCCACCGGTTCCCACTTTTCTCCCCCAGCTCTGTCATTTCCTCCCAGAAATGCCACTTTTCCCTTGGAAATTTCACCTTCTCTTCCAAAAAGAGGAGATTTGCTCCCAGAAATACCCCTTCTCTTACAACTGCCACACGCTTTCTCCCCAAAAAGCCTCCATGACAATGCCAAATGGGACACTTGCAGCCAAGAAGAGGACACCTTCTCTCAGAAAGACCACTTTTCTCCCCAAGAGAGGAGATTTTCTCCCAATTGGATGACATTTGCTGTAAGAAAGACCTGTTTTCTTCCCTCAAGAGGACATTGTCTTTCCCACTGAGGACATTTTCTCCCAGAAGTGCCGCTACTCTGTGAAACGACTCCATTTCCTCCCAAATCTACTCCATGACACGCCTCAGGATGACACTTACTCCCCGATTTGGGGCATTTTCTCCCAGAAATACCACTTCTCTCCCAAAGGGATGGCCTTTTCCCTCTCTAGCATCTGTTTCCTCACCAATACCTGGCATTTTCTCCCAGAAACACCAGCTTTCTCACAGATACATCACCTTCCCCCCCCCACATCAGACCTCTTCTCCCAGAAATACCAGGACTCTGCTGAATATTTCCCATTTCCTCCGGAACATACAGCATTACACTCCGCAAGAGGACAGTTTCTTTCAGAAATGTGGCATTTTATCACAGATACACCATTTTTATGCCCAGTAGAGCTCCTTTTCTCCCAGAAATAGCACTGCTCTTAGGAAGAGCTCCCATTTTCTAACCAAAATGCTGCTTTACACTCCTCAAGATCACACTTACCCCCATCAAGATGGCAGTGTCACAGAAATACCAGCTTCTGCCCCCAAAATGGGACTTTGGCTCTCCAAAACAAGACATTTTCTCCCAGAAATACCAGGACTCTTAGAAATACCTCACGTTTCATCTCAAGAATACTGCTTTCCACTCCTCAAGATCACACTGACTCCCATCACAATGGCCTTTTCTCCCACATACACCAGCTTTCTCCCAAATACACGACATTTTCTCCCACATACACCCGTTTTCTCCCAAAGATGGGACATATTCTCCCAGAAATGCCAGCTTATTCTTTAAAAAACGGCCTTTTTTCCCCAAAATACCAGCTTTCTCACAAACACCTGTCATTTTCCAACCAAGTCTGCTACTATCTCCCAGAAACAGCCAGTTTCCGAGAAATACCTGACGTTTGCTCTCCCAAATACTACTTGACACTCCTCCAGATTACATTGTCTCCCCTATTTACCACGTTGTCTCCCCAAGAGACCACTTGGCACACCAAAAAGACCACCGTTGCTCTCCAGTACAAGATCTTCTTTCCCACCGGTTCCCACTTTTCTCCCCCAGCTCTGTCATTTCCTCCCAGAAATGCCACTTTTCCCTTGGAAATTTCACCTTCTCTTCCAAAAAGAGGAGATTTGCTCCCAGAAATACCCCTTCTCTTACAACTGCCACACGCTTTCTCCCCAAAAAGCCTCCATGACAATGCCAAATGGGACACTTGCAGCCAAGAAGAGGACACCTTCTCTCAGAAAGACCACTTTTCTCCCCAAGAGAGGAGATTTTCTCCCAATTGGATGACATTTGCTGTAAGAAAGACCTGTTTTCTTCCCTCAAGAGGACATTGTCTTTCCCACTGAGGACATTTTCTCCCAGAAGTGCCGCTACTCTGTGAAACACCTCCATTTCCTCCCAAATCTACTCCATGACACGCCTCAGGATGACACTTACTCTCCGATTTGGGGCATTTTCTCCCAGAAATACCACTTCTCTCCCAAAGGGATGGCCTTTTCCCTCTCTAGCATCTGTTTCCTCACCAATACCTGGCATTTTCTCCCAGAAACACCAGCTTTCTCACAGATACATCACCTTCCCCCCCCCACATCAGACCTCTTCTCCCAGAAATACCAGGACTCTGCTGAATATTTCCCATTTCCTCCGGAACATACAGCATTACACTCCGCAAGAGGACAGTTTCTTTCAGAAATGTGGCATTTTATCACAGATACACCATTTTTATGCCCAGTAGAGCTCCTTTTCTCCCAGAAATAGCACTGCTCTTAGGAAGAGCTCCCATTTTCTAACCAAAATGCTGCTTTACACTCCTCAAGATCACACTTACCCCCATCAAGATGGCAGTGTCACAGAAATACCAGCTTCTGCCCCCAAAATGGGACTTTGGCTCTCCAAAACAAGACATTTTCTCCCAGAAATACCAGGACTCTTAGAAATACCTCACGTTTCATCTCAAGAATACTGCTTTCCACTCCTCAAGATCACACTGACTCCCATCACAATGGCCTTTTCTCCCACATACACCAGCTTTCTCCCAAATACACGACATTTTCTCCCACATACACCCGTTTTCTCCCAAAGATGGGACATATTCTCCCAGAAATGCCAGCTTATTCTTTAAAAAAGGCCTTTTTTTCCCAAAATACCAGCTTTCTCACAAACACCTGTCATTTTCCAACCAAGTCTGCTACTATCTCCCAGAAACAGCCGGTTTCCGAGAAATACCTGACGTTTGCTCTCCCAAATACTACTTGACACTCCTCCAGAGGACATTGTCTCCCCTATTTACCACGTTGTCTCCCCAAGAGACCACTTGGCATACCAAAAAGACCACCGTTGCTCTCCAGTACAAGATCTTCTTTCCCACCGGTTCCCACTTTTCTCCCCCAGCTCTGTCATTTCCTCCCAGAAATGCCACTTTTCCCTTGGAAATTTCACCTTCTCTTCCAAAAAGAGGAGATTTGCTCCCAGAAATACCCCTTCTCTTACAACTGCCACACGCTTTCTCCCCAAAAAGCCTCCATGACAATGCCAAATGGGACACTTGCAGCCAAGAAGAGGACACCTTCTCTCAGAAAGACCACTTTTCTCCCCAAGAGAGGAGATTTTCTCCCAATTGGATGACATTTGCTGTAAGAAAGACCTGTTTTCTTCCCTCAAGAGGACATTGTCTTTCCCACTGAGGACATTTTCTCCCAGAAGTGCCGCTACTCTGTGAAACACCTCCATTTCCTCCCAAATCTACTCCATGACACGCCTCAGGATGACACTTACTCTCCGATTTGGGGCATTTTCTCCCAGAAATACCACTTCTCTCCCAAAGGGATGGCCTTTTCCCTCTCTAGCATCTGTTTCCTCACCAATACCTGGCATTTTCTCCCAGAAACACCAGCTTTCTCACAGATACATCACCTTCCCCCCCCCACATCAGACCTCTTCTCCCAGAAATACCAGGACTCTGCTGAATATTTCCCATTTCCTCCGGAACATACAGCATTACACTCCGCAAGAGGACAGTTTCTTTCAGAAATGTGGCATTTTATCACAGATACACCATTTTTATGCCCAGTAGAGCTCCTTTTCTCCCAGAAATAGCACTGCTCTTAGGAAGAGCTCCCATTTTCTAACCAAAATGCTGCTTTACACTCCTCAAGATCACACTTACCCCCATCAAGATGGCAGTGTCACAGAAATACCAGCTTCTGCCCCCAAAATGAGACTTTGGCTCTCCAAAACAAGACATTTTCTCCCAGAAATACCAGGACTCTTAGAAATACCTCACGTTTCATCTCAAGAATACTGCTTTCCACTCCTCAAGATCACACTGACTCCCATCACAATGGCCTTTTCTCCCACATACACCAGCTTTCTCCCAAATACACGACATTTTCTCCCACATACACCCGTTTTCTCCCAAAGATGGGACATATTCTCCCAGAAATGCCAGCTTATTCTTTAAAAAACGGCCTTTTTTCCCCAAAATACCAGCTTTCTCACAAACACCTGTCATTTTCCAACCAAGTCTGCTACTATCTCCCAGAAACAGCCGGTTTCCGAGAAATACCTGACGTTTGCTCTCCCAAATACTACTTGACACTCCTCCAGAGGACATTGTCTCCCCTATTTACCACGTTGTCTCCCCAAGAGACCACTTGGCACACCAAAAAGACCACCGTTGCTCTCCAGTACAAGATCTTCTTTCCCACCGGTTCCCACTTTTCTCCCCCAGCTCTGTCATTTCCTCCCAGAAATGCCACTTTTCCCTTGGAAATTTCACCTTCTCTTCCAAAAAGAGGAGATTTGCTCCCAGAAATACCCCTTCTCTTACAACTGCCACACGCTTTCTCCCCAAAAAGCCTCCATGACAATGCCAAATGGGACACTTGCAGCCAAGAAGAGGACACCTTCTCTCAGAAAGACCACTTTTCTCCCCAGGAGAGGAGATTTTCTCCCAATTGGATGACATTTGCTGTAAGAAAGACCTGTTTTCTTCCCTCAAGAGGACATTGTCTTTCCCACTGAGGACATTTTCTCCCAGAAGTGCCGCTACTCTGTGAAACACCTCCATTTCCTCCCAAATCTACTCCATGACACGCCTCAGGATGACACTTACTCTCCGATTTGGGGCATTTTCTCCCAGAAATACCACTTCTCTCCCAAAGGGATGGCCTTTTCCCTCTCTAGCATCTGTTTCCTCACCAATACCTGGCATTTTCTCCCAGAAACACCAGCTTTCTCACAGATACATCACCTTCCCCCCCCCACATCAGACCTCTTCTCCCAGAAATACCAGGACTCTGCTGAATATTTCCCATTTCCTCCGGAACATACAGCATTACACTCCGCAAGAGGACAGTTTCTTTCAGAAATGTGGCATTTTATCACAGATACACCATTTTTATGCCCAGTAGAGCTCCTTTTCTCCCAGAAATAGCACTGCTCTTAGGAAGAGCTCCCATTTTCTAACCAAAATGCTGCTTTACACTCCTCAAGATCACACTTACCCCCATCAAGATGGCAGTGTCACAGAAATACCAGCTTCTGCCCCCAAAATGGGACTTTGGCTCTCCAAAACAAGACATTTTCTCCCAGAAATACCAGGACTCTTAGAAATACCTCACGTTTCATCTCAAGAATACTGCTTTCCACTCCTCAAGATCACACTGACTCCCATCACAATGGCCTTTTCTCCCACATACACCAGCTTTCTCCCGAATACACGACATTTTCTCCCACATACACCCGTTTTCTCCCAAAGATGGGACATATTCTCCCAGAAATGCCAGCTTATTCTTTAAAAAACGGCCTTTTTTTCCCAAAATACCAGCTTTCTCACAAACACCTGTCATTTTCCAACCAAGTCTGCTACTATCTCCCAGAAACAGCCGGTTTCCGAGAAATACCTGACGTTTGCTCTCCCAAATACTACTTGACACTCCTCCAGAGGACATTGTCTCCCCTATTTACCACGTTGTCTCCCCAAGAGACCACTTGGCACACCAAAAAGACCACCGTTGCTCTCCAGTACAAGATCTTCTTTCCCACCGGTTCCCACTTTTCTCCCCCAGCTCTGTCATTTCCTCCCAGAAATGCCACTTTTCCCTTGGAAATTTCACCTTCTCTTCCAAAAAGAGGAGATTTGCTCCCAGAAATACCCCTTCTCTTACAACTGCCACACGCTTTCTCCCCAAAAAGCCTCCATGACAATGCCAAATGGGACACTTGCAGCCAAGAAGAGGACACCTTCTCTCAGAAAGACCACTTTTCTCCCCAAGAGAGGAGATTTTCTCCCAATTGGATGACATTTGCTGTAAGAAAGACCTGTTTTCTTCCCTCAAGAGGACATTGTCTTTCCCACTGAGGACATTTTCTCCCAGAAGTGCCGCTACTCTGTGAAACACCTCCATTTCCTCCCAAATCTACTCCATGACACGCCTCAGGATGACACTTACTCCCCGATTTGGGGCATTTTCTCCCAGAAATACCACTTCTCTCCCAAAGGGATGGCCTTTTCCCTCTCTAGCATCTGTTTCCTCACCAATACCTGGCATTTTCTCCCAGAAACACCAGCTCTCTCACAGATACATCACCTTCCCCCCCCCACATCAGACCTCTTCTCCCAGAAATACCAGGACTCTGCTGAATATTTCCCATTTCCTCCGGAACATACAGCATTACACTCCGCAAGAGGACAGTTTCTTTCAGAAATGTGGCATTTTATCACAGATACACCATTTTTATGCCCAGTAGAGCTCCTTTTCTCCCAGAAATAGCACTGCTCTTAGGAAGAGCTCCCATTTTCTAACCAAAATGCTGCTTTACACTCCTCAAGATCACACTTACCCCCATCAAGATGGCAGTGTCACAGAAATACCAGCTTCTGCCCCCAAAATGGGACTTTGGCTCTCCAAAACAAGACATTTTCTCCCAGAAATACCAGGACTCTTAGAAATACCTCACGTTTCATCTCAAGAATACTGCTTTCCACTCCTCAAGATCACACTGACTCCCATCACAATGGCCTTTTCTCCCACATACACCAGCTTTCTCCCGAATACACGACATTTTCTCCCACATACACCCGTTTTCTCCCAAAGATGGGACATATTCTCCCAGAAATGCCAGCTTATTCTTTAAAAAACGGCCTTTTTTCCCCAAAATACCAGCTTTCTCACAAACACCTGTCATTTTCCAACCAAGTCTGCTACTATCTCCCAGAAACAGCCGGTTTCCGAGAAATACCTGACGTTTGCTCTCCCAAATACTACTTGACACTCCTCCAGAGGACATTGTCTCCCCTATTTACCACGTTGTCTCCCCAAGAGACCACTTGGCACACCAAAAAGACCACCGTTGCTCTCCAGTACAAGATCTTCTTTCCCACCGGTTCCCACTTTTCTCCCCCAGCTCTGTCATTTCCTCCCAGAAATGCCACTTTTCCCTTGGAAATTTCACCTTCTCTTCCAAAAAGAGGAGATTTGCTCCCAGAAATACCCCTTCTCTTACAACTGCCACACGCTTTCTCCCCAAAAAGCCTCCATGACAATGCCAAATGGGACACTTGCAGCCAAGAAGAGGACACCTTCTCTCAGAAAGACCACTTTTCTCCCCAAGAGAGGAGATTTTCTCCCAATTGGATGACATTTGCTGTAAGAAAGACCCGTTTTCTTCCCTCAAGAGGACATTGTCTTTCCCACTGAGGACATTTTCTCCCAGAAGTGCCGCTACTCTGTGAAACACCTCCATTTCCTCCCAAATCTACTCCATGACACGCCTCAGGATGACACTTACTCCCCGATTTGGGGCATTTTCTCCCAGAAATACCACTTCTCTCCCAAAGGGATGGCCTTTTCCCTCTCTAGCATCTGTTTCCTCACCAATACCTGGCATTTTCTCCCAGAAACACCAGCTTTCTCACAGATACATCACCTTCCCCCCCCCACATCAGACCTCTTCTCCCAGAAATACCAGGACTCTGCTGAATATTTCCCATTTCCTCCGGAACATACAGCATTACACTCCGCAAGAGGACAGTTTCTTTCAGAAATGTGGCATTTTATCACAGATACACCATTTTTATGCCCAGTAGAGCTCCTTTTCTCCCAGAAATAGCACTGCTCTTAGGAAGAGCTCCCATTTTCTAACCAAAATGCTGCTTTACACTCCTCAAGATCACACTTACCCCCATCAAGATGGCAGTGTCACAGAAATACCAGCTTCTGCCCCCAAAATGGGACTTTGGCTCTCCAAAACAAGACATTTTCTCCCAGAAATACCAGGACTCTTAGAAATACCTCACGTTTCATCTCAAGAATACTGCTTTCCACTCCTCAAGATCACACTGACTCCCATCACAATGGCCTTTTCTCCCACATACACCAGCTTTCTCCCGAATACACGACATTTTCTCCCACATACACCCGTTTTCTCCCAAAGATGGGACATATTCTCCCAGAAATGCCAGCTTATTCTTTAAAAAACGGCCTTTTTTCCCCAAAATACCAGCTTTCTCACAAACACCTGTCATTTTCCAACCAAGTCTGCTACTATCTCCCAGAAACAGCCGGTTTCCGAGAAATACCTGACGTTTGCTCTCCCAAATACTACTTGACACTCCTCCAGAGGACATTGTCTCCCCTATTTACCACGTTGTCTCCCCAAGAGACCACTTGGCACACCAAAAAGACCACCGTTGCTCTCCAGTACAAGATCTTCTTTCCCACCGGTTCCCACTTTTCTCCCCCAGCTCTGTCATTTCCTCCCAGAAATGCCACTTTTCCCTTGGAAATTTCACCTTCTCTTCCAAAAAGAGGAGATTTGCTCCCAGAAATACCCCTTCTCTTACAACTGCCACACGCTTTCTCCCCAAAAAGCCTACATGACAATGCCAAATGGGACACTTGCAGCCAAGAAGAGGACACCTTCTCTCAGAAAGACCACTTTTCTCCCCAAGAGAGGAGATTTTCTCCCAATTGGATGACATTTGCTGTAAGAAAGACCCGTTTTCTTCCCTCAAGAGGACATTGTCTTTCCCACTGAGGACATTTTCTCCCAGAAGTGCCGCTACTCTGTGAAACACCTCCATTTCCTCCCAAATCTACTCCATGACACGCCTCAGGATGACACTTACTCCCCGATTTGGGGCATTTTCTCCCAGAAATACCACTTCTCTCCCAAAGGGATGGCCTTTTCCCTCTCTAGCATCTGTTTCCTCACCAATACCTGGCATTTTCTCCCAGAAACACCAGCTTTCTCACAGATACATCACCTTCCCCCCCCCACATCAGACCTCTTCTCCCAGAAATACCAGGACTCTGCTGAATATTTCCCATTTCCTCCGGAACATACAGCATTACACTCCGCAAGAGGACAGTTTCTTTCAGAAATGTGGCATTTTATCACAGATACACCATTTTTATGCCCAGTAGAGCTCCTTTTCTCCCAGAAATAGCACTGCTCTTAGGAAGAGCTCCCATTTTCTAACCAAAATGCTGCTTTACACTCCTCAAGATCACACTTACCCCCATCAAGATGGCAGTGTCACAGAAATACCAGCTTCTGCCCCCAAAATGGGACTTTGGCTCTCCAAAACAAGACATTTTCTCCCAGAAATACCAGGACTCTTAGAAATACCTCACGTTTCATCTCAAGAATACTGCTTTCCACTCCTCAAGATCACACTGACTCCCATCACAATGGCCTTTTCTCCCACATACACCAGCTTTCTCCCAAATACACGACATTTTCTCCCACATACACCCGTTTTCTCCCAAAGATGGGACATATTCTCCCAGAAATGCCAGCTTATTCTTTAAAAAACGGCCTTTTTTCCCCAAAATACCAGCTTTCTCACAAACACCTGTCATTTTCCAACCAAGTCTGCTACTATCTCCCAGAAACAGCCGGTTTCCGAGAAATACCTGACGTTTGCTCTCCCAAATACTACTTGACACTCCTCCAGAGGACATTGTCTCCCCTATTTACCACGTTGTCTCCCCAAGAGACCACTTGGCACACCAAAAAGACCACCGTTGCTCTCCAGTACAAGATCTTCTTTCCCACCGGTTCCCACTTTTCTCCCCCAGCTCTGTCATTTCCTCCCAGAAATGCCACTTTTCCCTTGGAAATTTCACCTTCTCTTCCAAAAAGAGGAGATTTGCTCCCAGAAATACCCCTTCTCTTACAACTGCCACACGCTTTCTCCCCAAAAAGCCTCCATGACAATGCCAAATGGGACACTTGCAGCCAAGAAGAGGACACCTTCTCTCAGAAAGACCACTTTTCTCCCCAAGAGAGGAGATTTTCTCCCAATTGGATGACATTTGCTGTAAGAAAGACCCGTTTTCTTCCCTCAAGAGGACATTGTCTTTCCCACTGAGGACATTTTCTCCCAGAAGTGCCGCTACTCTGTGAAACACCTCCATTTCCTCCCAAATCTACTCCATGACACGCCTCAGGATGACACTTACTCCCCGATTTGGGGCATTTTCTCCCAGAAATACCACTTCTCTCCCAAAGGGATGGCCTTTTCCCTCTCTAGCATCTGTTTCCTCACCAATACCTGGCATTTTCTCCCAGAAACACCAGCTTTCTCACAGATACATCACCTTCCCCCCCCCACATCAGACCTCTTCTCCCAGAAATACCAGGACTCTGCTGAATATTTCCCATTTCCTCCGGAACATACAGCATTACACTCCGCAAGAGGACAGTTTCTTTCAGAAATGTGGCATTTTATCACAGATACACCATTTTAATGCCCAGTAGAGCTCCTTTTCTCCCAGAAATAGCACTGCTCTTAGGAAGAGCTCCCATTTTCTAATCAAAATGCTGCTTTACACTCCTCAAGATCACACTTACCCCCATCAAGATGGCAGTGTCACAGAAATACCAGCTTCTGCCCCCAAAATGGGACTTTGGCTCTCCAAAACAAGACATTTTCTCCCAGAAATACCAGGACTCTTAGAAATACCTCACGTTTCATCTCAAGAATACTGCTTTCCACTCCTCAAGATCACACTGACTCCCATCACAATGGCCTTTTCTCCCACATACACCAGCTTTCTCCCAAATACACGACATTTTCTCCCACATACACCCGTTTTCTCCCAAAGATGGGACATATTCTCCCAGAAATGCCAGCTTATTCTTTAAAAAACGGCCTTTTTTCCCCAAAATACCAGCTTTCTCACAAACACCTGTCATTTTCCAACCAAGTCTGCTACTATCTCCCAGAAACAGCCGGTTTCCGAGAAATACCTGACGTTTGCTCTCCCAAATACTACTTGACACTCCTCCAGAGGACATTGTCTCCCCTATTTACCACGTTGTCTCCCCAAGAGACCACTTGGCACACCAAAAAGACCACCGTTGCTCTCCAGTACAAGATCTTCTTTCCCACCGGTTCCCACTTTTCTCCCCCAGCTCTGTCATTTCCTCCCAGAAATGCCACTTTTCCCTTGGAAATTTCACCTTCTCTTCCAAAAAGAGGAGATTTGCTCCCAGAAATACCCCTTCTCTTACAACTGCCACACGCTTTCTCCCCAAAAAGCCTCCATGACAATGCCAAATGGGACACTTGCAGCCAAGAAGAGGACACCTTCTCTCAGAAAGACCACTTTTCTCCCCAAGAGAGGAGATTTTCTCCCAATTGGATGACATTTGCTGTAAGAAAGACCCGTTTTCTTCCCTCAAGAGGACATTGTCTTTCCCACTGAGGACATTTTCTCCCAGAAGTGCCGCTACTCTGTGAAACACCTCCATTTCCTCCCAAATCTACTCCATGACACGCCTCAGGATGACACTTACTCCCCGATTTGGGGCATTTTCTCCCAGAAATACCACTTCTCTCCCAAAGGGATGGCCTTTTCCCTCTCTAGCATCTGTTTCCTCACCAATACCTGGCATTTTCTCCCAGAAACACCAGCTCTCTCACAGATACATCACCTTCCCCCCCACATCAGACCTCTTCTCCCAGAAATACCAGGACTCTGCTGAATATTTCCCATTTCCTCCGGAACATACAGCATTACACTCCGCAAGAGGACAGTTTCTTTCAGAAATGTGGCATTTTATCACAGATACACCATTTTTATGCCCAGTAGAGCTCCTTTTCTCCCAGAAATAGCACTGCTCTTAGGAAGAGCTCCCATTTTCTAACCAAAATGCTGCTTTACACTCCTCAAGATCACACTTACCCCCATCAAGATGGCAGTGTCACAGAAATACCAGCTTCTGCCCCCAAAATGGGACTTTGGCTCTCCAAAACAAGACATTTTCTCCCAGAAATACCAGGACTCTTAGAAATACCTCACGTTTCATCTCAAGAATACTGCTTTCCACTCCTCAAGATCACACTGACTCCCATCACAATGGCCTTTTCTCCCACATACACCAGCTTTCTCCCAAATACACGACATTTTCTCCCACATACACCCGTTTTCTCCCAAAGATGGGACATATTCTCCCAGAAATGCCAGCTTATTCTTTAAAAAACGGCCTTTTTTCCCCAAAATACCAGCTTTCTCACAAACACCTGTCATTTTCCAACCAAGTCTGCTACTATCTCCCAGAAACAGCCGGTTTCCGAGAAATACCTGACGTTTGCTCTCCCAAATACTACTTGACACTCCTCCAGAGGACATTGTCTCCCCTATTTACCACGTTGTCTCCCCAAGAGACCACTTGGCACACCAAAAAGACCACCGTTGCTCTCCAGTACAAGATCTTCTTTCCCACCGGTTCCCACTTTTCTCCCCCAGCTATGTCATTTCCTCCCAGAAATGCCACTTTTCCCTTGGAAATTTCACCTTCTCTTCCAAAAAGAGGAGATTTGCTCCCAGAAATACCCCTTCTCTTACAACTGCCACACGCTTTCTCCCCAAAAAGCCTCCATGACAATGCCAAATGGGACACTTGCAGCCAAGAAGAGGACACCTTCTCTCAGAAAGACCACTTTTCTCCCCAAGAGAGGAGATTTTCTCCCAATTGGATGACATTTGCTGTAAGAAAGACCCGTTTTCTTCCCTCAAGAGGACATTGTCTTTCCCACTGAGGACATTTTCTCCCAGAAGTGCCGCTACTCTGTGAAACACCTCCATTTCCTCCCAAATCTACTCCATGACACGCCTCAGGATGACACTTACTCCCCGATTTGGGGCATTTTCTCCCAGAAATACCACTTCTCTCCCAAAGGGATGGCCTTTTCCCTCTCTAGCATCTGTTTCCTCACCAATACCTGGCATTTTCTCCCAGAAACACCAGCTTTCTCACAGATACATCACCTTCCCCCCCCACATCAGACCTCTTCTCCCAGAAATACCAGGACTCTGCTGAATATTTCCCATTTCCTCCGGAACATACAGCATTACACTCCGCAAGAGGACAGTTTCTTTCAGAAATGTGGCATTTTATCACAGATACACCATTTTTATGCCCAGTAGAGCTCCTTTTCTCCCAGAAATAGCACTGCTCTTAGGAAGAGCTCCCATTTTCTAACCAAAATGCTGCTTTACACTCCTCAAGATCACACTTACCCCCATCAAGATGGCAGTGTCACAGAAATACCAGCTTCTGCCCCCAAAATGGGACTTTGGCTCTCCAAAACAAGACATTTTCTCCCAGAAATACCAGGACTCTTAGAAATACCTCACGTTTCATCTCAAGAATACTGCTTTCCACTCCTCAAGATCACACTGACTCCCATCACAATGGCCTTTTCTCCCACATACACCAGCTTTCTCCCAAATACACGACATTTTCTCCCACATACACCCGTTTTCTCCCAAAGATGGGACATATTCTCCCAGAAATGCCAGCTTATTCTTTAAAAAACGGCCTTTTTTCCCCAAAATACCAGCTTTCTCACAAACACCTGTCATTTTCCAACCAAGTCTGCTACTATCTCCCAGAAACAGCCGGTTTCCGAGAAATACCTGACGTTTGCTCTCCCAAATACTACTTGACACTCCTCCAGAGGACATTGTCTCCCCTATTTACCACGTTGTCTCCCCAAGAAACCACTTGGCACACCAAAAAGACCACCGTTGCTCTCCAGTACAAGATCTTCTTTCCCACCGGTTCCCACTTTTCTCCCCCAGCTCTGTCATTTCCTCCCAGAAATGCCACTTTTCCCTTGGAAATTTCACCTTCTCTTCCAAAAAGAGGAGATTTGCTCCCAGAAATACCCCTTCTCTTACAACTGCCACACGCTTTCTCCCCAAAAAGCCTCCATGACAATGCCAAATGGGACACTTGCAGCCAAGAAGAGGACACCTTCTCTCAGAAAGACCACTTTTCTCCCCAAGAGAGGAGATTTTCTCCCAATTGGATGACATTTGCTGTAAGAAAGACCCGTTTTCTTCCCTCAAGAGGACATTGTCTTTCCCACTGAGGACATTTTCTCCCAGAAGTGCCGCTACTCTGTGAAACACCTCCATTTCCTCCCAAATCTACTCCATGACACGCCTCAGGATGACACTTACTCCCCGATTTGGGGCATTTTCTCCCAGAAATACCACTTCTCTCCCAAAGGGATGGCCTTTTCCCTCTCTAGCATCTGTTTCCTCACCAATACCTGGCATTTTCTCCCAGAAACACCAGCTCTCTCACAGATACATCACCTTCCCCCCCCCACATCAGACCTCTTCTCCCAGAAATACCAGGACTCTGCTGAATATTTCCCATTTCCTCCGGAACATACAGCATTACACTCCGCAAGAGGACAGTTTCTTTCAGAAATGTGGCATTTTATCACAGATACACCATTTTTATGCCCAGTAGAGCTCCTTTTCTCCCAGAAATAGCACTGCTCTTAGGAAGAGCTCCCATTTTCTAACCAAAATGCTGCTTTACACTCCTCAAGATCACACTTACCCCCATCAAGATGGCAGTGTCACAGAAATACCAGCTTCTGCCCCCAAAATGGGACTTTGGCTCTCCAAAACAAGACATTTTCTCCCAGAAATACCAGGACTCTTAGAAATACCTCACGTTTCATCTCAAGAATACTGCTTTCCACTCCTCAAGATCACACTGACTCCCATCACAATGGCCTTTTCTCCCACATACACCAGCTTTCTCCCGAATACACGACATTTTCTCCCACATACACCCGTTTTCTCCCAAAGATGGGACATATTCTCCCAGAAATGCCAGCTTATTCTTTAAAAAACGGCCTTTTTTCCCCAAAATACCAGCTTTCTCACAAACACCTGTCATTTTCCAACCAAGTCTGCTACTATCTCCCAGAAACAGCCGGTTTCCGAGAAATACCTGACGTTTGCTCTCCCAAATACTACTTGACACTCCTCCAGAGGACATTGTCTCCCCTATTTACCACGTTGTCTCCCCAAGAGACCACTTGGCACACCAAAAAGACCACCGTTGCTCTCCAGTACAAGATCTTCTTTCCCACCGGTTCCCACTTTTCTCCCCCAGCTCTGTCATTTCCTCCCAGAAATGCCACTTTTCCCTTGGAAATTTCACCTTCTCTTCCAAAAAGAGGAGATTTGCTCCCAGAAATACCCCTTCTCTTACAACTGCCACACGCTTTCTCCCCAAAAAGCCTCCATGACAATGCCAAATGGGACACTTGCAGCCAAGAAGAGGACACCTTCTCTCAGAAAGACCACTTTTCTCCCCAAGAGAGGAGATTTTCTCCCAATTGGATGACATTTGCTGTAAGAAAGACCCGTTTTCTTCCCTCAAGAGGACATTGTCTTTCCCACTGAGGACATTTTCTCCCAGAAGTGCCGCTACTCTGTGAAACACCTCCATTTCCTCCCAAATCTACTCCATGACACGCCTCAGGATGACACTTACTCCCCGATTTGGGGCATTTTCTCCCAGAAATACCACTTCTCTCCCAAAGGGATGGCCTTTTCCCTCTCTAGCATCTGTTTCCTCACCAATACCTGGCATTTTCTCCCAGAAACACCAGCTTTCTCACAGATACATCACCTTCCCCCCCCACATCAGACCTCTTCTCCCAGAAATACCAGGACTCTGCTGAATATTTCCCATTTCCTCCGGAACATACAGCATTACACTCCGCAAGAGGACAGTTTCTTTCAGAAATGTGGCATTTTATCACAGATACACCATTTTTATGCCCAGTAGAGCTCCTTTTCTCCCAGAAATAGCACTGCTCTTAGGAAGAGCTCCCATTTTCTAACCAAAATGCTGCTTTACACTCCTCAAGATCACACTTACCCCCATCAAGATGGCAGTGTCACAGAAATACCAGCTTCTGCCCCCAAAATGGGACTTTGGCTCTCCAAAAGAAGACATTTTCTCCCAGAAATACCAGGACTCTTAGAAATACCTCACGTTTCATCTCAAGAATACTGCTTTCCACTCCTCAAGATCACACTGACTCCCATCACAATGGCCTTTTCTCCCACATACACCAGCTTTCTCCCAAATACACGACATTTTCTCCCACATACACCCGTTTTCTCCCAAAGATGGGACATATTCTCCCAGAAATGCCAGCTTATTCTTTAAAAAACGGCCTTTTTTCCCCAAAATACCAGCTTTCTCACAAACACCTGTCATTTTCCAACCAAGTCTGCTACTATCTCCCAGAAACAGCCGGTTTCCGAGAAATACCTGACGTTTGCTCTCCCAAATACTACTTGACACTCCTCCAGAGGACATTGTCTCCCCTATTTACCACGTTGTCTCCCCAAGAGACCACTTGGCACACCAAAAAGACCACCGTTGCTCTCCAGTACAAGATCTTCTTTCCCACCGGTTCCCACTTTTCTCCCCCAGCTCTGTCATTTCCTCCCAGAAATGCCACTTTTCCCTTGGAAATTTCACCTTCTCTTCCAAAAAGAGGAGATTTGCTCCCAGAAATACCCCTTCTCTTACAACTGCCACACGCTTTCTCCCCAAAAAGCCTCCATGACAATGCCAAATGGGACACTTGCAGCCAAGAAGAGGACACCTTCTCTCAGAAAGACCACTTTTCTCCCCAAGAGAGGAGATTTTCTCCCAATTGGATGACATTTGCTGTAAGAAAGACCCGTTTTCTTCCCTCAAGAGGACATTGTCTTTCCCACTGAGGACATTTTCTCCCAGAAGTGCCGCTACTCTGTGAAACACCTCCATTTCCTCCCAAATCTACTCCATGACACGCCTCAGGATGACACTTACTCCCCGATTTGGGGCATTTTCTCCCAGAAATACCACTTCTCTCCCAAAGGGATGGCCTTTTCCCTCTCTAGCATCTGTTTCCTCACCAATACCTGGCATTTTCTCCCAGAAACACCAGCTCTCTCACAGATACATCACCTTCCCCCCCCCACATCAGACCTCTTCTCCCAGAAATACCAGGACTCTGCTGAATATTTCCCATTTCCTCCGGAACATACAGCATTACACTCCGCAAGAGGACAGTTTCTTTCAGAAATGTGGCATTTTATCACAGATACACCATTTTTATGCCCAGTAGAGCTCCTTTTCTCCCAGAAATAGCACTGCTCTTAGGAAGAGCTCCCATTTTCTAACCAAAATGCTGCTTTACACTCCTCAAGATCACACTTACCCCCATCAAGATGGCAGTGTCACAGAAATACCAGCTTCTGCCCCCAAAATGGGACTTTGGCTCTCCAAAACAAGACATTTTCTCCCAGAAATACCAGGACTCTTAGAAATACCTCACGTTTCATCTCAAGAATACTGCTTTCCACTCCTCAAGATCACACTGACTCCCATCACAATGGCCTTTTCTCCCACATACACCAGCTTTCTCCCAAATACACGACATTTTCTCCCACATACACCCGTTTTCTCCCAAAGATGGGACATATTCTCCCAGAAATGCCAGCTTATTCTTTAAAAAACGGCCTTTTTTCCCCAAAATACCAGCTTTCTCACAAACACCTGTCATTTTCCAACCAAGTCTGCTACTATCTCCCAGAAACAGCCGGTTTCCGAGAAATACCTGACGTTTGCTCTCCCAAATACTACTTGACACTCCTCCAGAGGACATTGTCTCCCCTATTTACCACGTTGTCTCCCCAAGAGACCACTTGGCACACCAAAAAGACCACCGTTGCTCTCCAGTACAAGATCTTCTTTCCCACCGGTTCCCACTTTTCTCCCCCAGCTCTGTCATTTCCTCCCAGAAATGCCACTTTTCCCTTGGAAATTTCACCTTCTCTTCCAAAAAGAGGAGATTTGCTCCCAGAAATACCCCTTCTCTTACAACTGCCACACGCTTTCTCCCCAAAAAGCCTCCATGACAATGCCAAATGGGACACTTGCAGCCAAGAAGAGGACACCTTCTCTCAGAAAGACCACTTTTCTCCCCAAGAGAGGAGATTTTCTCCCAATTGGATGACATTTGCTGTAAGAAAGACCCGTTTTCTTCCCTCAAGAGGACATTGTCTTTCCCACTGAGGACATTTTCTCCCAGAAGTGCCGCTACTCTGTGAAACACCTCCATTTCCTCCCAAATCTACTCCATGACACGCCTCAGGATGACACTTACTCCCCGATTTGGGGCATTTTCTCCCAGAAATACCACTTCTCTCCCAAAGGGATGGCCTTTTCCCTCTCTAGCATCTGTTTCCTCACCAATACCTGGCATTTTCTCCCAGAAACACCAGCTTTCTCACAGATACATCACCTTCCCCCCCCCACATCAGACCTCTTCTCCCAGAAATACCAGGACTCTGCTGAATATTTCCCATTTCCTCCGGAACATACAGCATTACACTCCGCAAGAGGACAGTTTCTTTCAGAAATGTGGCATTTTATCACAGATACACCATTTTAATGCCCAGTAGAGCTCCTTTTCTCCCAGAAATAGCACTGCTCTTAGGAAGAGCTCCCATTTTCTAATCAAAATGCTGCTTTACACTCCTCAAGATCACACTTACCCCCATCAAGATGGCAGTGTCACAGAAATACCAGCTTCTGCCCCCAAAATGGGACTTTGGCTCTCCAAAACAAGACATTTTCTCCCAGAAATACCAGGACTCTTAGAAATACCTCACGTTTCATCTCAAGAATACTGCTTTCCACTCCTCAAGATCACACTGACTCCCATCACAATGGCCTTTTCTCCCACATACACCAGCTTTCTCCCAAATACACGACATTTTCTCCCACATACACCCGTTTTCTCCCAAAGATGGGACATATTCTCCCAGAAATGCCAGCTTATTCTTTAAAAAACGGCCTTTTTTCCCCAAAATACCAGCTTTCTCACAAACACCTGTCATTTTCCAACCAAGTCTGCTACTATCTCCCAGAAACAGCCGGTTTCCGAGAAATACCTGACGTTTGCTCTCCCAAATACTACTTGACACTCCTCCAGAGGACATTGTCTCCCCTATTTACCACGTTGTCTCCCCAAGAGACCACTTGGCACACCAAAAAGACCACCGTTGCTCTCCAGTACAAGATCTTCTTTCCCACCGGTTCCCACTTTTCTCCCCCAGCTCTGTCATTTCCTCCCAGAAATGCCACTTTTCCCTTGGAAATTTCACCTTCTCTTCCAAAAAGAGGAGATTTGCTCCCAGAAATACCCCTTCTCTTACAACTGCCACACGCTTTCTCCCCAAAAAGCCTCCATGACAATGCCAAATGGGACACTTGCAGCCAAGAAGAGGACACCTTCTCTCAGAAAGACCACTTTTCTCCCCAAGAGAGGAGATTTTCTCCCAATTGGATGACATTTGCTGTAAGAAAGACCCGTTTTCTTCCCTCAAGAGGACATTGTCTTTTGTCTTTTGGCATTGTCAAGTAGTATTTGGGAGAGCAAACGTCAGGTATTTCTCGGAAACCGGCTGTTTCTGGGAGATAGTAGCAGACTTGGTTGGAAAATGACAGGTGTTTGTGAGAAAGCTGGTATTTTGGGGAAAAAAGGCCGTTTTTTAAAGAATAAGCTGGCATTTCTGGGAGAATATGTCCCATCTTTGGGAGAAAACGGGTGTATGTGGGAGAAAATGTCGTGTATTTGGGAGAAAGCTGGTGTATGTGGGAGAAAAGGCCATTGTGATGGGAGTCAGTGTGATCTTGAGGAGTGGAAAGCAGTATTCTTGAGATGAAACGTGAGGTATTTCTAAGAGTCCTGGTATTTCTGGGAGAAAATGTCTTGTTTTGGAGAGCCAAAGTCCCATTTTGGGGGCAGAAGCTGGTATTTCTGTGACACTGCCATCTTGATGGGGGTAAGTGTGATCTTGAGGAGTGTAAAGCAGCATTTTGGTTAGAAAATGGGAGCTCTTCCTAAGAGCAGTGCTATTTCTGGGAGAAAAGGAGCTCTACTGGGCATAAAAATGGTGTATCTGTGATAAAATGCCACATTTCTGAAAGAAACTGTCCTCTTGCGGAGTGTAATGCTGTATGTTCCGGAGGAAATGGGAAATATTCAGCAGAGTCCTGGTATTTCTGGGAGAAGAGGTCTGATGTGGGGGGGGAAGGTGATGTATCTGTGAGAAAGCTGGTGTTTCTGGGAGAAAATGCCAGGTATTGGTGAGGAAACAGATGCTAGAGAGGGAAAAGGCCATCCCTTTGGGAGAGAAGTGGTAATTCTGGGAGAAAATGCCCCAAATCGGGGAGTAAGTGTCATCCTGAGGCGTGTCATGGAGTAGATTTGGGAGGAAATGGAGGTGTTTCACAGAGTAGCGGCACTTCTGGGAGAAAATGTCCTCAGTGGGAAAGACAATGTCCTCTTGAGGGAAGAAAACAGGTCTTTCTTACAGCAAATGTCATCCAATTGGGAGAAAATCTCCTCTCTTGGGGAGAAAAGTGGTCTTTCTGAGAGAAGGTGTCCTCTTCTTGGCTGCAAGTGTCCCATTTGGCATTGTCATGGAGGCTTTTTGGGGAGAAAGCGTGTGGCAGTTGTAAGAGAAGGGGTATTTCTGGGAGCAAATCTCCTCTTTTTGGAAGAGAAGGTGAAATTTCCAAGGGAAAAGTGGCATTTCTGGGAGGAAATGACATAGCTGGGGGAGAAAAGTGGGAACCGGTGGGAAAGAAGATCTTGTACTGGAGAGCAACGGTGGTCTTTTTGGTGTGCCAAGTGGTCTCTTGGGGAGACAACGTGGTAAATAGGGGAGACAATGTCCTCTGGAGGAGTGTCAAGTAGTATTTGGGAGAGCAAACGTCAGGTATTTCTCGGAAACCGGCTGTTTCTGGGAGATAGTAGCAGACTTGGTTGGAAAATGACAGGTGTTTGTGAGAAAGCTGGTATTTTGGGGAAAAAAGGCCGTTTTTTAAAGAATAAGCTGGCATTTCTGAGAGAATATGTCCCATCTTTGGGAGAAAACGGGTGTATGTGGGAGAAAATGTCGTGTATTTGGGAGAAAGCTGGTGTATGTGGGAGAAAAGGCCATTGTGATGGGAGTCAGTGTGATCTTGAGGAATGGAAAGCAGTATTCTTGAGATGAAACGTGAGGTATTTCTAAGAGTCCTGGTATTTCTGGGAGAAAATGTCTTGTTTTGGAGAGCCAAAGTCCCATTTTGGGGGCAGAAGCTGGTATTTCTGTGACACTGCCATCTTGATGGGGGTAAGTGTGATCTTGAGGAGTGTAAAGCAGCATTTTGGTTAGAAAATGGGAGCTCTTCCTAAGAGCAGTGCTATTTCTGGGAGAAAAGGAGCTCTACTGGGCATAAAAATGGTGTATCTGTGATAAAATGCCACATTTCTGAAAGAAACTGTCCTCTTGCGGAGTGTAATGCTGTATGTTCCGGAGGAAATGGGAAATATTCAGCAGAGTCCTGGTATTTCTGGGAGAAGAGGTCTGATGTGGGGGGGGGAAGGTGATGTATCTGTGAGAAAGCTGGTGTTTCTGGGAGAAAATGCCAGGTATTGGTGAGGAAACAGATGCTAGAGAGGGAAAAGGCCATCCCTTTGGGAGAGAAGTGGTATTTCTGGGAGAAAATGCCCCAAATCGGGGAGTAAGTGTCATCCTGAGGCGTGTCATGGAGTAGATTTGGGAGGAAATGGAGGTGTTTCACAGAGTAGCGGCACTTCTGGGAGAAAATGTCCTCAGTGGGAAAGACAATGTCCTCTTGAGGGAAGAAAACAGGTCTTTCTTACAGCAAATGTCATCCAATTGGGAGAAAATCTCCTCTCTTGGGGAGAAAAGTGGTCTTTCTGAGAGAAGGTGTCCTCTTCTTGGCTGCAAGTGTCCCATTTGGCATTGTCATGGAGGCTTTTTGGGGAGAAAGCGTGTGGCAGTTGTAAGAGAAGGGGTATTTCTGGGAGCAAATCTCCTCTTTTTGGAAGAGAAGGTGAAATTTCCAAGGGAAAAGTGGCATTTCTGGGAGGAAATGACATAGCTGGGGGAGAAAAGTGGGAACCGGTGGGAAAGAAGATCTTGTACTGGAGAGCAACGGTGGTCTTTTTGGTGTGCCAAGTGGTCTCTTGGGGAGACAACGTGGTAAATAGGGGAGACAATGTCCTCTGGAGGAGTGTCAAGTAGTATTTGGGAGAGCAAACGTCAGGTATTTCTCGGAAACCGGCTGTTTCTGGGAGATAGTAGCAGACTTGGTTGGAAAATGACAGGTGTTTGTGAGAAAGCTGGTATTTTGGGAAAAAAAGGCCGTTTTTTAAAGAATAAGCTGGCATTTCTGGGAGAATATGTCCCATCTTTGGGAGAAAACGGGTGTATGTGGGAGAAAATGTCGTGTATTTGGGAGAAAGCTGGTGTATGTGGGAGAAAAGGCCATTGTGATGGGAGTCAGTGTGATCTTGAGGAATGGAAAGCAGTATTCTTGAGATGAAACGTGAGGTATTTCTAAGAGTCCTGGTATTTCTGGGAGAAAATGTCTTGTTTTGGAGAGCCAAAGTCCCATTTTGGGGGCAGAAGCTGGTATTTCTGTGACACTGCCATCTTGATGGGGGTAAGTGTGATCTTGAGGAGTGTAAAGCAGCATTTTGGTTAGAAAATGGGAGCTCTTCCTAAGAGCAGTGCTATTTCTGGGAGAAAAGGAGCTCTACTGGGCATAAAAATGGTGTATCTGTGATAAAATGCCACATTTCTGAAAGAAACTGTCCTCTTGCGGAGTGTAATGCTGTATGTTCCGGAGGAAATGGGAAATATTCAGCAGAGTCCTGGTATTTCTGGGAGAAGAGGTCTGATGTGGGGGGGGAAGGTGATGTATCTGTGAGAAAGCTGGTGTTTCTGGGAGAAAATGCCAGGTATTGGTGAGGAAACAGATGCTAGAGAGGGAAAAGGCCATCCCTTTGGGAGAGAAGTGGTAATTCTGGGAGAAAATGCCCCAAATCGGGGAGTAAGTGTCATCCTGAGGCGTGTCATGGAGTAGATTTGGGACGAAATGGAGGTGTTTCACAGAGTAGCGGCACTTCTGGGAGAAAATGTCCTCAGTGGGAAAGACAATGTCCTCTTGAGGGAAGAAAACAGGTCTTTCTTACAGCAAATGTCATCCAATTGGGAGAAAATCTCCTCTCTTGGGGAGAAAAGTGGTCTTTCTGAGAGAAGGTGTCCTCTTCTTGGCTGCAAGTGTCCCATTTGGCATTGTCATGGAGGCTTTTTGGGGAGAAAGCGTGTGGCAGTTGTAAGAGAAGGGGTATTTCTGGGAGCAAATCTCCTCTTTTTGGAAGAGAAGGTGAAATTTCCAAGGGAAAAGTGGCATTTCTGGGAGGAAATGACATAGCTGGGGGAGAAAAGTGGGAACCGGTGGGAAAGAAGATCTTGTACTGGAGAGCAACGGTGGTCTTTTTGGTGTGCCAAGTGGTCTCTTGGGGAGACAACGTGGTAAATAGGGGAGACAATGTCCTCTGGAGGAGTGTCAAGTAGTATTTGGGAGAGCAAACGTCAGGTATTTCTCGGAAACCGGCTGTTTCTGGGAGATAGTAGCAGACTTGGTTGGAAAATGACAGGTGTTTGTGAGAAAGCTGGTATTTTGGGAAAAAAAGGCCGTTTTTTAAAGAATAAGCTGGCATTTCTGGGAGAATATGTCCCATCTTTGGGAGAAAACGGGTGTATGTGGGAGAAAATGTCGTGTATTTGGGAGAAAGCTGGTGTATGTGGGAGAAAAGGCCATTGTGATGGGAGTCAGTGTGATCTTGAGGAATGGAAAGCAGTATTCTTGAGATGAAACGTGAGGTATTTCTAAGAGTCCTGGTATTTCTGGGAGAAAATGTCTTGTTTTGGAGAGCCAAAGTCCCATTTTGGGGGCAGAAGCTGGTATTTCTGTGACACTGCCATCTTGATGGGGGTAAGTGTGATCTTGAGGAGTGTAAAGCAGCATTTTGGTTAGAAAATGGGAGCTCTTCCTAAGAGCAGTGCTATTTCTGGGAGAAAAGGAGCTCTACTGGGCATAAAAATGGTGTATCTGTGATAAAATGCCACATTTCTGAAAGAAACTGTCCTCTTGCGGAGTGTAATGCTGTATGTTCCGGAGGAAATGGGAAATATTCAGCAGAGTCCTGGTATTTCTGGGAGAAGAGGTCTGATGTGGGGGGGGAAGGTGATGTATCTGTGAGAAAGCTGGTGTTTCTGGGAGAAAATGCCAGGTATTGGTGAGGAAACAGATGCTAGAGAGGGAAAAGGCCATCCCTTTGGGAGAGAAGTGGTAATTCTGGGAGAAAATGCCCCAAATCGGGGAGTAAGTGTCATCCTGAGGCGTGTCATGGAGTAGATTTGGGAGGAAATGGAGGTGTTTCACAGAGTAGCGGCACTTCTGGGAGAAAATGTCCTCAGTGGGAAAGACAATGTCCTCTTGAGGGAAGAAAACAGGTCTTTCTTACAGCAAATGTCATCCAATTGGGAGAAAATCTCCTCTCTTGGGGAGAAAAGTGGTCTTTCTGAGAGAAGGTGTCCTCTTCTTGGCTGCAAGTGTCCCATTTGGCATTGTCATGGAGGCTTTTTGGGGAGAAAGCGTGTGGCAGTTGTAAGAGAAGGGGTATTTCTGGGAGCAAATCTCCTCTTTTTGGAAGAGAAGGTGAAATTTCCAAGGGAAAAGTGGCATTTCTGGGAGGAAATGACATAGCTGGGGGAGAAAAGTGGGAACCGGTGGGAAAGAAGATCTTGTACTGGAGAGCAACGGTGGTCTTTTTGGTGTGCCAAGTGGTCTCTTGGGGAGACAACGTGGTAAATAGGGGAGACAATGTCCTCTGGAGGAGTGTCAAGTAGTATTTGGGAGAGCAAACGTCAGGTATTTCTCGGAAACCGGCTGTTTCTGGGAGATAGTAGCAGACTTGGTTGGAAAATGACAGGTGTTTGTGAGAAAGCTGGTATTTTGGGGAAAAAAGGCCGTTTTTTAAAGAATAAGCTGGCATTTCTGAGAGAATATGTCCCATCTTTGGGAGAAAACGGGTGTATGTGGGAGAAAATGTCGTGTATTTGGGAGAAAGCTGGTGTATGTGGGAGAAAAGGCCATTGTGATGGGAGTCAGTGTGATCTTGAGGAATGGAAAGCAGTATTCTTGAGATGAAACGTGAGGTATTTCTAAGAGTCCTGGTATTTCTGGGAGAAAATGTCTTGTTTTGGAGAGCCAAAGTCCCATTTTGGGGGCAGAAGCTGGTATTTCTGTGACACTGCCATCTTGATGGGGGTAAGTGTGATCTTGAGGAGTGTAAAGCAGCATTTTGGTTAGAAAATGGGAGCTCTTCCTAAGAGCAGTGCTATTTCTGGGAGAAAAGGAGCTCTACTGGGCATAAAAATGGTGTATCTGTGATAAAATGCCACATTTCTGAAAGAAACTGTCCTCTTGCGGAGTGTAATGCTGTATGTTCCGGAGGAAATGGGAAATATTCAGCAGAGTCCTGGTATTTCTGGGAGAAGAGGTCTGATGTGGGGGGGGGAAGGTGATGTATCTGTGAGAAAGCTGGTGTTTCTGGGAGAAAATGCCAGGTATTGGTGAGGAAACAGATGCTAGAGAGGGAAAAGGCCATCCCTTTGGGAGAGAAGTGGTATTTCTGGGAGAAAATGCCCCAAATCGGGGAGTAAGTGTCATCCTGAGGCGTGTCATGGAGTAGATTTGGGAGGAAATGGAGGTGTTTCACAGAGTAGCGGCACTTCTGGGAGAAAATGTCCTCAGTGGGAAAGACAATGTCCTCTTGAGGGAAGAAAACAGGTCTTTCTTACAGCAAATGTCATCCAATTGGGAGAAAATCTCCTCTCTTGGGGAGAAAAGTGGTCTTTCTGAGAGAAGGTGTCCTCTTCTTGGCTGCAAGTGTCCCATTTGGCATTGTCATGGAGGCTTTTTGGGGAGAAAGCGTGTGGCAGTTGTAAGAGAAGGGGTATTTCTGGGAGCAAATCTCCTCTTTTTGGAAGAGAAGGTGAAATTTCCAAGGGAAAAGTGGCATTTCTGGGAGGAAATGACATAGCTGGGGGAGAAAAGTGGGAACCGGTGGGAAAGAAGATCTTGTACTGGAGAGCAACGGTGGTCTTTTTGGTGTGCCAAGTGGTCTCTTGGGGAGACAACGTGGTAAATAGGGGAGACAATGTCCTCTGGAGGAGTGTCAAGTAGTATTTGGGAGAGCAAACGTCAGGTATTTCTCGGAAACCGGCTGTTTCTGGGAGATAGTAGCAGACTTGGTTGGAAAATGACAGGTGTTTGTGAGAAAGCTGGTATTTTGGGAAAAAAAGGCCGTTTTTTAAAGAATAAGCTGGCATTTCTGGGAGAATATGTCCCATCTTTGGGAGAAAACGGGTGTATGTGGGAGAAAATGTCGTGTATTTGGGAGAAAGCTGGTGTATGTGGGAGAAAAGGCCATTGTGATGGGAGTCAGTGTGATCTTGAGGAATGGAAAGCAGTATTCTTGAGATGAAACGTGAGGTATTTCTAAGAGTCCTGGTATTTCTGGGAGAAAATGTCTTGTTTTGGAGAGCCAAAGTCCCATTTTGGGGGCAGAAGCTGGTATTTCTGTGACACTGCCATCTTGATGGGGGTAAGTGTGATCTTGAGGAGTGTAAAGCAGCATTTTGGTTAGAAAATGGGAGCTCTTCCTAAGAGCAGTGCTATTTCTGGGAGAAAAGGAGCTCTACTGGGCATAAAAATGGTGTATCTGTGATAAAATGCCACATTTCTGAAAGAAACTGTCCTCTTGCGGAGTGTAATGCTGTATGTTCCGGAGGAAATGGGAAATATTCAGCAGAGTCCTGGTATTTCTGGGAGAAGAGGTCTGATGTGGGGGGGGGAAGGTGATGTATCTGTGAGAAAGCTGGTGTTTCTGGGAGAAAATGCCAGGTATTGGTGAGGAAACAGATGCTAGAGAGGGAAAAGGCCATCCCTTTGGGAGAGAAGTGGTATTTCTGGGAGAAAATGCCCCAAATCGGGGAGTAAGTGTCATCCTGAGGCGTGTCATGGAGTAGATTTGGGAGGAAATGGAGGTGTTTCACAGAGTAGCGGCACTTCTGGGAGAAAATGTCCTCAGTGGGAAAGACAATGTCCTCTTGAGGGAAGAAAACAGGTCTTTCTTACAGCAAATGTCATCCAATTGGGAGAAAATCTCCTCTCTTGGGGAGAAAAGTGGTCTTTCTGAGAGAAGGTGTCCTCTTCTTGGCTGCAAGTGTCCCATTTGGCATTGTCATGGAGGCTTTTTGGGGAGAAAGCGTGTGGCAGTTGTAAGAGAAGGGGTATTTCTGGGAGCAAATCTCCTCTTTTTGGAAGAGAAGGTGAAATTTCCAAGGGAAAAGTGGCATTTCTGGGAGGAAATGACATAGCTGGGGGAGAAAAGTGGGAACCGGTGGGAAAGAAGATCTTGTACTGGAGAGCAACGGTGGTCTTTTTGGTGTGCCAAGTGGTCTCTTGGGGAGACAACGTGGTAAATAGGGGAGACAATGTCCTCTGGAGGAGTGTCAAGTAGTATTTGGGAGAGCAAACGTCAGGTATTTCTCGGAAACCGGCTGTTTCTGGGAGATAGTAGCAGACTTGGTTGGAAAATGACAGGTGTTTGTGAGAAAGCTGGTATTTTGGGAAAAAAAGGCCGTTTTTTAAAGAATAAGCAGGCATTTCTGGGAGAATATGTCCCATCTTTGGGAGAAAACGGGTGTATGTGGGAGAAAATGTCGTGTATTTGGGAGAAAGCTGGTGTATGTGGGAGAAAAGGCCATTGTGATGGGAGTCAGTGTGATCTTGAGGAGTGGAAAGCAGTATTCTTGAGATGAAACGTGAGGTATTTCTAAGAGTCCTGGTATTTCTGGGAGAAAATGTCTTGTTTTGGAGAGCCAAAGTCCCATTTTGGGGGCAGAAGCTGGTATTTCTGTGACACTGCCATCTTGATGGGGGTAAGTGTGATCTTGAGGAGTGTAAAGCAGCATTTTGGTTAGAAAATGGGAGCTCTTCCTAAGAGCAGTGCTATTTCTGGGAGAAAAGGAGCTCTACTGGGCATAAAAATGGTGTATCTGTGATAAAATGCCACATTTCTGAAAGAAACTGTCCTCTTGCGGAGTGTAATGCTGTATGTTCCGGAGGAAATGGGAAATATTCAGCAGAGTCCTGGTATTTCTGGGAGAAGAGGTCTGATGTGGGGGGGGGAAGGTGATGTATCTGTGAGAAAGCTGGTGTTTCTGGGAGAAAATGCCAGGTATTGGTGAGGAAACAGATGCTAGAGAGGGAAAAGGCCATCCCTTTGGGAGAGAAGTGGTAATTCTGGGAGAAAATGCCCCAAATCGGGGAGTAAGTGTCATCCTGAGGCGTGTCATGGAGTAGATTTGGGAGGAAATGGAGGTGTTTCACAGAGTAGCGGCACTTCTGGGAGAAAATGTCCTCAGTGGGAAAGACAATGTCCTCTTGAGGGAAGAAAACAGGTCTTTCTTACAGCAAATGTCATCCAATTGGGAGAAAATCTCCTCTCTTGGGGAGAAAAGTGGTCTTTCTGAGAGAAGGTGTCCTCTTCTTGGCTGCAAGTGTCCCATTTGGCATTGTCATGGAGGCTTTTTGGGGAGAAAGCGTGTGGCAGTTGTAAGAGAAGGGGTATTTCTGGGAGCAAATCTCCTCTTTTTGGAAGAGAAGGTGAAATTTCCAAGGGAAAAGTGGCATTTCTGGGAGGAAATGACATAGCTGGGGGAGAAAAGTGGGAACCGGTGGGAAAGAAGATCTTGTACTGGAGAGCAACGGTGGTCTTTTTGGTGTGCCAAGTGGTCTCTTGGGGAGACAACGTGGTAAATAGGGGAGACAATGTCCTCTGGAGGAGTGTCAAGTAGTATTTGGGAGAGCAAACGTCAGGTATTTCTCGGAAACCGGCTGTTTCTGGGAGATAGTAGCAGACTTGGTTGGAAAATGACAGGTGTTTGTGAGAAAGCTGGTATTTTGGGAAAAAAAGGCCGTTTTTTAAAGAATAAGCTGGCATTTCTGGGAGAATATGTCCCATCTTTGGGAGAAAACGGGTGTATGTGGGAGAAAATGTCGTGTATTTGGGAGAAAGCTGGTGTATGTGGGAGAAAAGGCCATTGTGATGGGAGTCAGTGTGATCTTGAGGAGTGGAAAGCAGTATTCTTGAGATGAAACGTGAGGTATTTCTAAGAGTCCTGGTATTTCTGGGAGAAAATGTCTTGTTTTGGAGAGCCAAAGTCCCATTTTGGGGGCAGAAGCTGGTATTTCTGTGACACTGCCATCTTGATGGGGGTAAGTGTGATCTTGAGGAGTGTAAAGCAGCATTTTGGTTAGAAAATGGGAGCTCTTCCTAAGAGCAGTGCTATTTCTGGGAGAAAAGGAGCTCTACTGGGCATAAAAATGGTGTATCTGTGATAAAATGCCACGTTTCTGAAAGAAACTGTCCTCTTGCGGAGTGTAATGCTGTATGTTCCGGAGGAAATGGGAAATATTCAGCAGAGTCCTGGTATTTCTGGGAGAAGAGGTCTGATGTGGGGGGGGGAAGGTGATGTATCTGTGAGAAAGCTGGTTTCTGGGAGAAAATGCCAGGTATTGGTGAGGAAACAGATGCTAGAGAGGGAAAAGGCCATCCCTTTGGGAGAGAAGTGGTATTTCTGGGAGAAAATGCCCCAAATCGGGGAGTAAGTGTCATCCTGAGGCGTGTCATGGAGTAGATTTGGGAGGAAATGGAGGTGTTTCACAGAGTAGCGGCACTTCTGGGAGAAAATGTCCTCAGTGGGAAAGACAGTGTCCTCTTGAGGGAAGAAAACGGGTCTTTCTTACAGCAAATGTCATCCAATTGGGAGAAAATCTCCTCTCTTGGGGAGAAAAGTGGTCTTTCTGAGAGAAGGTGTCCTCTTCTTGGCTGCAAGTGTCCCATTTGGCATTGTCATGGAGGCTTTTTGGGGAGAAAGCGTGTGGCAGTTGTAAGAGAAGGGGTATTTCTGGGAGCAAATCTCCTCTTTTTGGAAGAGAAGGTGAAATTTCCAAGGGAAAAGTGGCATTTCTGGGAGGAAATGACATAGCTGGGGGAGAAAAGTGGGAACCGGTGGGAAAGAAGATCTTGTACTGGAGAGCAACGGTGGTCTTTTTGGTGTGCCAAGTGGTCTCTTGGGGAGACAACGTGGTAAATAGGGGAGACAATGTCCTCTGGAGGAGTGTCAAGTAGTATTTGGGAGAGCAAACGTCAGGTATTTCTCGGAAACCGGCTGTTTCTGGGAGATAGTAGCAGACTTGGTTGGAAAATGACAGGTGTTTGTGAGAAAGCTGGTATTTTGGGGAAAAAAGGCCGTTTTTTAAAGAATAAGCTGGCATTTCTGGGAGAATATGTCCCATCTTTGGGAGAAAACGGGTGTATGTGGGAGAAAATGTCGTGTATTTGGGAGAAAGCTGGTGTATGTGGGAGAAAAGGCCATTGTGATGGGAGTCAGTGTGATCTTGAGGAGTGGAAAGCAGTATTCTTGAGATGAAACGTGAGGTATTTCTAAGAGTCCTGGTATTTCTGGGAGAAAATGTCTTGTTTTGGAGAGCCAAAGTCCCATTTTGGGGGCAGAAGCTGGTATTTCTGTGACACTGCCATCTTGATGGGGGTAAGTGTGATCTTGAGGAGTGTAAAGCAGCATTTTGGTTAGAAAATGGGAGCTCTTCCTAAGAGCAGTGCTATTTCTGGGAGAAAAGGAGCTCTACTGGGCATAAAAATGGTGTATCTGTGATAAAATGCCACGTTTCTGAAAGAAACTGTCCTCTTGCGGAGTGTAATGCTGTATGTTCCGGAGGAAATGGGAAATATTCAGCAGAGTCCTGGTATTTCTGGGAGAAGAGGTCTGATGTGGGGGGGGGAAGGTGATGTATCTGTGAGAAAGCTGGTGTTTCTGGGAGAAAATGCCAGGTATTGGTGAGGAAACAGATGCTAGAGAGGGAAAAGGCCATCCCTTTGGGAGAGAAGTGGTATTTCTGGGAGAAAATGCCCCAAATCGGGGAGTAAGGGTCATCCTGAGGCGTGTCATGGAGTAGATTTGGGAGGAAATGGAGGTGTTTCACAGAGTAGCGGCACTTCTGGGAGAAAATGTCCTCAGTGGGAAAGACAATGTCCTCTTGAGGGAAGAAAACAGGTCTTTCTTACAGCAAATGTCATCCAATTGGGAGAAAATCTCCTCTCTTGGGGAGAAAAGTGGTCTTTCTGAGAGAAGGTGTCCTCTTCTTGGCTGCAAGTGTCCCATTTGGCATTGTCATGGAGGCTTTTTGGGGAGAAAGCGTGTGGCAGTTGTAAGAGAAGGGGTATTTCTGGGAGCAAATCTCCTCTTTTTGGAAGAGAAGGTGAAATTTCCAAGGGAAAAGTGGCATTTCTGGGAGGAAATGACATAGCTGGGGGAGAAAAGTGGGAACCGGTGGGAAAGAAGATCTTGTACTGGAGAGCAACGGTGGTCTTTTTGGTGTGCCAAGTGGTCTCTTGGGGAGACAACGTGGTAAATAGGGGAGACAATGTCCTCTGGAGGAGTGTCAAGTAGTATTTGGGAGAGCAAACGTCAGGTATTTCTCGGAAACCGGCTGTTTCTGGGAGATAGTAGCAGACTTGGTTGGAAAATGACAGGTGTTTGTGAGAAAGCTGGTATTTTGGGAAAAAAAGGCCGTTTTTTAAAGAATAAGCTGGCATTTCTGGGAGAATATGTCCCATCTTTGGGAGAAAACGGGTGTATGTGGGAGAAAATGTCGTGTATTTGGGAGAAAGCTGGTGTATGTGGGAGAAAAGGCCATTGTGATGGGAGTCAGTGTGATCTTGAGGAGTGGAAAGCAGTATTCTTGAGATGAAACGTGAGGTATTTCTAAGAGTCCTGGTATTTCTGGGAGAAAATGTCTTGTTTTGGAGAGCCAAAGTCCCATTTTGGGGGCAGAAGCTGGTATTTCTGTGACACTGCCATCTTGATGGGGGTAAGTGTGATCTTGAGGAGTGTAAAGCAGCATTTTGGTTAGAAAATGGGAGCTCTTCCTAAGAGCAGTGCTATTTGTGGGAGAAAAGGAGCTCTACTGGGCATAAAAATAGTGTATCTGTGATAAAATGCCACATTTCTGAAAGAAACTGTCCTCTTGCGGAGTGTAATGCTGTATGTTCCGGAGGAAATGGGAAATATTCAGCAGAGTCCTGGTATTTCTGGGAGAAGAGGTCTGATGTGGGGGGGGGAAGGTGATGTATCTGTGAGAAAGCTGGCTATTGCTTTCCTTTTAGCAAGTTGCTGCAGCTACTTCAAGCCGACAAATAAAAGTTTGCTTTCTCCGAAAACCTCAGTAGCCACTGCTTTGCTTTTTTGATACAGATCAAACTAGAAAGTTTATCATTATTGTCTTGAGGATTGTGTACTTGAAAGAGAAGGGCTTGTGGACTTAAAAGCTTCTTTTTGCCACAAGTGTTGTGTTTAATAGAAGATGTTATGGTGGATTGCATGTCTTGCTTTACTGAATTCACTAAGTAGGGAACCGGTTCTCTGGGTGTCTTTGTTCCACTTTGGGATAATGTTGCCTGAAGATCATAACTGTGAAATACACCTCAAGTTCTTCACTAAACTCCAGTTTTATACAGACTTCAGGAGAGAGAACGTAATTGCTAATAGAACAAGTTAAACGTGCTTAAAAAGCTCTCTGTGTGTTTTTTGTTGCTGTTGTTTGTTTGTTTGTGGAAAATACTCTTCCTTTATTTAATTCTGGAATTTTCCCAAGAAATTATTGGAAGTTGTCATATAAGAAGAGTAATAAAGACCATATTCTAGGAACTTGTTTCACAGATTGTACCAGTTACCCCCAAGAATATGCTGCTCCACTAGCATATGTTTTATAACTTTCATAGAGTAATTTTCAAGATGGTAATGTGGAGTTTACACTTCTGTGAACCTGTTAGCTATATTTTCCAGCTCTTAAGTCTCTTGCCAAAGCAGCATTTGTTTCATGCAGATTTTTGCATCAGGCTTCCAACTTCTTCCTCAGGCTAGATGTTGGCCTAGTGCAAGTGGAGCTGAGAACATACAATGATGAGAGAATGGAGTGGTGTTCCCACTGATGTTTAACGACTCGTAGTTGCAGCATTGTGATCAGACTGTATTGTGTTAGTGTGCATGTGAGTCTAGGATTTACAGCCTTCTGCAGCTCTGCATGTAGTCTCTTCAGTTTTTTGTGATGGCTATTGTCTCCGAACATATGGAGATCTACAGATGATAATTGTCCTCTTGCATATGAAGTTAGAGACTCCCTCTACTGTGTAGAACAAATTAAACATTTGCTAGTTAACATGAGAGGCTTTTTTATGTTAAAAAATTCTTTTTATATTTATAAAAAATAGAAACATAATGCACTCCTAAACAAATTCTCAGAAGATAACCATTAAGAAAGATAATGAAAATGCTTGACTGAGATTGCATATGTGTTAATGCTAATATCAGACAATGAAAAAAAAAAATCAAACCTTATGTCCACATCCTGCTCATAATATTTAACATATACAGCTGAGATGATTTATGGAAGACTGTCTCAAACTTGTCTATTAGACATTTTACTGGAAATTTTTTAATGTAGTAAAGGACCAGTGATTACTTGAGAATGACTATTCTTCAGTAAGTCTTGTCTCACAGGAGACTTGTTAACAGGCTTGGAGCTTGTTATTATCTTCAAGAGAACATAGCAAGGAATTAAATAACAAAGCTACAAAGCCCATCGTTTTGAACATCGTTTTGAACAGATTGATGCTTTTGTTTTGTTCATAACTCACGGACTTTGCATGTTCATAAAAGCTGTTACATACTTTGGAAAGTTCAGGCATACCTTCAATCCTCCTCTGTATTCGATTCCTACTGACTTCATAGTAACTGCTGTTCCCAGCAGAGCTCAATGACAGCCGGCGCAGGATCGGGGCTGAATTTGAGGTAGCAGTCACTGGCTGAAAGGAATTCCTGTAATATGCTGCACTCCCCGAAGTACGATATTCAGTGGAATTTTGACGGGCTGGGCTTGACAGATTTACTGAATTAAGTGCAGAATCCATAGAGTCCTCAGAAAAGCAATGCTCTTTGGAAGTGCTGTTTTCTTCTATACGTAACGTTTCTGCTACAGAAAACAAAAGCATCAATCTGTTCTCTTGAAGATAATAACAAGCTTGTAAAAAAGGGCTGATCTGAAATAATAAACACATTTTCCTTACTCTGTCTTGTATCTGAACAGGTATTAACCAGACCCAGTTGTACCACAGCACTGGTAAAATACTGAAAGCAGAAGGCACTGCCATGTGATCTTATGCTGTAAGGCAGGCCCTGTAAGTAATAGACTCTGATTTAAGAACTGTTCAGAAAATCCTGGACTCCCAGTGATATAAAGTATACTCCACCAGGACTATCTTAATAAAGTAGTTCACAAACATACATTCTTGACTATGCTTAAGGAGTTACAAAAGTGATAGAATCTCACTGCAGGTTACTTCAGTTCTTTCTCCCTACCCTAGGTTCACAAACAAGTGAAGAAACAAAAAAATTAGAAACATCTTCACATACCAGTTATCATTTCTGCAAGCCGAGATTACAGCTTTGAGAGTGCGGGAGATATTTCCATCCTCCTGATGGCTGAGCCAAGAGGGAAAAAGGGGAGGGGAACAAAAAACGTCCATCTATGAGGCGAAAGCTCCCGAACGAGAAGCCCCGGGCACAATCCCGCGGCACCAACCCCGGCCCGCAGCGGGGGCCCGGCCACCGCCCTCAGCGGCCCCACCCGCAGCCCCGCGCCCGTTGCTCGGCAGCTGCGAGCCAACCGAGCCTGCCGGGAAGGCGGAGGGGCAGCACCACGGATAGCTCCTATTGGTCGAAGGAGGTGAGGGCGGAGCTCGAGGACGGCCGTCTTCTTCGCTATTGGCGGAGAGAGCCGTCAGTGCGGGGCGGGGGGCGGGGCCTCGCGGCTAGCGGGGTCGCGTTGAACTCCGCGTTAGGGCGGGGGAACGGAGCGAGGGGGCGGCGGCGGTCGAGGGTAAGCGAGCCGCCGGCTGCGAGGAGAGCGGCGCGAGGTAGGGAGCGGCGCGGGGGCCGTCCTCACCTGTCACCGGGCGCTCAGCCCTCCCTCCTCGCGGCCCCCGGGCTCCGGCCGCGGGCGCGGTCCCTCGCGGTAGCGGCCGGGCTGGGGCTGTGCTTTCGTCTAAGGGGACCCTCGTCCGAGGGAGGGCGGCAGGCAGGCAGGCAGGCTGTGCGCGCGGTGCCACCGGCTGTGCGCCGCTGCGCGGACGGATGCCGGCTGCCCTCAGGTAGGTGGGAGGGGGGCGGAGAGGGCAGACCCCGGGAAGGCCGCCTCTGGGCGCGAGGGCTCCCCGCCGCCGTCGCTGCGGCAGGCGGCACCTCGGAGTGGCGCTACGCGAGGGGGGGAGCGGCTGGGGGCTGCGGCTGGGGGCTGCGGCTGGGGGCCGCCTCCGTGCGCGGGGCGGGGGGAGTTGCGAGGGCAGAGCCGCGCGATTTCTTATTTGTATAGCCGCGCTTCTTTTCACAGCAACGTGAATAGCTGTAAAACACATAATTCTACCTAAATTAAGTTGTTTAAATTGGAGATAAACAGATGTCTTAGACCTGCTTCTCTTTTTTTGCTGGAAGAAGTGAAGTCAATCACATTCTCTTACAAACAGGGCCTGGGTGACCCTGTAGACAGCAGGGTGACCACAAACCAGCAATGTGGCCTTGTGGTCAAGAAGGCCAATGGTATCCTGGGATGCATTAAAAAGAATGTGGCCAGCAGGTTGAGTGAGGTGAGTGAGCAAAGTATTATTTACTAACCAGCTAACTGCAGGAGAAGACTCTTAACAGAATAGAAATTTATGTTCTTAACATGCTCCTTTTTGAAGAAAATGGTAGAAAAGACAGAAGTGAGGAATAGAGGATACTTAAACCAACCTGGATCCACTAGAAAACTTCAAAGTAGGGACAGTTACAAAAGCTCAGCTATTCCATTGAGGGAGTAAGCACAAAAAGAAAGACTGAAGCCTTTAGCTAGCAGTTTGTCAGAAAACAGTCTTAAATATGCGCAAGGGTGGAAAGAGACTTCCTATTTCCTTAAATGCAAGCAGATTGAAACAGTTTCTTTTGATTTCTGTATCTATGATTTTCATAAGCAGTTACAAGAACGGTGTTCTCAGATTGGATATTATGAGTAAATGCTTGTGTTGCATTTAAGGAAATAATAAACAGCAACTATTTCTCATCCAAGAAAAAGACAAACACGTAAACTGAATGAGCAGCTTATATACATATATCCCCAAGATATCTGTAGCACTCCCATGGTGTTAGCTTATTAACATTACAGGGATTATTAACATTACATTCTATTTTTTTCTCTCCAAAGCATTCATAGTTGCTTTCATGTTTAAACTTGTGTCTTTCTGTAAGGGTTGATCAGGAAATCACTTTAATTTCTGTATTTTTAAGAATCTAGGCGTTCCTAAAATAGTTGGTGGATTACATGAGCAATGTGGGTAGGAAATAAATGTATTATTACCCTGAATTTGAGATAGATCTGTTCAAGGCTTTCTTCTGTACAGTACTGCAGCCTTCACAAAGCCCTGCTCACAGTATGTATAGTTTGATTACTGCTTTTTTTCTTTATGTATTTTGCATAGTACATAACAGTAATGAAGAATAAGATATAAGATAAACATGTACAGTAGAAATAAAGTGCAATGATTCTTCTTGGACAGATGTGCAACTTCTGAGATGTCTGTAGGACAAATTCCAGCTTTTGAAAAGCATAGCACAGCTAACAGTTCTGTAGAGTGTCTATAAACTCCTCTTTCTGGTTTATTTGGATGTGAATTTTCTGTTTGCTTGTTTTGTTTGTTAGTTGATTACATTCTGTTGCCTGTGACATTAAAGCAAAATCTACATATGTAGATTTGGTAGTGTTAGAGGTTTACCACTAAACTGTGGCATGCTAGTTTAATCTGATGATTCACTTCTGAGAATATAAAAACAGAAGTGAACTTTGCTTTCAGATGAATTATTTAAATTTCTTCCGCTCTTCAAAAACAGAATCAGTTTCACTTATGAAATCAACATGGATGTTTATGTTTCTTACAAAAAAACTTTTATTCTTCTAGTTTTGAACCTGATTTAGCATGAAAAATACTAAGCTGAAACTACTATTTTTGTTAACCACGTTTATGTTAATGGCACTTAAGCAATCCAACCAGGATCAAAGCTCCATTGTAGGAACTGTGCAGATGCATAGCAGTAGACATATCCTGCCCTAAAGAAAAAGCAAAAATAAATAACGTAATGAAATGGAACACAAAGTAATTGGTAAAGTTATAAGAAGCATCATAGGGGGAAAAAAAAAATAGATGGACAAAGAATAAAAAAGAGGTTTGAGACAAAATTAAAAATGTTCTTACTGTCAGATTTCAGAAGTTGTACAAGGAAAAGGAGTAAAAAATTAAATTTATACAACGAGGATGTCCAGAAAATCTAAGAAGTTAATCTTGATTTTACATTGAACAAAAATAGAATGAATAAAAATCCTTAGGTCTCACAAATACGTATGTTATGATCATAAATGCACCATTAAGAGTCTTTCAACATCTTCTTAAGCAATTTATTCATTTTATCTTTAGAGGGTAACAATGTGGAGCAAAAAAGTTTTGCAGTCCTCTGTGATAGAACAAGTGGCAGCAAACCTTTGAGGAGAAAGAGTAAGATGGATGGCCTTAAACAGTTTTTGCTTTTATTAATGGAGCCTGATTTGTTTTCACAGAAATGAGGCAAATAATAAACATACACAGAAAGGAGAGTAGGAGATAGAAGGACAACAAGAAAAAAAAAATGGAGTGTCAAATTTTCTCCCAAATGGACTTGCAAGAGTTGACAGTGACTTACTAGAGCATTAATTTCTTCTTTACAGCTTTATTCAGGTCTAAGACAGAAAAAAAGAACATGCACACGAGTCTTCCAATCCATATTTTCTATGTTATTTAAAGTAATAAGGTTATGTATGGTATTTTATGTTGGTTTCATTTACATTTGCAGGTACTAAAATCTAACAAGTTTCTCAAAACCTGTAACAGAAAAATGCTGAGAAGAATCAAATTTATTGCTCTCTCTCTTCACATACATTGGGCTTATGATCCTCCCACTTCAGTGGCTGCTCTTCCATGTATTACTGAGTGCAATCATGTACAAATATAAGATAAACATTTTCTTTAAAGTATTTATAGTATGTTGCGCTCAAATAAATATTTGAGAAAATAAAGAAATAACCTGACAGCTATTAATCAGAGTTTTATTGCCTTTAATATATGATCCATCCTGATATAGCAATTATTGTTGTTTTAGTAAATGCATTACCTCACTTTTACAGGTTTATTTTCAGCCAGTATATCTATCCTTTTGCTCAACACAACAGAGAACTTTCCAATAGCCAAAAAACATTCTGCCTTTAAATTAAATTAATCTTCTTGGAAATATTACTCTTCCAACTCTCCTGTTCTGTATGTCAGCTACTGCTCAAAGCTGTCTACTGTTCCTCCTGTTAACCATACAGTTATTAAAACTTGGTATATGAATACCTTTTCATCATATTTATCCACAATAAATGAATGAGACTTCTCCCCATAGAATCTTTCTATGAAACTTTCCATCCCTCTGTCTTTCTGCTAAATCTCAAATAATCTGAACTGCAGTTCATTTAGATATTAGACCTCAGGTTCAGATAACATCCTTGAGGTAATAAAATGTTATTGTCTGACAGATCTAAAGTGATATTTTTCCTGTAGAAAATTCCATGGGGCACTTACACTGAAACTGAGAAGTGTTTTTCCTTCTCTTGCTGAGTGAGGGTTTAAATAGGAAATGCATATACACAGAGCAAAACTTGGAAGGTAACATTTCCCATCAGGTCTTTTCAGTATTACAGAGCAAGAAAAAGATTTTTAAGACTTGCATGTGCTGATTAAGGTGATTGAATTTTTTCTACTATTATTTTCCTTTTAGTTTAGCAATAAAGAAATGCATTAAAAAAATGCAGTAGGGGAAAGATCTGCCCATGGATTTGTTGTATTTGTGCATATCTAAATAGCAGTACAGGCATCTTGTCATCCCAAGGACACCATGGAGTATTCATATAATATAAAGAGAGATGATGGGGATTTTCTAATAACTAAATTGGAAATCAGAAATGTTACTTTTTTTTTTTTTTTTTTTTCCCCAATTTACCAGTTTGCAAGCAATGCCTCCTTTTCCATAAAGACAGCTCTTCAAGAAAGCCCATTTCTAACACTCACAGACCTGTGCAGAACACCGTTTTTCATAGATGACAGACAGTAACTTTACAATAACATCAGCCATTTCTTTCAACACTGTCACAAATACCATTCAACAACAAATAGCATTCAACTAGGCCTCAACTGCCTAATTTCATTGAAGCCTGTATACCTTTCATTCAGTGTTAACATTACTTGAAAAAAAGTGTTTGGACGTTACATTATATTATCCTCAGTTCATCGTGTTGTAGCAGATCTAATCTTTAATGAAAACGAGACATGTAGGAATCCTATTTGAACTTTTATCTTCACTCTTATTTCAAAAAGAAAGTTGTTGATTAAACACACCTAGTGACAAACCAACATGTGATTATCATCTATAATAAATGATACTCCTGCTTGCTAGTATAATTGTATTTGCTTTTCTTGTTGCCTTTGCTTGCTTCATCCACACCAGTAGATGTGTTGAGAAAACTGACTGGGAGAAAAGAGGTCATTCCCTGGTCCTGGTTACAAAGACAGCACAGACACAGCCCATGGTGACTGAAAAACAAGGAATAAAGAGGTTCAAGACTGTACTGCAAAAGTGTATTGCAACTGCAGGTTGCTTAAAGAAGTAGAAGCAAAGGGAATGTCCACAGGTTTGAAAAAGTGGCCTGCAACTACACAATATTCATTGTTTCAGAAAGGAGATTTAACGATGCAAAATCTTTGGCAAGAAAACAGTTGTTTTTAGGGATCAAATAGAGAGAGAAATAGTGCTGGGGACCTAGACTCCATTTAGGACATAATACTTGTCTTGTCTCTACACGTGAAAATATTTTAAATTACTAGCTGAGAGATCAGGGGTCCTGAACCATGGTATGTTCATTATTGTTGATTGCATGTACTGTGTCATATCACTTAAAAAATTAAAAACATTAATGGCACTGAAATTTCAAACTGGGTGCACGTACCACTGTGCATAACAACTGACAAGCTATTATCTACGTTGATTAAAACTCTTAGTGCTAGTGTTTTAGCTTCTCCAAAAGCAAGGAATAAACAATTTGAATGTAGGCTTTATCAGTATTTGTACTTGTAATAAAACCAGGAATATTCATAGAATCATAGAATCATAGAATTTTTTTTTGAGTTGGAAGGGACTCTTACAGACCATTGAGTCCAGTTCCCCAGTAATGAACAGGGACACCCACAGAGGTCAGAGACCTCAGAGGCCTGTCCAGCCTGACCATGAATATCTCCCCACTGCCATAATGTTGTCTTGCCCCAGACCTATACAAGACTACAAAGTGAGTCACCAGCTCTGGATTCCTACTTAGGAGGGGTTTGCCATCAAGATAGACAGCAAGTCTCCATGTAACCCTCTCCTCTAGGCATCAGCCCTGGGAAACATGCTGCCAAATATTCTTCAGAAAAGCATCTTAGAGAGGTTTCTGTGAGCAGATGGGGGACATTTGATGAAGCAAACGGATGCTGGGTAAGCAGTAATTCTCACTCAACAACCAGCCTGGGGGCTCCGTTCTTTCTTCATTTCCATTCTTTCTGATGGAAATGTCCTTGAAACTTAACTTTTTCCTACTTTTCCAGTACTTGTTTGATACTTTCTTTTTCTAGTAAGCAAAAATTCTAAGCCCTTGTCCTCCAGTAACTGTCTTTCATTTTCTGATACATTCAAAGATAACCTTTGGAGGCATGCCTTTTTCTGGGAAGCCAAGTTCTAACAGCAGAAAAAAATTTCAAAGGCTGTATGGAGAGCATCAACTACAATGGCAATAATATCACTGACCTTGCTAGAAGGAAGAAATTGGAACCTTCTAATGTGGTAAGAACATAACTTTATCATCATCTAAACTTCTGCTTCTCCTTCTAAGGAAAGTTTGTGAGTGTGTGTGACAGATGTTCTGAAATCATATAATATATAAAACAAAGTTTGTCACATGCCTAAAGATTTCATTATACATACTTTTATGATTTTTTGTTTGTTTGTTTGTTTGTTTGTTTTTAATATCTGGGAACCTGTTTCTGCTGGGATTTAAGTTTCAGCTTTACAGAATTAGCCTTCAGCATCAGATGAATGTTTTTTAAAAGAAAACCAGTAGATCAGTATATACATTTTTGCTTTCATCTTATAGTAACCCAAAACTAGGATGGACAATATTTATTGTTAAATCAATTGCAGTGTGTCAAGGATCTAAATCCTGTTATCTTCCATCCCCACAGAGCAAGTTGCGTGGGTGTGCAAAATCATTAGAAAGGGAAGGCTCAGAGCCATTTTATGGGAGCTCCGTAAAGCATCAAGATACTAAACTTTGAAACTGTTATTTAGCTTATTAACATTACAGGGATTATTAACATTACATTCTATTTTTTTCTCTCCAAAGCATTCATAGTTGCTTTCATGTTTAAACTTGTGTCTTTCTGTAAGGGTTGATCAGGAAATCACTTTAATTTCTGTATTTTTAAGAATCTAGGCGTTCCTAAAATAGTTGGTGGATTACATGAGCAATGTGGGTAGGAAATAAATGTATTATTACCCTGAATTTGAGATAGATCTGTTCAAGGCTTTCTTCTGTACAGTACTGCAGCCTTCACAAAGCCCTGCTCACAGTATGTATAGTTTGATTACTGCTTTTTTTCTTTATGTATTTTGCATAGTACATAACAGTAATGAAGAATAAGATATAAGATAAACATGTACAGTAGAAATAAAGTGCAATGATTCTTCTTGGACAGATGTGCAACTTCTGAGATGTCTGTAGGACAAATTCCAGCTTTTGAAAAGCATAGCACAGCTAACAGTTCTGTAGAGTGTCTATAAACTCCTCTTTCTGGTTTATTTGGATGTGAATTTTCTGTTTGCTTGTTTTGTTTGTTAGTTGATTACATTCTGTTGCCTGTGACATTAAAGCAAAATCTACATATGTAGATTTGGTAGTGTTAGAGGTTTACCACTAAACTGTGGCATGCTAGTTTAATCTGATGATTCACTTCTGAGAATATAAAAACAGAAGTGAACTTTGCTTTCAGATGAATTATTTAAATTTCTTCCGCTCTTCAAAAACAGAATCAGTTTCACTTATGAAATCAACATGGATGTTTATGTTTCTTACAAAAAAACTTTTATTCTTCTAGTTTTGAACCTGATTTAGCATGAAAAATACTAAGCTGAAACTACTATTTTTGTTAACCACGTTTATGTTAATGGCACTTAAGCAATCCAACCAGGATCAAAGCTCCATTGTAGGAACTGTGCAGATGCATAGCAGTAGACATATCCTGCCCTAAAGAAAAAGCAAAAATAAATAACGTAATGAAATGGAACACAAAGTAATTGGTAAAGTTATAAGAAGCATCATAGGGGGAAAAAAAAAATAGATGGACAAAGAATAAAAAAGAGGTTTGAGACAAAAATAAAAATGTTCTTACTGTCAGATTTCAGAAGTTGTACAAGGAAAAGGAGTAAAAAATTAAATTTATACAACGAGGATGTCCAGAAAATCTAAGAAGTTAATCTTGATTTTACATTGAACAAAAATAGAATGAATAAAAATCCTTAGGTCTCACAAATACGTATGTTATGATCATAAATGCACCATTAAGAGTCTTTCAACATCTTCTTAAGCAATTTATTCATTTTATCTTTAGAGGGTAACAATGTGGAGCAAAAAAGTTTTGCAGTCCTCTGTGATAGAACAAGTGGCAGCAAACCTTTGAGGAGAAAGAGTAAGATGGATGGCCTTAAACAGTTTTTGCTTTTATTAATGGAGCCTGATTTGTTTTCACAGAAATGAGGCAAATAATAAACATACACAGAAAGGAGAGTAGGAGATAGAAGGACAACAAGAAAAAAAAAATGGAGTGTCAAATTTTCTCCCAAATGGACTTGCAAGAGTTGACAGTGACTTACTAGAGCATTAATTTCTTCTTTACAGCTTTATTCAGGTCTAAGACAGAAAAAAAGAACATGCACACGAGTCTTCCAATCCATATTTTCTATGTTATTTAAAGTAATAAGGTTATGTATGGTATTTTATGTTGGTTTCATTTACATTTGCAGGTACTAAAATCTAACAAGTTTCTCAAAACCTGTAACAGAAAAATGCTGAGAAGAATCAAATTTATTGCTCTCTCTCTTCACATACATTGGGCTTATGATCCTCCCACTTCAGTGGCTGCTCTTCCATGTATTACTGAGTGCAATCATGTACAAATATAAGATAAACATTTTCTTTAAAGTATTTATAGTATGTTGCGCTCAAATAAATATTTGAGAAAATAAAGAAATAACCTGACAGCTATTAATCAGAGTTTTATTGCCTTTAATATATGATCCATCCTGATATAGCAATTATTGTTGTTTTAGTAAATGCATTACCTCACTTTTACAGGTTTATTTTCAGCCAGTATATCTATCCTTTTGCTCAACACAACAGAGAACTTTCCAATAGCCAAAAAACATTCTGCCTTTAAATTAAATTAATCTTCTTGGAAATATTACTCTTCCAACTCTCCTGTTCTGTATGTCAGCTACTGCTCAAAGCTGTCTACTGTTCCTCCTGTTAACCATACAGTTATTAAAACTTGGTATATGAATACCTTTTCATCATATTTATCCACAATAAATGAATGAGACTTCTCCCCATAGAATCTTTCTATGAAACTTTCCATCCCTCTGTCTTTCTGCTAAATCTCAAATAATCTGAACTGCAGTTCATTTAGATATTAGACCTCAGGTTCAGATAACATCCTTGAGGTAATAAAATGTTATTGTCTGACAGATCTAAAGTGATATTTTTCCTGTAGAAAATTCCATGGGGCACTTACACTGAAACTGAGAAGTGTTTTTCCTTCTCTTGCTGAGTGAGGGTTTAAATAGGAAATGCATATACACAGAGCAAAACTTGGAAGGTAACATTTCCCATCAGGTCTTTTCAGTATTACAGAGCAAGAAAAAGATTTTTAAGACTTGCATGTGCTGATTAAGGTGATTGAATTTTTTCTACTATTATTTTCCTTTTAGTTTAGCAATAAAGAAATACATTAAAAAAATGCAGTAGGGGAAAGATCTGCCCATGGATTTGTTGTATTTGTGCATATCTAAATAGCAGTACAGGCATCTTGTCATCCCAAGGACACCATGGAGTATTCATATAATATAAAGAGAGATGATGGGGATTTTCTAATAACTAAATTGGAAATCAGAAATGTTACTTTTTTTTTTTTTTTTTTTTTCCCCAATTTACCAGTTTGCAAGCAATGCCTCCTTTTCCATAAAGACAGCTCTTCAAGAAAGCCCATTTCTAACACTCACAGACCTGTGCAGAACACCGTTTTTCATAGATGACAGACAGTAACTTTACAATAACATCAGCCATTTCTTTCAACACTGTCACAAATACCATTCAACAACAAATAGCATTCAACTAGGCCTCAACTGCCTAATTTCATTGAAGCCTGTATACCTTTCATTCAGTGTTAACATTACTTGAAAAAAAGTGTTTGGACGTTACATTATATTATCCTCAGTTCATCGTGTTGTAGCAGATCTAATCTTTAATGAAAACGAGACATGTAGGAATCCTATTTGAACTTTTCTTTTATCTTCACTCTTATTTCAAAAAGAAAGTTGTTGATTAAACACACCTAGTGACAAACCAACATGTGATTATCATCTATAATAAATGATACTCCTGCTTGCTAGTATAATTGTATTTGCTTTTCTTGTTGCCTTTGCTTGCTTCATCCACACCAGTAGATGTGTTGAGAAAACTGACTGGGAGAAAAGAGGTCATTCCCTGGTCCTGGTTACAAAGACAGCACAGACACAGCCCATGGTGACTGAAAAACAAGGAATAAAGAGGTTCAAGACTGTACTGCAAAAGTGTATTGCAACTGCAGGTTGCTTAAAGAAGTAGAAGCAAAGGGAATGTCCACAGGTTTGAAAAAGTGGCCTGCAACTACACAATATTCATTGTTTCAGAAAGGAGATTTAACGATGCAAAATCTTTGGCAAGAAAACAGTTGTTTTTAGGGATCAAATAGAGAGAGAAATAGTGCTGGGGACCTAGACTCCATTTAGGACATAATACTTGTCTTGTCTCTACACGTGAAAATATTTTAAATTACTAGCTGAGAGATCAGGGGTCCTGAACCATGGTATGTTCATTATTGTTGATTGCATGTACTGTGTCATATCACTTAAAAAATTAAAAACATTAATGGCACTGAAATTTCAAACTGGGTGCACGTACCACTGTGCATAACAACTGACAAGCTATTATCTACGTTGATTAAAACTCTTAGTGCTAGTGTTTTAGCTTCTCCAAAAGCAAGGAATAAACAATTTGAATGTAGGCTTTATCAGTATTTGTACTTGTAATAAAACCAGGAATATTCATAGAATCATAGAATCATAGAATTTTTTTTTGAGTTGGAAGGGACTCTTACAGACCATTGAGTCCAGTTCCCCAGTAATGAACAGGGACACCCACAGAGGTCAGAGACCTCAGAGGCCTGTCCAGCCTGACCATGAATATCTCCCCACTGCCATAATGTTGTCTTGCCCCAGACCTATACAAGACTACAAAGTGAGTCACCAGCTCTGGATTCCTACTTAGGAGGGGTTTGCCATCAAGATAGACAGCAAGTCTCCATGTAACCCTCTCCTCTAGGCATCAGCCCTGGGAAACATGCTGCCAAATATTCTTCAGAAAAGCATCTTAGAGAGGTTTCTGTGAGCAGATGGGGGACATTTGATGAAGCAAACGGATGCTGGGTAAGCAGTAATTCTCACTCAACAACCAGCCTGGGGGCTCCGTTCTTTCTTCATTTCCATTCTTTCTGATGGAAATGTCCTTGAAACTTAACTTTTTCCTACTTTTCCAGTACTTGTTTGATACTTTCTTTTTCTAGTAAGCAAAAATTCTAAGCCCTTGTCCTCCAGTAACTGTCTTTCATTTTCTGATACATTCAAAGATAACCTTTGGAGGCATGCCTTTTTCTGGGAAGCCAAGTTCTAACAGCAGAAAAAAATTTCAAAGGCTGTATGGAGAGCATCAACTACAATGGCAATAATATCACTGACCTTGCTAGAAGGAAGAAATTGGAACCTTCTAATGTGGTAAGAACATAACTTTATCATCATCTAAACTTCTGCTTCTCCTTCTAAGGAAAGTTTGTGAGTGTGTGTGACAGATGTTCTGAAATCATATAATATATAAAACAAAGTTTGTCACATGCCTAAAGATTTCATTATACATACTTTTATGATTTTTTTTTGTTTGTTTGTTTGTTTGTTTTTAATATCTGGGAACCTGTTTCTGCTGGGATTTAAGTTTCAGCTTTACAGAATTAGCCTTCAGCATCAGATGAATGTTTTTTAAAAGAAAACCAGTAGATCAGTATATACATTTTTGCTTTCATCTTATAGTAACCCAAAACTAGAATTTTTTTTTGAGTTGGAAGGGACTCTTACAGACCATTGAGTCCAGTTCCCCAGTAATGAACAGGGACACCCACAGAGGTCAGAGACCTCAGAGGCCTGTCCAGCCTGACCATGAATATCTCCCCACTGCCATAATGTTGTCTTGCCCCAGACCTATACAAGACTACAAAGTGAGTCACCAGCTCTGGATTCCTACTTAGGAGGGGTTTGCCATCAAGATAGACAGCAAGTCTCCATGTAACCCTCTCCTCTAGGCATCAGCCCTGGGAAACATGCTGCCAAATATTCTTCAGAAAAGCATCTTAGAGAGGTTTCTGTGAGCAGATGGGGGACATTTGATGAAGCAAACGGATGCTGGGTAAGCAGTAATTCTCACTCAACAACCAGCCTGGGGGCTCCGTTCTTTCTTCATTTCCATTCTTTCTGATGGAAATGTCCTTGAAACTTAACTTTTTCCTACTTTTCCAGTACTTGTTTGATACTTTCTTTTTCTAGTAAGCAAAAATTCTAAGCCCTTGTCCTCCAGTAACTGTCTTTCATTTTCTGATACATTCAAAGATAACCTTTGGAGGCATGCCTTTTTCTGGGAAGCCAAGTTCTAACAGCAGAAAAAAATTTCAAAGGCTGTATGGAGAGCATCAACTACAATGGCAATAATATCACTGACCTTGCTAGAAGGAAGAAATTGGAACCTTCTAATGTGGTAAGAACATAACTTTATCATCATCTAAACTTCTGCTTCTCCTTCTAAGGAAAGTTTGTGAGTGTGTGTGACAGATGTTCTGAAATCATATAATATATAAAACAAAGTTTGTCACATGCCTAAAGATTTCATTATACATACTTTTATGATTTTTTTTTGTTTGTTTGTTTGTTTGTTTTTAATATCTGGGAACCTGTTTCTGCTGGGATTTAAGTTTCAGCTTTACAGAATTAGCCTTCAGCATCAGATGAATGTTTTTTAAAAGAAAACCAGTAGATCAGTATATACATTTTTGCTTTCATCTTATAGTAACCCAAAACTAGAATTTTTTTTTGAGTTGGAAGGGACTCTTACAGACCATTGAGTCCAGTTCCCCAGTAATGAACAGGGACACCCACAGAGGTCAGAGACCTCAGAGGCCTGTCCAGCCTGACCATGAATATCTCCCCACTGCCATAATGTTGTCTTGCCCCAGACCTATACAAGACTACAAAGTGAGTCACCAGCTCTGGATTCCTACTTAGGAGGGGTTTGCCATCAAGATAGACAGCAAGTCTCCATGTAACCCTCTCCTCTAGGCATCAGCCCTGGGAAACATGCTGCCAAATATTCTTCAGAAAAGCATCTTAGAGAGGTTTCTGTGAGCAGATGGGGGACATTTGATGAAGCAAACGGATGCTGGGTAAGCAGTAATTCTCACTCAACAACCAGCCTGGGGGCTCCGTTCTTTCTTCATTTCCATTCTTTCTGATGGAAATGTCCTTGAAACTTAACTTTTTCCTACTTTTCCAGTACTTGTTTGATACTTTCTTTTTCTAGTAAGCAAAAATTCTAAGCCCTTGTCCTCCAGTAACTGTCTTTCATTTTCTGATACATTCAAAGATAACCTTTGGAGGCATGCCTTTTTCTGGGAAGCCAAGTTCTAACAGCAGAAAAAAATTTCAAAGGCTGTATGGAGAGCATCAACTACAATGGCAATAATATCACTGACCTTGCTAGAAGGAAGAAATTGGAACCTTCTAATGTGGTAAGAACATAACTTTATCATCATCTAAACTTCTGCTTCTCCTTCTAAGGAAAGTTTGTGAGTGTGTGTGACAGATGTTCTGAAATCATATAATATATAAAACAAAGTTTGTCACATGCCTAAAGATTTCATTATACATACTTTTATGATTTTTTTTTGTTTGTTTGTTTGTTTGTTTTTAATATCTGGGAACCTGTTTCTGCTGGGATTTAAGTTTCAGCTTTACAGAATTAGCCTTCAGCATCAGATGAATGTTTTTTAAAAGAAAACCAGTAGATCAGTATATACATTTTTGCTTTCATCTTATAGTAACCCAAAACTAGAATTTTTTTTTGAGTTGGAAGGGACTCTTACAGACCATTGAGTCCAGTTCCCCAGTAATGAACAGGGACACCCACAGAGGTCAGAGACCTCAGAGGCCTGTCCAGCCTGACCATGAATATCTCCCCACTGCCATAATGTTGTCTTGCCCCAGACCTATACAAGACTACAAAGTGAGTCACCAGCTCTGGATTCCTACTTAGGAGGGGTTTGCCATCAAGATAGACAGCAAGTCTCCATGTAACCCTCTCCTCTAGGCATCAGCCCTGGGAAACATGCTGCCAAATATTCTTCAGAAAAGCATCTTAGAGAGGTTTCTGTGAGCAGATGGGGGACATTTGATGAAGCAAACGGATGCTGGGTAAGCAGTAATTCTCACTCAACAACCAGCCTGGGGGCTCCGTTCTTTCTTCATTTCCATTCTTTCTGATGGAAATGTCCTTGAAACTTAACTTTTTCCTACTTTTCCAGTACTTGTTTGATACTTTCTTTTTCTAGTAAGCAAAAATTCTAAGCCCTTGTCCTCCAGTAACTGTCTTTCATTTTCTGATACATTCAAAGATAACCTTTGGAGGCATGCCTTTTTCTGGGAAGCCAAGTTCTAACAGCAGAAAAAAATTTCAAAGGCTGTATGGAGAGCATCAACTACAATGGCAATAATATCACTGACCTTGCTAGAAGGAAGAAATTGGAACCTTCTAATGTGGTAAGAACATAACTTTATCATCATCTAAACTTCTGCTTCTCCTTCTAAGGAAAGTTTGTGAGTGTGTGTGACAGATGTTCTGAAATCATATAATATATAAAACAAAGTTTGTCACATGCCTAAAGATTTCATTATACATACTTTTATGATTTTTTGTTTGTTTGTTTGTTTGTTTGTTTTTAATATCTGGGAACCTGTTTCTGCTGGGATTTAAGTTTCAGCTTTACAGAATTAGCCTTCAGCATCAGATGAATGTTTTTTAAAAGAAAACCAGTAGATCAGTATATACATTTTTGCTTTCATCTTATAGTAACCCAAAACTAGGATGGACAATATTTATTGTTAAATCAATTGCAGTGTGTCAAGGATCTAAATCCTGTTATCTTCCATCCCCACAGAGCAAGTTGCGTGGGTGTGCAAAATCATTAGAAAGGGAAGGCTCAGAGCCATTTTATGGGAGCTCCGTAAAGCATCAAGATACTAAACTTTGAAACTGTTATTTAGCTTATTAACATTACAGGGATTATTAACATTACATTCTATTTTTTTCTCTCCAAAGCATTCATAGTTGCTTTCATGTTTAAACTTGTGTCTTTCTGTAAGGGTTGATCAGGAAATCACTTTAATTTCTGTATTTTTAAGAATCTAGGCGTTCCTAAAATAGTTGGTGGATTACATGAGCAATGTGGGTAGGAAATAAATGTATTATTACCCTGAATTTGAGATAGATCTGTTCAAGGCTTTCTTCTGTACAGTACTGCAGCCTTCACAAAGCCCTGCTCACAGTATGTATAGTTTGATTACTGCTTTTTTTCTTTATGTATTTTGCATAGTACATAACAGTAATGAAGAATAAGATATAAGATAAACATGTACAGTAGAAATAAAGTGCAATGATTCTTCTTGGACAGATGTGCAACTTCTGAGATGTCTGTAGGACAAATTCCAGCTTTTGAAAAGCATAGCACAGCTAACAGTTCTGTAGAGTGTCTATAAACTCCTCTTTCTGGTTTATTTGGATGTGAATTTTCTGTTTGCTTGTTTTGTTTGTTAGTTGATTACATTCTGTTGCCTGTGACATTAAAGCAAAATCTACATATGTAGATTTGGTAGTGTTAGAGGTTTACCACTAAACTGTGGCATGCTAGTTTAATCTGATGATTCACTTCTGAGAATATAAAAACAGAAGTGAACTTTGCTTTCAGATGAATTATTTAAATTTCTTCCGCTCTTCAAAAACAGAATCAGTTTCACTTATGAAATCAACATGGATGTTTATGTTTCTTACAAAAAAACTTTTATTCTTCTAGTTTTGAACCTGATTTAGCATGAAAAATACTAAGCTGAAACTACTATTTTTGTTAACCACGTTTATGTTAATGGCACTTAAGCAATCCAGCCAGGATCAAAGCTCCATTGTAGGAACTGTGCAGATGCATAGCAGTAGACATATCCTGCCCTAAAGAAAAAGCAAAAATAAATAACGTAATGAAATGGAACACAAAGTAATTGGTAAAGTTATAAGAAGCATCATAGGGGGAAAAAAAAAATAGATGGACAAAGAATAAAAAAGAGGTTTGAGACAAAAATAAAAATGTTCTTACTGTCAGATTTCAGAAGTTGTACAAGGAAAAGGAGTAAAAAATTAAATTTATACAACGAGGATGTCCAGAAAATCTAAGAAGTTAATCTTGATTTTACATTGAACAAAAATAGAATGAATAAAAATCCTTAGGTCTCACAAATACGTATGTTATGATCATAAATGCACCATTAAGAGTCTTTCAACATCTTCTTAAGCAATTTATTCATTTTATCTTTAGAGGGTAACAATGTGGAGCAAAAAAGTTTTGCAGTCCTCTGTGATAGAACAAGTGGCAGCAAACCTTTGAGGAGAAAGAGTAAGATGGATGGCCTTAAACAGTTTTTGCTTTTATTAATGGAGCCTGATTTGTTTTCACAGAAATGAGGCAAATAATAAACATACACAGAAAGGAGAGTAGGAGATAGAAGGACAACAAGAAAAAAAAAATGGAGTGTCAAATTTTCTCCCAAATGGACTTGCAAGAGTTGACAGTGACTTACTAGAGCATTAATTTCTTCTTTACAGCTTTATTCAGGTCTAAGACAGAAAAAAAGAACATGCACACGAGTCTTCCAATCCATATTTTCTATGTTATTTAAAGTAATAAGGTTATGTATGGTATTTTATGTTGGTTTCATTTACATTTGCAGGTACTAAAATCTAACAAGTTTCTCAAAACCTGTAACAGAAAAATGCTGAGAAGAATCAAATTTATTGCTCTCTCTCTTCACATACATTGGGCTTATGATCCTCCCACTTCAGTGGCTGCTCTTCCATGTATTACTGAGTGCAATCATGTACAAATATAAGATAAACATTTTCTTTAAAGTATTTATAGTATGTTGCGCTCAAATAAATATTTGAGAAAATAAAGAAATAACCTGACAGCTATTAATCAGAGTTTTATTGCCTTTAATATATGATCCATCCTGATATAGCAATTATTGTTGTTTTAGTAAATGCATTACCTCACTTTTACAGGTTTATTTTCAGCCAGTATATCTATCCTTTTGCTCAACACAACAGAGAACTTTCCAATAGCCAAAAAACATTCTGCCTTTAAATTAAATTAATCTTCTTGGAAATATTACTCTTCCAACTCTCCTGTTCTGTATGTCAGCTACTGCTCAAAGCTGTCTACTGTTCCTCCTGTTAACCATACAGTTATTAAAACTTGGTATATGAATACCTTTTCATCATATTTATCCACAATAAATGAATGAGACTTCTCCCCATAGAATCTTTCTATGAAACTTTCCATCCCTCTGTCTTTCTGCTAAATCTCAAATAATCTGAACTGCAGTTCATTTAGATATTAGACCTCAGGTTCAGATAACATCCTTGAGGTAATAAAATGTTATTGTCTGACAGATCTAAAGTGATATTTTTCCTGTAGAAAATTCCATGGGGCACTTACACTGAAACTGAGAAGTGTTTTTCCTTCTCTTGCTGAGTGAGGGTTTAAATAGGAAATGCATATACACAGAGCAAAATTTGGAAGGTAACATTTCCCATCAGGTCTTTTCAGTATTACAGAGCAAGAAAAAGATTTTTAAGACTTGCATGTGCTGATTAAGGTGATTGAATTTTTTCTACTATTATTTTCCTTTTAGTTTAGCAATAAAGAAATACATTAAAAAAATGCAGTAGGGGAAAGATCTGCCCATGGATTTGTTGTATTTGTGCATATCTAAATAGCAGTACAGGCATCTTGTCATCCCAAGGACACCATGGAGTATTCATATAATATAAAGAGAGATGATGGGGATTTTCTAATAACTAAATTGGAAATCAGAAATGTTACTTTTTTTTTTTTTTTTTTTTTCCCCAATTTACCAGTTTGCAAGCAATGCCTCCTTTTCCATAAAGACAGCTCTTCAAGAAAGCCCATTTCTAACACTCACAGACCTGTGCAGAACACCATTTTTCATAGATGACAGACAGTAACTTTACAATAACATCAGCCATTTCTTTCAACACTGTCACAAATACCATTCAACAACAAATAGCATTCAACTAGGCCTCAGCTGCCTAATTTCATTGAAGCCTGTATACCTTTCATTCAGTGTTAACATTACTTGAAAAAAAGTGTTTGGACGTTACATTATATTATCCTCAGTTCATCGTGTTGTAGCAGATCTAATCTTTAATGAAAACGAGACATGTAGGAATCCTATTTGAACTTTTCTTTTATCTTCACTCTTATTTCAAAAAGAAAGTTGTTGATTAAACACACCTAGTGACAAACCAACATGTGATTATCATCTATAATAAATGATACTCCTGCTTGCTAGTATAATTGTATTTGCTTTTCTTGTTGCCTTTGCTTGCTTCATCCACACCAGTAGATGTGTTGAGAAAACTGACTGGGAGAAAAGAGGTCATTCCCTGGTCCTGGTTACAAAGACAGCACAGACACAGCCCATGGTGACTGAAAAACAGGGAATAAAGAGGTTCAAGACTGTACTGCAAAAGTGTATTGCAACTGCAGGTTGCTTAAAGAAGTAGAAGCAAAGGGAATGTCCACAGGTTTGAAAAAGTGGCCTGCAACTACACAATATTCATTGTTTCAGAAAGGAGATTTAACGATGCAAAATCTTTGGCAAGAGAACAGTTGTTTTTAGGGATCAAATAGAGAGAGAAATAGTGCTGGGGACCTAGACTCCATTTAGGACATAATACTTGCATTACACTCCGCAAGAGGACAGTTTCTTTCAGAAATGTGGCATTTTATCACAGATACACCATTTTTATGCCCAGTAGAGCTCCTTTTCTCCCAGAAATAGCACTGCTCTTAGGAAGAGCTCCCATTTTCTAACCAAAATGCTGCTTTACACTCCTCAAGATCACACTTACCCCCATCAAGATGGCAGTGTCACAGAAATACCAGCTTCTGCCCCCAAAATGGGACTTTGGCTCTCCAAAACAAGACATTTTCTCCCAGAAATACCAGGACTCTTAGAAATACCTCACGTTTCATCTCAAGAATACTGCTTTCCACTCCTCAAGATCACACTGACTCCCATCACAATGGCCTTTTCTCCCACATACACCAGCTTTCTCCCAAATACACGACATTTTCTCCCACATACACCCGTTTTCTCCCAAAGATGGGACATATTCTCCCAGAAATGCCAGCTTATTCTTTAAAAAACGGCCTTTTTTCCCCAAAATACCAGCTTTCTCACAAACACCTGTCATTTTCCAACCAAGTCTGCTACTATCTCCCAGAAACAGCCAGTTTCCGAGAAATACCTGACGTTTGCTCTCCCAAATACTACTTGACACTCCTCCAGAGGACATTGTCTCCCCTGTTTACCACGTTGTCTCCCCAAGAGACCACTTGGCACACCAAAAAGACCACCGTTGCTCTCCAGTACAAGATCTTCTTTCCCACCGGTTCCCACTTTTCTCCCCCAGCTCTGTCATTTCCTCCCAGAAATGCCACTTTTCCCTTGGAAATTTCACCTTCTCTTCCAAAAAGAGGAGATTTGCTCCCAGAAATACCCCTTCTCTTACAACTGCCACACGCTTTCTCCCCAAAAAGCCTCCATGACAATGCCAAATGGGACACTTGCAGCCAAGAAGAGGACACCTTCTCTCAGAAAGACCACTTTTCTCCCCAAGAGAGGAGATTTTCTCCCAATTGGATGACATTTGCTGTAAGAAAGACCTGTTTTCTTCCCTCAAGAGGACATTGTCTTTCCCACTGAGGACATTTTCTCCCAGAAGTGCCGCTACTCTGTGAAACACCTCCATTTCCTCCCAAATCTACTCCATGACACGCCTCAGGATGACACTTACTCTCCGATTTGGGGCATTTTCTCCCAGAAATACCACTTCTCTCCCAAAGGGATGGCCTTTTCCCTCTCTAGCATCTGTTTCCTCACCAATACCTGGCATTTTCTCCCAGAAACACCAGCTTTCTCACAGATACATCACCTTCCCCCCCCCACATCAGACCTCTTCTCCCAGAAATACCAGGACTCTGCTGAATATTTCCCATTTCCTCCGGAACATACAGCATTACACTCCGCAAGAGGACAGTTTCTTTCAGAAATGTGGCATTTTATCACAGATACACCATTTTTATGCCCAGTAGAGCTCCTTTTCTCCCAGAAATAGCACTGCTCTTAGGAAGAGCTCCCATTTTCTAACCAAAATGCTGCTTTACACTCCTCAAGATCACACTTACCCCCATCAAGATGGCAGTGTCACAGAAATACCAGCTTCTGCCCCCAAAATGGGACTTTGGCTCTCCAAAACAAGACATTTTCTCCCAGAAATACCAGGACTCTTAGAAATACCTCACGTTTCATCTCAAGAATACTGCTTTCCACTCCTCAAGATCACACTGACTCCCATCACAATGGCCTTTTCTCCCACATACACCAGCTTTCTCCCGAATACACGACATTTTCTCCCACATACACCCGTTTTCTCCCAAAGATGGGACATATTCTCCCAGAAATGCCAGCTTATTCTTTAAAAAACGGCCTTTTTTTCCCAAAATACCAGCTTTCTCACAAACACCTGTCATTTTCCAACCAAGTCTGCTACTATCTCCCAGAAACAGCCGGTTTCCGAGAAATACCTGACGTTTGCTCTCCCAAATACTACTTGACACTCCTCCAGAGGACATTGTCTCCCCTATTTACCACGTTGTCTCCCCAAGAGACCACTTGGCACACCAAAAAGACCACCGTTGCTCTCCAGTACAAGATCTTCTTTCCCACCGGTTCCCACTTTTCTCCCCCAGCTCTGTCATTTCCTCCCAGAAATGCCACTTTTCCCTTGGAAATTTCACCTTCTCTTCCAAAAAGAGGAGATTTGCTCCCAGAAATACCCCTTCTCTTACAACTGCCACACGCTTTCTCCCCAAAAAGCCTCCATGACAATGCCAAATGGGACACTTGCAGCCAAGAAGAGGACACCTTCTCTCAGAAAGACCACTTTTCTCCCCAAGAGAGGAGATTTTCTCCCAATTGGATGACATTTGCTGTAAGAAAGACCTGTTTTCTTCCCTCAAGAGGACATTGTCTTTCCCACTGAGGACATTTTCTCCCAGAAGTGCCGCTACTCTGTGAAACACCTCCATTTCCTCCCAAATCTACTCCATGACACGCCTCAGGATGACACTTACTCTCCGATTTGGGGCATTTTCTCCCAGAAATACCACTTCTCTCCCAAAGGGATGGCCTTTCCCTCTCTAGCATCTGTTTCCTCACCAATACCTGGCATTTTCTCCCAGAAACACCAGCTTTCTCACAGATACATCACCTTCCCCCCCCCACATCAGACCTCTTCTCCCAGAAATACCAGGACTCTGCTGAATATTTCCCATTTCCTCCGGAACATACAGCATTACACTCCGCAAGAGGACAGTTTCTTTCAGAAATGTGGCATTTTATCACAGATACACCATTTTTATGCCCAGTAGAGCTCCTTTTCTCCCAGAAATAGCACTGCTCTTAGGAAGAGCTCCCATTTTCTAACCAAAATGCTGCTTTACACTCCTCAAGATCACACTTACCCCCATCAAGATGGCAGTGTCACAGAAATACCAGCTTCTGCCCCCAAAATGGGACTTTGGCTCTCCAAAACAAGACATTTTCTCCCAGAAATACCAGGACTCTTAGAAATACCTCACGTTTCATCTCAAGAATACTGCTTTCCACTCCTCAAGATCACACTGACTCCCATCACAATGGCCTTTTCTCCCACATACACCAGCTTTCTCCCGAATACACGACATTTTCTCCCACATACACCCGTTTTCTCCCAAAGATGGGACATATTCTCCCAGAAATGCCAGCTTATTCTTTAAAAAACGGCCTTTTTTTCCCAAAATACCAGCTTTCTCACAAACACCTGTCATTTTCCAACCAAGTCTGCTACTATCTCCCAGAAACAGCCGGTTTCCGAGAAATACCTGACGTTTGCTCTCCCAAATACTACTTGACACTCCTCCAGAGGACATTGTCTCCCCTATTTACCACGTTGTCTCCCCAAGAGACCACTTGGCACACCAAAAAGACCACCGTTGCTCTCCAGTACAAGATCTTCTTTCCCACCGGTTCCCACTTTTCTCCCCCAGCTATGTCATTTCCTCCCAGAAATGCCACTTTTCCCTTGGAAATTTCACCTTCTCTTCCAAAAAGAGGAGATTTGCTCCCAGAAATACCCCTTCTCTTACAACTGCCACACGCTTTCTCCCCAAAAAGCCTCCATGACAATGCCAAATGGGACACTTGCAGCCAAGAAGAGGACACCTTCTCTCAGAAAGACCACTTTTCTCCCCAAGAGAGGAGATTTTCTCCCAATTGGATGACATTTGCTGTAAGAAAGACCTGTTTTCTTCCCTCAAGAGGACATTGTCTTTCCCACTGAGGACATTTTCTCCCAGAAGTGCCGCTACTCTGTGAAACACCTCCATTTCCTCCCAAATCTACTCCATGACACGCCTCAGGATGACACTTACTCCCCGATTTGGGGCATTTTCTCCCAGAAATACCACTTCTCTCCCAAAGGGATGGCCTTTTCCCTCTCTAGCATCTGTTTCCTCACCAATACCTGGCATTTTCTCCCAGAAACACCAGCTTTCTCACAGATACATCACCTTCCCCCCCCCACATCAGACCTCTTCTCCCAGAAATACCAGGACTCTGCTGAATATTTCCCATTTCCTCCGGAACATACAGCATTACACTCCGCAAGAGGACAGTTTCTTTCAGAAATGTGGCATTTTATCACAGATACACCATTTTTATGCCCAGTAGAGCTCCTTTTCTCCCAGAAATAGCACTGCTCTTAGGAAGAGCTCCCATTTTCTAACCAAAATGCTGCTTTACACTCCTCAAGATCACACTTACCCCCATCAAGATGGCAGTGTCACAGAAATACCAGCTTCTGCCCCCAAAATGGGACTTTGGCTCTCCAAAACAAGACATTTTCTCCCAGAAATACCAGGACTCTTAGAAATACCTCACGTTTCATCTCAAGAATACTGCTTTCCACTCCTCAAGATCACACTGACTCCCATCACAATGGCCTTTTCTCCCACATACACCAGCTTTCTCCCAAATACACGACATTTTCTCCCACATACACCCGTTTTCTCCCAAAGATGGGACATATTCTCCCAGAAATGCCAGCTTATTCTTTAAAAAACGGCCTTTTTTCCCCAAAATACCAGCTTTCTCACAAACACCTGTCATTTTCCAACCAAGTCTGCTACTATCTCCCAGAAACAGCCGGTTTCCGAGAAATACCTGACGTTTGCTCTCCCAAATACTACTTGACACTCCTCCAGAGGACATTGTCTCCCCTATTTACCACGTTGTCTCCCCAAGAGACCACTTGGCACACCAAAAAGACCACCGTTGCTCTCCAGTACAAGATCTTCTTTCCCACCGGTTCCCACTTTTCTCCCCCAGCTATGTCATTTCCTCCCAGAAATGCCACTTTTCCCTTGGAAATTTCACCTTCTCTTCCAAAAAGAGGAGATTTGCTCCCAGAAATACCCCTTCTCTTACAACTGCCACACGCTTTCTCCCCAAAAAGCCTCCATGACAATGCCAAATGGGACACTTGCAGCCAAGAAGAGGACACCTTCTCTCAGAAAGACCACTTTTCTCCCCAAGAGAGGAGATTTTCTCCCAATTGGATGACATTTGCTGTAAGAAAGACCCGTTTTCTTCCCTCAAGAGGACATTGTCTTTCCCACTGAGGACATTTTCTCCCAGAAGTGCCGCTACTCTGTGAAACACCTCCATTTCCTCCCAAATCTACTCCATGACACGCCTCAGGATGACACTTACTCCCCGATTTGGGGCATTTTCTCCCAGAAATACCACTTCTCTCCCAAAGGGATGGCCTTTTCCCTCTCTAGCATCTGTTTCCTCACCAATACCTGGCATTTTCTCCCAGAAACACCAGCTTTCTCACAGATACATCACCTTCCCCCCCCCACATCAGACCTCTTCTCCCAGAAATACCAGGACTCTGCTGAATATTTCCCATTTCCTCCGGAACATACAGCATTACACTCCGCAAGAGGACAGTTTCTTTCAGAAATGTGGCATTTTATCACAGATACACCATTTTTATGCCCAGTAGAGCTCCTTTTCTCCCAGAAATAGCACTGCTCTTAGGAAGAGCTCCCATTTTCTAACCAAAATGCTGCTTTACACTCCTCAAGATCACACTTACCCCCATCAAGATGGCAGTGTCACAGAAATACCAGCTTCTGCCCCCAAAATGGGACTTTGGCTCTCCAAAACAAGACATTTTCTCCCAGAAATACCAGGACTCTTAGAAATACCTCACGTTTCATCTCAAGAATACTGCTTTCCACTCCTCAAGATCACACTGACTCCCATCACAATGGCCTTTTCTCCCACATACACCAGCTTTCTCCCGAATACACGACATTTTCTCCCACATACACCCGTTTTCTCCCAAAGATGGGACATATTCTCCCAGAAATGCCAGCTTATTCTTTAAAAAACGGCCTTTTTTTCCCAAAATACCAGCTTTCTCACAAACACCTGTCATTTTCCAACCAAGTCTGCTACTATCTCCCAGAAACAGCCGGTTTCCGAGAAATACCTGACGTTTGCTCTCCCAAATACTACTTGACACTCCTCCAGAGGACATTGTCTCCCCTATTTACCACGTTGTCTCCCCAAGAGACCACTTGGCACACCAAAAAGACCACCGTTGCTCTCCAGTACAAGATCTTCTTTCCCACCGGTTCCCACTTTTCTCCCCCAGCTATGTCATTTCCTCCCAGAAATGCCACTTTTCCCTTGGAAATTTCACCTTCTCTTCCAAAAAGAGGAGATTTGCTCCCAGAAATACCCCTTCTCTTACAACTGCCACACGCTTTCTCCCCAAAAAGCCTCCATGACAATGCCAAATGGGACACTTGCAGCCAAGAAGAGGACACCTTCTCTCAGAAAGACCACTTTTCTCCCCAAGAGAGGAGATTTTCTCCCAATTGGATGACATTTGCTGTAAGAAAGACCCGTTTTCTTCCCTCAAGAGGACATTGTCTTTCCCACTGAGGACATTTTCTCCCAGAAGTGCCGCTACTCTGTGAAACACCTCCATTTCCTCCCAAATCTACTCCATGACACGCCTCAGGATGACACTTACTCCCCGATTTGGGGCATTTTCTCCCAGAAATACCACTTCTCTCCCAAAGGGATGGCCTTTTCCCTCTCTAGCATCTGTTTCCTCACCAATACCTGGCATTTTCTCCCAGAAACACCAGCTCTCTCACAGATACATCACCTTCCCCCCCCCACATCAGACCTCTTCTCCCAGAAATACCAGGACTCTGCTGAATATTTCCCATTTCCTCCGGAACATACAGCATTACACTCCGCAAGAGGACAGTTTCTTTCAGAAATGTGGCATTTTATCACAGATACACCATTTTTATGCCCAGTAGAGCTCCTTTTCTCCCAGAAATAGCACTGCTCTTAGGAAGAGCTCCCATTTTCTAACCAAAATGCTGCTTTACACTCCTCAAGATCACACTTACCCCCATCAAGATGGCAGTGTCACAGAAATACCAGCTTCTGCCCCCAAAATGGGACTTTGGCTCTCCAAAACAAGACATTTTCTCCCAGAAATACCAGGACTCTTAGAAATACCTCACGTTTCATCTCAAGAATACTGCTTTCCACTCCTCAAGATCACACTGACTCCCATCACAATGGCCTTTTCTCCCACATACACCAGCTTTCTCCCGAATACACGACATTTTCTCCCACATACACCCGTTTTCTCCCAAAGATGGGACATATTCTCCCAGAAATGCCAGCTTATTCTTTAAAAAACGGCCTTTTTTCCCCAAAATACCAGCTTTCTCACAAACACCTGTCATTTTCCAACCAAGTCTGCTACTATCTCCCAGAAACAGCCGGTTTCCGAGAAATACCTGACGTTTGCTCTCCCAAATACTACTTGACACTCCTCCAGAGGACATTGTCTCCCCTATTTACCACGTTGTCTCCCCAAGAGACCACTTGGCACACCAAAAAGACCACCGTTGCTCTCCAGTACAAGATCTTCTTTCCCACCGGTTCCCACTTTTCTCCCCCAGCTATGTCATTTCCTCCCAGAAATGCCACTTTTCCCTTGGAAATTTCACCTTCTCTTCCAAAAAGAGGAGATTTGCTCCCAGAAATACCCCTTCTCTTACAACTGCCACACGCTTTCTCCCCAAAAAGCCTCCATGACAATGCCAAATGGGACACTTGCAGCCAAGAAGAGGACACCTTCTCTCAGAAAGACCACTTTTCTCCCCAAGAGAGGAGATTTTCTCCCAATTGGATGACATTTGCTGTAAGAAAGACCCGTTTTCTTCCCTCAAGAGGACATTGTCTTTCCCACTGAGGACATTTTCTCCCAGAAGTGCCGCTACTCTGTGAAACACCTCCATTTCCTCCCAAATCTACTCCATGACACGCCTCAGGATGACACTTACTCCCCGATTTGGGGCATTTTCTCCCAGAAATACCACTTCTCTCCCAAAGGGATGGCCTTTTCCCTCTCTAGCATCTGTTTCCTCACCAATACCTGGCATTTTCTCCCAGAAACACCAGCTTTCTCACAGATACATCACCTTCCCCCCCCCACATCAGACCTCTTCTCCCAGAAATACCAGGACTCTGCTGAATATTTCCCATTTCCTCCGGAACATACAGCATTACACTCCGCAAGAGGACAGTTTCTTTCAGAAATGTGGCATTTTATCACAGATACACCATTTTTATGCCCAGTAGAGCTCCTTTTCTCCCAGAAATAGCACTGCTCTTAGGAAGAGCTCCCATTTTCTAACCAAAATGCTGCTTTACACTCCTCAAGATCACACTTACCCCCATCAAGATGGCAGTGTCACAGAAATACCAGCTTCTGCCCCCAAAATGGGACTTTGGCTCTCCAAAACAAGACATTTTCTCCCAGAAATACCAGGACTCTTAGAAATACCTCACGTTTCATCTCAAGAATACTGCTTTCCACTCCTCAAGATCACACTGACTCCCATCACAATGGCCTTTTCTCCCACATACACCAGCTTTCTCCCAAATACACGACATTTTCTCCCACATACACCCGTTTTCTCCCAAAGATGGGACATATTCTCCCAGAAATGCCAGCTTATTCTTTAAAAAACGGCCTTTTTTCCCCAAAATACCAGCTTTCTCACAAACACCTGTCATTTTCCAACCAAGTCTGCTACTATCTCCCAGAAACAGCCGGTTTCCGAGAAATACCTGACGTTTGCTCTCCCAAATACTACTTGACACTCCTCCAGAGGACATTGTCTCCCCTATTTACCACGTTGTCTCCCCAAGAGACCACTTGGCACACCAAAAAGACCACCGTTGCTCTCCAGTACAAGATCTTCTTTCCCACCGGTTCCCACTTTTCTCCCCCAGCTATGTCATTTCCTCCCAGAAATGCCACTTTTCCCTTGGAAATTTCACCTTCTCTTCCAAAAAGAGGAGATTTGCTCCCAGAAATACCCCTTCTCTTACAACTGCCACACGCTTTCTCCCCAAAAAGCCTCCATGACAATGCCAAATGGGACACTTGCAGCCAAGAAGAGGACACCTTCTCTCAGAAAGACCACTTTTCTCCCCAAGAGAGGAGATTTTCTCCCAATTGGATGACATTTGCTGTAAGAAAGACCTGTTTTCTTCCCTCAAGAGGACATTGTCTTTCCCACTGAGGACATTTTCTCCCAGAAGTGCCGCTACTCTGTGAAACACCTCCATTTCCTCCCAAATCTACTCCATGACACGCCTCAGGATGACACTTACTCCCCGATTTGGGGCATTTTCTCCCAGAAATACCACTTCTCTCCCAAAGGGATGGCCTTTTCCCTCTCTAGCATCTGTTTCCTCACCAATACCTGGCATTTTCTCCCAGAAACACCAGCTTTCTCACAGATACATCACCTTCCCCCCCCACATCAGACCTCTTCTCCCAGAAATACCAGGACTCTGCTGAATATTTCCCATTTCCTCCGGAACATACAGCATTACACTCCGCAAGAGGACAGTTTCTTTCAGAAATGTGGCATTTTATCACAGATACACCATTTTTATGCCCAGTAGAGCTCCTTTTCTCCCAGAAATAGCACTGCTCTTAGGAAGAGCTCCCACTTTCTAACCAAAATGCTGCTTTACACTCCTCAAGATCACACTTACCCCCATCAAGATGGCAGTGTCACAGAAATACCAGCTTCTGCCCCCAAAATGGGACTTTGGCTCTCCAAAACAAGACATTTTCTCCCAGAAATACCAGGACTCTTAGAAATACCTCACGTTTCATCTCAAGAATACTGCTTTCCACTCCTCAAGATCACACTGACTCCCATCACAATGGCCTTTTCTCCCACATACACCAGCTTTCTCCCAAATACACGACATTTTCTCCCACATACACCCGTTTTCTCCCAAAGATGGGACATATTCTCCCAGAAATGCCAGCTTATTCTTTAAAAAACGGCCTTTTTTTCCCAAAATACCAGCTTTCTCACAAACACCTGTCATTTTCCAACCAAGTCTGCTACTATCTCCCAGAAACAGCCGGTTTCCGAGAAATACCTGACGTTTGCTCTCCCAAATACTACTTGACACTCCTCCAGAGGACATTGTCTCCCCTATTTACCACGTTGTCTCCCCAAGAGACCACTTGGCACACCAAAAAGACCACCGTTGCTCTCCAGTACAAGTTCTTCTTTCCCACCGGTTCCCACTTTTCTCCCCCAGCTATGTCATTTCCTCCCAGAAATGCCACTTTTCCCTTGGAAATTTCACCTTCTCTTCCAAAAAGAGGAGATTTGCTCCCAGAAATACCCCTTCTCTTACAACTGCCACTCGCTTTCTCCCCAAAAAGCCTCCATGACAATGCCAAATGGGACACTTGCAGCCAAGAAGAGGACACCTTCTCTCAGAAAGACCACTTTTCTCCCCAAGAGAGGAGATTTTCTCCCAATTGGATGACATTTGCTGTAAGAAAGACCCGTTTTCTTCCCTCAAGAGGACATTGTCTTTCCCACTGAGGACATTTTCTCCCAGAAGTGCCGCTACTCTGTGAAACACCTCCATTTCCTCCCAAATCTACTCCATGACACGCCTCAGGATGACACTTACTCCCCGATTTGGGGCATTTTCTCCCAGAAATACCACTTCTCTCCCAAAGGGATGGCCTTTTCCCTCTCTAGCATCTGTTTCCTCACCAATACCTGGCATTTTCTCCCAGAAACACCAGCTTTCTCACAGATACATCACCTTCCCCCCCCCACATCAGACCTCTTCTCCCAGAAATATGGCATTTGATCACAGACATACTCTTTCAAGGTAATACCAGGTTTCATAAAAATACCTCATTATTTCTCCATGAAGTTCGTTAGCAAGATGACACTTTCACCCTAAATAGGAGATTTTCTCTCAGAAATGTATGCTTCCCCCTCACAGAACGGCATCTTCTCCACAAATTAGGACATTATCTCCCCGAAATACCACATTTCTCCAATCCAATGACATTATCTCTACGGAGAGTTTGCAGTTGCTGCCCGTTAAATCGCTTTTCTCCCCGAATACCACTTTCAGACTTCAACAGCAGTCTTGTCGGATGCCGAGAAAGGGCGACTTCAGCCGGATGCTTTTCTCGGACGAGCGGCTTCTTCTGCGCACATCCCAAAGGAGTGGTTCTGACTTCTCCTTGTGTCCATGCATTCTGCACTACGCTTCTCTCTCATTCTTAACCCTTGATTCCTAGGGACATTTCGTTTTTCTCTGTTTTTCCGATGCTACACTTCAGCATTCTGTGACGAACATAGTAGAAGGGAAAAGCCCCTCTAATAAGGCAGCTAGAAGTTCCAGGAGAGACACACGTTGTGCTTTCAGAGAGGACGTTACAGAAAGTCGAGAGATGTGGATTCTTTCCTGCGGAGAAAAAAAACCCTGTTTTCAGGAAATGCAGTATTCTGAAATCGCACGTTCTCGGCATAGCAATTTCGCTATTTCGCTCTCGTGGGTGGACAGCGCCACTCTCTGTTAACCGCTTCGGAGAGTTTGCAGTTGCTGGCCGTTAAATCGCTTTTCACCCCGAATACCACTTTCAGACTTCAACAGCGGTCTCGTCTCTCTCGCATGCCGAGAAAGAGCGACTTCAGCCGGATGCTTTTCTCGGACGAGCGGCTTCTTCTGCGCACATCGCAAAGGAGCGGTTCTTGTCTTCTCCTTGTGTCCATGCATTCTGCACTACGCTTCTCTCTCATTCTTATGCCTTTCCGTTGATTCCTAGGGACATTTCGTTTTTCTCTGTTTTTCCGATGCTACACTTCAGCATTCTGTGACGAACAGAGTGGAAGGGAAAAGCCCCTCTAATAAGGCAGCTAGAAGTTCCAGGAGAGACACACGTTGTGCTTTCAGAGAGGACGTTACAGAAAGTCGAGAGATGTGGATTCTTTCCTGCGGAGAAAAAACCCCCTGTTTTCAGGAAATGCAGTATTCTGAAATCGCACGTTCTCGGCATAGCAATTTCGCTATTTCGCTCTCGTGGGTGGACGGCGCCACTCTCTGTTAACCGCTTCGGAGAGTTTGCAGTTGCTGGCCGAGAAATCGCGGTTCTCCCCGAATGCCGCTGTGTGCCTTCAGCAGCGGCTCGTCTCTCTCGCATGCCGAGAAAGAGCGACTTCAGCCGGATGCTTTTCTCGGACGAGCGGCTTCTTCTGCGCACATCGCAAAGGAGCGGTTCTTGTCTTCTCCTTGTGTCCATGCATTCTGCACTACGCTTCTCTCTCATTCTTATGCCTTTCCGTTGATTCCTAGGGACATTTCGTTTTTCTCTGTTTTTCCGATGCTACACTTCAGCATTCTGTGACGAACAGAGTGGAAGGGAAAAGCCCCTCTAATAAGGCAGCTAGAAGTTCCAGGAGCGACACACGTTGTGCTTTCAGAGAGGACGTTACAGAAAGTCGAGAGATGTGGATTCTTTCCTGCGGAGAAAAAACCCCCTGTTTTCAGGAAATGCAGTATTCTGAAATCGCACGTTCTCGGCATAGCAATTTCGCTATTTCGCTCTCGTGGGTGGACGGCGCCACTCTCTGTTAACCGCTTCGGAGAGTTTGCAGTTGCTGGCCGAGAAATCGCGGTTCTCCCCGAATGCCGCTGTGTGCCTTCAGCAGCGGCTCGTCTCTCTCGCATGCCGAGAAAGAGCGACTTCAGCCGGATGCTTTTCTCGGACGAGCGGCTTCTTCTGCGCACATCGCAAAGGAGCGGTTCTTGTCTTCTCCTTGTGTCCATGCATTCTGCACTACGCTTCTCTCTCATTCTTATGCCTTTCCGTTGATTCCTAGGGACATTTCGTTTTTCTCTGTTTTTCCGATGCTACACTTCAGCATTCTGTGACGAACAGAGTGGAAGGGAAAAGCCCCTCTAATAAGGCAGCTAGAAGTTCCAGGAGCGACACACGTTGTGCTTTCAGAGAGGACGTTACAGAAAGTCGAGAGATGTGGATTCTTTCCTGCGGAGAAAAAACCCCCTGTTTTCAGGAAATGCAGTATTCTGAAATCGCACGTTCTCGGCATAGCAATTTCGCTATTTCGCTCTCGTGGGTGGACGGCGCCACTCTCTGTTAACCGCTTCGGAGAGTTTGCAGTTGCTGGCCGAGAAATCGCGGTTCTCCCCGAATGCCGCTGTGTGCCTTCAGCAGCGGCTCGTCTCTCTCGCATGCCGAGAAAGAGCGACTTCAGCCGGATGCTTTTCTCGGACGAGCGGCTTCTTCTGCGCACATCGCAAAGGAGCGGTTCTTGTCTTCTCCTTGTGTCCATGCATTCTGCACTACGCTTCTCTCTCATTCTTATGCCTTTCCGTTGATTCCTAGGGACATTTCGTTTTTCTCTGTTTTTCCGATGCTACACTTCAGCATTCTGTGACGAACAGAGTGGAAGGGAAAAGCCCCTCTAATAAGGCAGCTAGAAGTTCCAGGAGCGACACACGTTGTGCTTTCAGAGAGGACGTTACAGAAAGTCGAGAGATGTGGATTCTTTCCTGCGGAGAAAAAACCCCCTGTTTTCAGGAAATGCAGTATTCTGAAATCGCACGTTCTCGGCATAGCAATTTCGCTATTTCGCTCTCGTGGGTGGACGGCGCCACTCTCTGTTAACCGCTTCGGAGAGTTTGCAGTTGCTGGCCGAGAAATCGCGGTTCTCCCCGAATGCCGCTGTGTGCCTTCAGCAGCGGCTCGTCTCTCTCGCATGCCGAGAAAGAGCGACTTCAGCCGGATGCTTTTCTCGGACGAGCGGCTTCTTCTGCGCACATCGCAAAGGAGCGGTTCTTGTCTTCTCCTTGTGTCCATGCATTCTGCACTACGCTTCTCTCTCATTCTTATGCCTTTCCGTTGATTCCTAGGGACATTTCGTTTTTCTCTGTTTTTCCGATGCTACACTTCAGCATTCTGTGACGAACAGAGTGGAAGGGAAAAGCCCCTCTAATAAGGCAGCTAGAAGTTCCAGGAGAGACACACGTTGTGCTTTCAGAGAGGACGTTACAGAAAGTCGAGAGATGTGGATTCTTTCCTGCGGAGAAAAAACCCCCTGTTTTCAGGAAATGCAGTATTCTGAAATCGCACGTTCTCGGCATAGCAATTTCGCTATTTCGCTCTCGTGGGTGGACGGCGCCACTCTCTGTTAACCGCTTCGGAGAGTTTGCAGTTGCTGGCCGAGAAATCGCGGTTCTCCCCGAATGCCGCTGTGTGCCTTCAGCAGCGGCTCGTCTCTCTCGCATGCCGAGAAAGAGCGACTTCAGCCGGATGCTTTTCTCGGACGAGCGGCTTCTTCTGCGCACATCGCAAAGGAGCGGTTCTTGTCTTCTCCTTGTGTCCATGCATTCTGCACTACGCTTCTCTCTCATTCTTATGCCTTTCCGTTGATTCCTAGGGACATTTCGTTTTTCTCTGTTTTTCCGATGCTACACTTCAGCATTCTGTGACGAACAGAGTGGAAGGGAAAAGCCCCTCTAATAAGGCAGCTAGAAGTTCCAGGAGCGACACACGTTGTGCTTTCAGAGAGGACGTTACAGAAAGTCGAGAGATGTGGATTCTTTCCTGCGGAGAAAAAACCCCCTGTTTTCAGGAAATGCAGTATTCTGAAATCGCACGTTCTCGGCATAGCAATTTCGCTATTTCGCTCTCGTGGGTGGACGGCGCCACTCTCTGTTAACCGCTTCGGAGAGTTTGCAGTTGCTGGCCGAGAAATCGCGGTTCTCCCCGAATGCCGCTGTGTGCCTTCAGCAGCGGTCTCGTCTCTCTCGCATGCCGAGAAAGAGCGACTTCAGCCGGATGCTTTTCTCGGACGAGCGGCTTCTTCTGCGCACATCGCAAAGGAGCGGTTCTTGTCTTCTCCTTGTGTCCATGCATTCTGCACTACGCTTCTCTCTCATTCTTATGCCTTTCCGTTGATTCCTAGGGACATTTCGTTTTTCTCTGTTTTTCCGATGCTACACTTCAGCATTCTGTGACGAACATAGTAGAAGGGAAAAGCCCCTCTAATAAGGCAGCTAGAAGTTCCAGGAGCGACACACGTTGTGCTTTCAGAGAGGACGTTACAGAAAGTCGAGAGATGTGGATTCTTTCCTGCGGAGAAAAAACCCCCTGTTTTCAGGAAATGCAGTATTCTGAAATCGCACGTTCTCGGCATAGCAATTTCGCTATTTCGCTCTCGTGGGTGGACGGCGCCACTCTCTGTTAACCGCTTCGGAGAGTTTGCAGTTGCTGGCCGAGAAATCGCGGTTCTCCCCGAATGCCGCTGTGTGCCTTCAGCAGCGGCTCGTCTCTCTCGCATGCCGAGAAAGAGCGACTTCAGCCGGATGCTTTTCTCGGACGAGCGGCTTCTTCTGCGCACATCGCAAAGGAGCGGTTCTTGTCTTCTCCTTGTGTCCATGCATTCTGCACTACGCTTCTCTCTCATTCTTATGCCTTTCCGTTGATTCCTAGGGACATTTCGTTTTTCTCTGTTTTTCCGATGCTACACTTCAGCATTCTGTGACGAACAGAGTGGAAGGGAAAAGCCCCTCTAATAAGGCAGCTAGAAGTTCCAGGAGAGACACACGTTGTGCTTTCAGAGAGGACGTTACAGAAAGTCGAGAGATGTGGATTCTTTCCTGCGGAGAAAAAACCCCCTGTTTTCAGGAAATGCAGTATTCTGAAATCGCACGTTCTCGGCATAGCAATTTCGCTATTTCGCTCTCGTGGGTGGACGGCGCCACTCTCTGTTAACCGCTTCGGAGAGTTTGCAGTTGCTGGCCGAGAAATCGCGGTTCTCCCCGAATGCCGCTGTGTGCCTTCAGCAGCGGCTCGTCTCTCTCGCATGCCGAGAAAGAGCGACTTCAGCCGGATGCTTTTCTCGGACGAGCGGCTTCTTCTGCGCACATCGCAAAGGAGCGGTTCTTGTCTTCTCCTTGTGTCCATGCATTCTGCACTACGCTTCTCTCTCATTCTTATGCCTTTCCGTTGATTCCTAGGGACATTTCGTTTTTCTCTGTTTTTCCGATGCTACACTTCAGCATTCTGTGACGAAGAGAGTGGAAGGGAAAAGCCCCTCTAATAAGGCAGCTAGAAGTTCCAGGAGCGACACACGTTGTGCTTTCAGAGAGGACGTTACAGAAAGTCGAGAGATGTGGATTCTTTCCTGCGGAGAAAAAACCCCCTGTTTTCAGGAAATGCAGTATTCTGAAATCGCACGTTCTCGGCATAGCAATTTCGCTATTTCGCTCTCGTGGGTGGACGGCGCCACTCTCTGTTAACCGCTTCGGAGAGTTTGCAGTTGCTGGCCGAGAAATCGCGGTTCTCCCCGAATGCCGCTGTGTGCCTTCAGCAGCGGTCTCGTCTCTCTCGCATGCCGAGAAAGAGCGACTTCAGCCGGATGCTTTTCTCGGACGAGCGGCTTCTTCTGCGCACATCGCAAAGGAGCGGTTCTTGTCTTCTCCTTGTGTCCATGCATTCTGCACTACGCTTCTCTCTCATTCTTATGCCTTTCCGTTGATTCCTAGGGACATTTCGTTTTTCTCTGTTTTTCCGATGCTACACTTCAGCATTCTGTGACGAACATAGTAGAAGGGAAAAGCCCCTCTAATAAGGCAGCTAGAAGTTCCAGGAGAGACACACGTTGTGCTTTCAGAGAGGACGTTACAGAAAGTCGAGAGATGTGGATTCTTTCCTGCGGAGAAAAAACCCCCTGTTTTCAGGAAATGCAGTATTCTGAAATCGCACGTTCTCGGCATAGCAATTTCGCTATTTCGCTCTCGTGGGTGGACGGCGCCACTCTCTGTTAACCGCTTCGGAGAGTTTGCAGTTGCTGGCCGTTAAATCGCGGTTCTCCCCGAATGCCGCTTTGTGCCTTCAGCAGCGGTCTCGTCTTTCTCGCATGCCGAGAAAGAGCGACTTCAGCCGGATGCTTTTCTCGGACGAGCGGCTTCTTCTGCGCACATCGCAAAGGAGCGGTTCTTGTCTTCTCCTTGTGTCCATGCATTCTGCACTACGCTTCTCTCTCATTCTTATGCCTTTCCGTTGATTCCTAGGGACATTTCGTTTTTCTCTGTTTTTCCGATGCTACACTTCAGCATTCTGTGACGAACAGAGTGGAAGGGAAAAGCCCCTCTAATAAGGCAGCTAGAAGTTCCAGGAGCGACACACGTTGTGCTTTCAGAGAGGACGTTACAGAAAGTCGAGAGATGTGGATTCTTTCCTGCGGAGAAAAAACCCCCTGTTTTCAGGAAATGCAGTATTCTGAAATCGCACGTTCTCGGCATAGCAATTTCGCTATTTCGCTCTCGTGGGTGGACGGCGCCACTCTCTGTTAACCGCTTCGGAGAGTTTGCAGTTGCTGGCCGAGAAATCGCGGTTCTCCCCGAATGCCGCTGTGTGCCTTCAGCAGCGGCTCGTCTCTCTCGCATGCCGAGAAAGAGCGACTTCAGCCGGATGCTTTTCTCGGACGAGCGGCTTCTTCTGCGCACATCGCAAAGGAGCGGTTCTTGTCTTCTCCTTGTGTCCATGCATTCTGCACTACGCTTCTCTCTCATTCTTATGCCTTTCCGTTGATTCCTAGGGACATTTCGTTTTTCTCTGTTTTTCCGATGCTACACTTCAGCATTCTGTGACGAACAGAGTGGAAGGGAAAAGCCCCTCTAATAAGGCAGCTAGAAGTTCCAGGAGAGACACACGTTGTGCTTTCAGAGAGGACGTTACAGAAAGTCGAGAGATGTGGATTCTTTCCTGCGGAGAAAAAACCCCCTGTTTTCAGGAAATGCAGTATTCTGAAATCGCACGTTCTCGGCATAGCAATTTCGCTATTTCGCTCTCGTGGGTGGACGGCGCCACTCTCTGTTAACCGCTTCGGAGAGTTTGCAGTTGCTGGCCGAGAAATCGCGGTTCTCCCCGAATGCCGCTGTGTGCCTTCAGCAGCGGCTCGTCTCTCTCGCATGCCGAGAAAGAGCGACTTCAGCCGGATGCTTTTCTCGGACGAGCGGCTTCTTCTGCGCACATCGCAAAGGAGCGGTTCTTGTCTTCTCCTTGTGTCCATGCATTCTGCACTACGCTTCTCTCTCATTCTTATGCCTTTCCGTTGATTCCTAGGGACATTTCGTTTTTCTCTGTTTTTCCGATGCTACACTTCAGCATTCTGTGACGAACAGAGTGGAAGGGAAAAGCCCCTCTAATAAGGCAGCTAGAAGTTCCAGGAGCGACACACGTTGTGCTTTCAGAGAGGACGTTACAGAAAGTCGAGAGATGTGGATTCTTTCCTGCGGAGAAAAAACCCCCTGTTTTCAGGAAATGCAGTATTCTGAAATCGCACGTTCTCGGCATAGCAATTTCGCTATTTCGCTCTCGTGGGTGGACGGCGCCACTCTCTGTTAACCGCTTCGGAGAGTTTGCAGTTGCTGGCCGAGAAATCGCGGTTCTCCCCGAATGCCGCTGTGTGCCTTCAGCAGCGGTCTCGTCTCTCTCGCATGCCGAGAAAGAGCGACTTCAGCCGGATGCTTTTCTCGGACGAGCGGCTTCTTCTGCGCACATCGCAAAGGAGCGGTTCTTGTCTTCTCCTTGTGTCCATGCATTCTGCACTACGCTTCTCTCTCATTCTTATGCCTTTCCGTTGATTCCTAGGGACATTTCGTTTTTCTCTGTTTTTCCGATGCTACACTTCAGCATTCTGTGACGAACATAGTAGAAGGGAAAAGCCCCTCTAATAAGGCAGCTAGAAGTTCCAGGAGCGACACACGTTGTGCTTTCAGAGAGGACGTTACAGAAAGTCGAGAGATGTGGATTCTTTCCTGCGGAGAAAAAACCCCCTGTTTTCAGGAAATGCAGTATTCTGAAATCGCACGTTCTCGGCATAGCAATTTCGCTATTTCGCTCTCGTGGGTGGACGGCGCCACTCTCTGTTAACCGCTTCGGAGAGTTTGCAGTTGCTGGCCGAGAAATCGCGGTTCTCCCCGAATGCCGCTGTGTGCCTTCAGCAGCGGCTCGTCTCTCTCGCATGCCGAGAAAGAGCGACTTCAGCCGGATGCTTTTCTCGGACGAGCGGCTTCTTCTGCGCACATCGCAAAGGAGCGGTTCTTGTCTTCTCCTTGTGTCCATGCATTCTGCACTACGCTTCTCTCTCATTCTTATGCCTTTCCGTTGATTCCTAGGGACATTTCGTTTTTCTCTGTTTTTCCGATGCTACACTTCAGCATTCTGTGACGAACAGAGTGGAAGGGAAAGGCCCCTCTAATAAGGCAGCTAGAAGTTCCAGGAGAGACACACGTTGTGCTTTCAGAGAGGACGTTACAGAAAGTCGAGAGATGTGGATTCTTTCCTGCGGAGAAAAAACCCCCTGTTTTCAGGAAATGCAGTATTCTGAAATCGCACGTTCTCGGCATAGCAATTTCGCTATTTCGCTCTCGTGGGTGGACGGCGCCACTCTCTGTTAACCGCTTCGGAGAGTTTGCAGTTGCTGGCCGAGAAATCGCGGTTCTCCCCGAATGCCGCTGTGTGCCTTCAGCAGCGGCTCGTCTCTCTCGCATGCCGAGAAAGAGCGACTTCAGCCGGATGCTTTTCTCGGACGAGCGGCTTCTTCTGCGCACATCGCAAAGGAGCGGTTCTTGTCTTCTCCTTGTGTCCATGCATTCTGCACTACGCTTCTCTCTCATTCTTATGCCTTTCCGTTGATTCCTAGGGACATTTCGTTTTTCTCTGTTTTTCCGATGCTACACTTCAGCATTCTGTGACGAACAGAGTGGAAGGGAAAAGCCCCTCTAATAAGGCAGCTAGAAGTTCCAGGAGCGACACACGTTGTGCTTTCAGAGAGGACGTTACAGAAAGTCGAGAGATGTGGATTCTTTCCTGCGGAGAAAAAACCCCCTGTTTTCAGGAAATGCAGTATTCTGAAATCGCACGTTCTCGGCATAGCAATTTCGCTATTTCGCTCTCGTGGGTGGACGGCGCCACTCTCTGTTAACCGCTTCGGAGAGTTTGCAGTTGCTGGCCGAGAAATCGCGGTTCTCCCCGAATGCCGCTGTGTGCCTTCAGCAGCGGTCTCGTCTCTCTCGCATGCCGAGAAAGAGCGACTTCAGCCGGATGCTTTTCTCGGACGAGCGGCTTCTTCTGCGCACATCGCAAAGGAGCGGTTCTTGTCTTCTCCTTGTGTCCATGCATTCTGCACTACGCTTCTCTCTCATTCTTATGCCTTTCCGTTGATTCCTAGGGACATTTCGTTTTTCTCTGTTTTTCCGATGCTACACTTCAGCATTCTGTGACGAACATAGTAGAAGGGAAAAGCCCCTCTAATAAGGCAGCTAGAAGTTCCAGGAGAGACACACGTTGTGCTTTCAGAGAGGACGTTACAGAAAGTCGAGAGATGTGGATTCTTTCCTGCGGAGAAAAAACCCCCTGTTTTCAGGAAATGCAGTATTCTGAAATCGCACGTTCTCGGCATAGCAATTTCGCTATTTCGCTCTCGTGGGTGGACGGCGCCACTCTCTGTTAACCGCTTCGGAGAGTTTGCAGTTGCTGGCCGTTAAATCGCGGTTCTCCCCGAATGCCGCTTTGTGCCTTCAGCAGCGGTCTCGTCTTTCTCGCATGCCGAGAAAGAGCGACTTCAGCCGGATGCTTTTCTCGGACGAGCGGCTTCTTCTGCGCACATCGCAAAGGAGCGGTTCTTGTCTTCTCCTTGTGTCCATGCATTCTGCACTACGCTTCTCTCTCATTCTTATGCCTTTCCGTTGATTCCTAGGGACATTTCGTTTTTCTCTGTTTTTCCGATGCTACACTTCAGCATTCTGTGACGAACAGAGTGGAAGGGAAAAGCCCCTCTAATAAGGCAGCTAGAAGTTCCAGGAGCGACACACGTTGTGCTTTCAGAGAGGACGTTACAGAAAGTCGAGAGATGTGGATTCTTTCCTGCGGAGAAAAAACCCCCTGTTTTCAGGAAATGCAGTATTCTGAAATCGCACGTTCTCGGCATAGCAATTTCGCTATTTCGCTCTCGTGGGTGGACGGCGCCACTCTCTGTTAACCGCTTCGGAGAGTTTGCAGTTGCTGGCCGAGAAATCGCGGTTCTCCCCGAATGCCGCTGTGTGCCTTCAGCAGCGGCTCGTCTCTCTCGCATGCCGAGAAAGAGCGACTTCAGCCGGATGCTTTTCTCGGACGAGCGGCTTCTTCTGCGCACATCGCAAAGGAGCGGTTCTTGTCTTCTCCTTGTGTCCATGCATTCTGCACTACGCTTCTCTCTCATTCTTATGCCTTTCCGTTGATTCCTAGGGACATTTCGTTTTTCTCTGTTTTTCCGATGCTACACTTCAGCATTCTGTGACGAACAGAGTGGAAGGGAAAAGCCCCTCTAATAAGGCAGCTAGAAGTTCCAGGAGAGACACACGTTGTGCTTTCAGAGAGGACGTTACAGAAAGTCGAGAGATGTGGATTCTTTCCTGCGGAGAAAAAACCCCCTGTTTTCAGGAAATGCAGTATTCTGAAATCGCACGTTCTCGGCATAGCAATTTCGCTATTTCGCTCTCGTGGGTGGACGGCGCCACTCTCTGTTAACCGCTTCGGAGAGTTTGCAGTTGCTGGCCGAGAAATCGCGGTTCTCCCCGAATGCCGCTGTGTGCCTTCAGCAGCGGCTCGTCTCTCTCGCATGCCGAGAAAGAGCGACTTCAGCCGGATGCTTTTCTCGGACGAGCGGCTTCTTCTGCGCACATCGCAAAGGAGCGGTTCTTGTCTTCTCCTTGTGTCCATGCATTCTGCACTACGCTTCTCTCTCATTCTTATGCCTTTCCGTTGATTCCTAGGGACATTTCGTTTTTCTCTGTTTTTCCGATGCTACACTTCAGCATTCTGTGACGAACAGAGTGGAAGGGAAAAGCCCCTCTAATAAGGCAGCTAGAAGTTCCAGGAGCGACACACGTTGTGCTTTCAGAGAGGACGTTACAGAAAGTCGAGAGATGTGGATTCTTTCCTGCGGAGAAAAAACCCCCTGTTTTCAGGAAATGCAGTATTCTGAAATCGCACGTTCTCGGCATAGCAATTTCGCTATTTCGCTCTCGTGGGTGGACGGCGCCACTCTCTGTTAACCGCTTCGGAGAGTTTGCAGTTGCTGGCCGAGAAATCGCGGTTCTCCCCGAATGCCGCTGTGTGCCTTCAGCAGCGGTCTCGTCTCTCTCGCATGCCGAGAAAGAGCGACTTCAGCCGGATGCTTTTCTCGGACGAGCGGCTTCTTCTGCGCACATCGCAAAGGAGCGGTTCTTGTCTTCTCCTTGTGTCCATGCATTCTGCACTACGCTTCTCTCTCATTCTTATGCCTTTCCGTTGATTCCTAGGGACATTTCGTTTTTCTCTGTTTTTCCGATGCTACACTTCAGCATTCTGTGACGAACATAGTAGAAGGGAAAAGCCCCTCTAATAAGGCAGCTAGAAGTTCCAGGAGAGACACACGTTGTGCTTTCAGAGAGGACGTTACAGAAAGTCGAGAGATGTGGATTCTTTCCTGCGGAGAAAAAACCCCCTGTTTTCAGGAAATGCAGTATTCTGAAATCGCACGTTCTCGGCATAGCAATTTCGCTATTTCGCTCTCGTGGGTGGACGGCGCCACTCTCTGTTAACCGCTTCGGAGAGTTTGCAGTTGCTGGCCGTTAAATCGCGGTTCTCCCCGAATGCCGCTTTGTGCCTTCAGCAGCGGTCTCGTCTTTCTCGCATGCCGAGAAAGAGCGACTTCAGCCGGATGCTTTTCTCGGACGAGCGGCTTCTTCTGCGCACATCGCAAAGGAGCGGTTCTTGTCTTCTCCTTGTGTCCATGCATTCTGCACTACGCTTCTCTCTCATTCTTATGCCTTTCCGTTGATTCCTAGGGACATTTCGTTTTTCTCTGTTTTTCCGATGCTACACTTCAGCATTCTGTGACGAACAGAGTGGAAGGGAAAAGCCCCTCTAATAAGGCAGCTAGAAGTTCCAGGAGAGACACACGTTGTGCTTTCAGAGAGGACGTTACAGAAAGTCGAGAGATGTGGATTCTTTCCTGCGGAGAAAAAACCCCCTGTTTTCAGGAAATGCAGTATTCTGAAATCGCACGTTCTCGGCATAGCAATTTCGCTATTTCGCTCTCGTGGGTGGACGGCGCCACTCTCTGTTAACCGCTTCGGAGAGTTTGCAGTTGCTGGCCGAGAAATCGCGGTTCTCCCCGAATGCCGCTTTGTGCCTTCAGCAGCGGTCTCGTCTCTCTCGCATGCCGAGAAAGAGCGACTTCAGCCGGATGCTTTTCTCGGACGAGCGGCTTCTTCTGCGCACATCGCAAAGGAGCGGTTCTTGTCTTCTCCTTGTGTCCATGCATTCTGCACTACGCTTCTCTCTCATTCTTATGCCTTTCCGTTGATTCCTAGGGACATTTCGTTTTTCTCTGTTTTTCCGATGCTACACTTCAGCATTCTGTGACGAACAGAGTGGAAGGGAAAAGCCCCTCTAATAAGGCAGCTAGAAGTTCCAGGAGCGACACACGTTGTGCTTTCAGAGAGGACGTTACAGAAAGTCGAGAGATGTGGATTCTTTCCTGCGGAGAAAAAACCCCCTGTTTTCAGGAAATGCAGTATTCTGAAATCGCACGTTCTCGGCATAGCAATTTCGCTATTTCGCTCTCGTGGGTGGACGGCGCCACTCTCTGTTAACCGCTTCGGAGAGTTTGCAGTTGCTGGCCGAGAAATCGCGGTTCTCCCCGAATGCCGCTGTGTGCCTTCAGCAGCGGCTCGTCTCTCTCGCATGCCGAGAAAGAGCGACTTCAGCCGGATGCTTTTCTCGGACGAGCGGCTTCTTCTGCGCACATCGCAAAGGAGCGGTTCTTGTCTTCTCCTTGTGTCCATGCATTCTGCACTACGCTTCTCTCTCATTCTTATGCCTTTCCGTTGATTCCTAGGGACATTTCGTTTTTCTCTGTTTTTCCGATGCTACACTTCAGCATTCTGTGACGAACATAGTAGAAGGGAAAAGCCCCTCTAATAAGGCAGCTAGAAGTTCCAGGAGAGACACACGTTGTGCTTTCAGAGAGGACGTTACAGAAAGTCGAGAGATGTGGATTCTTTCCTGCGGAGAAAAAAACCCCTGTTTTCAGGAAATGCAGTATTCTGAAATCGCACGTTCTCGGCATAGCAATTTCGCTATTTCGCTCTCGTGGGTGGACAGCGCCACTCTCTGTTAACCGCTTCGGAGAGTTTGCAGTTGCTGGCCGTTAAATCGCGGTTCTCCCCGAATGCCGCTTTGTGCCTTCAGCAGCGGTCTCGTCTTTCTCGCATGCCGAGAAAGAGCGACTTCAGCCGGATGCTTTTCTCGGACGAGCGGCTTCTTCTGCGCACATCGCAAAGGAGCGGTTCTTGTCTTCTCCTTGTGTCCATGCATTCTGCACTACGCTTCTCTCTCATTCTTAACCGTTGATTCCTAGGGACATTTCGTTTTTCTCTGTTTTTCCGATGCTACACTTCAGCATTCTGTGACGAACAGAGTGGAAGGGAAAAGCCCCTCTAATAAGGCAGCTAGAAGTTCCAGGAGCGACACACGTTGTGCTTTCAGAGAGGACGTTACAGAAAGTCGAGAGATGTGGATTCTTTCCTGCGGAGAAAAAACCCCCTGTTTTCAGGAAATGCAGTATTCTGAAATCGCACGTTCTCGGCATAGCAATTTCGCTATTTCGCTCTCGTGGGTGGACGGCGCCACTCTCTGTTAACCGCTTCGGAGAGTTTGCAGTTGCTGGCCGAGAAATCGCGGTTCTCCCCGAATGCCGCTGTGTGCCTTCAGCAGCGGTCTCGTCTCTCTCGCATGCCGAGAAAGAGCGACTTCAGCCGGATGCTTTTCTCGGACGAGCGGCTTCTTCTGCGCACATCGCAAAGGAGCGGTTCTTGTCTTCTCCTTGTGTCCATGCATTCTGCACTACGCTTCTCTCTCATTCTTATGCCTTTCCGTTGATTCCTAGGGACATTTCGTTTTTCTCTGTTTTTCCGATGCTACACTTCAGCATTCTGTGACGAACAGAGTGGAAGGGAAAAGCCCCTCTAATAAGGCAGCTAGAAGTTCCAGGAGCGACACACGTTGTGCTTTCAGAGAGGACGTTACAGAAAGTCGAGAGATGTGGATTCTTTCCTGCGGAGAAAAAACCCCCTGTTTTCAGGAAATGCAGTATTCTGAAATCGCACGTTCTCGGCATAGCAATTTCGCTATTTCGCTCTCGTGGGTGGACGGCGCCACTCTCTGTTAACCGCTTCGGAGAGTTTGCAGTTGCTGGCCGAGAAATCGCGGTTCTCCCCGAATGCCGCTGTGTGCCTTCAGCAGCGGTCTCGTCTCTCTCGCATGCCGAGAAAGAGCGACTTCAGCCGGATGCTTTTCTCGGACGAGCGGCTTCTTCTGCGCACATCGCAAAGGAGCGGTTCTTGTCTTCTCCTTGTGTCCATGCATTCTGCACTACGCTTCTCTCTCATTCTTATGCCTTTCCGTTGATTCCTAGGGACATTTCGTTTTTCTCTGTTTTTCCGATGCTACACTTCAGCATTCTGTGACGAACAGAGTGGAAGGGAAAAGCCCCTCTAATAAGGCAGCTAGAAGTTCCAGGAGAGACACACGTTGTGCTTTCAGAGAGGACGTTACAGAAAGTCGAGAGATGTGGATTCTTTCCTGCGGAGAAAAAACCCCCTGTTTTCAGGAAATGCAGTATTCTGAAATCGCACGTTCTCGGCATAGCAATTTCGCTATTTCGCTCTCGTGGGTGGACGGCGCCACTCTCTGTTAACCGCTTCGGAGAGTTTGCAGTTGCTGGCCGAGAAATCGCGGTTCTCCCCGAATGCCGCTGTGTGCCTTCAGCAGCGGCTCGTCTCTCTCGCATGCCGAGAAAGAGCGACTTCAGCCGGATGCTTTTCTCGGACGAGCGGCTTCTTCTGCGCACATCGCAAAGGAGCGGTTCTTGTCTTCTCCTTGTGTCCATGCATTCTGCACTACGCTTCTCTCTCATTCTTATGCCTTTCCGTTGATTCCTAGGGACATTTCGTTTTTCTCTGTTTTTCCGATGCTACACTTCAGCATTCTGTGACGAACAGAGTGGAAGGGAAAAGCCCCTCTAATAAGGCAGCTAGAAGTTCCAGGAGCGACACACGTTGTGCTTTCAGAGAGGACGTTACAGAAAGTCGAGAGATGTGGATTCTTTCCTGCGGAGAAAAAAACCCCTGTTTTCAGGAAATGCAGTATTCTGAAATCGCACGTTCTCGGCATAGCAATTTCGCTATTTCGCTCTCGTGGGTGGACGGCGCCACTCTCTGTTAACCGCTTCGGAGAGTTTGCAGTTGCTGGCCGAGAAATCGCGGTTCTCCCCGAATGCCGCTGTGTGCCTTCAGCAGCGGTCTCGTCTCTCTCGCATGCCGAGAAAGAGCGACTTCAGCCGGATGCTTTTCTCGGACGAGCGGCTTCTTCTGCGCACATCGCAAAGGAGCGGTTCTTGTCTTCTCCTTGTGTCCATGCATTCTGCACTACGCTTCTCTCTCATTCTTATGCCTTTCCGTTTATTCCTAGGGACATTTCGTTTTTCTCTGTTTTTCCGATGCTACACTTCAGCATTCTGTGACGAACAGAGTGGAAGGGAAAAGCCCCTCTAATAAGGCAGCTAGAAGTTCCAGGAGCGACACACGTTGTGCTTTCAGAGAGGACGTTACAGAAAGTCGAGAGATGTGGATTCTTTCCTGCGGAGAAAAAACCCCCTGTTTTCAGGAAATGCAGTATTCTGAAATCGCACGTTCTCGGCATAGCAATTTCGCTATTTCGCTCTCGTGGGTGGACGGCGCCACTCTCTGTTAACCGCTTCGGAGAGTTTGCAGTTGCTGGCCGAGAAATCGCGGTTCTCCCCGAATGCCGCTGTGTGCCTTCAGCAGCGGTCTCGTCTCTCTCGCATGCCGAGAAAGAGCGACTTCAGCCGGATGCTTTTCTCGGACGAGCGGCTTCTTCTGCGCACATCGCAAAGGAGCGGTTCTTGTCTTCTCCTTGTGTCCATGCATTCTGCACTACGCTTCTCTCTCATTCTTATGCCTTTCCGTTGATTCCTAGGGACATTTCGTTTTTCTCTGTTTTTCCGATGCTACACTTCAGCATTCTGTGACGAACATAGTAGAAGGGAAAAGCCCCTCTAATAAGGCAGCTAGAAGTTCCAGGAGAGACACACGTTGTGCTTTCAGAGAGGACGTTACAGAAAGTCGAGAGATGTGGATTCTTTCCTGCGGAGAAAAAACCCCCTGTTTTCAGGAAATGCAGTATTCTGAAATCGCACGTTCTCGGCATAGCAATTTCGCTATTTCGCTCTCGTGGGTGGACAGCGCCACTCTCTGTTAACCGCTTCGGAGAGTTTGCAGTTGCTGGCCGAGAAATCGCGGTTCTCCCCGAATGCCGCTGTGTGCCTTCAGCAGCGGTCTCGTCTCTCTCGCATGCCGAGAAAGAGCGACTTCAGCCGGATGCTTTTCTCGGACGAGCGGCTTCTTCTGCGCACATCGCAAAGGAGCGGTTCTTGTCTTCTCCTTGTGTCCATGCATTCTGCACTACGCTTCTCTCTCATTCTTATGCCTTTCCGTTGATTCCTAGGGACATTTCGTTTTTCTCTGTTTTTCCGATGCTACACTTCAGCATTCTGTGACGAACAGAGTGGAAGGGAAAAGCCCCTCTAATAAGGCAGCTAGAAGTTCCAGGAGCGACACACGTTGTGCTTTCAGAGAGGACGTTACAGAAAGTCGAGAGATGTGGATTCTTTCCTGCGGAGAAAAAACCCCCTGTTTTCAGGAAATGCAGTATTCTGAAATCGCACGTTCTCGGCATAGCAATTTCGCTATTTCGCTCTCGTGGGTGGACGGCGCCACTCTCTGTTAACCGCTTCGGAGAGTTTGCAGTTGCTGGCCGAGAAATCGCGGTTCTCCCCGAATGCCGCTGTGTGCCTTCAGCAGCGGTCTCGTCTCTCTCGCATGCCGAGAAAGAGCGACTTCAGCCGGATGCTTTTCTCGGACGAGCGGCTTCTTCTGCGCACATCGCAAAGGAGCGGTTCTTGTCTTCTCCTTGTGTCCATGCATTCTGCACTACGCTTCTCTCTCATTCTTATGCCTTTCCGTTGATTCCTAGGGACATTTCGTTTTTCTCTGTTTTTCCGATGCTACACTTCAGCATTCTGTGACGAACATAGTAGAAGGGAAAAGCCCCTCTAATAAGGCAGCTAGAAGTTCCAGGAGAGACACACGTTGTGCTTTCAAAGAGGACGTTACAGAAAGTCGAGAGATGTGGATTCTTTCCTGCGGAGAAAAAACCCCCTGTTTTCAGGAAATGCAGTATTCTGAAATCGCACGTTCTCGGCATAGCAATTTCGCTATTTCGCTCTCGTGGGTGGACGGCGCCACTCTCTGTTAACCGCTTCGGAGAGTTTGCAGTTGCTGGCCGTTAAATCGCGGTTCTCCCCGAATGCCGCTTTGTGCCTTCAGCAGCGGTCTCGTCTTTCTCGCATGCCGAGAAAGAGCGACTTCAGCCGGATGCTTTTCTCGGACGAGCGGCTTCTTCTGCGCACATCGCAAAGGAGCGGTTCTTGTCTTCTCCTTGTGTCCATGCATTCTGCACTACGCTTCTCTCTCATTCTTATGCCTTTCCGTTGATTCCTAGGGACATTTCGTTTTTCTCTGTTTTTCCGATGCTACACTTCAGCATTCTGTGACGAACAGAGTGGAAGGGAAAAGCCCCTCTAATAAGGCAGCTAGAAGTTCCAGGAGAGACACACGTTGTGCTTTCAGAGAGGACGTTACAGAAAGTCGAGAGATGTGGATTCTTTCCTGCGGAGAAAAAACCCCCTGTTTTCAGGAAATGCAGTATTCTGAAATCGCACGTTCTCGGCATAGCAATTTCGCTATTTCGCTCTCGTGGGTGGACGGCGCCACTCTCTGTTAACCGCTTCGGAGAGTTTGCAGTTGCTGGCCGAGAAATCGCGGTTCTCCCCGAATGCCGCTGTGTGCCTTCAGCAGCGGTCTCGTCTCTCTCGCATGCCGAGAAAGAGCGACTTCAGCCGGATGCTTTTCTCGGACGAGCGGCTTCTTCTGCGCACATCGCAAAGGAGCGGTTCTTGTCTTCTCCTTGTGTCCATGCATTCTGCACTACGCTTCTCTCTCATTCTTATGCCTTTCCGTTGATTCCTAGGGACATTTCGTTTTTCTCTGTTTTTCCGATGCTACACTTCAGCATTCTGTGACGAACAGAGTGGAAGGGAAAAGCCCCTCTAATAAGGCAGCTAGAAGTTCCAGGAGCGACACACGTTGTGCTTTCAGAGAGGACGTTACAGAAAGTCGAGAGATGTGGATTCTTTCCTGCGGAGAAAAAACCCCCTGTTTTCAGGAAATGCAGTATTCTGAAATCGCACGTTCTCGGCATAGCAATTTCGCAATTTCGCTCTCGTGGGTGGACGGCGCCACTCTCTGTTAACCGCTTCGGAGAGTTTGCAGTTGCTGGCCGTTAAATCGCTTTTCTCCCCGAATACCACTTTCAGACTTCAACAGCGGTCTCGTCTCTCTCGCATGCCGAGAAAGAGCGACTTCAGCCGGATGCTTTTCTCGGACGAGCGGCTTCTTCTGCGCACATCGCAAAGGAGCGGTTCTTGTCTTCTCCTTGTGTCCATGCATTCTGCACTACGCTTCTCTCTCATTCTTATGCCTTTCCGTTGATTCCTAGGGACATTTCGTTTTTCTCTGTTTTTCCGATGCTACACTTCAGCATTCTGTGACGAACATAGTAGAAGGGAAAAGCCCCTCTAATAAGGCAGCTAGAAGTTCCAGGAGAGACACACGTTGTGCTTTCAAAGAGGACGTTACAGAAAGTCGAGAGATGTGGATTCTTTCCTGCGGAGAAAAAACCCCCTGTTTTCAGGAAATGCAGTATTCTGAAATCGCACGTTCTCGGCATAGCAATTTCGCTATTTCGCTCTCGTGGGTGGACGGCGCCACTCTCTGTTAACCGCTTCGGAGAGTTTGCAGTTGCTGGCCGTTAAATCGCGGTTCTCCCCGAATGCCGCTTTGTGCCTTCAGCAGCGGTCTCGTCTTTCTCGCATGCCGAGAAAGAGCGACTTCAGCCGGATGCTTTTCTCGGACGAGCGGCTTCTTCTGCGCACATCGCAAAGGAGCGGTTCTTGTCTTCTCCTTGTGTCCATGCATTCTGCACTACGCTTCTCTCTCATTCTTATGCCTTTCCGTTGATTCCTAGGGACATTTCGTTTTTCTCTGTTTTTCCGATGCTACACTTCAGCATTCTGTGACGAACAGAGTGGAAGGGAAAAGCCCCTCTAATAAGGCAGCTAGAAGTTCCAGGAGAGACACACGTTGTGCTTTCAGAGAGGACGTTACAGAAAGTCGAGAGATGTGGATTCTTTCCTGCGGAGAAAAAACCCCCTGTTTTCAGGAAATGCAGTATTCTGAAATCGCACGTTCTCGGCATAGCAATTTCGCTATTTCGCTCTCGTGGGTGGACGGCGCCACTCTCTGTTAACCGCTTCGGAGAGTTTGCAGTTGCTGGCCGAGAAATCGCGGTTCTCCCCGAATGCCGCTGTGTGCCTTCAGCAGCGGTCTCGTCTCTCTCGCATGCCGAGAAAGAGCGACTTCAGCCGGATGCTTTTCTCGGACGAGCGGCTTCTTCTGCGCACATCGCAAAGGAGCGGTTCTTGTCTTCTCCTTGTGTCCATGCATTCTGCACTACGCTTCTCTCTCATTCTTATGCCTTTCCGTTGATTCCTAGGGACATTTCGTTTTTCTCTGTTTTTCCGATGCTACACTTCAGCATTCTGTGACGAACAGAGTGGAAGGGAAAAGCCCCTCTAATAAGGCAGCTAGAAGTTCCAGGAGCGACACACGTTGTGCTTTCAGAGAGGACGTTACAGAAAGTCGAGAGATGTGGATTCTTTCCTGCGGAGAAAAAACCCCCTGTTTTCAGGAAATGCAGTATTCTGAAATCGCACGTTCTCGGCATAGCAATTTCGCAATTTCGCTCTCGTGGGTGGACGGCGCCACTCTCTGTTAACCGCTTCGGAGAGTTTGCAGTTGCTGGCCGTTAAATCGCTTTTCTCCCCGAATACCACTTTCAGACTTCAACAGCGGTCTCGTCTCTCTCGCATGCCGAGAAAGAGCGACTTCAGCCGGATGCTTTTCTCGGACGAGCGGCTTCTTCTGCGCACATCGCAAAGGAGCGGTTCTTGTCTTCTCCTTGTGTCCATGCATTCTGCACTACGCTTCTCTCTCATTCTTATGCCTTTCCGTTGATTCCTAGGGACATTTCGTTTTTCTCTGTTTTTCCGATGCTACACTTCAGCATTCTGTGACGAACAGAGTGGAAGGGAAAAGCCCCTCTAATAAGGCAGCTAGAAGTTCCAGGAGAGACACACGTTGTGCTTTCAGAGAGGACGTTACAGAAAGTCGAGAGATGTGGATTCTTTCCTGCGGAGAAAAAACCCCCTGTTTTCAGGAAATGCAGTATTCTGAAATCGCACGTTCTCGGCATAGCAATTTCGCTATTTCGCTCTCGTGGGTGGACGGCGCCACTCTCTGTTAACCGCTTCGGAGAGTTTGCAGTTGCTGGCCGAGAAATCGCGGTTCTCCCCGAATGCCGCTGTGTGCCTTCAGCAGCGGTCTCGTCTCTCTCGCATGCCGAGAAAGAGCGACTTCAGCCGGATGCTTTTCTCGGACGAGCGGCTTCTTCTGCGCACATCGCAAAGGAGCGGTTCTTGTCTTCTCCTTGTGTCCATGCATTCTGCACTACGCTTCTCTCTCATTCTTATGCCTTTCCGTTGATTCCTAGGGACATTTCGTTTTTCTCTGTTTTTCCGATGCTACACTTCAGCATTCTGTGACGAACAGAGTGGAAGGGAAAAGCCCCTCTAATAAGGCAGCTAGAAGTTCCAGGAGCGACACACGTTGTGCTTTCAGAGAGGACGTTACAGAAAGTCGAGAGATGTGGATTCTTTCCTGCGGAGAAAAAACCCCCTGTTTTCAGGAAATGCAGTATTCTGAAATCGCACGTTCTCGGCATAGCAATTTCGCTATTTCGCTCTCGTGGGTGGACGGCGCCACTCTCTGTTAACCGCTTCGGAGAGTTTGCAGTTGCTGGCCGTTAAATCGCTTTTCTCCCCGAATACCACTTTCAGACTTCAACAGCGGTCTCGTCTCTCTCGCATGCCGAGAAAGAGCGACTTCAGCCGGATGCTTTTCTCGGACGAGCGGCTTCTTCTGCGCATATCGCAAAGGAGCGGTTCTTGTCTTCTCCTTGTGTCCATGCATTCTGCACTACGCTTCTCTCTCATTCTTATGCCTTTCCGTTGATTCCTAGGGACATTTCGTTTTTCTCTGTTTTTCCGATGCTACACTTCAGCATTCTGTGACGAACATAGTAGAAGGGAAAAGCCCCTCTAATAAGGCAGCTAGAAGTTCCAGGAGAGACACACGTTGTGCTTTCAGAGAGGACGTTACAGAAAGTCGAGAGATGTGGATTCTTTCCTGCGGAGAAAAAACCCCCTGTTTTCAGGAAATGCAGTATTCTGAAATCGCACGTTCTCGGCATAGCAATTTCGCTATTTCGCTCTCGTGGGTGGACAGCGCCACTCTCTGTTAACCGCTTCGGAGAGTTTGCAGTTGCTGGCCGTTAAATCGCGGTTCTCCCCGAATGCCGCTTTGTGCCTTCAGCAGCGGTCTCGTCTTTCTCGCATGCCGAGAAAGAGCGACTTCAGCCGGATGCTTTTCTCGGACGAGCGGCTTCTTCTGCGCACATCGCAAAGGAGCGGTTCTTGTCTTCTCCTTGTGTCCATGCATTCTGCACTACGCTTCTCTCTCATTCTTATGCCTTTCCGTTGATTCCTAGGGACATTTCGTTTTTCTCTGTTTTTCCGATGCTACACTTCAGCATTCTGTGACGAACAGAGTGGAAGGGAAAAGCCCCTCTAATAAGGCAGCTAGAAGTTCCAGGAGCGACACACGTTGTGCTTTCAGAGAGGACGTTACAGAAAGTCGAGAGATGTGGATTCTTTCCTGCGGAGAAAAAACCCCCTGTTTTCAGGAAATGCAGTATTCTGAAATCGCACGTTCTCGGCATAGCAATTTCGCTATTTCGCTCTCGTGGGTGGACGGCGCCACTCTCTGTTAACCGCTTCGGAGAGTTTGCAGTTGCTGGCCGAGAAATCGCGGTTCTCCCCGAATGCCGCTGTGTGCCTTCAGCAGCGGTCTCGTCTCTCTCGCATGCCGAGAAAGAGCGACTTCAGCCGGATGCTTTTCTCGGACGAGCGGCTTCTTCTGCGCACATCGCAAAGGAGCGGTTCTTGTCTTCTCCTTGTGTCCATGCATTCTGCACTACGCTTCTCTCTCATTCTTATGCCTTTCCGTTGATTCCTAGGGACATTTCGTTTTTCTCTGTTTTTCCGATGCTACACTTCAGCATTCTGTGACGAACAGAGTGGAAGGGAAAAGCCCCTCTAATAAGGCAGCTAGAAGTTCCAGGAGCGACACACGTTGTGCTTTCAGAGAGGACGTTACAGAAAGTCGAGAGATGTGGATTCTTTCCTGCGGAGAAAAAACCCCCTGTTTTCAGGAAATGCAGTATTCTGAAATCGCACGTTCTCGGCATAGCAATTTCGCTATTTCGCTCTCGTGGGTGGACAGCGCCACTCTCTGTTAACCGCTTCGGAGAGTTTGCAGTTGCTGGCCGTTAAATCGCGGTTCTCCCCGAATGCCGCTTTGTGCCTTCAGCAGCGGTCTCGTCTTTCTCGCATGCCGAGAAAGAGCGACTTCAGCCGGATGCTTTTCTCGGACGAGCGGCTTCTTCTGCGCACATCGCAAAGGAGCGGTTCTTGTCTTCTCCTTGTGTCCATGCATTCTGCACTACGCTTCTCTCTCATTCTTATGCCTTTCCGTTGATTCCTAGGGACATTTCGTTTTTCTCTGTTTTTCCGATGCTACACTTCAGCATTCTGTGACGAACAGAGTGGAAGGGAAAAGCCCCTCTAATAAGGCAGCTAGAAGTTCCAGGAGAGACACACGTTGTGCTTTCAGAGAGGACGTTACAGAAAGTCGAGAGATGTGGATTCTTTCCTGCGGAGAAAAAACCCCCTGTTTTCAGGAAATGCAGTATTCTGAAATCGCACGTTCTCGGCATAGCAATTTCGCTATTTCGCTCTCGTGGGTGGACGGCGCCACTCTCTGTTAACCGCTTCGGAGAGTTTGCAGTTGCTGGCCGAGAAATCGCGGTTCTCCCCGAATGCCGCTGTGTGCCTTCAGCAGCGGTCTCGTCTCTCTCGCATGCCGAGAAAGAGCGACTTCAGCCGGATGCTTTTCTCGGACGAGCGGCTTCTTCTGCGCACATCGCAAAGGAGCGGTTCTTGTCTTCTCCTTGAGTCCATGCATTCTGCACTACGCTTCTCTCTCATTCTTATGCCTTTCCGTTGATTCCTAGGGACATTTCGTTTTTCTCTGTTTTTCCGATGCTACACTTCAGCATTCTGTGACGAACAGAGTGGAAGGGAAAAGCCCCTCTAATAAGGCAGCTAGAAGTTCCAGGAGCGACACACGTTGTGCTTTCAGAGAGGACGTTACAGAAAGTCGAGAGATGTGGATTCTTTCCTGCGGAGAAAAAACCCCCTGTTTTCAGGAAATGCAGTATTCTGAAATCGCACGTTCTCGGCATAGCAATTTCGCTATTTCGCTCTCGTGGGTGGACGGCGCCACTCTCTGTTAACCGCTTCGGAGAGTTTGCAGTTGCTGGCCGAGAAATCGCGGTTCTCCCCGAATGCCGCTGTGTGCCTTCAGCAGCGGTCTCGTCTCTCTCGCATGCCGAGAAAGAGCGACTTCAGCCGGATGCTTTTCTCGGACGAGCGGCTTCTTCTGCGCACATCGCAAAGGAGCGGTTCTTGTCTTCTCCTTGTGTCCATGCATTCTGCACTACGCTTCTCTCTCATTCTTAACCGTTGATTCCTAGGGACATTTCGTTTTTCTCTGTTTTTCCGATGCTACACTTCAGCATTCTGTGACGAACAGAGTGGAAGGGAAAAGCCCCTCTAATAAGGCAGCTAGAAGTTCCAGGAGAGACACACGTTGTGCTTTCAGAGAGGACGTTACAGAAAGTCGAGAGATGTGGATTCTTTCCTGCGGAGAAAAAACCCCCTGTTTTCAGGAAATGCAGTATTCTGAAATCGCACGTTCTCGGCATAGCAATTTCGCTATTTCGCTCTCGTGGGTGGACGGCGCCACTCTCTGTTAACCGCTTCGGAGAGTTTGCAGTTGCTGGCCGAGAAATCGCGGTTCTCCCCGAATGCCGCTGTGTGCCTTCAGCAGCGGCTCGTCTCTCTCGCATGCCGAGAAAGAGCGACTTCAGCCGGATGCTTTTCTCGGACGAGCGGCTTCTTCTGCGCACATCGCAAAGGAGCGGTTCTTGTCTTCTCCTTGTGTCCATGCATTCTGCACTACGCTTCTCTCTCATTCTTATGCCTTTCCGTTGATTCCTAGGACATTTCGTTTTTCTCTGTTTTTCCGATGCTACACTTCAGCATTCTGTGACGAACAGAGTGGAAGGGAAAAGCCCCTCTAATAAGGCAGCTAGAAGTTCCAGGAGCGACACACGTTGTGCTTTCAGAGAGGACGTTACAGAAAGTCGAGAGATGTGGATTCTTTCCTGCGGAGAAAAAACCCCCTGTTTTCAGGAAATGCAGTATTCTGAAATCGCACGTTCTCGGCATAGCAATTTCGCAATTTCGCTCTCGTGGGTGGACGGCGCCACTCTCTGTTAACCGCTTCGGAGAGTTTGCAGTTGCTGGCCGTTAAATCGCTTTTCTCCCCGAATACCACTTTCAGACTTCAACAGCGGTCTCGTCTCTCTCGCATGCCGAGAAAGAGCGACTTCAGCCGGATGCTTTTCTCGGACGAGCGGCTTCTTCTGCGCACATCGCAAAGGAGCGGTTCTTGTCTTCTCCTTGTGTCCATGCATTCTGCACTACGCTTCTCTCTCATTCTTATGCCTTTCCGTTGATTCCTAGGGACATTTCGTTTTTCTCTGTTTTTCCGATGCTACACTTCAGCATTCTGTGACGAACAGAGTGGAAGGGAAAAGCCCCTCTAATAAGGCAGCTAGAAGTTCCAGGAGAGACACACGTTGTGCTTTCAGAGAGGACGTTACAGAAAGTCGAGAGATGTGGATTCTTTCCTGCGGAGAAAAAACCCCCTGTTTTCAGGAAATGCAGTATTCTGAAATCGCACGTTCTCGGCATAGCAATTTCGCTATTTCGCTCTCGTGGGTGGACGGCGCCACTCTCTGTTAACCGCTTCGGAGAGTTTGCAGTTGCTGGCCGAGAAATCGCGGTTCTCCCCGAATGCCGCTGTGTGCCTTCAGCAGCGGTCTCGTCTCTCTCGCATGCCGAGAAAGAGCGACTTCAGCCGGATGCTTTTCTCGGACGAGCGGCTTCTTCTGCGCACATCGCAAAGGAGCGGTTCTTGTCTTCTCCTTGTGTCCATGCATTCTGCACTACGCTTCTCTCTCATTCTTATGCCTTTCCGTTGATTCCTAGGGACATTTCGTTTTTCTCTGTTTTTCCGATGCTACACTTCAGCATTCTGTGACGAACAGAGTGGAAGGGAAAAGCCCCTCTAATAAGGCAGCTAGAAGTTCCAGGAGCGACACACGTTGTGCTTTCAGAGAGGACGTTACAGAAAGTCGAGAGATGTGGATTCTTTCCTGCGGAGAAAAAACCCCCTGTTTTCAGGAAATGCAGTATTCTGAAATCGCACGTTCTCGGCATAGCAATTTCGCTATTTCGCTCTCGTGGGTGGACGGCGCCACTCTCTGTTAACCGCTTCGGAGAGTTTGCAGTTGCTGGCCGAGAAATCGCGGTTCTCCCCGAATGCCGCTGTGTGCCTTCAGCAGCGGTCTCGTCTCTCTCGCATGCCGAGAAAGAGCGACTTCAGCCGGATGCTTTTCTCGGACGAGCGGCTTCTTCTGCGCACATCGCAAAGGAGCGGTTCTTGTCTTCTCCTTGTGTCCATGCATTCTGCACTACGCTTCTCTCTCATTCTTAACCGTTGATTCCTAGGGACATTTCGTTTTTCTCTGTTTTTCCGATGCTACACTTCAGCATTCTGTGACGAACAGAGTGGAAGGGAAAAGCCCCTCTAATAAGGCAGCTAGAAGTTCCAGGAGAGACACACGTTGTGCTTTCAGAGAGGACGTTACAGAAAGTCGAGAGATGTGGATTCTTTCCTGCGGAGAAAAAACCCCCTGTTTTCAGGAAATGCAGTATTCTGAAATCGCACGTTCTCGGCATAGCAATTTCGCTATTTCGCTCTCGTGGGTGGACGGCGCCACTCTCTGTTAACCGCTTCGGAGAGTTTGCAGTTGCTGGCCGAGAAATCGCGGTTCTCCCCGAATGCCGCTGTGTGCCTTCAGCAGCGGCTCGTCTCTCTCGCATGCCGAGAAAGAGCGACTTCAGCCGGATGCTTTTCTCGGACGAGCGGCTTCTTCTGCGCACATCGCAAAGGAGCGGTTCTTGTCTTCTCCTTGTGTCCATGCATTCTGCACTACGCTTCTCTCTCATTCTTATGCCTTTCCGTTGATTCCTAGGGACATTTCGTTTTTCTCTGTTTTTCCGATGCTACACTTCAGCATTCTGTGACGAACAGAGTGGAAGGGAAAAGCCCCTCTAATAAGGCAGCTAGAAGTTCCAGGAGCGACACACGTTGTGCTTTCAGAGAGGACGTTACAGAAAGTCGAGAGATGTGGATTCTTTCCTGCGGAGAAAAAACCCCCTGTTTTCAGGAAATGCAGTATTCTGAAATCGCACGTTCTCGGCATAGCAATTTCGCAATTTCGCTCTCGTGGGTGGACGGCGCCACTCTCTGTTAACCGCTTCGGAGAGTTTGCAGTTGCTGGCCGTTAAATCGCTTTTCTCCCCGAATACCACTTTCAGACTTCAACAGCGGTCTCGTCTCTCTCGCATGCCGAGAAAGAGCGACTTCAGCCGGATGCTTTTCTCGGACGAGCGGCTTCTTCTGCGCACATCGCAAAGGAGCGGTTCTTGTCTTCTCCTTGTGTCCATGCATTCTGCACTACGCTTCTCTCTCATTCTTATGCCTTTCCGTTGATTCCTAGGGACATTTCGTTTTTCTCTGTTTTTCCGATGCTACACTTCAGCATTCTGTGACGAACAGAGTGGAAGGGAAAAGCCCCTCTAATAAGGCAGCTAGAAGTTCCAGGAGAGACACACGTTGTGCTTTCAGAGAGGACGTTACAGAAAGTCGAGAGATGTGGATTCTTTCCTGCGGAGAAAAAACCCCCTGTTTTCAGGAAATGCAGTATTCTGAAATCGCACGTTCTCGGCATAGCAATTTCGCTATTTCGCTCTCGTGGGTGGACGGCGCCACTCTCTGTTAACCGCTTCGGAGAGTTTGCAGTTGCTGGCCGAGAAATCGCGGTTCTCCCCGAATGCCGCTGTGTGCCTTCAGCAGCGGTCTCGTCTCTCTCGCATGCCGAGAAAGAGCGACTTCAGCCGGATGCTTTTCTCGGACGAGCGGCTTCTTCTGCGCACATCGCAAAGGAGCGGTTCTTGTCTTCTCCTTGAGTCCATGCATTCTGCACTACGCTTCTCTCTCATTCTTATGCCTTTCCGTTGATTCCTAGGGACATTTCGTTTTTCTCTGTTTTTCCGATGCTACACTTCAGCATTCTGTGACGAACAGAGTGGAAGGGAAAAGCCCCTCTAATAAGGCAGCTAGAAGTTCCAGGAGCGACACACGTTGTGCTTTCAGAGAGGACGTTACAGAAAGTCGAGAGATGTGGATTCTTTCCTGCGGAGAAAAAACCCCCTGTTTTCAGGAAATGCAGTATTCTGAAATCGCACGTTCTCGGCATAGCAATTTCGCTATTTCGCTCTCGTGGGTGGACGGCGCCACTCTCTGTTAACCGCTTCGGAGAGTTTGCAGTTGCTGGCCGAGAAATCGCGGTTCTCCCCGAATGCCGCTGTGTGCCTTCAGCAGCGGTCTCGTCTCTCTCGCATGCCGAGAAAGAGCGACTTCAGCCGGATGCTTTTCTCGGACGAGCGGCTTCTTCTGCGCACATCGCAAAGGAGCGGTTCTTGTCTTCTCCTTGTGTCCATGCATTCTGCACTACGCTTCTCTCTCATTCTTAACCGTTGATTCCTAGGGACATTTCGTTTTTCTCTGTTTTTCCGATGCTACACTTCAGCATTCTGTGACGAACAGAGTGGAAGGGAAAAGCCCCTCTAATAAGGCAGCTAGAAGTTCCAGGAGAGACACACGTTGTGCTTTCAGAGAGGACGTTACAGAAAGTCGAGAGATGTGGATTCTTTCCTGCGGAGAAAAAACCCCCTGTTTTCAGGAAATGCAGTATTCTGAAATCGCACGTTCTCGGCATAGCAATTTCGCTATTTCGCTCTCGTGGGTGGACGGCGCCACTCTCTGTTAACCGCTTCGGAGAGTTTGCAGTTGCTGGCCGAGAAATCGCGGTTCTCCCCGAATGCCGCTGTGTGCCTTCAGCAGCGGCTCGTCTCTCTCGCATGCCGAGAAAGAGCGACTTCAGCCGGATGCTTTTCTCGGACGAGCGGCTTCTTCTGCGCACATCGCAAAGGAGCGGTTCTTGTCTTCTCCTTGTGTCCATGCATTCTGCACTACGCTTCTCTCTCATTCTTATGCCTTTCCGTTGATTCCTAGGGACATTTCGTTTTTCTCTGTTTTTCCGATGCTACACTTCAGCATTCTGTGACGAACAGAGTGGAAGGGAAAAGCCCCTCTAATAAGGCAGCTAGAAGTTCCAGGAGCGACACACGTTGTGCTTTCAGAGAGGACGTTACAGAAAGTCGAGAGATGTGGATTCTTTCCTGCGGAGAAAAAACCCCCTGTTTTCAGGAAATGCAGTATTCTGAAATCGCACGTTCTCGGCATAGCAATTTCGCAATTTCGCTCTCGTGGGTGGACGGCGCCACTCTCTGTTAACCGCTTCGGAGAGTTTGCAGTTGCTGGCCGTTAAATCGCTTTTCTCCCCGAATACCACTTTCAGACTTCAACAGCGGTCTCGTCTCTCTCGCATGCCGAGAAAGAGCGACTTCAGCCGGATGCTTTTCTCGGACGAGCGGCTTCTTCTGCGCACATCGCAAAGGAGCGGTTCTTGTCTTCTCCTTGTGTCCATGCATTCTGCACTACGCTTCTCTCTCATTCTTATGCCTTTCCGTTGATTCCTAGGGACATTTCGTTTTTCTCTGTTTTTCCGATGCTACACTTCAGCATTCTGTGACGAACAGAGTGGAAGGGAAAAGCCCCTCTAATAAGGCAGCTAGAAGTTCCAGGAGCGACACACGTTGTGCTTTCAGAGAGGACGTTACAGAAAGTCGAGAGATGTGGATTCTTTCCTGCGGAGAAAAAACCCCCTGTTTTCAGGAAATGCAGTATTCTGAAATCGCACGTTCTCGGCATAGCAATTTCGCTATTTCGCTCTCGTGGGTGGACGGCGCCACTCTCTGTTAACCGCTTCGGAGAGTTTGCAGTTGCTGGCCGAGAAATCGCGGTTCTCCCCGAATGCCGCTGTGTGCCTTCAGCAGCGGTCTCGTCTCTCTCGCATGCCGAGAAAGAGCGACTTCAGCCGGATGCTTTTCTCGGACGAGCGGCTTCTTCTGCGCACATCGCAAAGGAGCGGTTCTTGTCTTCTCCTTGTGTCCATGCATTCTGCACTACGCTTCTCTCTCATTCTTAACCGTTGATTCCTAGGGACATTTCGTTTTTCTCTGTTTTTCCGATGCTACACTTCAGCATTCTGTGACGAACAGAGTGGAAGGGAAAAGCCCCTCTAATAAGGCAGCTAGAAGTTCCAGGAGAGACACACGTTGTGCTTTCAGAGAGGACGTTACAGAAAGTCGAGAGATGTGGATTCTTTCCTGCGGAGAAAAAACCCCCTGTTTTCAGGAAATGCAGTATTCTGAAATCGCACGTTCTCGGCATAGCAATTTCGCTATTTCGCTCTCGTGGGTGGACGGCGCCACTCTCTGTTAACCGCTTCGGAGAGTTTGCAGTTGCTGGCCGAGAAATCGCGGTTCTCCCCGAATGCCGCTGTGTGCCTTCAGCAGCGGCTCGTCTCTCTCGCATGCCGAGAAAGAGCGACTTCAGCCGGATGCTTTTCTCGGACGAGCGGCTTCTTCTGCGCACATCGCAAAGGAGCGGTTCTTGTCTTCTCCTTGTGTCCATGCATTCTGCACTACGCTTCTCTCTCATTCTTATGCCTTTCCGTTGATTCCTAGGGACATTTCGTTTTTCTCTGTTTTTCCGATGCTACACTTCAGCATTCTGTGACGAACAGAGTGGAAGGGAAAAGCCCCTCTAATAAGGCAGCTAGAAGTTCCAGGAGCGACACACGTTGTGCTTTCAGAGAGGACGTTACAGAAAGTCGAGAGATGTGGATTCTTTCCTGCGGAGAAAAAACCCCCTGTTTTCAGGAAATGCAGTATTCTGAAATCGCACGTTCTCGGCATAGCAATTTCGCAATTTCGCTCTCGTGGGTGGACGGCGCCACTCTCTGTTAACCGCTTCGGAGAGTTTGCAGTTGCTGGCCGTTAAATCGCTTTTCTCCCCGAATACCACTTTCAGACTTCAACAGCGGTCTCGTCTCTCTCGCATGCCGAGAAAGAGCGACTTCAGCCGGATGCTTTTCTCGGACGAGCGGCTTCTTCTGCGCACATCGCAAAGGAGCGGTTCTTGTCTTCTCCTTGTGTCCATGCATTCTGCACTACGCTTCTCTCTCATTCTTATGCCTTTCCGTTGATTCCTAGGGACATTTCGTTTTTCTCTGTTTTTCCGATGCTACACTTCAGCATTCTGTGACGAACATAGTAGAAGGGAAAAGCCCCTCTAATAAGGCAGCTAGAAGTTCCAGGAGAGACACACGTTGTGCTTTCAGAGAGGACGTTACAGAAAGTCGAGAGATGTGGATTCTTTCCTGCGGAGAAAAAACCCCCTGTTTTCAGGAAATGCAGTATTCTGAAATCGCACGTTCTCGGCATAGCAATTTCGCTATTTCGCTCTCGTGGGTGGACGGCGCCACTCTCTGTTAACCGCTTCGGAGAGTTTGCAGTTGCTGGCCGAGAAATCGCGGTTCTCCCCGAATGCCGCTGTGTGCCTTCAGCAGCGGTCTCGTCTCTCTCGCATGCCGAGAAAGAGCGACTTCAGCCGGATGCTTTTCTCGGACGAGCGGCTTCTTCTGCGCACATCGCAAAGGAGCGGTTCTTGTCTTCTCCTTGTGTCCATGCATTCTGCACTACGCTTCTCTCTCATTCTTATGCCTTTCCGTTGATTCCTAGGGACATTTCGTTTTTCTCTGTTTTTCCGATGCTACACTTCAGCATTCTGTGACGAACAGAGTGGAAGGGAAAAGCCCCTCTAATAAGGCAGCTAGAAGTTCCAGGAGCGACACACGTTGTGCTTTCAGAGAGGACGTTACAGAAAGTCGAGAGATGTGGATTCTTTCCTGCGGAGAAAAAACCCCCTGTTTTCAGGAAATGCAGTATTCTGAAATCGCACGTTCTCGGCATAGCAATTTCGCTATTTCGCTCTCGTGGGTGGACGGCGCCACTCTCTGTTAACCGCTTCGGAGAGTTTGCAGTTGCTGGCCGAGAAATCGCGGTTCTCCCCGAATGCCGCTGTGTGCCTTCAGCAGCGGTCTCGTCTCTCTCGCATGCCGAGAAAGAGCGACTTCAGCCGGATGCTTTTCTCGGACGAGCGGCTTCTTCTGCGCACATCGCAAAGGAGCGGTTCTTGTCTTCTCCTTGTGTCCATGCATTCTGCACTACGCTTCTCTCTCATTCTTAACCGTTGATTCCTAGGGACATTTCGTTTTTCTCTGTTTTTCCGATGCTACACTTCAGCATTCTGTGACGAACATAGTAGAAGGGAAAAGCCCCTCTAATAAGGCAGCTAGAAGTTCCAGGAGAGACACACGTTGTGCTTTCAGAGAGGACGTTACAGAAAGTCGAGAGATGTGGATTCTTTCCTGCGGAGAAAAAACCCCCTGTTTTCAGGAAATGCAGTATTCTGAAATCGCACGTTCTCGGCATAGCAATTTCGCTATTTCGCTCTCGTGGGTGGACAGCGCCACTCTCTGTTAACCGCTTCGGAGAGTTTGCAGTTGCTGGCCGAGAAATCGCGGTTCTCCCCGAATGCCGCTGTGTGCCTTCAGCAGCGGTCTCGTCTCTCTCGCATGCCGAGAAAGAGCGACTTCAGCCGGATGCTTTTCTCGGACGAGCGGCTTCTTCTGCGCACATCGCAAAGGAGCGGTTCTTGTCTTCTCCTTGTGTCCATGCATTCTGCACTACGCTTCTCTCTCATTCTTATGCCTTTCCGTTGATTCCTAGGGACATTTCGTTTTTCTCTGTTTTTCCGATGCTACACTTCAGCATTCTGTGACGAACAGAGTGGAAGGGAAAAGCCCCTCTAATAAGGCAGCTAGAAGTTCCAGGAGCGACACACGTTGTGCTTTCAGAGAGGACGTTACAGAAAGTCGAGAGATGTGGATTCTTTCCTGCGGAGAAAAAACCCCCTGTTTTCAGGAAATGCAGTATTCTGAAATCGCACGTTCTCGGCATAGCAATTTCGCTATTTCGCTCTCGTGGGTGGACGGCGCCACTCTCTGTTAACCGCTTCGGAGAGTTTGCAGTTGCTGGCCGAGAAATCGCGGTTCTCCCCGAATGCCGCTGTGTGCCTTCAGCAGCGGTCTCGTCTCTCTCGCATGCCGAGAAAGAGCGACTTCAGCCGGATGCTTTTCTCGGACGAGCGGCTTCTTCTGCGCACATCGCAAAGGAGCGGTTCTTGTCTTCTCCTTGTGTCCATGCATTCTGCACTACGCTTCTCTCTCATTCTTAACCGTTGATTCCTAGGGACATTTCGTTTTTCTCTGTTTTTCCGATGCTACACTTCAGCATTCTGTGACGAACAGAGTGGAAGGGAAAAGCCCCTCTAATAAGGCAGCTAGAAGTTCCAGGAGAGACACACGTTGTGCTTTCAGAGAGGACGTTACAGAAAGTCGAGAGATGTGGATTCTTTCCTGCGGAGAAAAAACCCCCTGTTTTCAGGAAATGCAGTATTCTGAAATCGCACGTTCTCGGCATAGCAATTTCGCTATTTCGCTCTCGTGGGTGGACGGCGCCACTCTCTGTTAACCGCTTCGGAGAGTTTGCAGTTGCTGGCCGAGAAATCGCGGTTCTCCCCGAATGCCGCTGTGTGCCTTCAGCAGCGGCTCGTCTCTCTCGCATGCCGAGAAAGAGCGACTTCAGCCGGATGCTTTTCTCGGACGAGCGGCTTCTTCTGCGCACATCGCAAAGGAGCGGTTCTTGTCTTCTCCTTGTGTCCATGCATTCTGCACTACGCTTCTCTCTCATTCTTATGCCTTTCCGTTGATTCCTAGGGACATTTCGTTTTTCTCTGTTTTTCCGATGCTACACTTCAGCATTCTGTGACGAACAGAGTGGAAGGGAAAAGCCCCTCTAATAAGGCAGCTAGAAGTTCCAGGAGCGACACACGTTGTGCTTTCAGAGAGGACGTTACAGAAAGTCGAGAGATGTGGATTCTTTCCTGCGGAGAAAAAACCCCCTGTTTTCAGGAAATGCAGTATTCTGAAATCGCACGTTCTCGGCATAGCAATTTCGCAATTTCGCTCTCGTGGGTGGACGGCGCCACTCTCTGTTAACCGCTTCGGAGAGTTTGCAGTTGCTGGCCGTTAAATCGCTTTTCTCCCCGAATACCACTTTCAGACTTCAACAGCGGTCTCGTCTCTCTCGCATGCCGAGAAAGAGCGACTTCAGCCGGATGCTTTTCTCGGACGAGCGGCTTCTTCTGCGCACATCGCAAAGGAGCGGTTCTTGTCTTCTCCTTGTGTCCATGCATTCTGCACTACGCTTCTCTCTCATTCTTATGCCTTTCCGTTGATTCCTAGGGACATTTCGTTTTTCTCTGTTTTTCCGATGCTACACTTCAGCATTCTGTGACGAACATAGTAGAAGGGAAAAGCCCCTCTAATAAGGCAGCTAGAAGTTCCAGGAGAGACACACGTTGTGCTTTCAGAGAGGACGTTACAGAAAGTCGAGAGATGTGGATTCTTTCCTGCGGAGAAAAAACCCCCTGTTTTCAGGAAATGCAGTATTCTGAAATCGCACGTTCTCGGCATAGCAATTTCGCTATTTCGCTCTCGTGGGTGGACGGCGCCACTCTCTGTTAACCGCTTCGGAGAGTTTGCAGTTGCTGGCCGAGAAATCGCGGTTCTCCCCGAATGCCGCTGTGTGCCTTCAGCAGCGGTCTCGTCTCTCTCGCATGCCGAGAAAGAGCGACTTCAGCCGGATGCTTTTCTCGGACGAGCGGCTTCTTCTGCGCACATCGCAAAGGAGCGGTTCTTGTCTTCTCCTTGTGTCCATGCATTCTGCACTACGCTTCTCTCTCATTCTTATGCCTTTCCGTTGATTCCTAGGGACATTTCGTTTTTCTCTGTTTTTCCGATGCTACACTTCAGCATTCTGTGACGAACAGAGTGGAAGGGAAAAGCCCCTCTAATAAGGCAGCTAGAAGTTCCAGGAGCGACACACGTTGTGCTTTCAGAGAGGACGTTACAGAAAGTCGAGAGATGTGGATTCTTTCCTGCGGAGAAAAAACCCCCTGTTTTCAGGAAATGCAGTATTCTGAAATCGCACGTTCTCGGCATAGCAATTTCGCTATTTCGCTCTCGTGGGTGGACGGCGCCACTCTCTGTTAACCGCTTCGGAGAGTTTGCAGTTGCTGGCCGAGAAATCGCGGTTCTCCCCGAATGCCGCTGTGTGCCTTCAGCAGCGGTCTCGTCTCTCTCGCATGCCGAGAAAGAGCGACTTCAGCCGGATGCTTTTCTCGGACGAGCGGCTTCTTCTGCGCACATCGCAAAGGAGCGGTTCTTGTCTTCTCCTTGTGTCCATGCATTCTGCACTACGCTTCTCTCTCATTCTTATGCCTTTCCGTTGATTCCTAGGGACATTTCGTTTTTCTCTGTTTTTCCGATGCTACACTTCAGCATTCTGTGACGAACAGAGTGGAAGGGAAAAGCCCCTCTAATAAGGCAGCTAGAAGTTCCAGGAGCGACACACGTTGTGCTTTCAGAGAGGACGTTACAGAAAGTCGAGAGATGTGGATTCTTTCCTGCGGAGAAAAAACCCCCTGTTTTCAGGAAATGCAGTATTCTGAAATCGCACGTTCTCGGCATAGCAATTTCGCAATTTCGCTCTCGTGGGTGGACGGCGCCACTCTCTGTTAACCGCTTCGGAGAGTTTGCAGTTGCTGGCCGTTAAATCGCTTTTCTCCCCGAATACCACTTTCAGACTTCAACAGCGGTCTCGTCTCTCTCGCATGCCGAGAAAGAGCGACTTCAGCCGGATGCTTTTCTCGGACGAGCGGCTTCTTCTGCGCACATCGCAAAGGAGCGGTTCTTGTCTTCTCCTTGTGTCCATGCATTCTGCACTACGCTTCTCTCTCATTCTTATGCCTTTCCGTTGATTCCTAGGGACATTTCGTTTTTCTCTGTTTTTCCGATGCTACACTTCAGCATTCTGTGACGAACATAGTAGAAGGGAAAAGCCCCTCTAATAAGGCAGCTAGAAGTTCCAGGAGAGACACACGTTGTGCTTTCAGAGAGGACGTTACAGAAAGTCGAGAGATGTGGATTCTTTCCTGCGGAGAAAAAACCCCCTGTTTTCAGGAAATGCAGTATTCTGAAATCGCACGTTCTCGGCATAGCAATTTCGCTATTTCGCTCTCGTGGGTGGACAGCGCCACTCTCTGTTAACCGCTTCGGAGAGTTTGCAGTTGCTGGCCGTTAAATCGCGGTTCTCCCCGAATGCCGCTTTGTGCCTTCAGCAGCGGTCTCGTCTTTCTCGCATGCCGAGAAAGAGCGACTTCAGCCGGATGCTTTTCTCGGACGAGCGGCTTCTTCTGCGCACATAGCAAAGGAGCGGTTCTTGTCTTCTCCTTGTGTCCATGCATTCTGCACTACGCTTCTCTCTCATTCTTATGCCTTTCCGTTGATTCCTAGGGACATTTCGTTTTTCTCTGTTTTTCCGATGCTACACTTCAGCATTCTGTGACGAACAGAGTGGAAGGGAAAAGCCCCTCTAATAAGGCAGCTAGAAGTTCCAGGAGAGACACACGTTGTGCTTTCAGAGAGGACGTTACAGAAAGTCGAGAGATGTGGATTCTTTCCTGCGGAGAAAAAACCCCCTGTTTTCAGGAAATGCAGTATTCTGAAATCGCACGTTCTCGGCATAGCAATTTCGCTATTTCGCTCTCGTGGGTGGACGGCGCCACTCTCTGTTAACCGCTTCGGAGAGTTTGCAGTTGCTGGCCGAGAAATCGCGGTTCTCCCCGAATGCCGCTGTGTGCCTTCAGCAGCGGTCTCGTCTCTCTCGCATGCCGAGAAAGAGCGACTTCAGCCGGATGCTTTTCTCGGACGAGCGGCTTCTTCTGCGCACATCGCAAAGGAGCGGTTCTTGTCTTCTCCTTGTGTCCATGCATTCTGCACTACGCTTCTCTCTCATTCTTAACCCTTGATTCCTAGGGACATTTCGTTTTTCTCTGTTTTTCCGATGCTACACTTCAGCATTCTGTGACGAACAGAGTGGAAGGGAAAAGCCCCTCTAATAAGGCAGCTAGAAGTTCCAGGAGCGACACACGTTGTGCTTTCAGAGAGGACGTTACAGAAAGTCGAGAGATGTGGATTCTTTCCTGCGGAGAAAAAACCCCCTGTTTTCAGGAAATGCAGTATTCTGAAATCGCACGTTCTCGGCATAGCAATTTCGCTATTTCGCTCTCGTGGGTGGACGGCGCCACTCTCTGTTAACCGCTTCGGAGAGTTTGCAGTTGCTGGCCGAGAAATCGCGGTTCTCCCCGAATGCCGCTGTGTGCCTTCAGCAGCGGTCTCGTCTCTCTCGCATGCCGAGAAAGAGCGACTTCAGCCGGATGCTTTTCTCGGACGAGCGGCTTCTTCTGCGCACATCGCAAAGGAGCGGTTCTTGTCTTCTCCTTGTGTCCATGCATTCTGCACTACGCTTCTCTCTCATTCTTATGCCTTTCCGTTGATTCCTAGGGACATTTCGTTTTTCTCTGTTTTTCCGATGCTACACTTCAGCATTCTGTGACGAACAGAGTGGAAGGGAAAAGCCCCTCTAATAAGGCAGCTAGAAGTTCCAGGAGCGACACACGTTGTGCTTTCAGAGAGGACGTTACAGAAAGTCGAGAGATGTGGATTCTTTCCTGCGGAGAAAAAACCCCCTGTTTTCAGGAAATGCAGTATTCTGAAATCGCACGTTCTCGGCATAGCAATTTCGCTATTTCGCTCTCGTGGGTGGACGGCGCCACTCTCTGTTAACCGCTTCGGAGAGTTTGCAGTTGCTGGCCGAGAAATCGCGGTTCTCCCCGAATGCCGCTGTGTGCCTTCAGCAGCGGTCTCGTCTCTCTCGCATGCCGAGAAAGAGCGACTTCAGCCGGATGCTTTTCTCGGACGAGCGGCTTCTTCTGCGCACATCGCAAAGGAGCGGTTCTTGTCTTCTCCTTGTGTCCATGCATTCTGCACTACGCTTCTCTCTCATTCTTATGCCTTTCCGTTGATTCCTAGGGACATTTCGTTTTTCTCTGTTTTTCCGATGCTACACTTCAGCATTCTGTGACGAACATAGTAGAAGGGAAAAGCCCCTCTAATAAGGCAGCTAGAAGTTCCAGGAGAGACACACGTTGTGCTTTCAGAGAGGACGTTACAGAAAGTCGAGAGATGTGGATTCTTTCCTGCGGAGAAAAAACCCCCTGTTTTCAGGAAATGCAGTATTCTGAAATCGCACGTTCTCGGCATAGCAATTTCGCTATTTCGCTCTCGTGGGTGGACAGCGCCACTCTCTGTTAACCGCTTCGGAGAGTTTGCAGTTGCTGGCCGTTAAATCGCGGTTCTCCCCGAATGCCGCTTTGTGCCTTCAGCAGCGGTCTCGTCTTTCTCGCATGCCGAGAAAGAGCGACTTCAGCCGGATGCTTTTCTCGGACGAGCGGCTTCTTCTGCGCACATCGCAAAGGAGCGGTTCTTGTCTTCTCCTTGTGTCCATGCATTCTGCACTACGCTTCTCTCTCATTCTTATGCCTTTCCGTTGATTCCTAGGGACATTTCGTTTTTCTCTGTTTTTCCGATGCTACACTTCAGCATTCTGTGACGAACAGAGTGGAAGGGAAAAGCCCCTCTAATAAGGCAGCTAGAAGTTCCAGGAGAGACACACGTTGTGCTTTCAGAGAGGACGTTACAGAAAGTCGAGAGATGTGGATTCTTTCCTGCGGAGAAAAAACCCCCTGTTTTCAGGAAATGCAGTATTCTGAAATCGCACGTTCTCGGCATAGCAATTTCGCTATTTCGCTCTCGTGGGTGGACGGCGCCACTCTCTGTTAACCGCTTCGGAGAGTTTGCAGTTGCTGGCCGAGAAATCGCGGTTCTCCCCGAATGCCGCTGTGTGCCTTCAGCAGCGGTCTCGTCTCTCTCGCATGCCGAGAAAGAGCGACTTCAGCCGGATGCTTTTCTCGGACGAGCGGCTTCTTCTGCGCACATCGCAAAGGAGCGGTTCTTGTCTTCTCCTTGTGTCCATGCATTCTGCACTACGCTTCTCTCTCATTCTTATGCCTTTCCGTTGATTCCTAGGGACATTTCGTTTTTCTCTGTTTTTCCGATGCTACACTTCAGCATTCTGTGACGAACAGAGTGGAAGGGAAAAGCCCCTCTAATAAGGCAGCTAGAAGTTCCAGGAGAGACACACGTTGTGCTTTCAGAGAGGACGTTACAGAAAGTCGAGAGATGTGGATTCTTTCCTGCGGAGAAAAAACCCCCTGTTTTCAGGAAATGCAGTATTCTGAAATCGCACGTTCTCGGCATAGCAATTTCGCTATTTCGCTCTCGTGGGTGGACGGCGCCACTCTCTGTTAACCGCTTCGGAGAGTTTGCAGTTGCTGGCCGAGAAATCGCGGTTCTCCCCGAATGCCGCTGTGTGCCTTCAGCAGCGGTCTCGTCTCTCTCGCATGCCGAGAAAGAGCGACTTCAGCCGGATGCTTTTCTCGGACGAGCGGCTTCTTCTGCGCACATCGCAAAGGAGCGGTTCTTGTCTTCTCCTTGTGTCCATGCATTCTGCACTACGCTTCTCTCTCATTCTTATGCCTTTCCGTTGATTCCTAGGGACATTTCGTTTTTCTCTGTTTTTCCGATGCTACACTTCAGCATTCTGTGACGAACAGAGTGGAAGGGAAAAGCCCCTCTAATAAGGCAGCTAGAAGTTCCAGGAGAGACACACGTTGTGCTTTCAGAGAGGACGTTACAGAAAGTCGAGAGATGTGGATTCTTTCCTGCGGAGAAAAAACCCCCTGTTTTCAGGAAATGCAGTATTCTGAAATCGCACGTTCTCGGCATAGCAATTTCGCTATTTCGCTCTCGTGGGTGGACGGCGCCACTCTCTGTTAACCGCTTCGGAGAGTTTGCAGTTGCTGGCCGAGAAATCGCGGTTCTCCCCGAATGCCGCTGTGTGCCTTCAGCAGCGGCTCGTCTCTCTCGCATGCCGAGAAAGAGCGACTTCAGCCGGATGCTTTTCTCGGACGAGCGGCTTCTTCTGCGCACATCGCAAAGGAGCGGTTCTTGTCTTCTCCTTGTGTCCATGCATTCTGCACTACGCTTCTCTCTCATTCTTATGCCTTTCCGTTGATTCCTAGGGACATTTCGTTTTTCTCTGTTTTTCCGATGCTACACTTCAGCATTCTGTGACGAACAGAGTGGAAGGGAAAAGCCCCTCTAATAAGGCAGCTAGAAGTTCCAGGAGCGACACACGTTGTGCTTTCAGAGAGGACGTTACAGAAAGTCGAGAGATGTGGATTCTTTCCTGCGGAGAAAAAACCCCCTGTTTTCAGGAAATGCAGTATTCTGAAATCGCACGTTCTCGGCATAGCAATTTCGCTATTTCGCTCTCGTGGGTGGACGGCGCCACTCTCTGTTAACCGCTTCGGAGAGTTTGCAGTTGCTGGCCGAGAAATCGCGGTTCTCCCCGAATGCCGCTGTGTGCCTTCAGCAGCGGTCTCGTCTCTCTCGCATGCCGAGAAAGAGCGACTTCAGCCGGATGCTTTTCTCGGACGAGCGGCTTCTTCTGCGCACATCGCAAAGGAGCGGTTCTTGTCTTCTCCTTGTGTCCATGCATTCTGCACTACGCTTCTCTCTCATTCTTATGCCTTTCCGTTGATTCCTAGGGACATTTCGTTTTTCTCTGTTTTTCCGATGCTACACTTCAGCATTCTGTGACGAACATAGTAGAAGGGAAAAGCCCCTCTAATAAGGCAGCTAGAAGTTCCAGGAGAGACACACGTTGTGCTTTCAGAGAGGACGTTACAGAAAGTCGAGAGATGTGGATTCTTTCCTGCGGAGAAAAAACCCCCTGTTTTCAGGAAATGCAGTATTCTGAAATCGCACGTTCTCGGCATAGCAATTTCGCTATTTCGCTCTCGTGGGTGGACAGCGCCACTCTCTGTTAACCGCTTCGGAGAGTTTGCAGTTGCTGGCCGTTAAATCGCGGTTCTCCCCGAATGCCGCTTTGTGCCTTCAGCAGCGGTCTCGTCTTTCTCGCATGCCGAGAAAGAGCGACTTCAGCCGGATGCTTTTCTCGGACGAGCGGCTTCTTCTGCGCACATCGCAAAGGAGCGGTTCTTGTCTTCTCCTTGTGTCCATGCATTCTGCACTACGCTTCTCTCTCATTCTTATGCCTTTCCGTTGATTCCTAGGGACATTTCGTTTTTCTCTGTTTTTCCGATGCTACACTTCAGCATTCTGTGACGAACAGAGTGGAAGGGAAAAGCCCCTCTAATAAGGCAGCTAGAAGTTCCAGGAGAGACACACGTTGTGCTTTCAGAGAGGACGTTACAGAAAGTCGAGAGATGTGGATTCTTTCCTGCGGAGAAAAAACCCCCTGTTTTCAGGAAATGCAGTATTCTGAAATCGCACGTTCTCGGCATAGCAATTTCGCTATTTCGCTCTCGTGGGTGGACGGCGCCACTCTCTGTTAACCGCTTCGGAGAGTTTGCAGTTGCTGGCCGAGAAATCGCGGTTCTCCCCGAATGCCGCTGTGTGCCTTCAGCAGCGGTCTCGTCTCTCTCGCATGCCGAGAAAGAGCGACTTCAGCCGGATGCTTTTCTCGGACGAGCGGCTTCTTCTGCGCACATCGCAAAGGAGCGGTTCTTGTCTTCTCCTTGTGTCCATGCATTCTGCACTACGCTTCTCTCTCATTCTTATGCCTTTCCGTTGATTCCTAGGGACATTTCGTTTTTCTCTGTTTTTCCGATGCTACACTTCAGCATTCTGTGACGAACATAGTAGAAGGGAAAAGCCCCTCTAATAAGGCAGCTAGAAGTTCCAGGAGAGACACACGTTGTGCTTTCAGAGAGGACGTTACAGAAAGTCGAGAGATGTGGATTCTTTCCTGCGGAGAAAAAACCCCCTGTTTTCAGGAAATGCAGTATTCTGAAATCGCACGTTCTCGGCATAGCAATTTCGCTATTTCGCTCTCGTGGGTGGACAGCGCCACTCTCTGTTAACCGCTTCGGAGAGTTTGCAGTTGCTAGCCGAGAAATCGCGGTTCTCCCCGAATGCCGCTTTGTGCCTTCAGCAGCGGTCTCGTCTTTCTCGCATGCCGAGAAAGAGCGACTTCAGCCGGATGCTTTTCTCGGACGAGCGGCTTCTTCTGCGCACATCGCAAAGGAGCGGTTCTTGTCTTCTCCTTGTGTCCATGCATTCTGCACTACGCTTCTCTCTCATTCTTATGCCTTTCCGTTGATTCCTAGGGACATTTCGTTTTTCTCTGTTTTTCCGATGCTACACTTCAGCATTCTGTGACGAACAGAGTGGAAGGGAAAAGCCCCTCTAATAAGGCAGCTAGAAGTTCCAGGAGAGACACACGTTGTGCTTTCAGAGAGGACGTTACAGAAAGTCGAGAGATGTGGATTCTTTCCTGCGGAGAAAAAACCCCCTGTTTTCAGGAAATGCAGTATTCTGAAATCGCACGTTCTCGGCATAGCAATTTCGCTATTTCGCTCTCGTGGGTGGACGGCGCCACTCTCTGTTAACCGCTTCGGAGAGTTTGCAGTTGCTGGCCGAGAAATCGCGGTTCTCCCCGAATGCCGCTGTGTGCCTTCAGCAGCGGTCTCGTCTCTCTCGCATGCCGAGAAAGAGCGACTTCAGCCGGATGCTTTTCTCGGACGAGCGGCTTCTTCTGCGCACATCGCAAAGGAGCGGTTCTTGTCTTCTCCTTGTGTCCATGCATTCTGCACTACGCTTCTCTCTCATTCTTATGCCTTTCCGTTGATTCCTAGGGACATTTCGTTTTTCTCTGTTTTTCCGATGCTACACTTCAGCATTCTGTGACGAACATAGTAGAAGGGAAAAGCCCCTCTAATAAGGCAGCTAGAAGTTCCAGGAGAGACACACGTTGTGCTTTCAGAGAGGACGTTACAGAAAGTCGAGAGATGTGGATTCTTTCCTGCGGAGAAAAAACCCCCTGTTTTCAGGAAATGCAGTATTCTGAAATCGCACGTTCTCGGCATAGCAATTTCGCTATTTCGCTCTCGTGGGTGGACAGCGCCACTCTCTGTTAACCGCTTCGGAGAGTTTGCAGTTGCTGGCCGTTAAATCGCGGTTCTCCCCGAATGCCGCTTTGTGCCTTCAGCAGCGGTCTCGTCTTTCTCGCATGCCGAGAAAGAGCGACTTCAGCCGGATGCTTTTCTCGGACGAGCGGCTTCTTCTGCGCACATCGCAAAGGAGCGGTTCTTGTCTTCTCCTTGTGTCCATGCATTCTGCACTACGCTTCTCTCTCATTCTTATGCCTTTCCGTTGATTCCTAGGGACATTTCGTTTTTCTCTGTTTTTCCGATGCTACACTTCAGCATTCTGTGACGAACAGAGTGGAAGGGAAAAGCCCCTCTAATAAGGCAGCTAGAAGTTCCAGGAGAGACACACGTTGTGCTTTCAGAGAGGACGTTACAGAAAGTCGAGAGATGTGGATTCTTTCCTGCGGAGAAAAAACCCCCTGTTTTCAGGAAATGCAGTATTCTGAAATCGCACGTTCTCGGCATAGCAATTTCGCTATTTCGCTCTCGTGGGTGGACGGCGCCACTCTCTGTTAACCGCTTCGGAGAGTTTGCAGTTGCTGGCCGAGAAATCGCGGTTCTCCCCGAATGCCGCTGTGTGCCTTCAGCAGCGGTCTCGTCTCTCTCGCATGCCGAGAAAGAGCGACTTCAGCCGGATGCTTTTCTCGGACGAGCGGCTTCTTCTGCGCACATCGCAAAGGAGCGGTTCTTGTCTTCTCCTTGTGTCCATGCATTCTGCACTACGCTTCTCTCTCATTCTTATGCCTTTCCGTTGATTCCTAGGGACATTTCGTTTTTCTCTGTTTTTCCGATGCTACACTTCAGCATTCTGTGACGAACAGAGTGGAAGGGAAAAGCCCCTCTAATAAGGCAGCTAGAAGTTCCAGGAGAGACACACGTTGTGCTTTCAGAGAGGACGTTACAGAAAGTCGAGAGATGTGGATTCTTTCCTGCGGAGAAAAAACCCCCTGTTTTCAGGAAATGCAGTATTCTGAAATCGCACGTTCTCGGCATAGCAATTTCGCTATTTCGCTCTCGTGGGTGGACGGCGCCACTCTCTGTTAACCGCTTCGGAGAGTTTGCAGTTGCTGGCCGAGAAATCGCGGTTCTCCCCGAATGCCGCTGTGTGCCTTCAGCAGCGGCTCGTCTCTCTCGCATGCCGAGAAAGAGCGACTTCAGCCGGATGCTTTTCTCGGACGAGCGGCTTCTTCTGCGCACATCGCAAAGGAGCGGTTCTTGTCTTCTCCTTGTGTCCATGCATTCTGCACTACGCTTCTCTCTCATTCTTATGCCTTTCCGTTGATTCCTAGGGACATTTCGTTTTTCTCTGTTTTTCCGATGCTACACTTCAGCATTCTGTGACGAACAGAGTGGAAGGGAAAAGCCCCTCTAATAAGGCAGCTAGAAGTTCCAGGAGCGACACACGTTGTGCTTTCAGAGAGGACGTTACAGAAAGTCGAGAGATGTGGATTCTTTCCTGCGGAGAAAAAACCCCCTGTTTTCAGGAAATGCAGTATTCTGAAATCGCACGTTCTCGGCATAGCAATTTCGCTATTTCGCTCTCGTGGGTGGACGGCGCCACTCTCTGTTAACCGCTTCGGAGAGTTTGCAGTTGCTGGCCGAGAAATCGCGGTTCTCCCCGAATGCCGCTGTGTGCCTTCAGCAGCGGTCTCGTCTCTCTCGCATGCCGAGAAAGAGCGACTTCAGCCGGATGCTTTTCTCGGACGAGCGGCTTCTTCTGCGCACATCGCAAAGGAGCGGTTCTTGTCTTCTCCTTGTGTCCATGCATTCTGCACTACGCTTCTCTCTCATTCTTACGCCTTTCCGTTGATTCCTAGGGACATTTCGTTTTTCTCTGTTTTTCCGATGCTACACTTCAGCATTCTGTGACGAACATAGTAGAAGGGAAAAGCCCCTCTAATAAGGCAGCTAGAAGTTCCAGGAGAGACACACGTTGTGCTTTCAGAGAGGACGTTACAGAAAGTCGAGAGATGTGGATTCTTTCCTGCGGAGAAAAAACCCCCTGTTTTCAGGAAATGCAGTATTCTGAAATCGCACGTTCTCGGCATAGCAATTTCGCTATTTCGCTCTCGTGGGTGGACAGCGCCACTCTCTGTTAACCGCTTCGGAGAGTTTGCAGTTGCTGGCCGTTAAATCGCGGTTCTCCCCGAATGCCGCTTTGTGCCTTCAGCAGCGGTCTCGTCTTTCTCGCATGCCGAGAAAGAGCGACTTCAGCCGGATGCTTTTCTCGGACGAGCGGCTTCTTCTGCGCACATCGCAAAGGAGCGGTTCTTGTCTTCTCCTTGTGTCCATGCATTCTGCACTACGCTTCTCTCTCATTCTTATGCCTTTCCGTTGATTCCTAGGGACATTTCGTTTTTCTCTGTTTTTCCGATGCTACACTTCAGCATTCTGTGACGAACAGAGTGGAAGGGAAAAGCCCCTCTAATAAGGCAGCTAGAAGTTCCAGGAGAGACACACGTTGTGCTTTCAGAGAGGTCGTTACAGAAAGTCGAGAGATGTGGATTCTTTCCTGCGGAGAAAAAACCCCCTGTTTTCAGGAAATGCAGTATTCTGAAATCGCACGTTCTCGGCATAGCAATTTCGCTATTTCGCTCTCGTGGGTGGACGGCGCCACTCTCTGTTAACCGCTTCGGAGAGTTTGCAGTTGCTGGCCGAGAAATCGCGGTTCTCCCCGAATGCCGCTGTGTGCCTTCAGCAGCGGTCTCGTCTCTCTCGCATGCCGAGAAAGAGCGACTTCAGCCGGATGCTTTTCTCGGACGAGCGGCTTCTTCTGCGCACATCGCAAAGGAGCGGTTCTTGTCTTCTCCTTGTGTCCATGCATTCTGCACTACGCTTCTCTCTCATTCTTATGCCTTTCCGTTGATTCCTAGGGACATTTCGTTTTTCTCTGTTTTTCCGATGCTACACTTCAGCATTCTGTGACGAACAGAGTGGAAGGGAAAAGCCCCTCTAATAAGGCAGCTAGAAGTTCCAGGAGCGACACACGTTGTGCTTTCAGAGAGGACGTTACAGAAAGTCGAGAGATGTGGATTCTTTCCTGCGGAGAAAAAACCCCCTGTTTTCAGGAAATGCAGTATTCTGAAATCGCACGTTCTCGGCATAGCAATTTCGCAATTTCGCTCTCGTGGGTGGACGGCGCCACTCTCTGTTAACCGCTTCGGAGAGTTTGCAGTTGCTGGCCGTTAAATCGCTTTTCTCCCCGAATACCACTTTCAGACTTCAACAGCGGTCTCGTCTCTCTCGCATGCCGAGAAAGAGCGACTTCAGCCGGATGCTTTTCTCGGACGAGCGGCTTCTTCTGCGCACATCGCAAAGGAGCGGTTCTTGTCTTCTCCTTGTGTCCATGCATTCTGCACTACGCTTCTCTCTCATTCTTATGCCTTTCCGTTGATTCCTAGGGACATTTCGTTTTTCTCTGTTTTTCCGATGCTACACTTCAGCATTCTGTGACGAACATAGTAGAAGGGAAAAGCCCCTCTAATAAGGCAGCTAGAAGTTCCAGGAGAGACACACGTTGTGCTTTCAGAGAGGACGTTACAGAAAGTCGAGAGATGTGGATTCTTTCCTGCGGAGAAAAAACCCCCTGTTTTCAGGAAATGCAGTATTCTGAAATCGCACGTTCTCGGCATAGCAATTTCGCTATTTCGCTCTCGTGGGTGGACAGCGCCACTCTCTGTTAACCGCTTCGGAGAGTTTGCAGTTGCTGGCCGAGAAATCGCGGTTCTCCCCGAATGCCGCTTTGTGCCTTCAGCAGCGGTCTCGTCTTTCTCGCATGCCGAGAAAGAGCGACTTCAGCCGGATGCTTTTCTCGGACGAGCGGCTTCTTCTGCGCACATCGCAAAGGAGCGGTTCTTGTCTTCTCCTTGTGTCCATGCATTCTGCACTACGCTTCTCTCTCATTCTTATGCCTTTCCGTTGATTCCTAGGGACATTTCGTTTTTCTCTGTTTTTCCGATGCTACACTTCAGCATTCTGTGACGAACAGAGTGGAAGGGAAAAGCCCCTCTAATAAGGCAGCTAGAAGTTCCAGGAGAGACACACGTTGTGCTTTCAGAGAGGACGTTACAGAAAGTCGAGAGATGTGGATTCTTTCCTGCGGAGAAAAAACCCCCTGTTTTCAGGAAATGCAGTATTCTGAAATCGCACGTTCTCGGCATAGCAATTTCGCTATTTCGCTCTCGTGGGTGGACGGCGCCACTCTCTGTTAACCGCTTCGGAGAGTTTGCAGTTGCTGGCCGAGAAATCGCGGTTCTCCCCGAATGCCGCTGTGTGCCTTCAGCAGCGGTCTCGTCTCTCTCGCATGCCGAGAAAGAGCGACTTCAGCCGGATGCTTTTCTCGGACGAGCGGCTTCTTCTGCGCACATCGCAAAGGAGCGGTTCTTGTCTTCTCCTTGTGTCCATGCATTCTGCACTACGCTTCTCTCTCATTCTTATGCCTTTCCGTTGATTCCTAGGGACATTTCGTTTTTCTCTGTTTTTCCGATGCTACACTTCAGCATTCTGTGACGAACAGAGTGGAAGGGAAAAGCCCCTCTAATAAGGCAGCTAGAAGTTCCAGGAGCGACACACGTTGTGCTTTCAGAGAGGACGTTACAGAAAGTCGAGAGATGTGGATTCTTTCCTGCGGAGAAAAAAACCCCTGTTTTCAGGAAATGCAGTATTCTGAAATCGCACGTTCTCGGCATAGCAATTTCGCTATTTCGCTCTCGTGGGTGGACGGCGCCACTCTCTGTTAACCGCTTCGGAGAGTTTGCAGTTGCTAGCCGAGAAATCGCGGTTCTCCCCGAATGCCGCTGTGTGCCTTCAGCAGCGGTCTCGTCTCTCTCGCATGCCGAGAAAGAGCGACTTCAGCCGGATGCTTTTCTCGGACGAGCGGCTTCTTCTGCGCACATCGCAAAGGAGCGGTTCTTGTCTTCTCCTTGTGTCCATGCATTCTGCACTACGCTTCTCTCTCATTCTTATGCCTTTCCGTTGATTCCTAGGGACATTTCGTTTTTCTCTGTTTTTCCGATGCTACACTTCAGCATTCTGTGACGAACATAGTAGAAGGGAAAAGCCCCTCTAATAAGGCAGCTAGAAGTTCCAGGAGAGACACACGTTGTGCTTTCAAAGAGGACGTTACAGAAAGTCGAGAGATGTGGATTCTTTCCTGCGGAGAAAAAACCCCCTGTTTTCAGGAAATGCAGTATTCTGAAATCGCACGTTCTCGGCATAGCAATTTCGCTATTTCGCTCTCGTGGGTGGACAGCGCCACTCTCTGTTAACCGCTTCGGAGAGTTTGCAGTTGCTGGCCGAGAAATCGCGGTTCTCCCCGAATGCCGCTTTGTGCCTTCAGCAGCGGTCTCGTCTTTCTCGCATGCCGAGAAAGAGCGACTTCAGCCGGATGCTTTTCTCGGACGAGCGGCTTCTTCTGCGCACATCGCAAAGGAGCGGTTCTTGTCTTCTCCTTGTGTCCATGCATTCTGCACTACGCTTCTCTCTCATTCTTATGCCTTTCCGTTGATTCCTAGGGACATTTCGTTTTTCTCTGTTTTTCCGATGCTACACTTCAGCATTCTGTGACGAACAGAGTGGAAGGGAAAAGCCCCTCTAATAAGGCAGCTAGAAGTTCCAGGAGAGACACACGTTGTGCTTTCAGAGAGGACGTTACAGAAAGTCGAGAGATGTGGATTCTTTCCTGCGGAGAAAAAACCCCCTGTTTTCAGGAAATGCAGTATTCTGAAATCGCACGTTCTCGGCATAGCAATTTCGCTATTTCGCTCTCGTGGGTGGACGGCGCCACTCTCTGTTAACCGCTTCGGAGAGTTTGCAGTTGCTGGCCGAGAAATCGCGGTTCTCCCCGAATGCCGCTGTGTGCCTTCAGCAGCGGTCTCGTCTCTCTCGCATGCCGAGAAAGAGCGACTTCAGCCGGATGCTTTTCTCGGACGAGCGGCTTCTTCTGCGCACATCGCAAAGGAGCGGTTCTTGTCTTCTCCTTGTGTCCATGCATTCTGCACTACGCTTCTCTCTCATTCTTAACCGTTGATTCCTAGGGACATTTCGTTTTTCTCTGTTTTTCCGATGCTACACTTCAGCATTCTGTGACGAACAGAGTGGAAGGGAAAAGCCCCTCTAATAAGGCAGCTAGAAGTTCCAGGAGCGACACAGACACACGTTGTGCTTTCAGAGAGGACGTTACAGAAAGTCGAGAGATGTGGATTCTTTCCTGCGGAGAAAAAAACCCCTGTTTTCAGGAAATGCAGTATTCTGAAATCGCACGTTCTCGGCATAGCAATTTCGCTATTTCGCTCTCGTGGGTGGACGGCGCCACTCTCTGTTAACCGCTTCGGAGAGTTTGCAGTTGCTAGCCGAGAAATCGCGGTTCTCCCCGAATGCCGCTGTGTGCCTTCAGCAGCGGTCTCGTCTCTCTCGCATGCCGAGAAAGAGCGACTTCAGCCGGATGCTTTTCTCGGACGAGCGGCTTCTTCTGCGCACATCGCAAAGGAGCGGTTCTTGTCTTCTCCTTGTGTCCATGCATTCTGCACTACGCTTCTCTCTCATTCTTATGCCTTTCCGTTGATTCCTAGGGACATTTCGTTTTTCTCTGTTTTTCCGATGCTACACTTCAGCATTCTGTGACGAACATAGTAGAAGGGAAAAGCCCCTCTAATAAGGCAGCTAGAAGTTCCAGGAGAGACACACGTTGTGCTTTCAAAGAGGACGTTACAGAAAGTCGAGAGATGTGGATTCTTTCCTGCGGAGAAAAAACCCCCTGTTTTCAGGAAATGCAGTATTCTGAAATCGCACGTTCTCGGCATAGCAATTTCGCTATTTCGCTCTCGTGGGTGGACAGCGCCACTCTCTGTTAACCGCTTCGGAGAGTTTGCAGTTGCTGGCCGTTAAATCGCGGTTCTCCCCGAATGCCGCTGTGTGCCTTCAGCAGCGGTCTCGTCTTTCTCGCATGCCGAGAAAGAGCGACTTCAGCCGGATGCTTTTCTCGGACGAGCGGCTTCTTCTGCGCACATCGCAAAGGAGCGGTTCTTGTCTTCTCCTTGTGTCCATGCATTCTGCACTACGCTTCTCTCTCATTCTTATGCCTTTCCGTTGATTCCTAGGGACATTTCGTTTTTCTCTGTTTTTCCGATGCTACACTTCAGCATTCTGTGACGAACAGAGTGGAAGGGAAAAGCCCCTCTAATAAGGCAGCTAGAAGTTCCAGGAGAGACACACGTTGTGCTTTCAGAGAGGACGTTACAGAAAGTCGAGAGATGTGGATTCTTTCCTGCGGAGAAAAAACCCCCTGTTTTCAGGAAATGCAGTATTCTGAAATCGCACGTTCTCGGCATAGCAATTTCGCTATTTCGCTCTCGTGGGTGGACAGCGCCACTCTCTGTTAACCGCTTCGGAGAGTTTGCAGTTGCTGGCCGAGAAATCGCGGTTCTCCCCGAATGCCGCTTTGTGCCTTCAGCAGCGGTCTCGTCTTTCTCGCATGCCGAGAAAGAGCGACTTCAGCCGGATGCTTTTCTCGGACGAGCGGCTTCTTCTGCGCACATCGCAAAGGAGCGGTTCTTGTCTTCTCCTTGTGTCCATGCATTCTGCACTACGCTTCTCTCTCATTCTTATGCCTTTCCGTTGATTCCTAGGGACATTTCGTTTTTCTCTGTTTTTCCGATGCTACACTTCAGCATTCTGTGACGAACAGAGTGGAAGGGAAAAGCCCCTCTAATAAGGCAGCTAGAAGTTCCAGGAGAGACACACGTTGTGCTTTCAGAGAGGACGTTACAGAAAGTCGAGAGATGTGGATTCTTTCCTGCGGAGAAAAAACCCCCTGTTTTCAGGAAATGCAGTATTCTGAAATCGCACGTTCTCGGCATAGCAATTTCGCTATTTCGCTCTCGTGGGTGGACGGCGCCACTCTCTGTTAACCGCTTCGGAGAGTTTGCAGTTGCTGGCCGAGAAATCGCGGTTCTCCCCGAATGCCGCTGTGTGCCTTCAGCAGCGGTCTCGTCTCTCTCGCATGCCGAGAAAGAGCGACTTCAGCCGGATGCTTTTCTCGGACGAGCGGCTTCTTCTGCGCACATCGCAAAGGAGCGGTTCTTGTCTTCTCCTTGTGTCCATGCATTCTGCACTACGCTTCTCTCTCATTCTTATGCCTTTCCGTTGATTCCTAGGGACATTTCGTTTTTCTCTGTTTTTCCGATGCTACACTTCAGCATTCTGTGACGAACAGAGTGGAAGGGAAAAGCCCCTCTAATAAGGCAGCTAGAAGTTCCAGGAGCGACACACGTTGTGCTTTCAGAGAGGACGTTACAGAAAGTCGAGAGATGTGGATTCTTTCCTGCGGAGAAAAAAACCCCTGTTTTCAGGAAATGCAGTATTCTGAAATCGCACGTTCTCGGCATAGCAATTTCGCTATTTCGCTCTCGTGGGTGGACGGCGCCACTCTCTGTTAACCGCTTCGGAGAGTTTGCAGTTGCTGGCCGAGAAATCGCGGTTCTCCCCGAATGCCGCTGTGTGCCTTCAGCAGCGGTCTCGTCTCTCTCGCATGCCGAGAAAGAGCGACTTCAGCCGGATGCTTTTCTCGGACGAGCGGCTTCTTCTGCGCACATCGCAAAGGAGCGGTTCTTGTCTTCTCCTTGTGTCCATGCATTCTGCACTACGCTTCTCTCTCATTCTTATGCCTTTCCGTTGATTCCTAGGGACATTTCGTTTTTCTCTGTTTTTCCGATGCTACACTTCAGCATTCTGTGACGAACATAGTAGAAGGGAAAAGCCCCTCTAATAAGGCAGCTAGAAGTTCCAGGAGAGACACACGTTGTGCTTTCAAAGAGGACGTTACAGAAAGTCGAGAGATGTGGATTCTTTCCTGCGGAGAAAAAACCCCCTGTTTTCAGGAAATGCAGTATTCTGAAATCGCACGTTCTCGGCATAGCAATTTCGCTATTTCGCTCTCGTGGGTGGACAGCGCCACTCTCTGTTAACCGCTTCGGAGAGTTTGCAGTTGCTGGCCGTTAAATCGCGGTTCTCCCCGAATGCCGCTGTGTGCCTTCAGCAGCGGTCTCGTCTTTCTCGCATGCCGAGAAAGAGCGACTTCAGCCGGATGCTTTTCTCGGACGAGCGGCTTCTTCTGCGCACATCGCAAAGGAGCGGTTCTTGTCTTCTCCTTGTGTCCATGCATTCTGCACTACGCTTCTCTCTCATTCTTATGCCTTTCCGTTGATTCCTAGGGACATTTCGTTTTTCTCTGTTTTTCCGATGCTACACTTCAGCATTCTGTGACGAACAGAGTGGAAGGGAAAAGCCCCTCTAATAAGGCAGCTAGAAGTTCCAGGAGAGACACACGTTGTGCTTTCAGAGAGGACGTTACAGAAAGTCGAGAGATGTGGATTCTTTCCTGCGGAGAAAAAACCCCCTGTTTTCAGGAAATGCAGTATTCTGAAATCGCACGTTCTCGGCATAGCAATTTCGCTATTTCGCTCTCGTGGGTGGACGGCGCCACTCTCTGTTAACCGCTTCGGAGAGTTTGCAGTTGCTGGCCGAGAAATCGCGGTTCTCCCCGAATGCCGCTGTGTGCCTTCAGCAGCGGTCTCGTCTCTCTCGCATGCCGAGAAAGAGCGACTTCAGCCGGATGCTTTTCTCGGACGAGCGGCTTCTTCTGCGCACATCGCAAAGGAGCGGTTCTTGTCTTCTCCTTGTGTCCATGCATTCTGCACTACGCTTCTCTCTCATTCTTATGCCTTTCCGTTGATTCCTAGGGACATTTCGTTTTTCTCTGTTTTTCCGATGCTACACTTCAGCATTCTGTGACGAACAGAGTGGAAGGGAAAAGCCCCTCTAATAAGGCAGCTAGAAGTTCCAGGAGCGACACACGTTGTGCTTTCAGAGAGGACGTTACAGAAAGTCGAGAGATGTGGATTCTTTCCTGCGGAGAAAAAACCCCCTGTTTTCAGGAAATGCAGTATTCTGAAATCGCACGTTCTCGGCATAGCAATTTCGCTATTTCGCTCTCGTGGGTGGACGGCGCCACTCTCTGTTAACCGCTTCGGAGAGTTTGCAGTTGCTGGCCGAGAAATCGCGGTTCTCCCCGAATGCCGCTGTGTGCCTTCAGCAGCGGTCTCGTCTCTCTCGCATGCCGAGAAAGAGCGACTTCAGCCGGATGCTTTTCTCGGACGAGCGGCTTCTTCTGCGCACATCGCAAAGGAGCGGTTCTTGTCTTCTCCTTGTGTCCATGCATTCTGCACTACGCTTCTCTCTCATTCTTATGCCTTTCCGTTGATTCCTAGGGACATTTCGTTTTTCTCTGTTTTTCCGATGCTACACTTCAGCATTCTGTGACGAACAGAGTGGAAGGGAAAAGCCCCTCTAATAAGGCAGCTAGAAGTTCCAGGAGAGACACACGTTGTGCTTTCAGAGAGGACGTTACAGAAAGTCGAGAGATGTGGATTCTTTCCTGCGGAGAAAAAACCCCCTGTTTTCAGGAAATGCAGTATTCTGAAATCGCACGTTCTCGGCATAGCAATTTCGCTATTTCGCTCTCGTGGGTGGACGGCGCCACTCTCTGTTAACCGCTTCGGAGAGTTTGCAGTTGCTGGCCGAGAAATCGCGGTTCTCCCCGAATGCCGCTGTGTGCCTTCAGCAGCGGTCTCGTCTCTCTCGCATGCCGAGAAAGAGCGACTTCAGCCGGCTGCTTTTCTCGGACGAGCGGCTTCTTCTGCGCACATCGCAAAGGAGCGGTTCTTGTCTTCTCCTTGTGTCCATGCATTCTGCACTACGCTTCTCTCTCATTCTTATGCCTTTCCGTTGATTCCTAGGGACATTTCGTTTTTCTCTGTTTTTCCGATGCTACACTTCAGCATTCTGTGACGAACAGAGTGGAAGGGAAAAGCCCCTCTAATAAGGCAGCTAGAAGTTCCAGGAGCGACACACGTTGTGCTTTCAGAGAGGACGTTACAGAAAGTCGAGAGATGTGGATTCTTTCCTGCGGAGAAAAAACCCCCTGTTTTCAGGAAATGCAGTATTCTGAAATCGCACGTTCTCGGCATAGCAATTTCGCTATTTCGCTCTCGTGGGTGGACAGCGCCACTCTCTGTTAACCGCTTCGGAGAGTTTGCAGTTGCTGGCCGTTAAATCGCGGTTCTCCCCGAATGCCGCTGTGTGCCTTCAGCAGCGGTCTCGTCTTTCTCGCATGCCGAGAAAGAGCGACTTCAGCCGGATGCTTTTCTCGGACGAGCGGCTTCTTCTGCGCACATCGCAAAGGAGCGGTTCTTGTCTTCTCCTTGTGTCCATGCATTCTGCACTACGCTTCTCTCTCATTCTTATGCCTTTCCGTTGATTCCTAGGGACATTTCGTTTTTCTCTGTTTTTCCGATGCTACACTTCAGCATTCTGTGACGAACAGAGTGGAAGGGAAAAGCCCCTCTAATAAGGCAGCTAGAAGTTCCAGGAGAGACACACGTTGTGCTTTCAGAGAGGACGTTACAGAAAGTCGAGAGATGTGGATTCTTTCCTGCGGAGAAAAAACCCCCTGTTTTCAGGAAATGCAGTATTCTGAAATCGCACGTTCTCGGCATAGCAATTTCGCTATTTCGCTCTCGTGGGTGGACGGCGCCACTCTCTGTTAACCGCTTCGGAGAGTTTGCAGTTGCTGGCCGAGAAATCGCGGTTCTCCCCGAATGCCGCTGTGTGCCTTCAGCAGCGGTCTCGTCTCTCTCGCATGCCGAGAAAGAGCGACTTCAGCCGGATGCTTTTCTCGGACGAGCGGCTTCTTCTGCGCACATCGCAAAGGAGCGGTTCTTGTCTTCTCCTTGTGTCCATGCATTCTGCACTACGCTTCTCTCTCATTCTTATGCCTTTCCGTTGATTCCTAGGGACATTTCGTTTTTCTCTGTTTTTCCGATGCTACACTTCAGCATTCTGTGACGAACAGAGTGGAAGGGAAAAGCCCCTCTAATAAGGCAGCTAGAAGTTCCAGGAGCGACACACGTTGTGCTTTCAGAGAGGACGTTACAGAAAGTCGAGAGATGTGGATTCTTTCCTGCGGAGAAAAAACCCCCTGTTTTCAGGAAATGCAGTATTCTGAAATCGCACGTTCTCGGCATAGCAATTTCGCTATTTCGCTCTCGTGGGTGGACGGCGCCACTCTCTGTTAACCGCTTCGGAGAGTTTGCAGTTGCTGGCCGAGAAATCGCGGTTCTCCCCGAATGCCGCTGTGTGCCTTCAGCAGCGGTCTCGTCTCTCTCGCATGCCGAGAAAGAGCGACTTCAGCCGGATGCTTTTCTCGGACGAGCGGCTTCTTCTGCGCACATCGCAAAGGAGCGGTTCTTGTCTTCTCCTTGTGTCCATGCATTCTGCACTACGCTTCTCTCTCATTCTTATGCCTTTCCGTTGATTCCTAGGGACATTTCGTTTTTCTCTGTTTTTCCGATGCTACACTTCAGCATTCTGTGACGAACAGAGTGGAAGGGAAAAGCCCCTCTAATAAGGCAGCTAGAAGTTCCAGGAGAGACACACGTTGTGCTTTCAGAGAGGACGTTACAGAAAGTCGAGAGATGTGGATTCTTTCCTGCGGAGAAAAAACCCCCTGTTTTCAGGAAATGCAGTATTCTGAAATCGCACGTTCTCGGCATAGCAATTTCGCTATTTCGCTCTCGTGGGTGGACGGCGCCACTCTCTGTTAACCGCTTCGGAGAGTTTGCAGTTGCTGGCCGAGAAATCGCGGTTCTCCCCGAATGCCGCTGTGTGCCTTCAGCAGCGGTCTCGTCTCTCTCGCATGCCGAGAAAGAGCGACTTCAGCCGGATGCTTTTCTCGGACGAGCGGCTTCTTCTGCGCACATCGCAAAGGAGCGGTTCTTGTCTTCTCCTTGTGTCCATGCATTCTGCACTACGCTTCTCTCTCATTCTTATGCCTTTCCGTTGATTCCTAGGGACATTTCGTTTTTCTCTGTTTTTCCGATGCTACACTTCAGCATTCTGTGACGAACAGAGTGGAAGGGAAAAGCCCCTCTAATAAGGCAGCTAGAAGTTCCAGGAGCGACACACGTTGTGCTTTCAGAGAGGACGTTACAGAAAGTCGAGAGATGTGGATTCTTTCCTGCGGAGAAAAAACCCCCTGTTTTCAGGAAATGCAGTATTCTGAAATCGCACGTTCTCGGCATAGCAATTTCGCTATTTCGCTCTCGTGGGTGGACGGCGCCACTCTCTGTTAACCGCTTCGGAGAGTTTGCAGTTGCTGGCCGAGAAATCGCGGTTCTCCCCGAATGCCGCTGTGTGCCTTCAGCAGCGGTCTCGTCTCTCTCGCATGCCGAGAAAGAGCGACTTCAGCCGGATGCTTTTCTCGGACGAGCGGCTTCTTCTGCGCACATCGCAAAGGAGCGGTTCTTGTCTTCTCCTTGTGTCCATGCATTCTGCACTACGCTTCTCTCTCATTCTTATGCCTTTCCGTTGATTCCTAGGGACATTTCGTTTTTCTCTGTTTTTCCGATGCTACACTTCAGCATTCTGTGACGAACAGAGTGGAAGGGAAAAGCCCCTCTAATAAGGCAGCTAGAAGTTCCAGGAGAGACACACGTTGTGCTTTCAGAGAGGACGTTACAGAAAGTCGAGAGATGTGGATTCTTTCCTGCGGAGAAAAAACCCCCTGTTTTCAGGAAATGCAGTATTCTGAAATCGCACGTTCTCGGCATAGCAATTTCGCTATTTCGCTCTCGTGGGTGGACAGCGCCACTCTCTGTTAACCGCTTCGGAGAGTTTGCAGTTGCTGGCCGTTAAATCGCGGTTCTCCCCGAATGCCGCTTTGTGCCTTCAGCAGCGGTCTCGTCTTTCTCGCATGCCGAGAAAGAGCGACTTCAGCCGGATGCTTTTCTCGGACGAGCGGCTTCTTCTGCGCACATCGCAAAGGAGCGGTTCTTGTCTTCTCCTTGTGTCCATGCATTCTGCACTACGCTTCTCTCTCATTCTTATGCCTTTCCGTTGATTCCTAGGGACATTTCGTTTTTCTCTGTTTTTCCGATGCTACACTTCAGCATTCTGTGACGAACAGAGTGGAAGGGAAAAGCCCCTCTAATAAGGCAGCTAGAAGTTCCAGGAGAGACACACGTTGTGCTTTCAGAGAGGACGTTACAGAAAGTCGAGAGATGTGGATTCTTTCCTGCGGAGAAAAAACCCCCTGTTTTCAGGAAATGCAGTATTCTGAAATCGCACGTTCTCGGCATAGCAATTTCGCTATTTCGCTCTCGTGGGTGGACGGCGCCACTCTCTGTTAACCGCTTCGGAGAGTTTGCAGTTGCTGGCCGTTAAATCGCGGTTCTCCCCGAATGCCGCTGTGTGCCTTCAGCAGCGGTCTCGTCTCTCTCGCATGCCGAGAAAGAGCGACTTCAGCCGGATGCTTTTCTCGGACGAGCGGCTTCTTCTGCGCACATCGCAAAGGAGCGGTTCTTGTCTTCTCCTTGTGTCCATGCATTCTGCACTACGCTTCTCTCTCATTCTTAACCGTTGATTCCTAGGGACATTTCGTTTTTCTCTGTTTTTCCGATGCTACACTTCAGCATTCTGTGACGAACAGAGTGGAAGGGAAAAGCCCCTCTAATAAGGCAGCTAGAAGTTCCAGGAGAGACACACGTTGTGCTTTCAGAGAGGACGTTACAGAAAGTCGAGAGATGTGGATTCTTTCCTGCGGAGAAAAAACCCCCTGTTTTCAGGAAATGCAGTATTCTGAAATCGCACGTTCTCGGCATAGCAATTTCGCTATTTCGCTCTCGTGGGTGGACGGCGCCACTCTCTGTTAACCGCTTCGGAGAGTTTGCAGTTGCTGGCCGAGAAATCGCGGTTCTCCCCGAATGCCGCTTTGTGCCTTCAGCAGCGGCTCGTCTCTCTCGCATGCCGAGAAAGAGCGACTTCAGCCGGATGCTTTTCTCGGACGAGCGGCTTCTTCTGCGCACATCGCAAAGGAGCGGTTCTTGTCTTCTCCTTGTGTCCATGCATTCTGCACTACGCTTCTCTCTCATTCTTATGCCTTTCCGTTGATTCCTAGGGACATTTCGTTTTTCTCTGTTTTTCCGATGCTACACTTCAGCATTCTGTGACGAACAGAGTGGAAGGGAAAAGCCCCTCTAATAAGGCAGCTAGAAGTTCCAGGAGCGACACACGTTGTGCTTTCAGAGAGGACGTTACAGAAAGTCGAGAGATGTGGATTCTTTCCTGCGGAGAAAAAACCCCCTGTTTTCAGGAAATGCAGTATTCTGAAATCGCACGTTCTCGGCATAGCAATTTCGCTATTTCGCTCTCGTGGGTGGACGGCGCCACTCTCTGTTAACCGCTTCGGAGAGTTTGCAGTTGCTGGCCGAGAAATCGCGGTTCTCCCCGAATGCCGCTGTGTGCCTTCAGCAGCGGTCTCGTCTCTCTCGCATGCCGAGAAAGAGCGACTTCAGCCGGATGCTTTTCTCGGACGAGCGGCTTCTTCTGCGCACATCGCAAAGGAGCGGTTCTTGTCTTCTCCTTGTGTCCATGCATTCTGCACTACGCTTCTCTCTCATTCTTATGCCTTTCCGTTGATTCCTAGGGACATTTCGTTTTTCTCTGTTTTTCCGATGCTACACTTCAGCATTCTGTGACGAACATAGTAGAAGGGAAAAGCCCCTCTAATAAGGCAGCTAGAAGTTCCAGGAGAGACACACGTTGTGCTTTCAGAGAGGACGTTACAGAAAGTCGAGAGATGTGGATTCTTTCCTGCGGAGAAAAAACCCCCTGTTTTCAGGAAATGCAGTATTCTGAAATCGCACGTTCTCGGCATAGCAATTTCGCTATTTCGCTCTCGTGGGTGGACAGCGCCACTCTCTGTTAACCGCTTCGGAGAGTTTGCAGTTGCTGGCCGTTAAATCGCGGTTCTCCCCGAATGCCGCTTTGTGCCTTCAGCAGCGGTCTCGTCTTTCTCGCATGCCGAGAAAGAGCGACTTCAGCCGGATGCTTTTCTCGGACGAGCGGCTTCTTCTGCGCACATCGCAAAGGAGCGGTTCTTGTCTTCTCCTTGTGTCCATGCATTCTGCACTACGCTTCTCTCTCATTCTTATGCCTTTCCGTTGATTCCTAGGGACATTTCGTTTTTCTCTGTTTTTCCGATGCTACACTTCAGCATTCTGTGACGAACAGAGTGGAAGGGAAAAGCCCCTCTAATAAGGCAGCTAGAAGTTCCAGGAGCGACACACGTTGTGCTTTCAGAGAGGACGTTACAGAAAGTCGAGAGATGTGGATTCTTTCCTGCGGAGAAAAAACCCCCTGTTTTCAGGAAATGCAGTATTCTGAAATCGCACGTTCTCGGCATAGCAATTTCGCTATTTCGCTCTCGTGGGTGGACGGCGCCACTCTCTGTTAACCGCTTCGGAGAGTTTGCAGTTGCTGGCCGAGAAATCGCGGTTCTCCCCGAATGCCGCTGTGTGCCTTCAGCAGCGGTCTCGTCTCTCTCGCATGCCGAGAAAGAGCGACTTCAGCCGGATGCTTTTCTCGGACGAGCGGCTTCTTCTGCGCACATCGCAAAGGAGCGGTTCTTGTCTTCTCCTTGTGTCCATGCATTCTGCACTACGCTTCTCTCTCATTCTTAACCGTTGATTCCTAGGGACATTTCGTTTTTCTCTGTTTTTCCGATGCTACACTTCAGCATTCTGTGACGAACATAGTAGAAGGGAAAAGCCCCTCTAATAAGGCAGCTAGAAGTTCCAGGAGAGACACACGTTGTGCTTTCAGAGAGGACGTTACAGAAAGTCGAGAGATGTGGATTCTTTCCTGCGGAGAAAAAACCCCCTGTTTTCAGGAAATGCAGTATTCTGAAATCGCACGTTCTCGGCATAGCAATTTCGCTATTTCGCTCTCGTGGGTGGACAGCGCCACTCTCTGTTAACCGCTTCGGAGAGTTTGCAGTTGCTGGCCGTTAAATCGCGGTTCTCCCCGAATGCCGCTTTGTGCCTTCAGCAGCGGTCTCGTCTTTCTCGCATGCCGAGAAAGAGCGACTTCAGCCGGATGCTTTTCTCGGACGAGCGGCTTCTTCTGCGCACATCGCAAAGGAGCGGTTCTTGTCTTCTCCTTGTGTCCATGCATTCTGCACTACGCTTCTCTCTCATTCTTATGCCTTTCCGTTGATTCCTAGGGACATTTCGTTTTTCTCTGTTTTTCCGATGCTACACTTCAGCATTCTGTGACGAACAGAGTGGAAGGGAAAAGCCCCTCTAATAAGGCAGCTAGAAGTTCCAGGAGCGACACACGTTGTGCTTTCAGAGAGGACGTTACAGAAAGTCGAGAGATGTGGATTCTTTCCTGCGGAGAAAAAACCCCCTGTTTTCAGGAAATGCAGTATTCTGAAATCGCACGTTCTCGGCATAGCAATTTCGCTATTTCGCTCTCGTGGGTGGACGGCGCCACTCTCTGTTAACCGCTTCGGAGAGTTTGCAGTTGCTGGCCGAGAAATCGCGGTTCTCCCCGAATGCCGCTGTGTGCCTTCAGCAGCGGTCTCGTCTCTCTCGCATGCCGAGAAAGAGCGACTTCAGCCGGATGCTTTTCTCGGACGAGCGGCTTCTTCTGCGCACATCGCAAAGGAGCGGTTCTTGTCTTCTCCTTGTGTCCATGCATTCTGCACTACGCTTCTCTCTCATTCTTATGCCTTTCCGTTGATTCCTAGGGACATTTCGTTTTTCTCTGTTTTTCCGATGCTACACTTCAGCATTCTGTGACGAACAGAGTGGAAGGGAAAAGCCCCTCTAATAAGGCAGCTAGAAGTTCCAGGAGAGACACACGTTGTGCTTTCAGAGAGGACGTTACAGAAAGTCGAGAGATGTGGATTCTTTCCTGCGGAGAAAAAACCCCCTGTTTTCAGGAAATGCAGTATTCTGAAATCGCACGTTCTCGGCATAGCAATTTCGCTATTTCGCTCTCGTGGGTGGACGGCGCCACTCTCTGTTAACCGCTTCGGAGAGTTTGCAGTTGCTGGCCGAGAAATCGCGGTTCTCCCCGAATGCCGCTGTGTGCCTTCAGCAGCGGTCTCGTCTCTCTCGCATGCCGAGAAAGAGCGACTTCAGCCGGATGCTTTTCTCGGACGAGCGGCTTCTTCTGCGCACATCGCAAAGGAGCGGTTCTTGTCTTCTCCTTGTGTCCATGCATTCTGCACTACGCTTCTCTCTCATTCTTATGCCTTTCCGTTGATTCCTAGGGACATTTCGTTTTTCTCTGTTTTTCCGATGCTACACTTCAGCATTCTGTGACGAACAGAGTGGAAGGGAAAAGCCCCTCTAATAAGGCAGCTAGAAGTTCCAGGAGCGACACACGTTGTGCTTTCAGAGAGGACGTTACAGAAAGTCGAGAGATGTGGATTCTTTCCTGCGGAGAAAAAACCCCCTGTTTTCAGGAAATGCAGTATTCTGAAATCGCACGTTCTCGGCATAGCAATTTCGCTATTTCGCTCTCGTGGGTGGACGGCGCCACTCTCTGTTAACCGCTTCGGAGAGTTTGCAGTTGCTGGCCGAGAAATCGCGGTTCTCCCCGAATGCCGCTGTGTGCCTTCAGCAGCGGTCTCGTCTCTCTCGCATGCCGAGAAAGAGCGACTTCAGCCGGATGCTTTTCTCGGACGAGCGGCTTCTTCTGCGCACATCGCAAAGGAGCGGTTCTTGTCTTCTCCTTGTGTCCATGCATTCTGCACTACGCTTCTCTCTCATTCTTATGCCTTTCCGTTGATTCCTAGGGACATTTCGTTTTTCTCTGTTTTTCCGATGCTACACTTCAGCATTCTGTGACGAACAGAGTGGAAGGGAAAAGCCCCTCTAATAAGGCAGCTAGAAGTTCCAGGAGCGACACACGTTGTGCTTTCAGAGAGGACGTTACAGAAAGTCGAGAGATGTGGATTCTTTCCTGCGGAGAAAAAACCCCCTGTTTTCAGGAAATGCAGTATTCTGAAATCGCACGTTCTCGGCATAGCAATTTCGCTATTTCGCTCTCGTGGGTGGACGGCGCCACTCTCTGTTAACCGCTTCGGAGAGTTTGCAGTTGCTGGCCGAGAAATCGCGGTTCTCCCCGAATGCCGCTGTGTGCCTTCAGCAGCGGCTCGTCTCTCTCGCATGCCGAGAAAGAGCGACTTCAGCCGGATGCTTTTCTCGGACGAGCGGCTTCTTCTGCGCACATCGCAAAGGAGCGGTTCTTGTCTTCTCCTTGTGTCCATGCATTCTGCACTACGCTTCTCTCTCATTCTTATGCCTTTCCGTTGATTCCTAGGGACATTTCGTTTTTCTCTGTTTTTCCGATGCTACACTTCAGCATTCTGTGACGAACAGAGTGGAAGGGAAAAGCCCCTCTAATAAGGCAGCTAGAAGTTCCAGGAGCGACACACGTTGTGCTTTCAGAGAGGACGTTACAGAAAGTCGAGAGATGTGGATTCTTTCCTGCGGAGAAAAAACCCCCTGTTTTCAGGAAATGCAGTATTCTGAAATCGCACGTTCTCGGCATAGCAATTTCGCTATTTCGCTCTCGTGGGTGGACAGCGCCACTCTCTGTTAACCGCTTCGGAGAGTTTGCAGTTGCTGGCCGTTAAATCGCGGTTCTCCCCGAATGCCGCTTTGTGCCTTCAGCAGCGGTCTCGTCTTTCTCGCATGCCGAGAAAGAGCGACTTCAGCCGGATGCTTTTCTCGGACGAGCGGCTTCTTCTGCGCACATCGCAAAGGAGCGGTTCTTGTCTTCTCCTTGTGTCCATGCATTCTGCACTACGCTTCTCTCTCATTCTTATGCCTTTCCGTTGATTCCTAGGGACATTTCGTTTTTCTCTGTTTTTCCGATGCTACACTTCAGCATTCTGTGACGAACATAGTAGAAGGGAAAAGCCCCTCTAATAAGGCAGCTAGAAGTTCCAGGAGAGACACACGTTGTGCTTTCAGAGAGGACGTTACAGAAAGTCGAGAGATGTGGATTCTTTCCTGCGGAGAAAAAACCCCCTGTTTTCAGGAAATGCAGTATTCTGAAATCGCACGTTCTCGGCATAGCAATTTCGCTATTTCGCTCTCGTGGGTGGACGGCGCCACTCTCTGTTAACCGCTTCGGAGAGTTTGCAGTTGCTGGCCGAGAAATCGCGGTTCTCCCCGAATGCCGCTGTGTGCCTTCAGCAGCGGTCTCGTCTCTCTCGCATGCCGAGAAAGAGCGACTTCAGCCGGATGCTTTTCTCGGACGAGCGGCTTCTTCTGCGCACATCGCAAAGGAGCGGTTCTTGTCTTCTCCTTGTGTCCATGCATTCTGCACTACGCTTCTCTCTCATTCTTATGCCTTTCCGTTGATTCCTAGGGACATTTCGTTTTTCTCTGTTTTTCCGATGCTACACTTCAGCATTCTGTGACGAACAGAGTGGAAGGGAAAAGCCCCTCTAATAAGGCAGCTAGAAGTTCCAGGAGCGACACACGTTGTGCTTTCAGAGAGGACGTTACAGAAAGTCGAGAGATGTGGATTCTTTCCTGCGGAGAAAAAACCCCCTGTTTTCAGGAAATGCAGTATTCTGAAATCGCACGTTCTCGGCATAGCAATTTCGCTATTTCGCTCTCGTGGGTGGACGGCGCCACTCTCTGTTAACCGCTTCGGAGAGTTTGCAGTTGCTGGCCGAGAAATCGCGGTTCTCCCCGAATGCCGCTGTGTGCCTTCAGCAGCGGTCTCGTCTCTCTCGCATGCCGAGAAAGAGCGACTTCAGCCGGATGCTTTTCTCGGACGAGCGGCTTCTTCTGCGCACATCGCAAAGGAGCGGTTCTTGTCTTCTCCTTGTGTCCATGCATTCTGCACTACGCTTCTCTCTCATTCTTATGCCTTTCCGTTGATTCCTAGGGACATTTCGTTTTTCTCTGTTTTTCCGATGCTACACTTCAGCATTCTGTGACGAACAGAGTGGAAGGGAAAAGCCCCTCTAATAAGGCAGCTAGAAGTTCCAGGAGAGACACACGTTGTGCTTTCAGAGAGGACGTTACAGAAAGTCGAGAGATGTGGATTCTTTCCTGCGGAGAAAAAACCCCCTGTTTTCAGGAAATGCAGTATTCTGAAATCGCACGTTCTCGGCATAGCAATTTCGCTATTTCGCTCTCGTGGGTGGACGGCGCCACTCTCTGTTAACCGCTTCGGAGAGTTTGCAGTTGCTGGCCGAGAAATCGCGGTTCTCCCCGAATGCCGCTGTGTGCCTTCAGCAGCGGTCTCGTCTCTCTCGCATGCCGAGAAAGAGCGACTTCAGCCGGATGCTTTTCTCGGACGAGCGGCTTCTTCTGCGCACATCGCAAAGGAGCGGTTCTTGTCTTCTCCTTGTGTCCATGCATTCTGCACTACGCTTCTCTCTCATTCTTATGCCTTTCCGTTGATTCCTAGGGACATTTCGTTTTTCTCTGTTTTTCCGATGCTACACTTCAGCATTCTGTGACGAACAGAGTGGAAGGGAAAAGCCCCTCTAATAAGGCAGCTAGAAGTTCCAGGAGCGACACACGTTGTGCTTTCAGAGAGGACGTTACAGAAAGTCGAGAGATGTGGATTCTTTCCTGCGGAGAAAAAACCCCCTGTTTTCAGGAAATGCAGTATTCTGAAATCGCACGTTCTCGGCATAGCAATTTCGCTATTTCGCTCTCGTGGGTGGACGGCGCCACTCTCTGTTAACCGCTTCGGAGAGTTTGCAGTTGCTGGCCGAGAAATCGCGGTTCTCCCCGAATGCCGCTGTGTGCCTTCAGCAGCGGTCTCGTCTCTCTCGCATGCCGAGAAAGAGCGACTTCAGCCGGATGCTTTTCTCGGACGAGCGGCTTCTTCTGCGCACATCGCAAAGGAGCGGTTCTTGTCTTCTCCTTGTGTCCATGCATTCTGCACTACGCTTCTCTCTCATTCTTATGCCTTTCCGTTGATTCCTAGGGACATTTCGTTTTTCTCTGTTTTTCCGATGCTACACTTCAGCATTCTGTGACGAACAGAGTGGAAGGGAAAAGCCCCTCTAATAAGGCAGCTAGAAGTTCCAGGAGCGACACACGTTGTGCTTTCAGAGAGGACGTTACAGAAAGTCGAGAGATGTGGATTCTTTCCTGCGGAGAAAAAACCCCCTGTTTTCAGGAAATGCAGTATTCTGAAATCGCACGTTCTCGGCATAGCAATTTCGCTATTTCGCTCTCGTGGGTGGACGGCGCCACTCTCTGTTAACCGCTTCGGAGAGTTTGCAGTTGCTGGCCGAGAAATCGCGGTTCTCCCCGAATGCCGCTGTGTGCCTTCAGCAGCGGCTCGTCTCTCTCGCATGCCGAGAAAGAGCGACTTCAGCCGGATGCTTTTCTCGGACGAGCGGCTTCTTCTGCGCACATCGCAAAGGAGCGGTTCTTGTCTTCTCCTTGTGTCCATGCATTCTGCACTACGCTTCTCTCTCATTCTTATGCCTTTCCGTTGATTCCTAGGGACATTTCGTTTTTCTCTGTTTTTCCGATGCTACACTTCAGCATTCTGTGACGAACAGAGTGGAAGGGAAAAGCCCCTCTAATAAGGCAGCTAGAAGTTCCAGGAGCGACACACGTTGTGCTTTCAGAGAGGACGTTACAGAAAGTCGAGAGATGTGGATTCTTTCCTGCGGAGAAAAAACCCCCTGTTTTCAGGAAATGCAGTATTCTGAAATCGCACGTTCTCGGCATAGCAATTTCGCTATTTCGCTCTCGTGGGTGGACAGCGCCACTCTCTGTTAACCGCTTCGGAGAGTTTGCAGTTGCTGGCCGTTAAATCGCGGTTCTCCCCGAATGCCGCTTTGTGCCTTCAGCAGCGGTCTCGTCTTTCTCGCATGCCGAGAAAGAGCGACTTCAGCCGGATGCTTTTCTCGGACGAGCGGCTTCTTCTGCGCACATCGCAAAGGAGCGGTTCTTGTCTTCTCCTTGTGTCCATGCATTCTGCACTACGCTTCTCTCTCATTCTTATGCCTTTCCGTTGATTCCTAGGGACATTTCGTTTTTCTCTGTTTTTCCGATGCTACACTTCAGCATTCTGTGACGAACATAGTAGAAGGGAAAAGCCCCTCTAATAAGGCAGCTAGAAGTTCCAGGAGAGACACACGTTGTGCTTTCAGAGAGGACGTTACAGAAAGTCGAGAGATGTGGATTCTTTCCTGCGGAGAAAAAACCCCCTGTTTTCAGGAAATGCAGTATTCTGAAATCGCACGTTCTCGGCATAGCAATTTCGCTATTTCGCTCTCGTGGGTGGACGGCGCCACTCTCTGTTAACCGCTTCGGAGAGTTTGCAGTTGCTGGCCGAGAAATCGCGGTTCTCCCCGAATGCCGCTGTGTGCCTTCAGCAGCGGTCTCGTCTCTCTCGCATGCCGAGAAAGAGCGACTTCAGCCGGATGCTTTTCTCGGACGAGCGGCTTCTTCTGCGCACATCGCAAAGGAGCGGTTCTTGTCTTCTCCTTGTGTCCATGCATTCTGCACTACGCTTCTCTCTCATTCTTATGCCTTTCCGTTGATTCCTAGGGACATTTCGTTTTTCTCTGTTTTTCCGATGCTACACTTCAGCATTCTGTGACGAACAGAGTGGAAGGGAAAAGCCCCTCTAATAAGGCAGCTAGAAGTTCCAGGAGCGACACACGTTGTGCTTTCAGAGAGGACGTTACAGAAAGTCGAGAGATGTGGATTCTTTCCTGCGGAGAAAAAACCCCCTGTTTTCAGGAAATGCAGTATTCTGAAATCGCACGTTCTCGGCATAGCAATTTCGCTATTTCGCTCTCGTGGGTGGACGGCGCCACTCTCTGTTAACCGCTTCGGAGAGTTTGCAGTTGCTGGCCGAGAAATCGCGGTTCTCCCCGAATGCCGCTGTGTGCCTTCAGCAGCGGTCTCGTCTCTCTCGCATGCCGAGAAAGAGCGACTTCAGCCGGATGCTTTTCTCGGACGAGCGGCTTCTTCTGCGCACATCGCAAAGGAGCGGTTCTTGTCTTCTCCTTGTGTCCATGCATTCTGCACTACGCTTCTCTCTCATTCTTATGCCTTTCCGTTGATTCCTAGGGACATTTCGTTTTTCTCTGTTTTTCCGATGCTACACTTCAGCATTCTGTGACGAACAGAGTGGAAGGGAAAAGCCCCTCTAATAAGGCAGCTAGAAGTTCCAGGAGAGACACACGTTGTGCTTTCAGAGAGGACGTTACAGAAAGTCGAGAGATGTGGATTCTTTCCTGCGGAGAAAAAACCCCCTGTTTTCAGGAAATGCAGTATTCTGAAATCGCACGTTCTCGGCATAGCAATTTCGCTATTTCGCTCTCGTGGGTGGACGGCGCCACTCTCTGTTAACCGCTTCGGAGAGTTTGCAGTTGCTGGCCGAGAAATCGCGGTTCTCCCCGAATGCCGCTGTGTGCCTTCAGCAGCGGTCTCGTCTCTCTCGCATGCCGAGAAAGAGCGACTTCAGCCGGATGCTTTTCTCGGACGAGCGGCTTCTTCTGCGCACATCGCAAAGGAGCGGTTCTTGTCTTCTCCTTGTGTCCATGCATTCTGCACTACGCTTCTCTCTCATTCTTATGCCTTTCCGTTGATTCCTAGGGACATTTCGTTTTTCTCTGTTTTTCCGATGCTACACTTCAGCATTCTGTGACGAACAGAGTGGAAGGGAAAAGCCCCTCTAATAAGGCAGCTAGAAGTTCCAGGAGAGACACACGTTGTGCTTTCAGAGAGGACGTTACAGAAAGTCGAGAGATGTGGATTCTTTCCTGCGGAGAAAAAACCCCCTGTTTTCAGGAAATGCAGTATTCTGAAATCGCACGTTCTCGGCATAGCAATTTCGCTATTTCGCTCTCGTGGGTGGACGGCGCCACTCTCTGTTAACCGCTTCGGAGAGTTTGCAGTTGCTGGCCGAGAAATCGCGGTTCTCCCCGAATGCCGCTGTGTGCCTTCAGCAGCGGTCTCGTCTCTCTCGCATGCCGAGAAAGAGCGACTTCAGCCGGATGCTTTTCTCGGACGAGCGGCTTCTTCTGCGCACATCGCAAAGGAGCGGTTCTTGTCTTCTCCTTGTGTCCATGCATTCTGCACTACGCTTCTCTCTCATTCTTATGCCTTTCCGTTGATTCCTAGGGACATTTCGTTTTTCTCTGTTTTTCCGATGCTACACTTCAGCATTCTGTGACGAACAGAGTGGAAGGGAAAAGCCCCTCTAATAAGGCAGCTAGAAGTTCCAGGAGCGACACACGTTGTGCTTTCAGAGAGGACGTTACAGAAAGTCGAGAGATGTGGATTCTTTCCTGCGGAGAAAAAACCCCCTGTTTTCAGGAAATGCAGTATTCTGAAATCGCACGTTCTCGGCATAGCAATTTCGCTATTTCGCTCTCGTGGGTGGACGGCGCCACTCTCTGTTAACCGCTTCGGAGAGTTTGCAGTTGCTGGCCGAGAAATCGCGGTTCTCCCCGAATGCCGCTGTGTGCCTTCAGCAGCGGCTCGTCTCTCTCGCATGCCGAGAAAGAGCGACTTCAGCCGGCTGCTTTTCTCGGACGAGCGGCTTCTTCTGCGCACATCGCAAAGGAGCGGTTCTTGTCTTCTCCTTGTGTCCATGCATTCTGCACTACGCTTCTCTCTCATTCTTATGCCTTTCCGTTGATTCCTAGGGACATTTCGTTTTTCTCTGTTTTTCCGATGCTACACTTCAGCATTCTGTGACGAACAGAGTGGAAGGGAAAAGCCCCTCTAATAAGGCAGCTAGAAGTTCCAGGAGCGACACACGTTGTGCTTTCAGAGAGGACGTTACAGAAAGTCGAGAGATGTGGATTCTTTCCTGCGGAGAAAAAACCCCCTGTTTTCAGGAAATGCAGTATTCTGAAATCGCACGTTCTCGGCATAGCAATTTCGCTATTTCGCTCTCGTGGGTGGACGGCGCCACTCTCTGTTAACCGCTTCGGAGAGTTTGCAGTTGCTGGCCGAGAAATCGCGGTTCTCCCCGAATGCCGCTGTGTGCCTTCAGCAGCGGTCTCGTCTCTCTCGCATGCCGAGAAAGAGCGACTTCAGCCGGATGCTTTTCTCGGACGAGCGGCTTCTTCTGCGCACATCGCAAAGGAGCGGTTCTTGTCTTCTCCTTGTGTCCATGCATTCTGCACTACGCTTCTCTCTCATTCTTATGCCTTTCCGTTGATTCCTAGGGACATTTCGTTTTTCTCTGTTTTTCCGATGCTACACTTCAGCATTCTGTGACGAACATAGTAGAAGGGAAAAGCCCCTCTAATAAGGCAGCTAGAAGTTCCAGGAGAGACACACGTTGTGCTTTCAGAGAGGACGTTACAGAAAGTCGAGAGATGTGGATTCTTTCCTGCGGAGAAAAAACCCCCTGTTTTCAGGAAATGCAGTATTCTGAAATCGCACGTTCTCGGCATAGCAATTTCGCTATTTCGCTCTCGTGGGTGGACGGCGCCACTCTCTGTTAACCGCTTCGGAGAGTTTGCAGTTGCTGGCCGTTAAATCGCGGTTCTCCCCGAATGCCCCTTTGTGCCTTCAGCAGAGGTCTCGTCTTTCTCGCATGCCGAGAAAGAGCGACTTCAGCCGGATGCTTTTCTCGGACGAGCGGCTTCTTCTGCGCACATCGCAAAGGAGCGGTTCTTGTCTTCTCCTTGTGTCCATGCATTCTGCACTACGCTTCTCTCTCATTCTTATGCCTTTCCGTTGATTCCTAGGGACATTTCGTTTTTCTCTGTTTTTCCGATGCTACACTTCAGCATTCTGTGACGAACATAGTAGAAGGGAAAAGCCCCTCTAATAAGGCAGCTAGAAGTTCCAGGAGAGACACACGTTGTGCTTTCAGAGAGGACGTTACAGAAAGTCGAGAGATGTGGATTCTTTCCTGCGGAGAAAAAACCCCCTGTTTTCAGGAAATGCAGTATTCTGAAATCGCACGTTCTCGGCATAGCAATTTCGCTATTTCGCTCTCGTGGGTGGACGGCGCCACTCTCTGTTAACCGCTTCGGAGAGTTTGCAGTTGCTGGCCGAGAAATCGCGGTTCTCCCCGAATGCCGCTGTGTGCCTTCAGCAGCGGTCTCGTCTCTCTCGCATGCCGAGAAAGAGCGACTTCAGCCGGATGCTTTTCTCGGACGAGCGGCTTCTTCTGCGCACATCGCAAAGGAGCGGTTCTTGTCTTCTCCTTGTGTCCATGCATTCTGCACTACGCTTCTCTCTCATTCTTATGCCTTTCCGTTGATTCCTAGGGACATTTCGTTTTTCTCTGTTTTTCCGATGCTACACTTCAGCATTCTGTGACGAACATAGTAGAAGGGAAAAGCCCCTCTAATAAGGCAGCTAGAAGTTCCAGGAGAGACACACGTTGTGCTTTCAGAGAGGACGTTACAGAAAGTCGAGAGATGTGGATTCTTTCCTGCGGAGAAAAAACCCCCTGTTTTCAGGAAATGCAGTATTCTGAAATCGCACGTTCTCGGCATAGCAATTTCGCTATTTCGCTCTCGTGGGTGGACGGCGCCACTCTCTGTTAACCGCTTCGGAGAGTTTGCAGTTGCTGGCCGAGAAATCGCGGTTCTCCCCGAATGCCGCTGTGTGCCTTCAGCAGCGGTCTCGTCTCTCTCGCATGCCGAGAAAGAGCGACTTCAGCCGGATGCTTTTCTCGGACGAGCGGCTTCTTCTGCGCACATCGCAAAGGAGCGGTTCTTGTCTTCTCCTTGTGTCCATGCATTCTGCACTACGCTTCTCTCTCATTCTTATGCCTTTCCGTTGATTCCTAGGGACATTTCGTTTTTCTCTGTTTTTCCGATGCTACACTTCAGCATTCTGTGACGAACAGAGTGGAAGGGAAAAGCCCCTCTAATAAGGCAGCTAGAAGTTCCAGGAGCGACACACGTTGTGCTTTCAGAGAGGACGTTACAGAAAGTCGAGAGATGTGGATTCTTTCCTGCGGAGAAAAAACCCCCTGTTTTCAGGAAATGCAGTATTCTGAAATCGCACGTTCTCGGCATAGCAATTTCGCTATTTCGCTCTCGTGGGTGGACGGCGCCACTCTCTGTTAACCGCTTCGGAGAGTTTGCAGTTGCTGGCCGAGAAATCGCGGTTCTCCCCGAATGCCGCTGTGTGCCTTCAGCAGCGGTCTCGTCTCTCTCGCATGCCGAGAAAGAGCGACTTCAGCCGGATGCTTTTCTCGGACGAGCGGCTTCTTCTGCGCACATCGCAAAGGAGCGGTTCTTGTCTTCTCCTTGTGTCCATGCATTCTGCACTACGCTTCTCTCTCATTCTTATGCCTTTCCGTTGATTCCTAGGGACATTTCGTTTTTCTCTGTTTTTCCGATGCTACACTTCAGCATTCTGTGACGAACAGAGTGGAAGGGAAAAGCCCCTCTAATAAGGCAGCTAGAAGTTCCAGGAGAGACACACGTTGTGCTTTCAGAGAGGACGTTACAGAAAGTCGAGAGATGTGGATTCTTTCCTGCGGAGAAAAAACCCCCTGTTTTCAGGAAATGCAGTATTCTGAAATCGCACGTTCTCGGCATAGCAATTTCGCTATTTCGCTCTCGTGGGTGGACGGCGCCACTCTCTGTTAACCGCTTCGGAGAGTTTGCAGTTGCTGGCCGAGAAATCGCGGTTCTCCCCGAATGCCGCTGTGTGCCTTCAGCAGCGGTCTCGTCTCTCTCGCATGCCGAGAAAGAGCGACTTCAGCCGGATGCTTTTCTCGGACGAGCGGCTTCTTCTGCGCACATCGCAAAGGAGCGGTTCTTGTCTTCTCCTTGTGTCCATGCATTCTGCACTACGCTTCTCTCTCATTCTTATGCCTTTCCGTTGATTCCTAGGGACATTTCGTTTTTCTCTGTTTTTCCGATGCTACACTTCAGCATTCTGTGACGAACAGAGTGGAAGGGAAAAGCCCCTCTAATAAGGCAGCTAGAAGTTCCAGGAGCGACACACGTTGTGCTTTCAGAGAGGACGTTACAGAAAGTCGAGAGATGTGGATTCTTTCCTGCGGAGAAAAAACCCCCTGTTTTCAGGAAATGCAGTATTCTGAAATCGCACGTTCTCGGCATAGCAATTTCGCTATTTCGCTCTCGTGGGTGGACGGCGCCACTCTCTGTTAACCGCTTCGGAGAGTTTGCAGTTGCTGGCCGAGAAATCGCGGTTCTCCCCGAATGCCGCTGTGTGCCTTCAGCAGCGGTCTCGTCTCTCTCGCATGCCGAGAAAGAGCGACTTCAGCCGGATGCTTTTCTCGGACGAGCGGCTTCTTCTGCGCACATCGCAAAGGAGCGGTTCTTGTCTTCTCCTTGTGTCCATGCATTCTGCACTACGCTTCTCTCTCATTCTTATGCCTTTCCGTTGATTCCTAGGGACATTTCGTTTTTCTCTGTTTTTCCGATGCTACACTTCAGCATTCTGTGACGAACAGAGTGGAAGGGAAAAGCCCCTCTAATAAGGCAGCTAGAAGTTCCAGGAGAGACACACGTTGTGCTTTCAGAGAGGACGTTACAGAAAGTCGAGAGATGTGGATTCTTTCCTGCGGAGAAAAAACCCCCTGTTTTCAGGAAATGCAGTATTCTGAAATCGCACGTTCTCGGCATAGCAATTTCGCTATTTCGCTCTCGTGGGTGGACGGCGCCACTCTCTGTTAACCGCTTCGGAGAGTTTGCAGTTGCTGGCCGAGAAATCGCGGTTCTCCCCGAATGCCGCTGTGTGCCTTCAGCAGCGGTCTCGTCTCTCTCGCATGCCGAGAAAGAGCGACTTCAGCCGGATGCTTTTCTCGGACGAGCGGCTTCTTCTGCGCACATCGCAAAGGAGCGGTTCTTGTCTTCTCCTTGTGTCCATGCATTCTGCACTACGCTTCTCTCTCATTCTTATGCCTTTCCGTTGATTCCTAGGGACATTTCGTTTTTCTCTGTTTTTCCGATGCTACACTTCAGCATTCTGTGACGAACAGAGTGGAAGGGAAAAGCCCCTCTAATAAGGCAGCTAGAAGTTCCAGGAGCGACACACGTTGTGCTTTCAGAGAGGACGTTACAGAAAGTCGAGAGATGTGGATTCTTTCCTGCGGAGAAAAAACCCCCTGTTTTCAGGAAATGCAGTATTCTGAAATCGCACGTTCTCGGCATAGCAATTTCGCTATTTCGCTCTCGTGGGTGGACGGCGCCACTCTCTGTTAACCGCTTCGGAGAGTTTGCAGTTGCTGGCCGAGAAATCGCGGTTCTCCCCGAATGCCGCTGTGTGCCTTCAGCAGCGGTCTCGTCTCTCTCGCATGCCGAGAAAGAGCGACTTCAGCCGGATGCTTTTCTCGGACGAGCGGCTTCTTCTGCGCACATCGCAAAGGAGCGGTTCTTGTCTTCTCCTTGTGTCCATGCATTCTGCACTACGCTTCTCTCTCATTCTTATGCCTTTCCGTTGATTCCTAGGGACATTTCGTTTTTCTCTGTTTTTCCGATGCTACACTTCAGCATTCTGTGACGAACATAGTAGAAGGGAAAAGCCCCTCTAATAAGGCAGCTAGAAGTTCCAGGAGAGACACACGTTGTGCTTTCAGAGAGGACGTTACAGAAAGTCGAGAGATGTGGATTCTTTCCTGCGGAGAAAAAACCCCCTGTTTTCAGGAAATGCAGTATTCTGAAATCGCACGTTCTCGGCATAGCAATTTCGCTATTTCGCTCTCGTGGGTGGACAGCGCCACTCTCTGTTAACCGCTTCGGAGAGTTTGCAGTTGCTGGCCGTTAAATCGCGGTTCTCCCCGAATGCCGCTTTGTGCCTTCAGCAGCGGTCTCGTCTTTCTCGCATGCCGAGAAAGAGCGACTTCAGCCGGATGCTTTTCTCGGACGAGCGGCTTCTTCTGCGCACATCGCAAAGGAGCGGTTCTTGTCTTCTCCTTGTGTCCATGCATTCTGCACTACGCTTCTCTCTCATTCTTATGCCTTTCCGTTGATTCCTAGGGACATTTCGTTTTTCTCTGTTTTTCCGATGCTACACTTCAGCATTCTGTGACGAACAGAGTGGAAGGGAAAAGCCCCTCTAATAAGGCAGCTAGAAGTTCCAGGAGCGACACACGTTGTGCTTTCAGAGAGGACGTTACAGAAAGTCGAGAGATGTGGATTCTTTCCTGCGGAGAAAAAACCCCCTGTTTTCAGGAAATGCAGTATTCTGAAATCGCACGTTCTCGGCATAGCAATTTCGCTATTTCGCTCTCGTGGGTGGACGGCGCCACTCTCTGTTAACCGCTTCGGAGAGTTTGCAGTTGCTGGCCGAGAAATCGCGGTTCTCCCCGAATGCCGCTGTGTGCCTTCAGCAGCGGTCTCGTCTCTCTCGCATGCCGAGAAAGAGCGACTTCAGCCGGATGCTTTTCTCGGACGAGCGGCTTCTTCTGCGCACATCGCAAAGGAGCGGTTCTTGTCTTCTCCTTGTGTCCATGCATTCTGCACTACGCTTCTCTCTCATTCTTATGCCTTTCCGTTGATTCCTAGGGACATTTCGTTTTTCTCTGTTTTTCCGATGCTACACTTCAGCATTCTGTGACGAACAGAGTGGAAGGGAAAAGCCCCTCTAATAAGGCAGCTAGAAGTTCCAGGAGAGACACACGTTGTGCTTTCAGAGAGGTCGTTACAGAAAGTCGAGAGATGTGGATTCTTTCCTGCGGAGAAAAAACCCCCTGTTTTCAGGAAATGCAGTATTCTGAAATCGCACGTTCTCGGCATAGCAATTTCGCTATTTCGCTCTCGTGGGTGGACGGCGCCACTCTCTGTTAACCGCTTCGGAGAGTTTGCAGTTGCTGGTCGAGAAATCGCGGTACTCCCCGAATGCCGCTTTGTGCCTTCAGCAGCGGTCTCGTCTTTCTCGCATGCCGAGAAAGAGCGACTTCAGCCGGATGCTTTTCTCGGACGAGCGGCTTCTTCTGCGCACATCGCAAAGGAGCGGTTCTTGTCTTCTCCTTGTGTCCATGCATTCTGCACTACGCTTCTCTCTCATTCTTATGCCTTTCCGTTGATTCCTAGGGACATTTCGTTTTTCTCTGTTTTTCCGATGCTACACTTCAGCATTCTGTGACGAACATAGTAGAAGGGAAAAGCCCCTCTAATAAGGCAGCTAGAAGTTCCAGGAGAGACACACGTTGTGCTTTCAGAGAGGACGTTACAGAAAGTCGAGAGATGTGGATTCTTTCCTGCGGAGAAAAAACCCCCTGTTTTCAGGAAATGCAGTATTCTGAAATCGCACGTTCTCGGCATAGCAATTTCGCTATTTCGCTCTCGTGGGTGGACAGCGCCACTCTCTGTTAACCGCTTCGGAGAGTTTGCAGTTGCTGGCCGTTAAATCGCGGTTCTCCCCGAATGCCGCTTTGTGCCTTCAGCAGCGGTCTCGTCTTTCTCGCATGCCGAGAAAGAGCGACTTCAGCCGGATGCTTTTCTCGGACGAGCGGCTTCTTCTGCGCACATCGCAAAGGAGCGGTTCTTGTCTTCTCCTTGTGTCCATGCATTCTGCACTACGCTTCTCTCTCATTCTTATGCCTTTCCGTTGATTCCTAGGGACATTTCGTTTTTCTCTGTTTTTCCGATGCTACACTTCAGCATTCTGTGACGAACAGAGTGGAAGGGAAAAGCCCCTCTAATAAGGCAGCTAGAAGTTCCAGGAGAGACACACGTTGTGCTTTCAGAGAGGACGTTACAGAAAGTCGAGAGATGTGGATTCTTTCCTGCGGAGAAAAAACCCCCTGTTTTCAGGAAATGCAGTATTCTGAAATCGCACGTTCTCGGCATAGCAATTTCGCTATTTCGCTCTCGTGGGTGGACGGCGCCACTCTCTGTTAACCGCTTCGGAGAGTTTGCAGTTGCTGGCCGAGAAATCGCGGTTCTCCCCGAATGCCGCTGTGTGCCTTCAGCAGCGGTCTCGTCTCTCTCGCATGCCGAGAAAGAGCGACTTCAGCCGGATGCTTTTCTCGGACGAGCGGCTTCTTCTGCGCACATCGCAAAGGAGCGGTTCTTGTCTTCTCCTTGTGTCCATGCATTCTGCACTACGCTTCTCTCTCATTCTTATGCCTTTCCGTTGATTCCTAGGGACATTTCGTTTTTCTCTGTTTTTCCGATGCTACACTTCAGCATTCTGTGACGAACAGAGTGGAAGGGAAAAGCCCCTCTAATAAGGCAGCTAGAAGTTCCAGGAGAGACACACGTTGTGCTTTCAGAGAGGACGTTACAGAAAGTCGAGAGATGTGGATTCTTTCCTGCGGAGAAAAAACCCCCTGTTTTCAGGAAATGCAGTATTCTGAAATCGCACGTTCTCGGCATAGCAATTTCGCTATTTCGCTCTCGTGGGTGGACGGCGCCACTCTCTGTTAACCGCTTCGGAGAGTTTGCAGTTGCTGGCCGAGAAATCGCGGTTCTCCCCGAATGCCGCTGTGTGCCTTCAGCAGCGGTCTCGTCTCTCTCGCATGCCGAGAAAGAGCGACTTCAGCCGGATGCTTTTCTCGGACGAGCGGCTTCTTCTGCGCACATCGCAAAGGAGCGGTTCTTGTCTTCTCCTTGTGTCCATGCATTCTGCACTACGCTTCTCTCTCATTCTTATGCCTTTCCGTTGATTCCTAGGGACATTTCGTTTTTCTCTGTTTTTCCGATGCTACACTTCAGCATTCTGTGACGAACAGAGTGGAAGGGAAAAGCCCCTCTAATAAGGCAGCTAGAAGTTCCAGGAGAGACACACGTTGTGCTTTCAGAGAGGACGTTACAGAAAGTCGAGAGATGTGGATTCTTTCCTGCGGAGAAAAAACCCCCTGTTTTCAGGAAATGCAGTATTCTGAAATCGCACGTTCTCGGCATAGCAATTTCGCTATTTCGCTCTCGTGGGTGGACGGCGCCACTCTCTGTTAACCGCTTCGGAGAGTTTGCAGTTGCTGGCCGAGAAATCGCGGTTCTCCCCGAATGCCGCTGTGTGCCTTCAGCAGCGGTCTCGTCTCTCTCGCATGCCGAGAAAGAGCGACTTCAGCCGGATGCTTTTCTCGGACGAGCGGCTTCTTCTGCGCACATCGCAAAGGAGCGGTTCTTGTCTTCTCCTTGTGTCCATGCATTCTGCACTACGCTTCTCTCTCATTCTTATGCCTTTCCGTTGATTCCTAGGGACATTTCGTTTTTCTCTGTTTTTCCGATGCTACACTTCAGCATTCTGTGACGAACATAGTAGAAGGGAAAAGCCCCTCTAATAAGGCAGCTAGAAGTTCCAGGAGAGACACACGTTGTGCTTTCAGAGAGGACGTTACAGAAAGTCGAGAGATGTGGATTCTTTCCTGCGGAGAAAAAACCCCCTGTTTTCAGGAAATGCAGTATTCTGAAATCGCACGTTCTCGGCATAGCAATTTCGCTATTTCGCTCTCGTGGGTGGACGGCGCCACTCTCTGTTAACCGCTTCGGAGAGTTTGCAGTTGCTGGCCGAGAAATCGCGGTTCTCCCCGAATGCCGCTGTGTGCCTTCAGCAGCGGTCTCGTCTCTCTCGCATGCCGAGAAAGAGCGACTTCAGCCGGCTGCTTTTATCGGACGAGCGGCTTCTTCTGCGCACATCGCAAAGGAGCGGTTCTTGTCTTCTCCTTGTGTCCATGCATTCTGCACTACGCTTCTCTCTCATTCTTATGCCTTTCCGTTGATTCCTAGGGACATTTCGTTTTTCTCTGTTTTTCCGATGCTACACTTCAGCATTCTGTGACGAACAGAGTGGAAGGGAAAAGCCCCTCTAATAAGGCAGCTAGAAGTTCCAGAAGCGACACACGTTGTGCTTTCAGAGAGGACGTTACAGAAAGTCGAGAGATGTGGATTCTTTCCTGCGGAGAAAAAACCCCCTGTTTTCAGGAAATGCAGTATTCTGAAATCGCACGTTCTCGGCATAGCAATTTCGCTATTTCGCTCTCGTGGGTGGACGGCGCCACTCTCTGTTAACCGCTTCGGAGAGTTTGCAGTTGCTGGCCGAGAAATCGCGGTTCTCCCCGAATGCCGCTGTGTGCCTTCAGCAGCGGTCTCGTCTCTCTCGCATGCCGAGAAAGAGCGACTTCAGCCGGATGCTTTTCTCGGACGAGCGGCTTCTTCTGCGCACATCGCAAAGGAGCGGTTCTTGTCTTCTCCTTGTGTCCATGCATTCTGCACTACGCTTCTCTCTCATTCTTATGCCTTTCCGTTGATTCCTAGGGACATTTCGTTTTTCTCTGTTTTTCCGATGCTACACTTCAGCATTCTGTGACGAACAGAGTGGAAGGGAAAAGCCCCTCTAATAAGGCAGCTAGAAGTTCCAGGAGAGACACACGTTGTGCTTTCAGAGAGGACGTTACAGAAAGTCGAGAGATGTGGATTCTTTCCTGCGGAGAAAAAACCCCCTGTTTTCAGGAAATGCAGTATTCTGAAATCGCACGTTCTCGGCATAGCAATTTCGCTATTTCGCTCTCGTGGGTGGACGGCGCCACTCTCTGTTAACCGCTTCGGAGAGTTTGCAGTTGCTGGCCGAGAAATCGCGGTTCTCCCCGAATGCCGCTGTGTGCCTTCAGCAGCGGTCTCGTCTCTCTCGCATGCCGAGAAAGAGCGACTTCAGCCGGATGCTTTTCTCGGACGAGCGGCTTCTTCTGCGCACATCGCAAAGGAGCGGTTCTTGTCTTCTCCTTGAGTCCATGCATTCTGCACTACGCTTCTCTCTCATTCTTAACCGTTGATTCCTAGGGACATTTCGTTTTTCTCTGTTTTTCCGATGCTACACTTCAGCATTCTGTGACGAACAGAGTGGAAGGGAAAAGCCCCTCTAATAAGGCAGCTAGAAGTTCCAGGAGAGACACACGTTGTGCTTTCAGAGAGGACGTTACAGAAAGTCGAGAGATGTGGATTCTTTCCTGCGGAGAAAAAACCCCCTGTTTTCAGGAAATGCAGTATTCTGAAATCGCACGTTCTCGGCATAGCAATTTCGCTATTTCGCTCTCGTGGGTGGACGGCGCCACTCTCTGTTAACCGCTTCGGAGAGTTTGCAGTTGCTGGCCGAGAAATCGCGGTTCTCCCCGAATGCCGCTGTGTGCCTTCAGCAGCGGTCTCGTCTCTCTCGCATGCCGAGAAAGAGCGACTTCAGCCGGATGCTTTTCTCGGACGAGCGGCTTCTTCTGCGCACATCGCAAAGGAGCGGTTCTTGTCTTCTCCTTGTGTCCATGCATTCTGCACTACGCTTCTCTCTCATTCTTATGCCTTTCCGTTGATTCCTAGGGACATTTCGTTTTTCTCTGTTTTTCCGATGCTACACTTCAGCATTCTGTGACGAACATAGTAGAAGGGAAAAGCCCCTCTAATAAGGCAGCTAGAAGTTCCAGGAGAGACACACGTTGTGCTTTCAGAGAGGACGTTACAGAAAGTCGAGAGATGTGGATTCTTTCCTGCGGAGAAAAAACCCCCTGTTTTCAGGAAATGCAGTATTCTGAAATCGCACGTTCTCGGCATAGCAATTTCGCTATTTCGCTCTCGTGGGTGGACGGCGCCACTCTCTGTTAACCGCTTCGGAGAGTTTGCAGTTGCTGGCCGAGAAATCGCGGTTCTCCCCGAATGCCGCTGTGTGCCTTCAGCAGCGGTCTCGTCTCTCTCGCATGCCGAGAAAGAGCGACTTCAGCCGGATGCTTTTCTCGGACGAGCGGCTTCTTCTGCGCACATCGCAAAGGAGCGGTTCTTGTCTTCTCCTTGTGTCCATGCATTCTGCACTACGCTTCTCTCTCATTCTTATGCCTTTCCGTTGATTCCTAGGGACATTTCGTTTTTCTCTGTTTTTCCGATGCTACACTTCAGCATTCTGTGACGAACAGAGTGGAAGGGAAAAGCCCCTCTAATAAGGCAGCTAGAAGTTCCAGAAGCGACACACGTTGTGCTTTCAGAGAGGACGTTACAGAAAGTCGAGAGATGTGGATTCTTTCCTGCGGAGAAAAAACCCCCTGTTTTCAGGAAATGCAGTATTCTGAAATCGCACGTTCTCGGCATAGCAATTTCGCTATTTCGCTCTCGTGGGTGGACGGCGCCACTCTCTGTTAACCGCTTCGGAGAGTTTGCAGTTGCTGGCCGAGAAATCGCGGTTCTCCCCGAATGCCGCTGTGTGCCTTCAGCAGCGGTCTCGTCTCTCTCGCATGCCGAGAAAGAGCGACTTCAGCCGGATGCTTTTCTCGGACGAGCGGCTTCTTCTGCGCACATCGCAAAGGAGCGGTTCTTGTCTTCTCCTTGAGTCCATGCATTCTGCACTACGCTTCTCTCTCATTCTTAACCGTTGATTCCTAGGGACATTTCGTTTTTCTCTGTTTTTCCGATGCTACACTTCAGCATTCTGTGACGAACAGAGTGGAAGGGAAAAGCCCCTCTAATAAGGCAGCTAGAAGTTCCAGGAGAGACACACGTTGTGCTTTCAGAGAGGACGTTACAGAAAGTCGAGAGATGTGGATTCTTTCCTGCGGAGAAAAAACCCCCTGTTTTCAGGAAATGCAGTATTCTGAAATCGCACGTTCTCGGCATAGCAATTTCGCTATTTCGCTCTCGTGGGTGGACGGCGCCACTCTCTGTTAACCGCTTCGGAGAGTTTGCAGTTGCTGGCCGAGAAATCGCGGTTCTCCCCGAATGCCGCTGTGTGCCTTCAGCAGCGGTCTCGTCTCTCTCGCATGCCGAGAAAGAGCGACTTCAGCCGGATGCTTTTCTCGGACGAGCGGCTTCTTCTGCGCACATCGCAAAGGAGCGGTTCTTGTCTTCTCCTTGTGTCCATGCATTCTGCACTACGCTTCTCTCTCATTCTTATGCCTTTCCGTTGATTCCTAGGGACATTTCGTTTTTCTCTGTTTTTCCGATGCTACACTTCAGCATTCTGTGACGAACAGAGTGGAAGGGAAAAGCCCCTCTAATAAGGCAGCTAGAAGTTCCAGAAGCGACACACGTTGTGCTTTCAGAGAGGACGTTACAGAAAGTCGAGAGATGTGGATTCTTTCCTGCGGAGAAAAAACCCCCTGTTTTCAGGAAATGCAGTATTCTGAAATCGCACGTTCTCGGCATAGCAATTTCGCTATTTCGCTCTCGTGGGTGGACGGCGCCACTCTCTGTTAACCGCTTCGGAGAGTTTGCAGTTGCTGGCCGTTAAATCGCTTTTCTCCCCGAATACCACTTTCAGACTTCAACAGCGGTCTCGTCTCTCTCGCATGCCGAGAAAGAGCGACTTCAGCCGGATGCTTTTCTCGGACGAGCGGCTTCTTCTGCGCACATCGCAAAGGAGCGGTTCTTGTCTTCTCCTTGTGTCCATGCATTCTGCACTACGCTTCTCTCTCGTTCTTAACCCTTGATTCCTAGGGACATTTCGTTTTTCTCTGTTTTTCCGATGCTACACTTCAGCATTCTGTGACGAACAGAGTGGAAGGGAAAAGCCCCTCTAATAAGGCAGCTAGAAGTTCCAGGAGAGACACACGTTGTGCTTTCAGAGAGGACGTTACAGAAAGTCGAGAGATGTGGATTCTTTCCTGCGGAGAAAAAACCCCCTGTTTTCAGGAAATGCAGTATTCTGAAATCGCACGTTCTCGGCATAGCAATTTCGCTATTTCGCTCTCGTGGGTGGACGGCGCCACTCTCTGTTAACCGCTTCGGAGAGTTTGCAGTTGCTGGCCGAGAAATCGCGGTTCTCCCCGAATGCCGCTGTGTGCCTTCAGCAGCGGTCTCGTCTCTCTCGCATGCCGAGAAAGAGCGACTTCAGCCGGATGCTTTTCTCGGACGAGCGGCTTCTTCTGCGCACATCGCAAAGGAGCGGTTCTTGTCTGCTCCTTGTGTCCATGCATTCTGCACTACGCTTCTCTCTCATTCTTAACCGTTGATTCCTAGGGACATTTCGTTTTTCTCTGTTTTTCCGATGCTACACTTCAGCATTCTGTGACGAACAGAGTGGAAGGGAAAAGCCCCTCTAATAAGGCAGCTAGAAGTTCCAGGAGCGACACACGTTGTGCTTTCAGAGAGGACGTTACAGAAAGTCGAGAGATGTGGATTCTTTCCTGCGGAGAAAAAACCCCCTGTTTTCAGGAAATGCAGTATTCTGAAATCGCACGTTCTCGGCATAGCAATTTCGCTATTTCGCTCTCGTGGGTGGACGGCGCCACTCTCTGTTAACCGCTTCGGAGAGTTTGCAGTTGCTGGCCGAGAAATCGCGGTTCTCCCCGAATGCCGCTGTGTGCCTTCAGCAGCGGTCTCGTCTCTCTCGCATGCCGAGAAAGAGCGACTTCAGCCGGATGCTTTTCTCGGACGAGCGGCTTCTTCTGCGCACATCGCAAAGGAGCGGTTCTTGTCTTCTCCTTGTGTCCATGCATTCTGCACTACGCTTCTCTCTCATTCTTATGCCTTTCCGTTGATTCCTAGGGACATTTCGTTTTTCTCTGTTTTTCCGATGCTACACTTCAGCATTCTGTGACGAACAGAGTGGAAGGGAAAAGCCCCTCTAATAAGGCAGCTAGAAGTTCCAGGAGCGACACACGTTGTGCTTTCAGAGAGGACGTTACAGAAAGTCGAGAGATGTGGATTCTTTCCTGCGGAGAAAAAACCCCCTGTTTTCAGGAAATGCAGTATTCTGAAATCGCACGTTCTCGGCATAGCAATTTCGCTATTTCGCTCTCGTGGGTGGACGGCGCCACTCTCTGTTAACCGCTTCGGAGAGTTTGCAGTTGCTGGCCGTTAAATCGCTTTTCTCCCCGAATACCACTTTCAGACTTCAACAGCGGTCTCGTCTCTCTCGCATGCCGAGAAAGAGCGACTTCAGCTGGATGCTTTTCTCGGACGAGCGGCTTCTTCTGCGCACATCGCAAAGGAGCGGTTCTTGTCTTCTCCTTGTGTCCATGCATTCTGCACTACGCTTCTCTCTCGTTCTTAACCCTTGATTCCTAGGGACATTTCGTTTTTCTCTGTTTTTCCGATGCTACACTTCAGCATTCTGTGACGAACAGAGTGGAAGGGAAAAGCCCCTCTAATAAGGCAGCTAGAAGTTCCAGGAGAGACACACGTTGTGCTTTCAGAGAGGACGTTACAGAAAGTCGAGAGATGTGGATTCTTTCCTGCGGAGAAAAAACCCCCTGTTTTCAGGAAATGCAGTATTCTGAAATCGCACGTTCTCGGCATAGCAATTTCGCTATTTCGCTCTCGTGGGTGGACGGCGCCACTCTCTGTTAACCGCTTCGGAGAGTTTGCAGTTGCTGGCCGAGAAATCGCGGTTCTCCCCGAATGCCGCTGTGTGCCTTCAGCAGCGGTCTCGTCTCTCTCGCATGCCGAGAAAGAGCGACTTCAGCCGGATGCTTTTCTCGGACGAGCGGCTTCTTCTGCGCACATCGCAAAGGAGCGGTTCTTGTCTTCTCCTTGTGTCCATGCATTCTGCACTACGCTTCTCTCTCATTCTTATGCCTTTCCGTTGATTCCTAGGGACATTTCGTTTTTCTCTGTTTTTCCGATGCTACACTTCAGCATTCTGTGACGAACAGAGTGGAAGGGAAAAGCCCCTCTAATAAGGCAGCTAGAAGTTCCAGGAGAGACACACGTTGTGCTTTCAGAGAGGACGTTACAGAAAGTCGAGAGATGTGGATTCTTTCCTGCGGAGAAAAAACCCCCTGTTTTCAGGAAATGCAGTATTCTGAAATCGCACGTTCTCGGCATAGCAATTTCGCTATTTCGCTCTCGTGGGTGGACGGCGCCACTCTCTGTTAACCGCTTCGGAGAGTTTGCAGTTGCTGGCCGAGAAATCGCGGTTCTCCCCGAATGCCGCTGTGTGCCTTCAGCAGCGGCTCGTCTCTCTCGCATGCCGAGAAAGAGCGACTTCAGCCGGATGCTTTTCTCGGACGAGCGGCTTCTTCTGCGCACATCGCAAAGGAGCGGTTCTTGTCTTCTCCTTGTGTCCATGCATTCTGCACTACGCTTCTCTCTCATTCTTATGCCTTTCCGTTGATTCCTAGGGACATTTCGTTTTTCTCTGTTTTTCCGATGCTACACTTCAGCATTCTGTGACTAACAGAGTGGAAGGGAAAAGCCCCTCTAATAAGGCAGCTAGAAGTTCCAGGAGCGACACACGTTGTGCTTTCAGAGAGGACGTTACAGAAAGTCGAGAGATGTGGATTCTTTCCTGCGGAGAAAAAACCCCCTGTTTTCAGGAAATGCAGTATTCTGAAATCGCACGTTCTCGTCATAGCAATTTCGCTATTTCGCTCTCGTGGGTGGACGGCGCCACTCTCTGTTAACCGCTTCGGAGAGTTTGCAGTTGCTGGCCGAGAAATCGCGGTTCTCCCCGAATGCCGCTGTGTGCCTTCAGCAGCGGTCTCGTCTCTCTCGCATGCCGAGAAAGAGCGACTTCAGCCGGATGCTTTTCTCGGACGAGCGGCTTCTTCTGCGCACATCGCAAAGGAGCGGTTCTTGTCTTCTCCTTGTGTCCATGCATTCTGCACTACGCTTCTCTCTCATTCTTATGCCTTTCCGTTGATTCCTAGGGACATTTCGTTTTTCTCTGTTTTTCCGATGCTACACTTCAGCATTCTGTGACGAACAGAGTGGAAGGGAAAAGCCCCTCTAATAAGGCAGCTAGAAGTTCCAGGAGAGACACACGTTGTGCTTTCAGAGAGGTCGTTACAGAAAGTCGAGAGATGTGGATTCTTTCCTGCGGAGAAAAAACCCCCTGTTTTCAGGAAATGCAGTATTCTGAAATCGCACGTTCTCGGCATAGCAATTTCGCTATTTCGCTCTCGTGGGTGGACAGCGCCACTCTCTGTTAACCGCTTCGGAGAGTTTGCAGTTGCTGGCCGTTAAATCGCGGTTCTCCCCGAATGCCGCTGTGTGCCTTCAGCAGCGGTCTCGTCTTTCTCGCATGCCGAGAAAGAGCGACTTCAGCCGGATGCTTTTCTCGGACGAGCGGCTTCTTCTGCGCACATCGCAAAGGAGCGGTTCTTGTCTTCTCCTTGTGTCCATGCATTCTGCACTACGCTTCTCTCTCATTCTTAACCCTTGATTCCTAGTGAAATTTCGTTTTTCTCTGTTTTTCCGATGCTACACTTCAGCATTCTGTGACGAACAGAGTGGAAGGGAAAAGCCCCTCTAATAAGGCAGCTAGAAGTTCCAGGAGAGACACACGTTGTGCTTTCAGAGAGGACGTTACAGAAAGTCGAGAGATGTGGATTCTTTCCTGCGGAGAAAAAAACCCCTGTTTTCAGGAAATGCAGTATTCTGAAATCGCACGTTCTCGGCATAGCAATTTCGCTATTTCGCTCTCGTGGGTGGACGGCGCCACTCTCTGTTAACCGCTTCGGAGAGTTTGCAGTTGCTGGCCGAGAAATCGCGGTTCTCCCCGAATGCCGCTGTGTGCCTTCAGCAGCGGTCTCGTCTCTCTCGCATGCCGAGAAAGAGCGACTTCAGCCGGATGCTTTTCTCGGACGAGCGGCTTCTTCTGCGCACATCGCAAAGGAGCGGTTCTTGTCTTCTCCTTGTGTCCATGCATTCTGCACTACGCTTCTCTCTCATTCTTATGCCTTTCCGTTGATTCCTAGGGACATTTCGTTTTTCTCTGTTTTTCCGATGCTACACTTCAGCATTCTGTGACGAACAGAGTGGAAGGGAAAAGCCCCTCTAATAAGGCAGCTAGAAGTTCCAGAAGCGACACACGTTGTGCTTTCAGAGAGGACGTTACAGAAAGTCGAGAGATGTGGATTCTTTCCTGCGGAGAAAAAACCCCCTGTTTTCAGGAAATGCAGTATTCTGAAATCGCACGTTCTCGGCATAGCAATTTCGCTATTTCGCTCTCGTGGGTGGACGGCGCCACTCTCTGTTAACCGCTTCGGAGAGTTTGCAGTTGCTGGCCGTTAAATCGCTTTTCTCCCCGAATACCACTTTCAGACTTCAACAGCGGTCTCGTCTCTCTCGCATGCCGAGAAAGAGCGACTTCAGCCGGATGCTTTTCTCGGACGAGCGGCTTCTTCTGCGCACATCGCAAAGGAGCGGTTCTTGTCTTCTCCTTGTGTCCATGCATTCTGCACTACGCTTCTCTCTCGTTCTTAACCCTTGATTCCTAGGGACATTTCGTTTTTCTCTGTTTTTCCGATGCTACACTTCAGCATTCTGTGACGAACAGAGTGGAAGGGAAAAGCCCCTCTAATAAGGCAGCTAGAAGTTCCAGGAGAGACACACGTTGTGCTTTCAGAGAGGACGTTACAGAAAGTCGAGAGATGTGGATTCTTTCCTGCGGAGAAAAAACCCCCTGTTTTCAGGAAATGCAGTATTCTGAAATCGCACGTTCTCGGCATAGCAATTTCGCTATTTCGCTCTCGTGGGTGGACGGCGCCACTCTCTGTTAACCGCTTCGGAGAGTTTGCAGTTGCTGGCCGAGAAATCGCGGTTCTCCCCGAATGCCGCTGTGTGCCTTCAGCAGCGGTCTCGTCTCTCTCGCATGCCGAGAAAGAGCGACTTCAGCCGGATGCTTTTCTCGGACGAGCGGCTTCTTCTGCGCACATCGCAAAGGAGCGGTTCTTGTCTTCTCCTTGTGTCCATGCATTCTGCACTACGCTTCTCTCTCATTCTTATGCCTTTCCGTTGATTCCTAGGGACATTTCGTTTTTCTCTGTTTTTCCGATGCTACACTTCAGCATTCTGTGACGAACAGAGTGGAAGGGAAAAGCCCCTCTAATAAGGCAGCTAGAAGTTCCAGGAGAGACACACGTTGTGCTTTCAGAGAGGACGTTACAGAAAGTCGAGAGATGTGGATTCTTTCCTGCGGAGAAAAAACCCCCTGTTTTCAGGAAATGCAGTATTCTGAAATCGCACGTTCTCGGCATAGCAATTTCGCTATTTCGCTCTCGTGGGTGGACGGCGCCACTCTCAGTTAACCGCTTCGGAGAGTTTGCAGTTGCTGGCCGAGAAATCGCGGTTCTCCCCGAATGCCGCTGTGTGCCTTCAGCAGCGGCTCGTCTCTCTCGCATGCCGAGAAAGAGCGACTTCAGCCGGATGCTTTTCTCGGACGAGCGGCTTCTTCTGCGCACATCGCAAAGGAGCGGTTCTTGTCTTCTCCTTGTGTCCATGCATTCTGCACTACGCTTCTCTCTCATTCTTATGCCTTTCCGTTGATTCCTAGGGACATTTCGTTTTTCTCTGTTTTTCCGATGCTACACTTCAGCATTCTGTGACGAACAGAGTGGAAGGGAAAAGCCCCTCTAATAAGGCAGCTAGAAGTTCCAGGAGAGACACACGTTGTGCTTTCAGAGAGGACGTTACAGAAAGTCGAGAGATGTGGATTCTTTCCTGCGGAGAAAAAACCCCCTGTTTTCAGGAAATGCAGTATTCTGAAATCGCACGTTCTCGGCATAGCAATTTCGCTATTTCGCTCTCGTGGGTGGACGGCGCCACTCTCTGTTAACCGCTTCGGAGAGTTTGCAGTTGCTGGCCGAGAAATCGCGGTTCTCCCCGAATGCCGCTGTGTGCCTTCAGCAGCGGTCTCGTCTCTCTCGCATGCCGAGAAAGAGCGACTTCAGCCGGATGCTTTTCTCGGACGAGCGGCTTCTTCTGCGCACATCGCAAAGGAGCGGTTCTTGTCTTCTCCTTGTGTCCATGCATTCTGCACTACGCTTCTCTCTCATTCTTATGCCTTTCCGTTGATTCCTAGGGACATTTCGTTTTTCTCTGTTTTTCCGATGCTACACTTCAGCATTCTGTGACGAACAGAGTGGAAGGGAAAAGCCCCTCTAATAAGGCAGCTAGAAGTTCCAGGAGAGACACACGTTGTGCTTTCAGAGAGGACGTTACAGAAAGTCGAGAGATGTGGATTCTTTCCTGCGGAGAAAAAACCCCCTGTTTTCAGGAAATGCAGTATTCTGAAATCGCACGTTCTCGGCATAGCAATTTCGCTATTTCGCTCTCGTGGGTGGACGGCGCCACTCTCAGTTAACCGCTTCGGAGAGTTTGCAGTTGCTGGCCGAGAAATCGCGGTTCTCCCCGAATGCCGCTGTGTGCCTTCAGCAGCGGCTCGTCTCTCTCGCATGCCGAGAAAGAGCGACTTCAGCCGGATGCTTTTCTCGGACGAGCGGCTTCTTCTGCGCACATCGCAAAGGAGCGGTTCTTGTCTTCTCCTTGTGTCCATGCATTCTGCACTACGCTTCTCTCTCATTCTTATGCCTTTCCGTTGATTCCTAGGGACATTTCGTTTTTCTCTGTTTTTCCGATGCTACACTTCAGCATTCTGTGACGAACAGAGTGGAAGGGAAAAGCCCCTCTAATAAGGCAGCTAGAAGTTCCAGGAGCGACACACGTTGTGCTTTCAGAGAGGACGTTACAGAAAGTCGAGAGATGTGGATTCTTTCCTGCGGAGAAAAAACCCCCTGTTTTCAGGAAATGCAGTATTCTGAAATCGCACGTTCTCGGCATAGCAATTTCGCTATTTCGCTCTCGTGGGTGGACGGCGCCACTCTCTGTTAACCGCTTCGGAGAGTTTGCAGTTGCTGGCCGAGAAATCGCGGTTCTCCCCGAATGCCGCTGTGTGCCTTCAGCAGCGGTCTCGTCTCTCTCGCATGCCGAGAAAGAGCGACTTCAGCCGGATGCTTTTCTCGGACGAGCGGCTTCTTCTGCGCACATCGCAAAGGAGCGGTTCTTGTCTTCTCCTTGTGTCCATGCATTCTGCACTACGCTTCTCTCTCATTCTTATGCCTTTCCGTTGATTCCTAGGGACATTTCGTTTTTCTCTGTTTTTCCGATGCTACACTTCAGCATTCTGTGACGAACAGAGTGGAAGGGAAAAGCCCCTCTAATAAGGCAGCTAGAAGTTCCAGGAGAGACACACGTTGTGCTTTCAGAGAGGTCGTTACAGAAAGTCGAGAGATGTGGATTCTTTCCTGCGGAGAAAAAACCCCCTGTTTTCAGGAAATGCAGTATTCTGAAATCGCACGTTCTCGGCATAGCAATTTCGCTATTTCGCTCTCGTGGGTGGACAGCGCCACTCTCTGTTAACCGCTTCGGAGAGTTTGCAGTTGCTGGCCGAGAAATCGCGGTTCTCCCCGAATGCCGCTGTGTGCCTTCAGCAGCGGTCTCGTCTTTCTCGCATGCCGAGAAAGAGCGACTTCAGCCGGATGCTTTTCTCGGACGAGCGGCTTCTTCTGCGCACATCGCAAAGGAGCGGTTCTTGTCTTCTCCTTGTGTCCATGCATTCTGCACTACGCTTCTCTCTCATTCTTATGCCTTTCCGTTGATTCCTAGGGACATTTCGTTTTTCTCTGTTTTTCCGATGCTACACTTCAGCATTCTGTGACGAACAGAGTGGAAGGGAAAAGCCCCTCTAATAAGGCAGCTAGAAGTTCCAGGAGCGACACACGTTGTGCTTTCAGAGAGGACGTTACAGAAAGTCGAGAGATGTGGATTCTTTCCTGCGGAGAAAAAACCCCCTGTTTTCAGGAAATGCAGTATTCTGAAATCGCACGTTCTCGGCATAGCAATTTCGCTATTTCGCTCTCGTGGGTGGACGGCGCCACTCTCTGTTAACCGCTTCGGAGAGTTTGCAGTTGCTGGCCGTTAAATCGCTTTTCTCCCCGAATACCACTTTCAGACTTCAACAGCGGTCTCGTCTCTCTCGCATGCCGAGAAAGAGCGACTTCAGCCGGCTGCTTTTCTCGGACGAGCGGCTTCTTCTGCGCACATCGCAAAGGAGCGGTTCTTGTCTTCTCCTTGTGTCCATGCATTCTGCACTACGCTTCTCTCTCATTCTTAACCCTTGATTCCTAGGGACATTTCGTTTTTCTCTGTTTTTCCGATGCTACACTTCAGCATTCTGTGACGAACAGAGTGGAAGGGAAAAGCCCCTCTAATAAGGCAGCTAGAAGTTCCAGAAGCGACACACGTTGTGCTTTCAGAGAGGACGTTACAGAAAGTCGAGAGATGTGGATTCTTTCCTGCGGAGAAAAAACACCCTGTTTTCAGGAAATGCAGTATTCTGAAATCGCACGTTCTCGGCATAGCAATTTCGCTATTTCGCTCTCGTGGGTGGACGGCGCCACTCTCTGTTAACCGCTTCGGAGAGTTTGCAGTTGCTGGCCGTTAAATCGCTTTTCTCCCCGAATACCACTTTCAGACTTCAACAGCGGTCTCGTCTCTCTCGCATGCCGAGAAAGAGCGACTTCAGCCGGATGCTTTTCTCGGACGAGCGGCTTCTTCTGCGCACATCGCAAAGGAGCGGTTCTTGTCTTCTCCTTGTGTCCATGCATTCTGCACTACGCTTCTCTCTCATTCTTATGCCTTTCCGTTGATTCCTAGGGACATTTCGTTTTTCTCTGTTTTTCCGATGCTACACTTCAGCATTCTGTGACGAACATAGTAGAAGGGAAAAGCCCCTCTAATAAGGCAGCTAGAAGTTCCAGGAGAGACACACGTTGTGCTTTCAGAGAGGACGTTACAGAAAGTCGAGAGATGTGGATTCTTTCCTGCGGAGAAAAAACCCCCTGTTTTCAGGAAATGCAGTATTCTGAAATCGCACGTTCTCGGCATAGCAATTTCGCTATTTCGCTCTCGTGGGTGGACGGCGCCACTCTCTGTTAACCGCTTCGGAGAGTTTGCAGTTGCTGGCCGAGAAATCGCGGTTCTCCCCGAATGCCGCTGTGTGCCTTCAGCAGCGGTCTCGTCTCTCTCGCATGCCGAGAAAGAGCGACTTCAGCCGGATGCTTTTCTCGGACGAGCGGCTTCTTCTGCGCACATCGCAAAGGAGCGGTTCTTGTCTTCTCCTTGTGTCCATGCATTCTGCACTACGCTTCTCTCTCATTCTTAACCGTTGATTCCTAGGGACATTTCGTTTTTCTCTGTTTTTCCGATGCTACACTTCAGCATTCTGTGACGAACAGAGTGGAAGGGAAAAGCCCCTCTAATAAGGCAGCTAGAAGTTCCAGGAGAGACACACGTTGTGCTTTCAGAGAGGACGTTACAGAAAGTCGAGAGATGTGGATTCTTTCCTGCAGAGAAAAAACCCCCTGTTTTCAGGAAATGCAGTATTCTGAAATCGCACGTTCTCGGCATAGCAATTTCGCTATTTCGCTCTCGTGGGTGGACGGCGCCACTCTCTGTTAACCGCTTCGGAGAGTTTGCAGTTGCTGGCCGAGAAATCGCGGTTCTCCCCGAATGCCGCTGTGTGCCTTCAGCAGCGGCTCGTCTCTCTCGCATGCCGAGAAAGAGCGACTTCAGCCGGATGCTTTTCTCGGACGAGCGGCTTCTTCTGCGCACATCGCAAAGGAGCGGTTCTTGTCTTCTCCTTGTGTCCATGCATTCTGCACTACGCTTCTCTCTCATTCTTATGCCTTTCCGTTGATTCCTAGGGACATTTCGTTTTTCTCTGTTTTTCCGATGCTACACTTCAGCATTCTGTGACGAACAGAGTGGAAGGGAAAAGCCCCTCTAATAAGGCAGCTAGAAGTTCCAGGAGCGACACACGTTGTGCTTTCAGAGAGGACGTTACAGAAAGTCGAGAGATGTGGATTCTTTCCTGCGGAGAAAAAACCCCCTGTTTTCAGGAAATGCAGTATTCTGAAATCGCACGTTCTCGTCATAGCAATTTCGCTATTTCGCTCTCGTGGGTGGACGGCGCCACTCTCTGTTAACCGCTTCGGAGAGTTTGCAGTTGCTGGCCGAGAAATCGCGGTTCTCCCCGAATGCCGCTGTGTGCCTTCAGCAGCGGTCTCGTCTCTCTCGCATGCCGAGAAAGAGCGACTTCAGCCGGATGCTTTTCTCGGACGAGCGGCTTCTTCTGCGCACATCGCAAAGGAGCGGTTCTTGTCTTCTCCTTGTGTCCATGCATTCTGCACTACGCTTCTCTCTCATTCTTAACCCTTGATTCCTAGGGACATTTCGTTTTTCTCTGTTTTTCCGATGCTACACTTCAGCATTCTGTGACGAACAGAGTGGAAGGGAAAAGCCCCTCTAATAAGGCAGCTAGAAGTTCCAGGAGCGACACACGTTGTGCTTTCAGAGAGGACGTTACAGAAAGTCGAGAGATGTGGATTCTTTCCTGCGGAGAAAAAACCCCCTGTTTTCAGGAAATGCAGTATTCTGAAATCGCACGTTCTCGGCATAGCAATTTCGCTATTTCGCTCTCGTGGGTGGACGGCGCCACTCTCTGTTAACCGCTTCGGAGAGTTTGCAGTTGCTGGCCGAGAAATCGCGGTTCTCCCCGAATGCCGCTGTGTGCCTTCAGCAGCGGTCTCGTCTCTCTCGCATGCCGAGAAAGAGCGACTTCAGCCGGATGCTTTTCTCGGACGAGCGGCTTCTTCTGCGCACATCGCAAAGGAGCGGTTCTTGTCTTCTCCTTGTGTCCATGCATTCTGCACTACGCTTCTCTCTCATTCTTAACCGTTGATTCCTAGGGACATTTCGTTTTTCTCTGTTTTTCCGATGCTACACTTCAGCATTCTGTGACGAACAGAGTGGAAGGGAAAAGCCCCTCTAATAAGGCAGCTAGAAGTTCCAGGAGAGACACACGTTGTGCTTTCAGAGAGGACGTTACAGAAAGTCGAGAGATGTGGATTCTTTCCTGCGGAGAAAAAACCCCCTGTTTTCAGGAAATGCAGTATTCTGAAATCGCACGTTCTCGGCATAGCAATTTCGCTATTTCGCTCTCGTGGGTGGACGGCGCCACTCTCTGTTAACCGCTTCGGAGAGTTTGCAGTTGCTGGCCGAGAAATCGCGGTTCTCCCCGAATGCCGCTGTGTGCCTTCAGCAGCGGCTCGTCTCTCTCGCATGCCGAGAAAGAGCGACTTCAGCCGGATGCTTTTCTCGGACGAGCGGCTTCTTCTGCGCACATCGCAAAGGAGCGGTTCTTGTCTTCTCCTTGTGTCCATGCATTCTGCACTACGCTTCTCTCTCATTCTTATGCCTTTCCGTTGATTCCTAGGGACATTTCGTTTTTCTCTGTTTTTCCGATGCTACACTTCAGCATTCTGTGACGAACAGAGTGGAAGGGAAAAGCCCCTCTAATAAGGCAGCTAGAAGTTCCAGGAGCGACACACGTTGTGCTTTCAGAGAGGACGTTACAGAAAGTCGAGAGATGTGGATTCTTTCCTGCGGAGAAAAAACCCCCTGTTTTCAGGAAATGCAGTATTCTGAAATCGCACGTTCTCGTCATAGCAATTTCGCTATTTCGCTCTCGTGGGTGGACGGCGCCACTCTCTGTTAACCGCTTCGGAGAGTTTGCAGTTGCTGGCCGAGAAATCGCGGTTCTCCCCGAATGCCGCTGTGTGCCTTCAGCAGCGGTCTCGTCTCTCTCGCATGCCGAGAAAGAGCGACTTCAGCCGGATGCTTTTCTCGGACGAGCGGCTTCTTCTGCGCACATCGCAAAGGAGCGGTTCTTGTCTTCTCCTTGTGTCCATGCATTCTGCACTACGCTTCTCTCTCATTCTTAACCCTTGATTCCTAGGGACATTTCGTTTTTCTCTGTTTTTCCGATGCTACACTTCAGCATTCTGTGACGAACAGAGTGGAAGGGAAAAGCCCCTCTAATAAGGCAGCTAGAAGTTCCAGGAGAGACACACGTTGTGCTTTCAGAGAGGACGTTACAGAAAGTCGAGAGATGTGGATTCTTTCCTGCGGAGAAAAAACCCCCTGTTTTCAGGAAATGCAGTATTCTGAAATCGCACGTTCTCGGCATAGCAATTTCGCTATTTCGCTCTCGTGGGTGGACGGCGCCACTCTCTGTTAACCGCTTCGGAGAGTTTGCAGTTGCTGGCCGAGAAATCGCGGTTCTCCCCGAATGCCGCTGTGTGCCTTCAGCAGCGGCTCGTCTCTCTCGCATGCCGAGAAAGAGCGACTTCAGCCGGATGCTTTTCTCGGACGAGCGGCTTCTTCTGCGCACATCGCAAAGGAGCGGTTCTTGTCTTCTCCTTGTGTCCATGCATTCTGCACTACGCTTCTCTCTCATTCTTATGCCTTTCCGTTGATTCCTAGGGACATTTCGTTTTTCTCTGTTTTTCCGATGCTACACTTCAGCATTCTGTGACGAACAGAGTGGAAGGGAAAAGCCCCTCTAATAAGGCAGCTAGAAGTTCCAGGAGCGACACACGTTGTGCTTTCAGAGAGGACGTTACAGAAAGTCGAGAGATGTGGATTCTTTCCTGCGGAGAAAAAACCCCCTGTTTTCAGGAAATGCAGTATTCTGAAATCGCACGTTCTCGTCATAGCAATTTCGCTATTTCGCTCTCGTGGGTGGACGGCGCCACTCTCTGTTAACCGCTTCGGAGAGTTTGCAGTTGCTGGCCGAGAAATCGCGGTTCTCCCCGAATGCCGCTGTGTGCCTTCAGCAGCGGTCTCGTCTCTCTCGCATGCCGAGAAAGAGCGACTTCAGCCGGATGCTTTTCTCGGACGAGCGGCTTCTTCTGCGCACATCGCAAAGGAGCGGTTCTTGTCTTCTCCTTGTGTCCATGCATTCTGCACTACGCTTCTCTCTCATTCTTAACCCTTGATTCCTAGGGACATTTCGTTTTTCTCTGTTTTTCCGATGCTACACTTCAGCATTCTGTGACGAACAGAGTGGAAGGGAAAAGCCCCTCTAATAAGGCAGCTAGAAGTTCCAGGAGCGACACACGTTGTGCTTTCAGAGAGGACGTTACAGAAAGTCGAGAGATGTGGATTCTTTCCTGCGGAGAAAAAACCCCCTGTTTTCAGGAAATGCAGTATTCTGAAATCGCACGTTCTCGGCATAGCAATTTCGCTATTTCGCTCTCGTGGGTGGACGGCGCCACTCTCTGTTAACCGCTTCGGAGAGTTTGCAGTTGCTGGCCGAGAAATCGCGGTTCTCCCCGAATGCCGCTGTGTGCCTTCAGCAGCGGTCTCGTCTCTCTCGCATGCCGAGAAAGAGCGACTTCAGCCGGATGCTTTTCTCGGACGAGCGGCTTCTTCTGCGCACATCGCAAAGGAGCGGTTCTTGTCTTCTCCTTGTGTCCATGCATTCTGCACTACGCTTCTCTCTCATTCTTAACCGTTGATTCCTAGGGACATTTCGTTTTTCTCTGTTTTTCCGATGCTACACTTCAGCATTCTGTGACGAACAGAGTGGAAGGGAAAAGCCCCTCTAATAAGGCAGCTAGAAGTTCCAGGAGAGACACACGTTGTGCTTTCAGAGAGGACGTTACAGAAAGTCGAGAGATGTGGATTCTTTCCTGCGGAGAAAAAACCCCCTGTTTTCAGGAAATGCAGTATTCTGAAATCGCACGTTCTCGGCATAGCAATTTCGCTATTTCGCTCTCGTGGGTGGACGGCGCCACTCTCTGTTAACCGCTTCGGAGAGTTTGCAGTTGCTGGCCGAGAAATCGCGGTTCTCCCCGAATGCCGCTGTGTGCCTTCAGCAGCGGCTCGTCTCTCTCGCATGCCGAGAAAGAGCGACTTCAGCCGGATGCTTTTCTCGGACGAGCGGCTTCTTCTGCGCACATCGCAAAGGAGCGGTTCTTGTCTTCTCCTTGTGTCCATGCATTCTGCACTACGCTTCTCTCTCATTCTTATGCCTTTCCGTTGATTCCTAGGGACATTTCGTTTTTCTCTGTTTTTCCGATGCTACACTTCAGCATTCTGTGACGAACAGAGTGGAAGGGAAAAGCCCCTCTAATAAGGCAGCTAGAAGTTCCAGGAGCGACACACGTTGTGCTTTCAGAGAGGACGTTACAGAAAGTCGAGAGATGTGGATTCTTTCCTGCGGAGAAAAAACCCCCTGTTTTCAGGAAATGCAGTATTCTGAAATCGCACGTTCTCGTCATAGCAATTTCGCTATTTCGCTCTCGTGGGTGGACGGCGCCACTCTCTGTTAACCGCTTCGGAGAGTTTGCAGTTGCTGGCCGAGAAATCGCGGTTCTCCCCGAATGCCGCTGTGTGCCTTCAGCAGCGGTCTCGTCTCTCTCGCATGCCGAGAAAGAGCGACTTCAGCCGGATGCTTTTCTCGGACGAGCGGCTTCTTCTGCGCACATCGCAAAGGAGCGGTTCTTGTCTTCTCCTTGTGTCCATGCATTCTGCACTACGCTTCTCTCTCATTCTTAACCCTTGATTCCTAGGGACATTTCGTTTTTCTCTGTTTTTCCGATGCTACACTTCAGCATTCTGTGACGAACAGAGTGGAAGGGAAAAGCCCCTCTAATAAGGCAGCTAGAAGTTCCAGGAGCGACACACGTTGTGCTTTCAGAGAGGACGTTACAGAAAGTCGAGAGATGTGGATTCTTTCCTGCGGAGAAAAAACCCCCTGTTTTCAGGAAATGCAGTATTCTGAAATCGCACGTTCTCGGCATAGCAATTTCGCTATTTCGCTCTCGTGGGTGGACGGCGCCACTCTCTGTTAACCGCTTCGGAGAGTTTGCAGTTGCTGGCCGAGAAATCGCGGTTCTCCCCGAATGCCGCTGTGTGCCTTCAGCAGCGGTCTCGTCTCTCTCGCATGCCGAGAAAGAGCGACTTCAGCCGGATGCTTTTCTCGGACGAGCGGCTTCTTCTGCGCACATCGCAAAGGAGCGGTTCTTGTCTTCTCCTTGTGTCCATGCATTCTGCACTACGCTTCTCTCTCATTCTTAACCGTTGATTCCTAGGGACATTTCGTTTTTCTCTGTTTTTCCGATGCTACACTTCAGCATTCTGTGACGAACAGAGTGGAAGGGAAAAGCCCCTCTAATAAGGCAGCTAGAAGTTCCAGGAGAGACACACGTTGTGCTTTCAGAGAGGACGTTACAGAAAGTCGAGAGATGTGGATTCTTTCCTGCGGAGAAAAAACCCCCTGTTTTCAGGAAATGCAGTATTCTGAAATCGCACGTTCTCGGCATAGCAATTTCGCTATTTCGCTCTCGTGGGTGGACGGCGCCACTCTCTGTTAACCGCTTCGGAGAGTTTGCAGTTGCTGGCCGAGAAATCGCGGTTCTCCCCGAATGCCGCTGTGTGCCTTCAGCAGCGGCTCGTCTCTCTCGCATGCCGAGAAAGAGCGACTTCAGCCGGATGCTTTTCTCGGACGAGCGGCTTCTTCTGCGCACATCGCAAAGGAGCGGTTCTTGTCTTCTCCTTGTGTCCATGCATTCTGCACTACGCTTCTCTCTCATTCTTATGCCTTTCCGTTGATTCCTAGGGACATTTCGTTTTTCTCTGTTTTTCCGATGCTACACTTCAGCATTCTGTGACGAACAGAGTGGAAGGGAAAAGCCCCTCTAATAAGGCAGCTAGAAGTTCCAGGAGCGACACACGTTGTGCTTTCAGAGAGGACGTTACAGAAAGTCGAGAGATGTGGATTCTTTCCTGCGGAGAAAAAACCCCCTGTTTTCAGGAAATGCAGTATTCTGAAATCGCACGTTCTCGTCATAGCAATTTCGCTATTTCGCTCTCGTGGGTGGACGGCGCCACTCTCTGTTAACCGCTTCGGAGAGTTTGCAGTTGCTGGCCGAGAAATCGCGGTTCTCCCCGAATGCCGCTGTGTGCCTTCAGCAGCGGTCTCGTCTCTCTCGCATGCCGAGAAAGAGCGACTTCAGCCGGATGCTTTTCTCGGACGAGCGGCTTCTTCTGCGCACATCGCAAAGGAGCGGTTCTTGTCTTCTCCTTGTGTCCATGCATTCTGCACTACGCTTCTCTCTCATTCTTAACCCTTGATTCCTAGGGACATTTCGTTTTTCTCTGTTTTTCCGATGCTACACTTCAGCATTCTGTGACGAACAGAGTGGAAGGGAAAAGCCCCTCTAATAAGGCAGCTAGAAGTTCCAGGAGCGACACACGTTGTGCTTTCAGAGAGGACGTTACAGAAAGTCGAGAGATGTGGATTCTTTCCTGCGGAGAAAAAACCCCCTGTTTTCAGGAAATGCAGTATTCTGAAATCGCACGTTCTCGGCATAGCAATTTCGCTATTTCGCTCTCGTGGGTGGACGGCGCCACTCTCTGTTAACCGCTTCGGAGAGTTTGCAGTTGCTGGCCGAGAAATCGCGGTTCTCCCCGAATGCCGCTGTGTGCCTTCAGCAGCGGTCTCGTCTCTCTCGCATGCCGAGAAAGAGCGACTTCAGCCGGATGCTTTTCTCGGACGAGCGGCTTCTTCTGCGCACATCGCAAAGGAGCGGTTCTTGTCTTCTCCTTGTGTCCATGCATTCTGCACTACGCTTCTCTCTCATTCTTAACCGTTGATTCCTAGGGACATTTCGTTTTTCTCTGTTTTTCCGATGCTACACTTCAGCATTCTGTGACGAACAGAGTGGAAGGGAAAAGCCCCTCTAATAAGGCAGCTAGAAGTTCCAGGAGAGACACACGTTGTGCTTTCAGAGAGGACGTTACAGAAAGTCGAGAGATGTGGATTCTTTCCTGCGGAGAAAAAACCCCCTGTTTTCAGGAAATGCAGTATTCTGAAATCGCACGTTCTCGGCATAGCAATTTCGCTATTTCGCTCTCGTGGGTGGACGGCGCCACTCTCTGTTAACCGCTTCGGAGAGTTTGCAGTTGCTGGCCGAGAAATCGCGGTTCTCCCCGAATGCCGCTGTGTGCCTTCAGCAGCGGCTCGTCTCTCTCGCATGCCGAGAAAGAGCGACTTCAGCCGGATGCTTTTCTCGGACGAGCGGCTTCTTCTGCGCACATCGCAAAGGAGCGGTTCTTGTCTTCTCCTTGTGTCCATGCATTCTGCACTACGCTTCTCTCTCATTCTTATGCCTTTCCGTTGATTCCTAGGGACATTTCGTTTTTCTCTGTTTTTCCGATGCTACACTTCAGCATTCTGTGACGAACAGAGTGGAAGGGAAAAGCCCCTCTAATAAGGCAGCTAGAAGTTCCAGGAGCGACACACGTTGTGCTTTCAGAGAGGACGTTACAGAAAGTCGAGAGATGTGGATTCTTTCCTGCGGAGAAAAAACCCCCTGTTTTCAGGAAATGCAGTATTCTGAAATCGCACGTTCTCGGCATAGCAATTTCGCTATTTCGCTCTCGTGGGTGGACGGCGCCACTCTCTGTTAACCGCTTCGGAGAGTTTGCAGTTGCTGGCCGAGAAATCGCGGTTCTCCCCGAATGCCGCTGTGTGCCTTCAGCAGCGGTCTCGTCTCTCTCGCATGCCGAGAAAGAGCGACTTCAGCCGGATGCTTTTCTCGGACGAGCGGCTTCTTCTGCGCACATCGCAAAGGAGCGGTTCTTGTCTTCTCCTTGTGTCCATGCATTCTGCACTACGCTTCTCTCTCATTCTTATGCCTTTCCGTTGATTCCTAGGGACATTTCGTTTTTCTCTGTTTTTCCGATGCTACACTTCAGCATTCTGTGACGAACAGAGTGGAAGGGAAAAGCCCCTCTAATAAGGCAGCTAGAAGTTCCAGGAGCGACACACGTTGTGCTTTCAGAGAGGACGTTACAGAAAGTCGAGAGATGTGGATTCTTTCCTGCGGAGAAAAAACCCCCTGTTTTCAGGAAATGCAGTATTCTGAAATCGCACGTTCTCGGCATAGCAATTTCGCTATTTCGCTCTCGTGGGTGGACAGCGCCACTCTCTGTTAACCGCTTCGGAGAGTTTGCAGTTGCTGGCCGTTAAATCGCGGTTCTCCCCGAATGCCGCTTTGTGCCTTCAGCAGCGGTCTCGTCTTTCTCGCATGCCGAGAAAGAGCGACTTCAGCCGGATGCTTTTCTCGGACGAGCGGCTTCTTCTGCGCACATCGCAAAGGAGCGGTTCTTGTCTTCTCCTTGTGTCCATGCATTCTGCACTACGCTTCTCTCTCATTCTTATGCCTTTCCGTTGATTCCTAGGGACATTTCGTTTTTCTCTGTTTTTCCGATGCTACACTTCAGCATTCTGTGACGAACAGAGTGGAAGGGAAAAGCCCCTCTAATAAGGCAGCTAGAAGTTCCAGGAGCGACACACGTTGTGCTTTCAGAGAGGACGTTACAGAAAGTCGAGAGATGTGGATTCTTTCCTGCGGAGAAAAAACCCCCTGTTTTCAGGAAATGCAGTATTCTGAAATCGCACGTTCTCGGCATAGCAATTTCGCTATTTCGCTCTCGTGGGTGGACGGCGCCACTCTCTGTTAACCGCTTCGGAGAGTTTGCAGTTGCTGGCCGTTAAATCGCTTTTCTCCCCGAATACCACTTTCAGACTTCAACAGCGGTCTCGTCTCTCTCGCATGCCGAGAAAGAGCGACTTCAGCCGGATGCTTTTCTCGGACGAGCGGCTTCTTCTGCGCACATCGCAAAGGAGCGGTTCTTGTCTTCTCCTTGTGTCCATGCATTCTGCACTACGCTTCTCTCTCATTCTTAACCCTTGATTCCTAGGGACATTTCGTTTTTCTCTGTTTTTCCGATGCTACACTTCAGCATTCTGTGACGAACAGAGTGGAAGGGAAAAGCCCCTCTAATAAGGCAGCTAGAAGTTCCAGGAGCGACACACGTTGTGCTTTCAGAGAGGACGTTACAGAAAGTCGAGAGATGTGGATTCTTTCCTGCGGAGAAAAAACCCCCTGTTTTCAGGAAATGCAGTATTCTGAAATCGCACGTTCTCGGCATAGCAATTTCGCTATTTCGCTCTCGTGGGTGGACGGCGCCACTCTCTGTTAACCGCTTCGGAGAGTTTGCAGTTGCTGGCCGAGAAATCGCGGTTCTCCCCGAATGCCGCTGTGTGCCTTCAGCAGCGGTCTCGTCTCTCTCGCATGCCGAGAAAGAGCGACTTCAGCCGGATGCTTTTCTCGGACGAGCGGCTTCTTCTGCGCACATCGCAAAGGAGCGGTTCTTGTCTTCTCCTTGTGTCCATGCATTCTGCACTACGCTTCTCTCTCATTCTTATGCCTTTCCGTTGATTCCTAGGGACATTTCGTTTTTCTCTGTTTTTCCGATGCTACACTTAGCATTCTGTGACGAACATAGTAGAAGGGAAAAGCCCCTCTAATAAGGCAGCTAGAAGTTCCAGGAGAGACACACGTTGTGCTTTCAGAGAGGACGTTACAGAAAGTCGAGAGATGTGGATTCGTTCCTGCGGAGAAAAAAACCCCTGTTTTCAGGCAATGCAGTATGCATTATTCACGCGTTGCCTGAAGAAGAAGCCGCTCGTCCGAGAAAAGCATCCGGCTGAAGTCGTTCTTTCTCGGCATGCGAGAGAGACGAGCCGCTGCTGAAGGCACACAGCGGCATTCGGGGAGAACCGCGATTTCTAGGCCAGCAACTGCAAACTCTCCGAAGCGGTTAACAGAGAGTGGCGCCGTCCACCCACGAGAGCGAAATAGCGAAATTGCTATGCCGAGAACGTGCGATTTCAGAATACTGCATTTCCTGAAAACAGGGGGTTTTTTCTCCGCAGGAAAGAATCCACATCTCTCGACTTTCTGTAACGACCTCTCTGAAAGCACAAAGTGTGTCTCTCCTGGAACTTCTAGCTGCCTTATTAGAGGGGCTTTTCCCTTCCACTCTGTTCGTCACAGAATGCTGAAGTGTAGCATCGGAAAAACAGAGAAAAACGAAATGTCCCTAGGAATCAACGGAAAGGCATAAGAATGAGAGAGAAGCGTAGTGCAGAATGCATGGACACAAGGAGAAGACAAGAACCGCTCCTTTGCGATGTGCGCAGAAGAAGCCGCTCGTCCGAGAAAAGCATCCGGCTGAAGTCGCTCTTTCTCGGCATGCGAGAGAGACGAGCCGCTGCTGAAGGCACACAGCGGCATTCGGGGAGAACCGCGATTTCTCGGCCAGCAACTGCAAACTCTCCGAAGCGGTTAACAGAGAGTGGCGCCGTCCACCCACGAGAGCGAAATAGCGAAATTGCTATGCCGAGAACGTGCGATTTCAGAATACTGCATTTCCTGAAAACAGGGGGTTTTTTCTCCGCAGGAAAGAATCCACATCTCTCGACTTTCTGTAACGACCTCTCTGAAAGCACAAAGTGTGTCTCTCCTGGAACTTCTAGCTGCCTTATTAGAGGGGCTTTTCCCTTCCACTCTGTTCGTCACAGAATGCTGAAGTGTAGCATCGGAAAAACAGAGAAAAACGAAATGTCCCTAGGAATCAACGGAAAGGCATAAGAATGAGAGAGAAGCGTAGTGCAGAATGCATGGACACAAGGAGAAGACAAGAACCGCTCCTTTGCGATGTGCGCAGAAGAAGCCGCTCGTCCGAGAAAAGCATCCGGCTGAAGTCGCTCTTTCTCGGCATGCGAGAGAGACGAGCCGCTGCTGAAGGCACACAGCGGCATTCGGGGAGAACCGCGATTTCTCGGCCAGCAACTGCAAACTCTCCGAAGCGGTTAACAGAGAGTGGCGCTGTCCACCCACGAGAGCGAAATAGCGAAATTGCTATGCCGAGAACGTGCGATTTCAGAATACTGCATTTCCTGAAAACAGGGGTTTTTTTCTCCGCAGGAAAGAATCCACATCTCTCGACTTTCTGTAACGTCCTCTCTGAAAGCACAACGTGTGTCTCTCCTGGAACTTCTAGCTGCCTTATTAGAGGGGCTTTTCCCTTCTACTATGTTCGTCACAGAATGCTGAAGTGTAGCATCGGAAAAACAGAGAAAAACGAAATGTCCCTAGGAATCAAGGGTTAAGAATGAGAGAGAAGCGTAGTGCAGAATGCATGGACACAAGGAGAAGTCAGAACCACTCCTTTGGGATGTGCGCAGAAGAAGCCGCTCGTCCGAGAAAAGCATCCGGCTGAAGTCGCCCTTTCTCGGCATCCGACAAGACCGCTGTTGAAGTCTGAAAGTGGTATTCGGGGAGAAAAGCGATTTAACGGACAGCAACTGCAAACTCTCCGTAGAGATAATGTCATTGGATTGGAGAAATGTGGTATTTCGGGGAGATAATGTCCTAATTTAGGGAGAAGATGCCGTTCTGTGAGGGGGAAGCATGCATTTCTGAGAGAAAATCTCCTATTTAGGGTGAAAGTGTCATCTTGCTAACGAACTTCATGGAGAAATAATGAGGTATTACTATGAAACCTGGTATTACCTTGAAAGAGTATGTCTGTGATCAAATGCCATATTTCTGGGAGAAGAGGTCTGATGTGGGGGGGGGAAGGTGATGTATCTGTGAGAGAGCTGGTGTTTCTGGGAGAAAATGCCAGGTATTGGTGAGGAAACAGATGCTAGAGAGGGAAAAGGCCATCCCTTTGGGAGAGAAGTGGTATTTCTGGGAGAAAATGCCCCAAATCGGGGAGTAAGTGTCATCCTGAGGCGTGTCATGGAGTAGATTTGGGAGGAAATGGAGGTGTTTCACAGAGTAGCGGCACTTCTGGGAGAAAATGTCCTCAGTGGGAAAGACAGTGTCCTCTTGAGGGAAGAAAACGGGTCTTTCTTACAGCAAATGTCATCCAATTGGGAGAAAATCTCCTCTCTTGGGGAGAAAAGTGGTCTTTCTGAGAGAAGGTGTCCTCTTCTTGGCTGCAAGTGTCCCATTTGGCATTGTCATGGAGGCTTTTTGGGGAGAAAGCGTGTGGCAGTTGTAAGAGAAGGGGTATTTCTGGGAGCAAATCTCCTCTTTTTGGAAGAGAAGGTGAAATTTCCAAGGGAAAAGTGGCATTTCTGGGAGGAAATGACATAGCTGGGGGAGAAAAGTGGGAACCGGTGGGAAAGAAGATCTTGTACTGGAGAGCAACGGTGGTCTTTTTGGTGTGCCAAGTGGTCTCTTGGGGAGACAACGTGGTAAATAGGGGAGACAATGTCCTCTGGAGGAGTGTCAAGTAGTATTTGGGAGAGCAAACGTCAGGTATTTCTCGGAAACCGGCTGTTTCTGGGAGATAGTAGCAGACTTGGTTGGAAAATGACAGGTGTTTGTGAGAAAGCTGGTATTTTGGGGAAAAAAGGCCGTTTTTTAAAGAATAAGCTGGCATTTCTGGGAGAATATGTCCCATCTTTGGGAGAAAACGGGTGTATGTGGGAGAAAATGTCGTGTATTTGGGAGAAAGCTGGTGTATGTGGGAGAAAAGGCCATTGTGATGGGAGTCAGTGTGATCTTGAGGAGTGGAAAGCAGTATTCTTGAGATGAAACGTGAGGTATTTCTAAGAGTCCTGGTATTTCTGGGAGAAAATGTCTTGTTTTGGAGAGCCAAAGTCCCATTTTGGGGGCAGAAGCTGGTATTTCTGTGACACTGCCATCTTGATGGGGGTAAGTGTGATCTTGAGGAGTGTAAAGCAGCATTTTGGTTAGAAAATGGGAGCTCTTCCTAAGAGCAGTGCTATTTCTGGGAGAAAAGGAGCTCTACTGGGCATAAAAATGGTGTATCTGTGATAAAATGCCACGTTTCTGAAAGAAACTGTCCTCTTGCGGAGTGTAATGCTGTATGTTCCGGAGGAAATGGGAAATATTCAGCAGAGTCCTGGTATTTCTGGGAGAAGAGGTCTGATGTGGGGGGGGGAAGGTGATGTATCTGTGAGAAAGCTGGTGTTTCTGGGAGAAAATGCCAGGTATTGGTGAGGAAACAGATGCTAGAGAGGGAAAAGGCCATCCCTTTGGGAGAGAAGTGGTATTTCTGGGAGAAAATGCCCCAAATCGGGGAGTAAGTGTCATCCTGAGGCGTGTCATGGAGTAGATTTGGGAGGAAATGGAGGTGTTTCACAGAGTAGCGGCACTTCTGGGAGAAAATGTCCTCAGTGGGAAAGACAATGTCCTCTTGAGGGAAGAAAACGGGTCTTTCTTACAGCAAATGTCATCCAATTGGGAGAAAATCTCCTCTCTTGGGGAGAAAAGTGGTCTTTCTGAGAGAAGGTGTCCTCTTCTTGGCTGCAAGTGTCCCATTTGGCATTGTCATGGAGGCTTTTTGGGGAGAAAGCGTGTGGCAGTTGTAAGAGAAGGGGTATTTCTGGGAGCAAATCTCCTCTTTTTGGAAGAGAAGGTGAAATTTCCAAGGGAAAAGTGGCATTTCTGGGAGGAAATGACATAGCTGGGGGAGAAAAGTGGGAACCGGTGGGAAAGAAGATCTTGTACTGGAGAGCAACGGTGGTCTTTTTGGTGTGCCAAGTGGTCTCTTGGGGAGACAACGTGGTAAATAGGGGAGACAATGTCCTCTGGAGGAGTGTCAAGTAGTATTTGGGAGAGCAAACGTCAGGTATTTCTCGGAAACCGGCTGTTTCTGGGAGATAGTAGCAGACTTGGTTGGAAAATGACAGGTGTTTGTGAGAAAGCTGGTATTTTGGGAAAAAAAGGCCGTTTTTTAAAGAATAAGCTGGCATTTCTGGGAGAATATGTCCCATCTTTGGGAGAAAACGGGTGTATGTGGGAGAAAATGTCGTGTATTTGGGAGAAAGCTGGTGTATGTGGGAGAAAAGGCCATTGTGATGGGAGTCAGTGTGATCTTGAGGAGTGGAAAGCAGTATTCTTGAGATGAAACGTGAGGTATTTCTAAGAGTCCTGGTATTTCTGGGAGAAAATGTCTTGTTTTGGAGAGCCAAAGTCCCATTTTGGGGGCAGAAGCTGGTATTTCTGTGACACTGCCATCTTGATGGGGGTAAGTGTGATCTTGAGGAGTGTAAAGCAGCATTTTGGTTAGAAAATGGGAGCTCTTCCTAAGAGCAGTGCTATTTCTGGGAGAAAAGGAGCTCTACTGGGCATAAAAATGGTGTATCTGTGATAAAATGCCACATTTCTGAAAGAAACTGTCCTCTTGCGGAGTGTAATGCTGTATGTTCCGGAGGAAATGGGAAATATTCAGCAGAGTCCTGGTATTTCTGGGAGAAGAGGTCTGATGTGGGGGGGGGAAGGTGATGTATCTGTGAGAAAGCTGGTGTTTCTGGGAGAAAATGCCAGGTATTGGTGAGGAAACAGATGCTAGAGAGGGAAAAGGCCATCCCTTTGGGAGAGAAGTGGTATTTCTGGGAGAAAATGCCCCAAATCGGGGAGTAAGTGTCATCCTGAGGCGTGTCATGGAGTAGATTTGGGAGGAAATGGAGGTGTTTCACAGAGTAGCGGCACTTCTGGGAGAAAATGTCCTCAGTGGGAAAGACAATGTCCTCTTGAGGGAAGAAAACAGGTCTTTCTTACAGCAAATGTCATCCAATTGGGAGAAAATCTCCTCTCTTGGGGAGAAAAGTGGTCTTTCTGAGAGAAGGTGTCCTCTTCTTGGCTGCAAGTGTCCCATTTGGCATTGTCATGGAGGCTTTTTGGGGAGAAAGCGTGTGGCAGTTGTAAGAGAAGGGGTATTTCTGGGAGCAAATCTCCTCTTTTTGGAAGAGAAGGTGAAATTTCCAAGGGAAAAGTGGCATTTCTGGGAGGAAATGACATAGCTGGGGGAGAAAAGTGGGAACCGGTGGGAAAGAAGATCTTGTACTGGAGAGCAACGGTGGTCTTTTTGGTGTGCCAAGTGGTCTCTTGGGGAGACAACGTGGTAAATAGGGGAGACAATGTCCTCTGGAGGAGTGTCAAGTAGTATTTGGGAGAGCAAACGTCAGGTATTTCTCGGAAACCGGCTGTTTCTGGGAGATAGTAGCAGACTTGGTTGGAAAATGACAGGTGTTTGTGAGAAAGCTGGTATTTTGGGGAAAAAAGGCCGTTTTTTAAAGAATAAGCTGGCATTTCTGAGAGAATATGTCCCATCTTTGGGAGAAAACGGGTGTATGTGGGAGAAAATGTCATGTATTTGGGAGAAAGCTGGTGTATGTGGGAGAAAAGGCCATTGTGATGGGAGTCAGTGTGATCTTGAGGAATGGAAAGCAGTATTCTTGAGATGAAACGTGAGGTATTTCTAAGAGTCCTGGTATTTCTGGGAGAAAATGTCTTGTTTTGGAGAGCCAAAGTCCCATTTTGGGGGCAGAAGCTGGTATTTCTGTGACACTGCCATCTTGATGGGGGTAAGTGTGATCTTGAGGAGTGTAAAGCAGCATTTTGGTTAGAAAATGGGAGCTCTTCCTAAGAGCAGTGCTATTTCTGGGAGAAAAGGAGCTCTACTGGGCATAAAAATGGTGTATCTGTGATAAAATGCCACATTTCTGAAAGAAACTGTCCTCTTGCGGAGTGTAATGCTGTATGTTCCGGAGGAAATGGGAAATATTCAGCAGAGTCCTGGTATTTCTGGGAGAAGAGGTCTGATGTGGGGGGGGGAAGGTGATGTATCTGTGAGAAAGCTGGTGTTTCTGGGAGAAAATGCCAGGTATTGGTGAGGAAACAGATGCTAGAGAGGGAAAAGGCCATCCCTTTGGGAGAGAAGTGGTATTTCTGGGAGAAAATGCCCCAAATCGGGGAGTAAGTGTCATCCTGAGGCGTGTCATGGAGTAGATTTGGGAGGAAATGGAGGTGTTTCACAGAGTAGCGGCACTTCTGGGAGAAAATGTCCTCAGTGGGAAAGACAATGTCCTCTTGAGGGAAGAAAACAGGTCTTTCTTACAGCAAATGTCATCCAATTGGGAGAAAATCTCCTCTCTTGGGGAGAAAAGTGGTCTTTCTGAGAGAAGGTGTCCTCTTCTTGGCTGCAAGTGTCCCATTTGGCATTGTCATGGAGGCTTTTTGGGGAGAAAGCGTGTGGCAGTTGTAAGAGAAGGGGTATTTCTGGGAGCAAATCTCCTCTTTTTGGAAGAGAAGGTGAAATTTCCAAGGGAAAAGTGGCATTTCTGGGAGGAAATGACATAGCTGGGGGAGAAAAGTGGGAACCGGTGGGAAAGAAGATCTTGTACTGGAGAGCAACGGTGGTCTTTTTGGTGTGCCAAGTGGTCTCTTGGGGAGACAACGTGGTAAATAGGGGAGACAATGTCCTCTGGAGGAGTGTCAAGTAGTATTTGGGAGAGCAAACGTCAGGTATTTCTCGGAAACCGGCTGTTTCTGGGAGATAGTAGCAGACTTGGTTGGAAAATGACAGGTGTTTGTGAGAAAGCTGGTATTTTGGGGAAAAAAGGCCGTTTTTTAAAGAATAAGCTGGCATTTCTGGGAGAATATGTCCCATCTTTGGGAGAAAACGGGTGTATGTGGGAGAAAATGTCGTGTATTTGGGAGAAAGCTGGTGTATGTGGGAGAAAAGGCCATTGTGATGGGAGTCAGTGTGATCTTGAGGAGTGGAAAGCAGTATTCTTGAGATGAAACGTGAGGTATTTCTAAGAGTCCTGGTATTTCTGGGAGAAAATGTCTTGTTTTGGAGAGCCAAAGTCCCATTTTGGGGGCAGAAGCTGGTATTTCTGTGACACTGCCATCTTGATGGGGGTAAGTGTGATCTTGAGGAGTGTAAAGCAGCATTTTGGTTAGAAAATGGGAGCTCTTCCTAAGAGCAGTGCTATTTCTGGGAGAAAAGGAGCTCTACTGGGCATAAAAATGGTGTATCTGTGATAAAATGCCACGTTTCTGAAAGAAACTGTCCTCTTGCGGAGTGTAATGCTGTATGTTCCGGAGGAAATGGGAAATATTCAGCAGAGTCCTGGTATTTCTGGGAGAAGAGGTCTGATGTGGGGGGGGGAAGGTGATGTATCTGTGAGAAAGCTGGTGTTTCTGGGAGAAAATGCCAGGTATTGGTGAGGAAACAGATGCTAGAGAGGGAAAAGGCCATCCCTTTGGGAGAGAAGTGGTATTTCTGGGAGAAAATGCCCCAAATCGGGGAGTAAGTGTCATCCTGAGGCGTGTCATGGAGTAGATTTGGGAGGAAATGGAGGTGTTTCACAGAGTAGCGGCACTTCTGGGAGAAAATGTCCTCAGTGGGAAAGACAATGTCCTCTTGAGGGAAGAAAACGGGTCTTTCTTACAGCAAATGTCATCCAATTGGGAGAAAATCTCCTCTCTTGGGGAGAAAAGTGGTCTTTCTGAGAGAAGGTGTCCTCTTCTTGGCTGCAAGTGTCCCATTTGGCATTGTCATGGAGGCTTTTTGGGGAGAAAGCGTGTGGCAGTTGTAAGAGAAGGGGTATTTCTGGGAGCAAATCTCCTCTTTTTGGAAGAGAAGGTGAAATTTCCAAGGGAAAAGTGGCATTTCTGGGAGGAAATGACATAGCTGGGGGAGAAAAGTGGGAACCGGTGGGAAAGAAGATCTTGTACTGGAGAGCAACGGTGGTCTTTTTGGTGTGCCAAGTGGTCTCTTGGGGAGACAACGTGGTAAATAGGGGAGACAATGTCCTCTGGAGGAGTGTCAAGTAGTATTTGGGAGAGCAAACGTCAGGTATTTCTCGGAAACCGGCTGTTTCTGGGAGATAGTAGCAGACTTGGTTGGAAAATGACAGGTGTTTGTGAGAAAGCTGGTATTTTGGGGAAAAAAGGCCGTTTTTTAAAGAATAAGCTGGCATTTCTGGGAGAATATGTCCCATCTTTGGGAGAAAACGGGTGTATGTGGGAGAAAATGTCGTGTATTTGGGAGAAAGCTGGTGTATGTGGGAGAAAAGGCCATTGTGATGGGAGTCAGTGTGATCTTGAGGAGTGGAAAGCAGTATTCTTGAGATGAAACGTGAGGTATTTCTAAGAGTCCTGGTATTTCTGGGAGAAAATGTCTTGTTTTGGAGAGCCAAAGTCCCATTTTGGGGGCAGAAGCTGGTATTTCTGTGACACTGCCATCTTGATGGGGGTAAGTGTGATCTTGAGGAGTGTAAAGCAGCATTTTGGTTAGAAAATGGGAGCTCTTCCTAAGAGCAGTGCTATTTCTGGGAGAAAAGGAGCTCTACTGGGCATAAAAATGGTGTATCTGTGATAAAATGCCACATTTCTGAAAGAAACTGTCCTCTTGCGGAGTGTAATGCTGTATGTTCCGGAGGAAATGGGAAATATTCAGCAGAGTCCTGGTATTTCTGGGAGAAGAGGTCTGATGTGGGGGGGGGAAGGTGATGTATCTGTGAGAAAGCTGGTGTTTCTGGGAGAAAATGCCAGGTATTGGTGAGGAAACAGATGCTAGAGAGGGAAAAGGCCATCCCTTTGGGAGAGAAGTGGTATTTCTGGGAGAAAATGCCCCAAATCGGGGAGTAAGTGTCATCCTGAGGCGTGTCATGGAGTAGATTTGGGAGGAAATGGAGGTGTTTCACAGAGTAGCGGCACTTCTGGGAGAAAATGTCCTCAGTGGGAAAGACAATGTCCTCTTGAGGGAAGAAAACAGGTCTTTCTTACAGCAAATGTCATCCAATTGGGAGAAAATCTCCTCTCTTGGGGAGAAAAGTGGTCTTTCTGAGAGAAGGTGTCCTCTTCTTGGCTGCAAGTGTCCCATTTGGCATTGTCATGGAGGCTTTTTGGGGAGAAAGCGTGTGGCAGTTGTAAGAGAAGGGGTATTTCTGGGAGCAAATCTCCTCTTTTTGGAAGAGAAGGTGAAATTTCCAAGGGAAAAGTGGCATTTCTGGGAGGAAATGACATAGCTGGGGGAGAAAAGTGGGAACCGGTGGGAAAGAAGATCTTGTACTGGAGAGCAACGGTGGTCTTTTTGGTGTGCCAAGTGGTCTCTTGGGGAGACAACGTGGTAAATAGGGGAGACAATGTCCTCTGGAGGAGTGTCAAGTAGTATTTGGGAGAGCAAACGTCAGGTATTTCTCGGAAACCGGCTGTTTCTGGGAGATAGTAGCAGACTTGGTTGGAAAATGACAGGTGTTTGTGAGAAAGCTGGTATTTTGGGGAAAAAAGGCCGTTTTTTAAAGAATAAGCTGGCATTTCTGAGAGAATATGTCCCATCTTTGGGAGAAAACGGGTGTATGTGGGAGAAAATGTCATGTATTTGGGAGAAAGCTGGTGTATGTGGGAGAAAAGGCCATTGTGATGGGAGTCAGTGTGATCTTGAGGAATGGAAAGCAGTATTCTTGAGATGAAACGTGAGGTATTTCTAAGAGTCCTGGTATTTCTGGGAGAAAATGTCTTGTTTTGGAGAGCCAAAGTCCCATTTTGGGGGCAGAAGCTGGTATTTCTGTGACACTGCCATCTTGATGGGGGTAAGTGTGATCTTGAGGAGTGTAAAGCAGCATTTTGGTTAGAAAATGGGAGCTCTTCCTAAGAGCAGTGCTATTTCTGGGAGAAAAGGAGCTCTACTGGGCATAAAAATGGTGTATCTGTGATAAAATGCCACATTTCTGAAAGAAACTGTCCTCTTGCGGAGTGTAATGCTGTATGTTCCGGAGGAAATGGGAAATATTCAGCAGAGTCCTGGTATTTCTGGGAGAAGAGGTCTGATGTGGGGGGGGGAAGGTGATGTATCTGTGAGAAAGCTGGTGTTTCTGGGAGAAAATGCCAGGTATTGGTGAGGAAACAGATGCTAGAGAGGGAAAAGGCCATCCCTTTGGGAGAGAAGTGGTATTTCTGGGAGAAAATGCCCCAAATCGGGGAGTAAGTGTCATCCTGAGGCGTGTCATGGAGTAGATTTGGGAGGAAATGGAGGTGTTTCACAGAGTAGCGGCACTTCTGGGAGAAAATGTCCTCAGTGGGAAAGACAATGTCCTCTTGAGGGAAGAAAACAGGTCTTTCTTACAGCAAATGTCATCCAATTGGGAGAAAATCTCCTCTCTTGGGGAGAAAAGTGGTCTTTCTGAGAGAAGGTGTCCTCTTCTTGGCTGCAAGTGTCCCATTTGGCATTGTCATGGAGGCTTTTTGGGGAGAAAGCGTGTGGCAGTTGTAAGAGAAGGGGTATTTCTGGGAGCAAATCTCCTCTTTTTGGAAGAGAAGGTGAAATTTCCAAGGGAAAAGTGGCATTTCTGGGAGGAAATGACATAGCTGGGGGAGAAAAGTGGGAACCGGTGGGAAAGAAGATCTTGTACTGGAGAGCAACGGTGGTCTTTTTGGTGTGCCAAGTGGTCTCTTGGGGAGACAACGTGGTAAATAGGGGAGACAATGTCCTCTGGAGGAGTGTCAAGTAGTATTTGGGAGAGCAAACGTCAGGTATTTCTCGGAAACCGGCTGTTTCTGGGAGATAGTAGCAGACTTGGTTGGAAAATGACAGGTGTTTGTGAGAAAGCTGGTATTTTGGGGAAAAAAGGCCGTTTTTTAAAGAATAAGCTGGCATTTCTGGGAGAATATGTCCCATCTTTGGGAGAAAACGGGTGTATGTGGGAGAAAATGTCGTGTATTTGGGAGAAAGCTGGTGTATGTGGGAGAAAAGGCCATTGTGATGGGAGTCAGTGTGATCTTGAGGAGTGGAAAGCAGTATTCTTGAGATGAAACGTGAGGTATTTCTAAGAGTCCTGGTATTTCTGGGAGAAAATGTCTTGTTTTGGAGAGCCAAAGTCCCATTTTGGGGGCAGAAGCTGGTATTTCTGTGACACTGCCATCTTGATGGGGGTAAGTGTGATCTTGAGGAGTGTAAAGCAGCATTTTGGTTAGAAAATGGGAGCTCTTCCTAAGAGCAGTGCTATTTCTGGGAGAAAAGGAGCTCTACTGGGCATAAAAATGGTGTATCTGTGATAAAATGCCACATTTCTGAAAGAAACTGTCCTCTTGCGGAGTGTAATGCTGTATGGTCCGGAGGAAATGGGAAATATTCAGCAGAGTCCTGGTATTTCTGGGAGAAGAGGTCTGATGTGGGGGGGGGAAGGTGATGTATCTGTGAGAAAGCTGGTGTTTCTGGGAGAAAATGCCAGGTATTGGTGAGGAAACAGATGCTAGAGAGGGAAAAGGCCATCCCTTTGGGAGAGAAGTGGTATTTCTGGGAGAAAATGCCCCAAATCGGGGAGTAAGTGTCATCCTGAGGCGTGTCATGGAGTAGATTTGGGAGGAAATGGAGGTGTTTCACAGAGTAGCGGCACTTCTGGGAGAAAATGTCCTCAGTGGGAAAGACAATGTCCTCTTGAGGGAAGAAAACGGGTCTTTCTTACAGCAAATGTCATCCAATTGGGAGAAAATCTCCTCTCTTGGGGAGAAAAGTGGTCTTTCTGAGAGAAGGTGTCCTCTTCTTGGCTGCAAGTGTCCCATTTGGCATTGTCATGGAGGCTTTTTGGGGAGAAAGCGTGTGGCAGTTGTAAGAGAAGGGGTATTTCTGGGAGCAAATCTCCTCTTTTTGGAAGAGAAGGTGAAATTTCCAAGGGAAAAGTGGCATTTCTGGGAGGAAATGACATAGCTGGGGGAGAAAAGTGGGAACCGGTGGGAAAGAAGATCTTGTACTGGAGAGCAACGGTGGTCTTTTTGGTGTGCCAAGTGGTCTCTTGGGGAGACAACGTGGTAAATAGGGGAGACAATGTCCTCGGGAGGAGTGTCAAGTAGTATTTGGGAGAGCAAACGTCAGGTATTTCTCGGAAACCGGCTGTTTCTGGGAGATAGTAGCAGACTTGGTTGGAAAATGACAGGTGTTTGTGAGAAAGCTGGTATTTTGGGAAAAAAAGGCCGTTTTTTAAAGAATAAGCTGGCATTTCTGGGAGAATATGTCCCATCTTTGGGAGAAAACGGGTGTATGTGGGAGAAAATGTCGTGTATTTGGGAGAAAGCTGGTGTATGTGGGAGAAAAGGCCATTGTGATGGGAGTCAGTGTGATCTTGAGGAGTGGAAAGCAGTATTCTTGAGATGAAACGTGAGGTATTTCTAAGAGTCCTGGTATTTCTGGGAGAAAATGTCTTGTTTTGGAGAGCCAAAGTCCCATTTTGGGGGCAGAAGCTGGTATTTCTGTGACACTGCCATCTTGATGGGGGTAAGTGTGATCTTGAGGAGTGTAAAGCAGCATTTTGGTTAGAAAATGGGAGCTCTTCCTAAGAGCAGTGCTATTTCTGGGAGAAAAGGAGCTCTACTGGGCATAAAAATGGTGTATCTGTGATAAAATGCCACATTTCTGAAAGAAACTGTCCTCTTGCGGAGTGTAATGCTGTATGTTCCGGAGGAAATGGGAAATATTCAGCAGAGTCCTGGTATTTCTGGGAGAAGAGGTCTGATGTGGGGGGGGGAAGGTGATGTATCTGTGAGAAAGCTGGTGTTTCTGGGAGAAAATGCCAGGTATTGGTGAGGAAACAGATGCTAGAGAGGGAAAAGGCCATCCCTTTGGGAGAGAAGTGGTAATTCTGGGAGAAAATGCCCCAAATCGGGGAGTAAGTGTCATCCTGAGGCGTGTCATGGAGTAGATTTGGGAGGAAATGGAGGTGTTTCACAGAGTAGCGGCACTTCTGGGAGAAAATGTCCTCAGTGGGAAAGACAATGTCCTCTTGAGGGAAGAAAACAGGTCTTTCTTACAGCAAATGTCATCCAATTGGGAGAAAATCTCCTCTCTTGGGGAGAAAAGTGGTCTTTCTGAGAGAAGGTGTCCTCTTCTTGGCTGCAAGTGTCCCATTTGGCATTGTCATGGAGGCTTTTTGGGGAGAAAGCGTGTGGCAGTTGTAAGAGAAGGGGTATTTCTGGGAGCAAATCTCCTCTTTTTGGAAGAGAAGGTGAAATTTCCAAGGGAAAAGTGGCATTTCTGGGAGGAAATGACATAGCTGGGGGAGAAAAGTGGGAACCGGTGGGAAAGAAGATCTTGTACTGGAGAGCAACGGTGGTCTTTTTGGTGTGCCAAGTGGTCTCTTGGGGAGACAACGTGGTAAATAGGGGAGACAATGTCCTCTGGAGGAGTGTCAAGTAGTATTTGGGAGAGCAAACGTCAGGTATTTCTCGGAAACCGGCTGTTTCTGGGAGATAGTAGCAGACTTGGTTGGAAAATGACAGGTGTTTGTGAGAAAGCTGGTATTTTGGGGAAAAAAGGCCGTTTTTTAAAGAATAAGCTGGCATTTCTGAGAGAATATGTCCCATCTTTGGGAGAAAACGGGTGTATGTGGGAGAAAATGTCGTGTATTTGGGAGAAAGCTGGTGTATGTGGGAGAAAAGGCCATTGTGATGGGAGTCAGTGTGATCTTGAGGAATGGAAAGCAGTATTCTTGAGATGAAACGTGAGGTATTTCTAAGAGTCCTGGTATTTCTGGGAGAAAATGTCTTGTTTTGGAGAGCCAAAGTCCCATTTTGGGGGCAGAAGCTGGTATTTCTGTGACACTGCCATCTTGATGGGGGTAAGTGTGATCTTGAGGAGTGTAAAGCAGCATTTTGGTTAGAAAATGGGAGCTCTTCCTAAGAGCAGTGCTATTTCTGGGAGAAAAGGAGCTCTACTGGGCATAAAAATGGTGTATCTGTGATAAAATGCCACATTTCTGAAAGAAACTGTCCTCTTGCGGAGTGTAATGCTGTATGTTCCGGAGGAAATGGGAAATATTCAGCAGAGTCCTGGTATTTCTGGGAGAAGAGGTCTGATGTGGGGGGGGGAAGGTGATGTATCTGTGAGAAAGCTGGTGTTTCTGGGAGAAAATGCCAGGTATTGGTGAGGAAACAGATGCTAGAGAGGGAAAAGGCCATCCCTTTGGGAGAGAAGTGGTATTTCTGGGAGAAAATGCCCCAAATCGGGGAGTAAGTGTCATCCTGAGGCGTGTCATGGAGTAGATTTGGGAGGAAATGGAGGTGTTTCACAGAGTAGCGGCACTTCTGGGAGAAAATGTCCTCAGTGGGAAAGACAATGTCCTCTTGAGGGAAGAAAACAGGTCTTTCTTACAGCAAATGTCATCCAATTGGGAGAAAATCTCCTCTCTTGGGGAGAAAAGTGGTCTTTCTGAGAGAAGGTGTCCTCTTCTTGGCTGCAAGTGTCCCATTTGGCATTGTCATGGAGGCTTTTTGGGGAGAAAGCGTGTGGCAGTTGTAAGAGAAGGGGTATTTCTGGGAGCAAATCTCCTCTTTTTGGAAGAGAAGGTGAAATTTCCAAGGGAAAAGTGGCATTTCTGGGAGGAAATGACATAGCTGGGGGAGAAAAGTGGGAACCGGTGGGAAAGAAGATCTTGTACTGGAGAGCAACGGTGGTCTTTTTGGTGTGCCAAGTGGTCTCTTGGGGAGACAACGTGGTAAATAGGGGAGACAATGTCCTCTGGAGGAGTGTCAAGTAGTATTTGGGAGAGCAAACGTCAGGTATTTCTCGGAAACCGGCTGTTTCTGGGAGATAGTAGCAGACTTGGTTGGAAAATGACAGGTGTTTGTGAGAAAGCTGGTATTTTGGGGAAAAAAGGCCGTTTTTTAAAGAATAAGCTGGCATTTCTGGGAGAATATGTCCCATCTTTGGGAGAAAACGGGTGTATGTGGGAGAAAATGTCGTGTATTTGGGAGAAAGCTGGTGTATGTGGGAGAAAAGGCCATTGTGATGGGAGTCAGTGTGATCTTGAGGAATGGAAAGCAGTATTCTTGAGATGAAACGTGAGGTATTTCTAAGAGTCCTGGTATTTCTGGGAGAAAATGTCTTGTTTTGGAGAGCCAAAGTCCCATTTTGGGGGCAGAAGCTGGTATTTCTGTGACACTGCCATCTTGATGGGGGTAAGTGTGATCTTGAGGAGTGTAAAGCAGCATTTTGGTTAGAAAATGGGAGCTCTTCCTAAGAGCAGTGCTATTTCTGGGAGAAAAGGAGCTCTACTGGGCATAAAAATGGTGTATCTGTGATAAAATGCCACATTTCTGAAAGAAACTGTCCTCTTGCGGAGTGTAATGCTGTATGTTCCGGAGGAAATGGGAAATATTCAGCAGAGTCCTGGTATTTCTGGGAGAAGAGGTCTGATGTGGGGGGGGGAAGGTGATGTATCTGTGAGAAAGCTGGTGTTTCTGGGAGAAAATGCCAGGTATTGGTGAGGAAACAGATGCTAGAGAGGGAAAAGGCCATCCCTTTGGGAGAGAAGTGGTATTTCTGGGAGAAAATGCCCCAAATCGGGGAGTAAGTGTCATCCTGAGGCGTGTCATGGAGTAGATTTGGGAGGAAATGGAGGTGTTTCACAGAGTAGCGGCACTTCTGGGAGAAAATGTCCTCAGTGGGAAAGACAATGTCCTCTTGAGGGAAGAAAACAGGTCTTTCTTACAGCAAATGTCATCCAATTGGGAGAAAATCTCCTCTCTTGGGGAGAAAAGTGGTCTTTCTGAGAGAAGGTGTCCTCTTCTTGGCTGCAAGTGTCCCATTTGGCATTGTCATGGAGGCTTTTTGGGGAGAAAGCGTGTGGCAGTTGTAAGAGAAGGGGTATTTCTGGGAGCAAATCTCCTCTTTTTGGAAGAGAAGGTGAAATTTCCAAGGGAAAAGTGGCATTTCTGGGAGGAAATGACATAGCTGGGGGAGAAAAGTGGGAACCGGTGGGAAAGAAGATCTTGTACTGGAGAGCAACGGTGGTCTTTTTGGTGTGCCAAGTGGTCTCTTGGGGAGACAACGTGGTAAATAGGGGAGACAATGTCCTCTGGAGGAGTGTCAAGTAGTATTTGGGAGAGCAAACGTCAGGTATTTCTCGGAAACCGGCTGTTTCTGGGAGATAGTAGCAGACTTGGTTGGAAAATGACAGGTGTTTGTGAGAAAGCTGGTATTTTGGGGAAAAAAGGCCGTTTTTTAAAGAATAAGCTGGCATTTCTGGGAGAATATGTCCCATCTTTGGGAGAAAACGGGTGTATGTGGGAGAAAATGTCGTGTATTTGGGAGAAAGCTGGTGTATGTGGGAGAAAAGGCCATTGTGATGGGAGTCAGTGTGATCTTGAGGAATGGAAAGCAGTATTCTTGAGATGAAACGTGAGGTATTTCTAAGAGTCCTGGTATTTCTGGGAGAAAATGTCTTGTTTTGGAGAGCCAAAGTCCCATTTTGGGGGCAGAAGCTGGTATTTCTGTGACACTGCCATCTTGATGGGGGTAAGTGTGATCTTGAGGAGTGTAAAGCAGCATTTTGGTTAGAAAATGGGAGCTCTTCCTAAGAGCAGTGCTATTTCTGGGAGAAAAGGAGCTCTACTGGGCATAAAAATGGTGTATCTGTGATAAAATGCCACATTTCTGAAAGAAACTGTCCTCTTGCGGAGTGTAATGCTGTATGTTCCGGAGGAAATGGGAAATATTCAGCAGAGTCCTGGTATTTCTGGGAGAAGAGGTCTGATGTGGGGGGGGGAAGGTGATGTATCTGTGAGAAAGCTGGTGTTTCTGGGAGAAAATGCCAGGTATTGGTGAGGAAACAGATGCTAGAGAGGGAAAAGGCCATCCCTTTGGGAGAGAAGTGGTATTTCTGGGAGAAAATGCCCCAAATCGGGGAGTAAGTGTCATCCTGAGGCGTGTCATGGAGTAGATTTGGGAGGAAATGGAGGTGTTTCACAGAGTAGCGGCACTTCTGGGAGAAAATGTCCTCAGTGGGAAAGACAATGTCCTCTTGAGGGAAGAAAACAGGTCTTTCTTACAGCAAATGTCATCCAATTGGGAGAAAATCTCCTCTCTTGGGGAGAAAAGTGGTCTTTCTGAGAGAAGGTGTCCTCTTCTTGGCTGCAAGTGTCCCATTTGGCATTGTCATGGAGGCTTTTTGGGGAGAAAGCGTGTGGCAGTTGTAAGAGAAGGGGTATTTCTGGGAGCAAATCTCCTCTTTTTGGAAGAGAAGGTGAAATTTCCAAGGGAAAAGTGGCATTTCTGGGAGGAAATGACATAGCTGGGGGAGAAAAGTGGGAACCGGTGGGAAAGAAGATCTTGTACTGGAGAGCAACGGTGGTCTTTTTGGTGTGCCAAGTGGTCTCTTGGGGAGACAACGTGGTAAATAGGGGAGACAATGTCCTCTGGAGGAGTGTCAAGTAGTATTTGGGAGAGCAAACGTCAGGTATTTCTCGGAAACCGGCTGTTTCTGGGAGATAGTAGCAGACTTGGTTGGAAAATGACAGGTGTTTGTGAGAAAGCTGGTATTTTGGGGAAAAAAGGCCGTTTTTTAAAGAATAAGCTGGCATTTCTGGGAGAATATGTCCCATCTTTGGGAGAAAACGGGTGTATGTGGGAGAAAATGTCGTGTATTTGGGAGAAAGCTGGTGTATGTGGGAGAAAAGGCCATTGTGATGGGAGTCAGTGTGATCTTGAGGAATGGAAAGCAGTATTCTTGAGATGAAACGTGAGGTATTTCTAAGAGTCCTGGTATTTCTGGGAGAAAATGTCTTGTTTTGGAGAGCCAAAGTCCCATTTTGGGGGCAGAAGCTGGTATTTCTGTGACACTGCCATCTTGATGGGGGTAAGTGTGATCTTGAGGAGTGTAAAGCAGCATTTTGGTTAGAAAATGGGAGCTCTTCCTAAGAGCAGTGCTATTTCTGGGAGAAAAGGAGCTCTACTGGGCATAAAAATGGTGTATCTGTGATAAAAGGCCACATTTCTGAAAGAAACTGTCCTCTTGCGGAGTGTAATGCTGTATGTTCCGGAGGAAATGGGAAATATTCAGCAGAGTCCTGGTATTTCTGGGAGAAGAGGTCTGATGTGGGGGGGGGAAGGTGATGTATCTGTGAGAAAGCTGGTGTTTCTGGGAGAAAATGCCAGGTATTGGTGAGGAAACAGATGCTAGAGAGGGAAAAGGCCATCCCTTTGGGAGAGAAGTGGTATTTCTGGGAGAAAATGCCCCAAATCGGGGAGTAAGTGTCATCCTGAGGCGTGTCATGGAGTAGATTTGGGAGGAAATGGAGGTGTTTCACAGAGTAGCGGCACTTCTGGGAGAAAATGTCCTCAGTGGGAAAGACAATGTCCTCTTGAGGGAAGAAAACAGGTCTTTCTTACAGCAAATGTCATCCAATTGGGAGAAAATCTCCTCTCTTGGGGAGAAAAGTGGTCTTTCTGAGAGAAGGTGTCCTCTTCTTGGCTGCAAGTGTCCCATTTGGCATTGTCATGGAGGCTTTTTGGGGAGAAAGCGTGTGGCAGTTGTAAGAGAAGGGGTATTTCTGGGAGCAAATCTCCTCTTTTTGGAAGAGAAGGTGAAATTTCCAAGGGAAATGTGGCATTTCTGGGAGGAAATGACATAGCTGGGGGAGAAAAGTGGGAACCGGTGGGAAAGAAGATCTTGTACTGGAGAGCAACGGTGGTCTTTTTGGTGTGCCAAGTGGTCTCTTGGGGAGACAACGTGGTAAATAGGGGAGACAATGTCCTCTGGAGGAGTGTCAAGTAGTATTTGGGAGAGCAAACGTCAGGTATTTCTCGGAAACCGGCTGTTTCTGGGAGATAGTAGCAGACTTGGTTGGAAAATGACAGGTGTTTGTGAGAAAGCTGGTATTTTGGGAAAAAAAGGCCGTTTTTTAAAGAATAAGCTGGCATTTCTGGGAGAATATGTCCCATCTTTGGGAGAAAACGGGTGTATGTGGGAGAAAATGTCGTGTATTTGGGAGAAAGCTGGTGTATGTGGGAGAAAAGGCCATTGTGATGGGAGTCAGTGTGATCTTGAGGAGTGGAAAGCAGTATTCTTGAGATGAAACGTGAGGTATTTCTAAGAGTCCTGGTATTTCTGGGAGAAAATGTCTTGTTTTGGAGAGCCAAAGTCCCATTTTGGGGGCAGAAGCTGGTATTTCTGTGACACTGCCATCTTGATGGGGGTAAGTGTGATCTTGAGGAGTGTAAAGCAGCATTTTGGTTAGAAAATGGGAGCTCTTCCTAAGAGCAGTGCTATTTCTGGGAGAAAAGGAGCTCTACTGGGCATAAAAATGGTGTATCTGTGATAAAATGCCACATTTCTGAAAGAAACTGTCCTCTTGCGGAGTGTAATGCTGTATGTTCCGGAGGAAATGGGAAATATTCAGCAGAGTCCTGGTATTTCTGGGAGAAGAGGTCTGATGTGGGGGGGGGAAGGTGATGTATCTGTGAGAAAGCTGGTGTTTCTGGGAGAAAATGCCAGGTATTGGTGAGGAAACAGATGCTAGAGAGGGAAAAGGCCATCCCTTTGGGAGAGAAGTGGTATTTCTGGGAGAAAATGCCCCAAATCGGGGAGTAAGTGTCATCCTGAGGCGTGTCATGGAGTAGATTTGGGAGGAAATGGAGGTGTTTCACAGAGTAGCGGCACTTCTGGGAGAAAATGTCCTCAGTGGGAAAGACAATGTCCTCTTGAGGGAAGAAAACAGGTCTTTCTTACAGCAAATGTCATCCAATTGGGAGAAAATCTCCTCTCTTGGGGAGAAAAGTGGTCTTTCTGAGAGAAGGTGTCCTCTTCTTGGCTGCAAGTGTCCCATTTGGCATTGTCATGGAGGCTTTTTGGGGAGAAAGCGTGTGGCAGTTGTAAGAGAAGGGGTATTTCTGGGAGCAAATCTCCTCTTTTTGGAAGAGAAGGTGAAATTTCCAAGGGAAAAGTGGCATTTCTGGGAGGAAATGACATAGCTGGGGGAGAAAAGTGGGAACCGGTGGGAAAGAAGATCTTGTACTGGAGAGCAACGGTGGTCTTTTTGGTGTGCCAAGTGGTCTCTTGGGGAGACAACGTGGTAAATAGGGGAGACAATGTCCTCTGGAGGAGTGTCAAGTAGTATTTGGGAGAGCAAACGTCAGGTATTTCTCGGAAACCGGCTGTTTCTGGGAGATAGTAGCAGACTTGGTTGGAAAATGACAGGTGTTTGTGAGAAAGCTGGTATTTTGGGGAAAAAAGGCCGTTTTTTAAAGAATAAGCTGGCATTTCTGGGAGAATATGTCCCATCTTTGGGAGAAAACGGGTGTATGTGGGAGAAAATGTCGTGTATTTGGGAGAAAGCTGGTGTATGTGGGAGAAAAGGCCATTGTGATGGGAGTCAGTGTGATCTTGAGGAATGGAAAGCAGTATTCTTGAGATGAAACGTGAGGTATTTCTAAGAGTCCTGGTATTTCTGGGAGAAAATGTCTTGTTTTGGAGAGCCAAAGTCCCATTTTGGGGGCAGAAGCTGGTATTTCTGTGACACTGCCATCTTGATGGGGGTAAGTGTGATCTTGAGGAGTGTAAAGCAGCATTTTGGTTAGAAAATGGGAGCTCTTCCTAAGAGCAGTGCTATTTCTGGGAGAAAAGGAGCTCTACTGGGCATAAAAATGGTGTATCTGTGATAAAATGCCACATTTCTGAAAGAAACTGTCCTCTTGCGGAGTGTAATGCTGTATGTTCCGGAGGAAATGGGAAATATTCAGCAGAGTCCTGGTATTTCTGGGAGAAGAGGTCTGATGTGGGGGGGGGAAGGTGATGTATCTGTGAGAAAGCTGGTGTTTCTGGGAGAAAATGCCAGGTATTGGTGAGGAAACAGATGCTAGAGAGGGAAAAGGCCATCCCTTTGGGAGAGAAGTGGTATTTCTGGGAGAAAATGCCCCAAATCGGGGAGTAAGTGTCATCCTGAGGCGTGTCATGGAGTAGATTTGGGAGGAAATGGAGGTGTTTCACAGAGTAGCGGCACTTCTGGGAGAAAATGTCCTCAGTGGGAAAGACAATGTCCTCTTGAGGGAAGAAAACAGGTCTTTCTTACAGCAAATGTCATCCAATTGGGAGAAAATCTCCTCTCTTGGGGAGAAAAGTGGTCTTTCTGAGAGAAGGTGTCCTCTTCTTGGCTGCAAGTGTCCCATTTGGCATTGTCATGGAGGCTTTTTGGGGAGAAAGCGTGTGGCAGTTGTAAGAGAAGGGGTATTTCTGGGAGCAAATCTCCTCTTTTTGGAAGAGAAGGTGAAATTTCCAAGGGAAATGTGGCATTTCTGGGAGGAAATGACATAGCTGGGGGAGAAAAGTGGGAACCGGTGGGAAAGAAGATCTTGTACTGGAGAGCAACGGTGGTCTTTTTGGTGTGCCAAGTGGTCTCTTGGGGAGACAACGTGGTAAATAGGGGAGACAATGTCCTCTGGAGGAGTGTCAAGTAGTATTTGGGAGAGCAAACGTCAGGTATTTCTCGGAAACCGGCTGTTTCTGGGAGATAGTAGCAGACTTGGTTGGAAAATGACAGGTGTTTGTGAGAAAGCTGGTATTTTGGGAAAAAAAGGCCGTTTTTTAAAGAATAAGCTGGCATTTCTGGGAGAATATGTCCCATCTTTGGGAGAAAACGGGTGTATGTGGGAGAAAATGTCGTGTATTTGGGAGAAAGCTGGTGTATGTGGGAGAAAAGGCCATTGTGATGGGAGTCAGTGTGATCTTGAGGAATGGAAAGCAGTATTCTTGAGATGAAACGTGAGGTATTTCTAAGAGTCCTGGTATTTCTGGGAGAAAATGTCTTGTTTTGGAGAGCCAAAGTCCCATTTTGGGGGCAGAAGCTGGTATTTCTGTGACACTGCCATCTTGATGGGGGTAAGTGTGATCTTGAGGAGTGTAAAGCAGCATTTTGGTTAGAAAATGGGAGCTCTTCCTAAGAGCAGTGCTATTTCTGGGAGAAAAGGAGCTCTACTGGGCATAAAAATGGTGTATCTGTGATAAAATGCCACATTTCTGAAAGAAACTGTCCTCTTGCGGAGTGTAATGCTGTATGTTCCGGAGGAAATGGGAAATATTCAGCAGAGTCCTGGTATTTCTGGGAGAAGAGGTCTGATGTGGGGGGGGGAAGGTGATGTATCTGTGAGAAAGCTGGTGTTTCTGGGAGAAAATGCCAGGTATTGGTGAGGAAACAGATGCTAGAGAGGGAAAAGGCCATCCCTTTGGGAGAGAAGTGGTATTTCTGGGAGAAAATGCCCCAAATCGGGGAGTAAGTGTCATCCTGAGGCGTGTCATGGAGTAGATTTGGGAGGAAATGGAGGTGTTTCACAGAGTAGCGGCACTTCTGGGAGAAAATGTCCTCAGTGGGAAAGACAATGTCCTCTTGAGGGAAGAAAACAGGTCTTTCTTACAGCAAATGTCATCCAATTGGGAGAAAATCTCCTCTCTTGGGGAGAAAAGTGGTCTTTCTGAGAGAAGGTGTCCTCTTCTTGGCTGCAAGTGTCCCATTTGGCATTGTCATGGAGGCTTTTTGGGGAGAAAGCGTGTGGCAGTTGTAAGAGAAGGGGTATTTCTGGGAGCAAATCTCCTCTTTTTGGAAGAGAAGGTGAAATTTCCAAGGGAAAAGTGGCATTTCTGGGAGGAAATGACATAGCTGGGGGAGAAAAGTGGGAACCGGTGGGAAAGAAGGTCTTGTACTGGAGAGCAACGGTGGTCTTTTTGGTGTGCCAAGTGGTCTCTTGGGGAGACAACGTGGTAAATAGGGGAGACAATGTCCTCGGGAGGAGTGTCAAGTAGTATTTGGGAGAGCAAACGTCAGGTATTTCTCGGAAACCGGCTGTTTCTGGGAGATAGTAGCAGACTTGGTTGGAAAATGACAGGTGTTTGTGAGAAAGCTGGTATTTTGGGAAAAAAAGGCCGTTTTTTAAAGAATAAGCTGGCATTTCTGGGAGAATATGTCCCATCTTTGGGAGAAAACGGGTGTATGTGGGAGAAAATGTCGTGTATTTGGGAGAAAGCTGGTGTATGTGGGAGAAAAGGCCATTGTGATGGGAGTCAGTGTGATCTTGAGGAGTGGAAAGCAGTATTCTTGAGATGAAACGTGAGGTATTTCTAAGAGTCCTGGTATTTCTGGGAGAAAATGTCTTGTTTTGGAGAGCCAAAGTCCCATTTTGGGGGCAGAAGCTGGTATTTCTGTGACACTGCCATCTTGATGGGGGTAAGTGTGATCTTGAGGAGTGTAAAGCAGCATTTTGGTTAGAAAATGGGAGCTCTTCCTAAGAGCAGTGCTATTTCTGGGAGAAAAGGAGCTCTACTGGGCATAAAAATGGTGTATCTGTGATAAAATGCCACGTTTCTGAAAGAAACTGTCCTCTTGCGGAGTGTAATGCTGTATGTTCCGGAGGAAATGGGAAATATTCAGCAGAGTCCTGGTATTTCTGGGAGAAGAGGTCTGATGTGGGGGGGGGAAGGTGATGTATCTGTGAGAAAGCTGGTGTTTCTGGGAGAAAATGCCAGGTATTGGTGAGGAAACAGATGCTAGAGAGGGAAAAGGCCATCCCTTTGGGAGAGAAGTGGTATTTCTGGGAGAAAATGCCCCAAATCGGGGAGTAAGTGTCATCCTGAGGCGTGTCATGGAGTAGATTTGGGAGGAAATGGAGGTGTTTCACAGAGTAGCGGCACTTCTGGGAGAAAATGTCCTCAGTGGGAAAGACAGTGTCCTCTTGAGGGAAGAAAACGGGTCTTTCTTACAGCAAATGTCATCCAATTGGGAGAAAATCTCCTCTCTTGGGGAGAAAAGTGGTCTTTCTGAGAGAAGGTGTCCTCTTCTTGGCTGCAAGTGTCCCATTTGGCATTGTCATGGAGGCTTTTTGGGGAGAAAGCGTGTGGCAGTTGTAAGAGAAGGGGTATTTCTGGGAGCAAATCTCCTCTTTTTGGAAGAGAAGGTGAAATTTCCAAGGGAAAAGTGGCATTTCTGGGAGGAAATGACATAGCTGGGGGAGAAAAGTGGGAACCGGTGGGAAAGAAGATCTTGTACTGGAGAGCAACGGTGGTCTTTTTGGTGTGCCAAGTGGTCTCTTGGGGAGACAACGTGGTAAATAGGGGAGACAATGTCCTCGGGAGGAGTGTCAAGTAGTATTTGGGAGAGCAAACGTCAGGTATTTCTCGGAAACCGGCTGTTTCTGGGAGATAGTAGCAGACTTGGTTGGAAAATGACAGGTGTTTGTGAGAAAGCTGGTATTTTGGGGAAAAAAGGCCGTTTTTTAAAGAATAAGCTGGCATTTCTGGGAGAATATGTCCCATCTTTGGGAGAAAACGGGTGTATGTGGGAGAAAATGTCGTGTATTTGGGAGAAAGCTGGTGTATGTGGGAGAAAAGGCCATTGTGATGGGAGTCAGTGTGATCTTGAGGAGTGGAAAGCAGTATTCTTGAGATGAAACGTGAGGTATTTCTAAGAGTCCTGGTATTTCTGGGAGAAAATGTCTTGTTTTGGAGAGCCAAAGTCCCATTTTGGGGGCAGAAGCTGGTATTTCTGTGACACTGCCATCTTGATGGGGGTAAGTGTGATCTTGAGGAGTGTAAAGCAGCATTTTGGTTAGAAAATGGGAGCTCTTCCTAAGAGCAGTGCTATTTCTGGGAGAAAAGGAGCTCTACTGGGCATAAAAATGGTGTATCTGTGATAAAATGCCACGTTTCTGAAAGAAACTGTCCTCTTGCGGAGTGTAATGCTGTATGTTCCGGAGGAAATGGGAAATATTCAGCAGAGTCCTGGTATTTCTGGGAGAAGAGGTCTGATGTGGGGGGGGGGAAGGTGATGTATCTGTGAGAAAGCTGGTGTTTCTGGGAGAAAATGCCAGGTATTGGTGAGGAAACAGATGCTAGAGAGGGAAAAGGCCATCCCTTTGGGAGAGAAGTGGTATTTCTGGGAGAAAATGCCCCAAATCGGGGAGTAAGTGTCATCCTGAGGCGTGTCATGGAGTAGATTTGGGAGGAAATGGAGGTGTTTCACAGAGTAGCGGCACTTCTGGGAGAAAATGTCCTCAGTGGGAAAGACAGTGTCCTCTTGAGGGAAGAAAACGGGTCTTTCTTACAGCAAATGTCATCCAATTGGGAGAAAATCTCCTCTCTTGGGGAGAAAAGTGGTCTTTCTGAGAGAAGGTGTCCTCTTCTTGGCTGCAAGTGTCCCATTTGGCATTGTCATGGAGGCTTTTTGGGGAGAAAGCGTGTGGCAGTTGTAAGAGAAGGGGTATTTCTGGGAGCAAATCTCCTCTTTTTGGAAGAGAAGGTGAAATTTCCAAGGGAAAAGTGGCATTTCTGGGAGGAAATGACATAGCTGGGGGAGAAAAGTGGGAACCGGTGGGAAAGAAGATCTTGTACTGGAGAGCAACGGTGGTCTTTTTGGTGTGCCAAGTGGTCTCTTGGGGAGACAACGTGGTAAATAGGGGAGACAATGTCCTCGGGAGGAGTGTCAAGTAGTATTTGGGAGAGCAAACGTCAGGTATTTCTCGGAAACCGGCTGTTTCTGGGAGATAGTAGCAGACTTGGTTGGAAAATGACAGGTGTTTGTGAGAAAGCTGGTATTTTGGGGAAAAAAGGCCGTTTTTTAAAGAATAAGCTGGCATTTCTGGGAGAATATGTCCCATCTTTGGGAGAAAACGGGTGTATGTGGGAGAAAATGTCGTGTATTTGGGAGAAAGCTGGTGTATGTGGGAGAAAAGGCCATTGTGATGGGAGTCAGTGTGATCTTGAGGAGTGGAAAGCAGTATTCTTGAGATGAAACGTGAGGTATTTCTAAGAGTCCTGGTATTTCTGGGAGAAAATGTCTTGTTTTGGAGAGCCAAAGTCCCATTTTGGGGGCAGAAGCTGGTATTTCTGTGACACTGCCATCTTGATGGGGGTAAGTGTGATCTTGAGGAGTGTAAAGCAGCATTTTGGTTAGAAAATGGGAGCTCTTCCTAAGAGCAGTGCTATTTCTGGGAGAAAAGGAGCTCTACTGGGCATAAAAATGGTGTATCTGTGATAAAATGCCACGTTTCTGAAAGAAACTGTCCTCTTGCGGAGTGTAATGCTGTATGTTCCGGAGGAAATGGGAAATATTCAGCAGAGTCCTGGTATTTCTGGGAGAAGAGGTCTGATGTGGGGGGGGGGAAGGTGATGTATCTGTGAGAAAGCTGGTGTTTCTGGGAGAAAATGCCAGGTATTGGTGAGGAAACAGATGCTAGAGAGGGAAAAGGCCATCCCTTTGGGAGAGAAGTGGTATTTCTGGGAGAAAATGCCCCAAATCGGGGAGTAAGTGTCATCCTGAGGCGTGTCATGGAGTAGATTTGGGAGGAAATGGAGGTGTTTCACAGAGTAGCGGCACTTCTGGGAGAAAATGTCCTCAGTGGGAAAGACAATGTCCTCTTGAGGGAAGAAAACGGGTCTTTCTTACAGCAAATGTCATCCAATTGGGAGAAAATCTCCTCTCTTGGGGAGAAAAGTGGTCTTTCTGAGAGAAGGTGTCCTCTTCTTGGCTGCAAGTGTCCCATTTGGCATTGTCATGGAGGCTTTTTGGGGAGAAAGCGTGTGGCAGTTGTAAGAGAAGGGGTATTTCTGGGAGCAAATCTCCTCTTTTTGGAAGAGAAGGTGAAATTTCCAAGGGAAAAGTGGCATTTCTGGGAGGAAATGACATAGCTGGGGGAGAAAAGTGGGAACCGGTGGGAAAGAAGATCTTGTACTGGAGAGCAACGGTGGTCTTTTTGGTGTGCCAAGTGGTCTCTTGGGGAGACAACGTGGTAAATAGGGGAGACAATGTCCTCTGGAGGAGTGTCAAGTAGTATTTGGGAGAGCAAACGTCAGGTATTTCTCGGAAACCGGCTGTTTCTGGGAGATAGTAGCAGACTTGGTTGGAAAATGACAGGTGTTTGTGAGAAAGCTGGTATTTTGGGGAAAAAAGGCCGTTTTTTAAAGAATAAGCTGGCATTTCTGGGAGAATATGTCCCATCTTTGGGAGAAAACGGGTGTATGTGGGAGAAAATGTCGTGTATTTGGGAGAAAGCTGGTGTATGTGGGAGAAAAGGCCATTGTGATGGGAGTCAGTGTGATCTTGAGGAGTGGAAAGCAGTATTCTTGAGATGAAACGTGAGGTATTTCTAAGAGTCCTGGTATTTCTGGGAGAAAATGTCTTGTTTTGGAGAGCCAAAGTCCCATTTTGGGGGCAGAAGCTGGTATTTCTGTGACACTGCCATCTTGATGGGGGTAAGTGTGATCTTGAGGAGTGTAAAGCAGCATTTTGGTTAGAAAGTGGGAGCTCTTCCTAAGAGCAGTGCTATTTCTGGGAGAAAAGGAGCTCTACTGGGCATAAAAATGGTGTATCTGTGATAAAATGCCACATTTCTGAAAGAAACTGTCCTCTTGCGGAGTGTAATGCTGTATGTTCCGGAGGAAATGGGAAATATTCAGCAGAGTCCTGGTATTTCTGGGAGAAGAGGTCTGATGTGGGGGGGGGAAGTTGATGTATCTGTGAGAAAGCTGGTGTTTCTGGGAGAAAATGCCAGGTATTGGTGAGGAAACAGATGCTAGAGAGGGAAAAGGCCATCCCTTTGGGAGAGAAGTGGTATTTCTGGGAGAAAATGCCCCAAATCGGGGAGTAAGTGTCATCCTGAGGCGTGTCATGGAGTAGATTTGGGAGGAAATGGAGGTGTTTCACAGAGTAGCGGCACTTCTGGGAGAAAATGTCCTCAGTGGGAAAGACAATGTCCTCTTGAGGGAAGAAAACAGGTCTTTCTTACAGCAAATGTCATCCAATTGGGAGAAAATCTCCTCTCTTGGGGAGAAAAGTGGTCTTTCTGAGAGAAGGTGTCCTCTTCTTGGCTGCAAGTGTCCCATTTGGCATTGTCATGGAGGCTTTTTGGGGAGAAAGCGTGTGGCAGTTGTAAGAGAAGGGGTATTTCTGGGAGCAAATCTCCTCTTTTTGGAAGAGAAGGTGAAATTTCCAAGGGAAAAGTGGCATTTCTGGGAGGAAATGACATAGCTGGGGGAGAAAAGTGGGAACCGGTGGGAAAGAAGATCTTGTACTGGAGAGCAACGGTGGTCTTTTTGGTGTGCCAAGTGGTCTCTTGGGGAGACAACGTGGTAAATAGGGGAGACAATGTCCTCTGGAGGAGTGTCAAGTAGTATTTGGGAGAGCAAACGTCAGGTATTTCTCGGAAACCGGCTGTTTCTGGGAGATAGTAGCAGACTTGGTTGGAAAATGACAGGTGTTTGTGAGAAAGCTGGTATTTTGGGGAAAAAAGGCCGTTTTTTAAAGAATAAGCTGGCATTTCTGAGAGAATATGTCCCATCTTTGGGAGAAAACGGGTGTATGTGGGAGAAAATGTCGTGTATTTGGGAGAAAGCTGGTGTATGTGGGAGAAAAGGCCATTGTGATGGGAGTCAGTGTGATCTTGAGGAATGGAAAGCAGTATTCTTGAGATGAAACGTGAGGTATTTCTAAGAGTCCTGGTATTTCTGGGAGAAAATGTCTTGTTTTGGAGAGCCAAAGTCCCATTTTGGGGGCAGAAGCTGGTATTTCTGTGACACTGCCATCTTGATGGGGGTAAGTGTGATCTTGAGGAGTGTAAAGCAGCATTTTGGTTAGAAAATGGGAGCTCTTCCTAAGAGCAGTGCTATTTCTGGGAGAAAAGGAGCTCTACTGGGCATAAAAATGGTGTATCTGTGATAAAATGCCACATTTCTGAAAGAAACTGTCCTCTTGCGGAGTGTAATGCTGTATGTTCCGGAGGAAATGGGAAATATTCAGCAGAGTCCTGGTATTTCTGGGAGAAGAGGTCTGATGTGGGGGGGGGAAGGTGATGTATCTGTGAGAAAGCTGGTGTTTCTGGGAGAAAATGCCAGGTATTGGTGAGGAAACAGATGCTAGAGAGGGAAAAGGCCATCCCTTTGGGAGAGAAGTGGTATTTCTGGGAGAAAATGCCCCAAATCGGGGAGTAAGTGTCATCCTGAGGCGTGTCATGGAGTAGATTTGGGAGGAAATGGAGTCGTTTCACAGAGTAGCGGCACTTCTGGGAGAAAATGTCCTCAGTGGGAAAGACAATGTCCTCTTGAGGGAAGAAAACAGGTCTTTCTTACAGCAAATGTCATCCAATTGGGAGAAAATCTCCTCTCTTGGGGAGAAAAGTGGTCTTTCTGAGAGAAGGTGTCCTCTTCTTGGCTGCAAGTGTCCCATTTGGCATTGTCATGGAGGCTTTTTGGGGAGAAAGCGTGTGGCAGTTGTAAGAGAAGGGGTATTTCTGGGAGCAAATCTCCTCTTTTTGGAAGAGAAGGTGAAATTTCCAAGGGAAAAGTGGCATTTCTGGGAGGAAATGACATAGCTGGGGGAGAAAAGTGGGAACCGGTGGGAAAGAAGATCTTGTACTGGAGAGCAACGGTGGTCTTTTTGGTGTGCCAAGTGGTCTCTTGGGGAGACAACGTGGTAAATAGGGGAGACAATGTCCTCTGGAGGAGTGTCAAGTAGTATTTGGGAGAGCAAACGTCAGGTATTTCTCGGAAACCGGCTGTTTCTGGGAGATAGTAGCAGACTTGGTTGGAAAATGACAGGTGTTTGTGAGAAAGCTGGTATTTTGGGGAAAAAAGGCCGTTTTTTAAAGAATAAGCTGGCATTTCTGGGAGAATATGTCCCATCTTTGGGAGAAAACGGGTGTATGTGGGAGAAAATGTCGTGTATTTGGGAGAAAGCTGGTGTATGTGGGAGAAAAGGCCATTGTGATGGGAGTCAGTGTGATCTTGAGGAATGGAAAGCAGTATTCTTGAGATGAAACGTGAGGTATTTCTAAGAGTCCTGGTATTTCTGGGAGAAAATGTCTTGTTTTGGAGAGCCAAAGTCCCATTTTGGGGGCAGAAGCTGGTATTTCTGTGACACTGCCATCTTGATGGGGGTAAGTGTGATCTTGAGGAGTGTAAAGCAGCATTTTGGTTAGAAAATGGGAGCTCTTCCTAAGAGCAGTGCTATTTCTGGGAGAAAAGGAGCTCTACTGGGCATAAAAATGGTGTATCTGTGATAAAATGCCACGTTTCTGAAAGAAACTGTCCTCTTGCGGAGTGTAATGCTGTATGTTCCGGAGGAAATGGGAAATATTCAGCAGAGTCCTGGTATTTCTGGGAGAAGAGGTCTGATGTGGGGGGGGGAAGGTGATGTATCTGTGAGAAAGCTGGTGTTTCTGGGAGAAAATGCCAGGTATTGGTGAGGAAACAGATGCTAGAGAGGGAAAAGGCCATCCCTTTGGGAGAGAAGTGGTATTTCTGGGAGAAAATGCCCCAAATCGGGGAGTAAGTGTCATCCTGAGGCGTGTCATGGAGTAGATTTGGGAGGAAATGGAGGTGTTTCACAGAGTAGCGGCACTTCTGGGAGAAAATGTCCTCAGTGGGAAAGACAATGTCCTCTTGAGGGAAGAAAACGGGTCTTTCTTACAGCAAATGTCATCCAATTGGGAGAAAATCTCCTCTCTTGGGGAGAAAAGTGGTCTTTCTGAGAGAAGGTGTCCTCTTCTTGGCTGCAAGTGTCCCATTTGGCATTGTCATGGAGGCTTTTTGGGGAGAAAGCGTGTGGCAGTTGTAAGAGAAGGGGTATTTCTGGGAGCAAATCTCCTCTTTTTGGAAGAGAAGGTGAAATTTCCAAGGGAAAAGTGGCATTTCTGGGAGGAAATGACATAGCTGGGGGAGAAAAGTGGGAACCGGTGGGAAAGAAGATCTTGTACTGGAGAGCAACGGTGGTCTTTTTGGTGTGCCAAGTGGTCTCTTGGGGAGACAACGTGGTAAATAGGGGAGACAATGTCCTCTGGAGGAGTGTCAAGTAGTATTTGGGAGAGCAAACGTCAGGTATTTCTCGGAAACCGGCTGTTTCTGGGAGATAGTAGCAGACTTGGTTGGAAAATGACAGGTGTTTGTGAGAAAGCTGGTATTTTGGGGAAAAAAGGCCGTTTTTTAAAGAATAAGCTGGCATTTCTGGGAGAATATGTCCCATCTTTGGGAGAAAACGGGTGTATGTGGGAGAAAATGTCGTGTATTTGGGAGAAAGCTGGTGTATGTGGGAGAAAAGGCCATTGTGATGGGAGTCAGTGTGATCTTGAGGAGTGGAAAGCAGTATTCTTGAGATGAAACGTGAGGTATTTCTAAGAGTCCTGGTATTTCTGGGAGAAAATGTCTTGTTTTGGAGAGCCAAAGTCCCATTTTGGGGGCAGAAGCTGGTATTTCTGTGACACTGCCATCTTGATGGGGGTAAGTGTGATCTTGAGGAGTGTAAAGCAGCATTTTGGTTAGAAAATGGGAGCTCTTCCTAAGAGCAGTGCTATTTCTGGGAGAAAAGGAGCTCTACTGGGCATAAAAATGGTGTATCTGTGATAAAATGCCACATTTCTGAAAGAAACTGTCCTCTTGCGGAGTGTAATGCTGTATGTTCCGGAGGAAATGGGAAATATTCAGCAGAGTCCTGGTATTTCTGGGAGAAGAGGTCTGATGTGGGGGGGGGAAGGTGATGTATCTGTGAGAAAGCTGGTGTTTCTGGGAGAAAATGCCAGGTATTGGTGAGGAAACAGATGCTAGAGAGGGAAAAGGCCATCCCTTTGGGAGAGAAGTGGTATTTCTGGGAGAAAATGCCCAAATCGGGGAGTAAGTGTCATCCTGAGGCGTGTCATGGAGTAGATTTGGGAGGAAATGGAGTCGTTTCACAGAGTAGCGGCACTTCTGGGAGAAAATGTCCTCAGTGGGAAAGACAATGTCCTCTTGAGGGAAGAAAACGGGTCTTTCTTACAGCAAATGTCATCCAATTGGGAGAAAATCTCCTCTCTTGGGGAGAAAAGTGGTCTTTCTGAGAGAAGGTGTCCTCTTCTTGGCTGCAAGTGTCCCATTTGGCATTGTCATGGAGGCTTTTTGGGGAGAAAGCGTGTGGCAGTTGTAAGAGAAGGGGTATTTCTGGGAGCAAATCTCCTCTTTTTGGAAGAGAAGGTGAAATTTCCAAGGGAAAAGTGGCATTTCTGGGAGGAAATGACATAGCTGGGGGAGAAAAGTGGGAACCGGTGGGAAAGAAGATCTTGTACTGGAGAGCAACGGTGGTCTTTTTGGTGTGCCAAGTGGTCTCTTGGGGAGACAACGTGGTAAATAGGGGAGACAATGTCCTCTGGAGGAGTGTCAAGTAGTATTTGGGAGAGCAAACGTCAGGTATTTCTCGGAAACCGGCTGTTTCTGGGAGATAGTAGCAGACTTGGTTGGAAAATGACAGGTGTTTGTGAGAAAGCTGGTATTTTGGGGAAAAAAGGCCGTTTTTTAAAGAATAAGCTGGCATTTCTGGGAGAATATGTCCCATCTTTGGGAGAAAACGGGTGTATGTGGGAGAAAATGTCGTGTATTTGGGAGAAAGCTGGTGTATGTGGGAGAAAAGGCCATTGTGATGGGAGTCAGTGTGATCTTGAGGAGTGGAAAGCAGTATTCTTGAGATGAAACGTGAGGTATTTCTAAGAGTCCTGGTATTTCTGGGAGAAAATGTCTTGTTTTGGAGAGCCAAAGTCCCATTTTGGGGGCAGAAGCTGGTATTTCTGTGACACTGCCATCTTGATGGGGGTAAGTGTGATCTTGAGGAGTGTAAAGCAGCATTTTGGTTAGAAAATGGGAGCTCTTCCTAAGAGCAGTGCTATTTCTGGGAGAAAAGGAGCTCTACTGGGCATAAAAATGGTGTATCTGTGATAAAATGCCACATTTCTGAAAGAAACTGTCCTCTTGCGGAGTGTAATGCTGTATGTTCCGGAGGAAATGGGAAATATTCAGCAGAGTCCTGGTATTTCTGGGAGAAGAGGTCTGATGTGGGGGGGGGAAGGTGATGTATCTGTGAGAAAGCTGGTGTTTCTGGGAGAAAATGCCAGGTATTGGTGAGGAAACAGATGCTAGAGAGGGAAAAGGCCATCCCTTTGGGAGAGAAGTGGTATTTCTGGGAGAAAATGCCCCAAATCGGGGAGTAAGTGTCATCCTGAGGCGTGTCATGGAGTAGATTTGGGAGGAAATGGAGGTGTTTCACAGAGTAGCGGCACTTCTGGGAGAAAATGTCCTCAGTGGGAAAGACAATGTCCTCTTGAGGGAAGAAAACAGGTCTTTCTTACAGCAAATGTCATCCAATTGGGAGAAAATCTCCTCTCTTGGGGAGAAAAGTGGTCTTTCTGAGAGAAGGTGTCCTCTTCTTGGCTGCAAGTGTCCCATTTGGCATTGTCATGGAGGCTTTTTGGGGAGAAAGCGTGTGGCAGTTGTAAGAGAAGGGGTATTTCTGGGAGCAAATCTCCTCTTTTTGGAAGAGAAGGTGAAATTTCCAAGGGAAAAGTGGCATTTCTGGGAGGAAATGACATAGCTGGGGGAGAAAAGTGGGAACCGGTGGGAAAGAAGATCTTGTACTGGAGAGCAACGGTGGTCTTTTTGGTGTGCCAAGTGGTCTCTTGGGGAGACAACGTGGTAAACAGGGGAGACAATGTCCTCTGGAGGAGTGTCAAGTAGTATTTGGGAGAGCAAACGTCAGGTATTTCTCGGAAACCGGCTGTTTCTGGGAGATAGTAGCAGACTTGGTTGGAAAATGACAGGTGTTTGTGAGAAAGCTGGTATTTTGGGGAAAAAAGGCCGTTTTTTAAAGAATAAGCTGGCATTTCTGGGAGAATATGTCCCATCTTTGGGAGAAAACGGGTGTATGTGGGAGAAAATGTCGTGTATTTGGGAGAAAGCTGGTGTATGTGGGAGAAAAGGCCATTGTGATGGGAGTCAGTGTGATCTTGAGGAGTGGAAAGCAGTATTCTTGAGATGAAACGTGAGGTATTTCTAAGAGTCCTGGTATTTCTGGGAGAAAATGTCTTGTTTTGGAGAGCCAAAGTCCCATTTTGGGGGCAGAAGCTGGTATTTCTGTGACACTGCCATCTTGATGGGGGTAAGTGTGATCTTGAGGAGTGTAAAGCAGCATTTTGGTTAGAAAATGGGAGCTCTTCCTAAGAGCAGTGCTATTTCTGGGAGAAAAGGAGCTCTACTGGGCATAAAAATGGTGTATCTGTGATAAAATGCCACATTTCTGAAAGAAACTGTCCTCTTGCGGAGTGTAATGCTGTATGTTCCGGAGGAAATGGGAAATATTCAGCAGAGTCCTGGTATTTCTGGGAGAAGAGGTCTGATGTGGGGGGGGGAAGGTGATGTATCTGTGAGAAAGCTGGTGTTTCTGGGAGAAAATGCCAGGTATTGGTGAGGAAACAGATGCTAGAGAGGGAAAAGGGAGAGAAGTGGTTTCTCCCCTTTGGGAGAGAAGTGGTATTTCTGGGAGAAAATGCCCCAAATCGGGGAGTAAGTGTCATCCTGAGGCGTGTCATGGAGTAGATTTGGGAGGAAATGGAGGTGTTTCACAGAGTAGCGGCACTTCTGGGAGAAAATGTCCTCAGTGGGAAAGACAATGTCCTCTTGAGGGAAGAAAACGGGTCTTTCTTACAGCAAATGTCATCCAATTGGGAGAAAATCTCCTCTCTTGGGGAGAAAAGTGGTCTTTCTGAGAGAAGGTGTCCTCTTCTTGGCTGCAAGTGTCCCATTTGGCATTGTCATGGAGGCTTTTTGGGGAGAAAGCGTGTGGCAGTTGTAAGAGAAGGGGTATTTCTGGGAGCAAATCTCCTCTTTTTGGAAGAGAAGGTGAAATTTCCAAGGGAAAAGTGGCATTTCTGGGAGGAAATGACATAGCTGGGGGAGAAAAGTGGGAACCGGTGGGAAAGAAGATCTTGTACTGGAGAGCAACGGTGGTCTTTTTGGTGTGCCAAGTGGTCTCTTGGGGAGACAACGTGGTAAATAGGGGAGACAATGTCCTCTGGAGGAGTGTCAAGTAGTATTTGGGAGAGCAAACGTCAGGTATTTCTCGGAAACCGGCTGTTTCTGGGAGATAGTAGCAGACTTGGTTGGAAAATGACAGGTGTTTGTGAGAAAGCTGGTATTTTGGGGAAAAAAGGCCGTTTTTTAAAGAATAAGCTGGCATTTCTGGGAGAATATGTCCCATCTTTGGGAGAAAACGGGTGTATGTGGGAGAAAATGTCGTGTATTTGGGAGAAAGCTGGTGTATGTGGGAGAAAAGGCCATTGTGATGGGAGTCAGTGTGATCTTGAGGAGTGGAAAGCAGTATTCTTGAGATGAAACGTGAGGTATTTCTAAGAGTCCTGGTATTTCTGGGAGAAAATGTCTTGTTTTGGAGAGCCAAAGTCCCATTTTGGGGGCAGAAGCTGGTATTTCTGTGACACTGCCATCTTGATGGGGGTAAGTGTGATCTTGAGGAGTGTAAAGCAGCATTTTGGTTAGAAAATGGGAGCTCTTCCTAAGAGCAGTGCTATTTCTGGGAGAAAAGGAGCTCTACTGGGCATAAAAATGGTGTATCTGTGATAAAAGGCCACATTTCTGAAAGAAACTGTCCTCTTGCGGAGTGTAATGCTGTATGTTCCGGAGGAAATGGGAAATATTCAGCAGAGTCCTGGTATTTCTGGGAGAAGAGGTCTGATGTGGGGGGGGGAAGGTGATGTATCTGTGAGAAAGCTGGTGTTTCTGGGAGAAAATGCCAGGTATTGGTGAGGAAACAGATGCTAGAGAGGGAAAAGGCCATCCCTTTGGGAGAGAAGTGGTATTTCTGGGAGAAAATGCCCCAAATCGGGGAGTAAGTGTCATCCTGAGGCGTGTCATGGAGTAGATTTGGGAGGAAATGGAGGTGTTTCACAGAGTAGCGGCACTTCTGGGAGAAAATGTCCTCAGTGGGAAAGACAATGTCCTCTTGAGGGAAGAAAACAGGTCTTTCTTACAGCAAATGTCATCCAATTGGGAGAAAATCTCCTCTCTTGGGGAGAAAAGTGGTCTTTCTGAGAGAAGGTGTCCTCTTCTTGGCTGCAAGTGTCCCATTTGGCATTGTCATGGAGGCTTTTTGGGGAGAAAGCGTGTGGCAGTTGTAAGAGAAGGGGTATTTCTGGGAGCAAATCTCCTCTTTTTGGAAGAGAAGGTGAAATTTCCAAGGGAAAAGTGGCATTTCTGGGAGGAAATGACATAGCTGGGGGAGAAAAGTGGGAACCGGTGGGAAAGAAGGTCTTGTACTGGAGAGCAACGGTGGTCTTTTTGGTGTGCCAAGTGGTCTCTTGGGGAGACAACGTGGTAAATAGGGGAGACAATGTCCTCTGGAGGAGTGTCAAGTAGTATTTGGGAGAGCAAACGTCAGGTATTTCTCGGAAACCGGCTGTTTCTGGGAGATAGTAGCAGACTTGGTTGGAAAATGACAGGTGTTTGTGAGAAAGCTGGTATTTTGGGAAAAAAAGGCCGTTTTTTAAAGAATAAGCTGGCATTTCTGGGAGAATATGTCCCATCTTTGGGAGAAAACGGGTGTATGTGGGAGAAAATGTCGTGTATTTGGGAGAAAGCTGGTGTATGTGGGAGAAAAGGCCATTGTGATGGGAGTCAGTGTGATCCTGAGGAGTGGAAAGCAGTATTCTTGAGATGAAACGTGAGGTATTTCTAAGAGTCCTGGTATTTCTGGGAGAAAATGTCTTGTTTTGGAGAGCCAAAGTCCCATTTTGGGGGCAGAAGCTGGTATTTCTGTGACACTGCCATCTTGATGGGGGTAAGTGTGATCTTGAGGAGTGTAAAGCAGCATTTTGGTTAGAAAGTGGGAGCTCTTCCTAAGAGCAGTGCTATTTCTGGGAGAAAAGGAGCTCTACTGGGCATAAAAATGGTGTATCTGTGATAAAATGCCACATTTCTGAAAGAAACTGTCCTCTTGCGGAGTGTAATGCTGTATGTTCCGGAGGAAATGGGAAATATTCAGCAGAGTCCTGGTATTTCTGGGAGAAGAGGTCTGATGTGGGGGGGGGGAAGGTGATGTATCTGTGAGAAAGCTGGTGTTTCTGGGAGAAAATGCCAGGTATTGGTGAGGAAACAGATGCTAGAGAGGGAAAAGGCCATCCCTTTGGGAGAGAAGTGGTAATTCTGGGAGAAAATGCCCCAAATCGGGGAGTAAGTGTCATCCTGAGGCGTGTCATGGAGTAGATTTGGGAGGAAATGGAGGTGTTTCACAGAGTAGCGGCACTTCTGGGAGAAAATGTCCTCAGTGGGAAAGACAATGTCCTCTTGAGGGAAGAAAACAGGTCTTTCTTACAGCAAATGTCATCCAATTGGGAGAAAATCTCCTCTCTTGGGGAGAAAAGTGGTCTTTCTGAGAGAAGGTGTCCTCTTCTTGGCTGCAAGTGTCCCATTTGGCATTGTCATGGAGGCTTTTTGGGGAGAAAGCGTGTGGCAGTTGTAAGAGAAGGGGTATTTCTGGGAGCAAATCTCCTCTTTTTGGAAGAGAAGGTGAAATTTCCAAGGGAAAAGTGGCATTTCTGGGAGGAAATGACATAGCTGGGGGAGAAAAGTGGGAACCGGTGGGAAAGAAGAACTTGTACTGGAGAGCAACGGTGGTCTTTTTGGTGTGCCAAGTGGTCTCTTGGGGAGACAACGTGGTAAATAGGGGAGACAATGTCCTCTGGAGGAGTGTCAAGTAGTATTTGGGAGAGCAAACGTCAGGTATTTCTCGGAAACCGGCTGTTTCTGGGAGATAGTAGCAGACTTGGTTGGAAAATGACAGGTGTTTGTGAGAAAGCTGGTATTTTGGGGAAAAAAGGCCGTTTTTTAAAGAATAAGCTGGCATTTCTGGGAGAATATGTCCCATCTTTGGGAGAAAACGGGTGTATGTGGGAGAAAATGTCGTGTATTTGGGAGAAAGCTGGTGTATGTGGGAGAAAAGGCCATTGTGATGGGAGTCAGTGTGATCTTGAGGAGTGGAAAGCAGTATTCTTGAGATGAAACGTGAGGTATTTCTAAGAGTCCTGGTATTTCTGGGAGAAAATGTCTTGTTTTGGAGAGCCAAAGTCCCATTTTGGGGGCAGAAGCTGGTATTTCTGTGACACTGCCATCTTGATGGGGGTAAGTGTGATCTTGAGGAGTGTAAAGCAGCATTTTGGTTAGAAAGTGGGAGCTCTTCCTAAGAGCAGTGCTATTTCTGGGAGAAAAGGAGCTCTACTGGGCATAAAAATGGTGTATCTGTGATAAAATGCCACATTTCTGAAAGAAACTGTCCTCTTGCGGAGTGTAATGCTGTATGTTCCGGAGGAAATGGGAAATATTCAGCAGAGTCCTGGTATTTCTGGGAGAAGAGGTCTGATGTGGGGGGGGGAAGGTGATGTATCTGTGAGAAAGCTGGTGTTTCTGGGAGAAAATGCCAGGTATTGGTGAGGAAACAGATGCTAGAGAGGGAAAAGGCCATCCCTTTGGGAGAGAAGTGGTATTTCTGGGAGAAAATGCCCCAAATCGGGGAGTAAGTGTCATCCTGAGGCGTGTCATGGAGTAGATTTGGGAGGAAATGGAGGTGTTTCACAGAGTAGCGGCACTTCTGGGAGAAAATGTCCTCAGTGGGAAAGACAATGTCCTCTTGAGGGAAGAAAACAGGTCTTTCTTACAGCAAATGTCATCCAATTGGGAGAAAATCTCCTCTCTTGGGGAGAAAAGTGGTCTTTCTGAGAGAAGGTGTCCTCTTCTTGGCTGCAAGTGTCCCATTTGGCATTGTCATGGAGGCTTTTTGGGGAGAAAGCGTGTGGCAGTTGTAAGAGAAGGGGTATTTCTGGGAGCAAATCTCCTCTTTTTGGAAGAGAAGGTGAAATTTCCAAGGGAAAAGTGGCATTTCTGGGAGGAAATGACATAGCTGGGGGAGAAAAGTGGGAACCGGTGGGAAAGAAGGTCTTGTACTGGAGAGCAACGGTGGTCTTTTTGGTGTGCCAAGTGGTCTCTTGGGGAGACAACGTGGTAAATAGGGGAGACAATGTCCTCTGGAGGAGTGTCAAGTAGTATTTGGGAGAGCAAACGTCAGGTATTTCTCGGAAACCGGCTGTTTCTGGGAGATAGTAGCAGACTTGGTTGGAAAATGACAGGTGTTTGTGAGAAAGCTGGTATTTTGGGAAAAAAAGGCCGTTTTTTAAAGAATAAGCTGGCATTTCTGGGAGAATATGTCCCATCTTTGGGAGAAAACGGGTGTATGTGGGAGAAAATGTCGTGTATTTGGGAGAAAGCTGGTGTATGTGGGAGAAAAGGCCATTGTGATGGGAGTCAGTGTGATCCTGAGGAGTGGAAAGCAGTATTCTTGAGATGAAACGTGAGGTATTTCTAAGAGTCCTGGTATTTCTGGGAGAAAATGTCTTGTTTTGGAGAGCCAAAGTCCCATTTTGGGGGCAGAAGCTGGTATTTCTGTGACACTGCCATCTTGATGGGGGTAAGTGTGATCTTGAGGAGTGTAAAGCAGCATTTTGGTTAGAAAGTGGGAGCTCTTCCTAAGAGCAGTGCTATTTCTGGGAGAAAAGGAGCTCTACTGGGCATAAAAATGGTGTATCTGTGATAAAATGCCACATTTCTGAAAGAAACTGTCCTCTTGCGGAGTGTAATGCTGTATGTTCCGGAGGAAATGGGAAATATTCAGCAGAGTCCTGGTATTTCTGGGAGAAGAGGTCTGATGTGGGGGGGGGAAGGTGATGTATCTGTGAGAAAGCTGGTGTTTCTGGGAGAAAATGCCAGGTATTGGTGAGGAAACAGATGCTAGAGAGGGAAAAGGCCATCCCTTTGGGAGAGAAGTGGTATTTCTGGGAGAAAATGCCCCAAATCGGGGAGTAAGTGTCATCCTGAGGCGTGTCATGGAGTAGATTTGGGAGGAAATGGAGGTGTTTCACAGAGTAGCGGCACTTCTGGGAGAAAATGTCCTCAGTGGGAAAGACAATGTCCTCTTGAGGGAAGAAAACAGGTCTTTCTTACAGCAAATGTCATCCAATTGGGAGAAAATCTCCTCTCTTGGGGAGAAAAGTGGTCTTTCTGAGAGAAGGTGTCCTCTTCTTGGCTGCAAGTGTCCCATTTGGCATTGTCATGGAGGCTTTTTGGGGAGAAAGCGTGTGGCAGTTGTAAGAGAAGGGGTATTTCTGGGAGCAAATCTCCTCTTTTTGGAAGAGAAGGTGAAATTTCCAAGGGAAAAGTGGCATTTCTGGGAGGAAATGACATAGCTGGGGGAGAAAAGTGGGAACCGGTGGGAAAGAAGATCTTGTACTGGAGAGCAACGGTGGTCTTTTTGGTGTGCCAAGTGGTCTCTTGGGGAGACAACGTGGTAAATAGGGGAGACAATGTCCTCTGGAGGAGTGTCAAGTAGTATTTGGGAGAGCAAACGTCAGGTATTTCTCGGAAACCGGCTGTTTCTGGGAGATAGTAGCAGACTTGGTTGGAAAATGACAGGTGTTTGTGAGAAAGCTGGTATTTTGGGGAAAAAAGGCCGTTTTTTAAAGAATAAGCTGGCATTTCTGGGAGAATATGTCCCATCTTTGGGAGAAAACGGGTGTATGTGGGAGAAAATGTCGTGTATTTGGGAGAAAGCTGGTGTATGTGGGAGAAAAGGCCATTGTGATGGGAGTCAGTGTGATCTTGAGGAGTGGAAAGCAGTATTCTTGAGATGAAACGTGAGGTATTTCTAAGAGTCCTGGTATTTCTGGGAGAAAATGTCTTGTTTTGGAGAGCCAAAGTCCCATTTTGGGGGCAGAAGCTGGTATTTCTGTGACACTGCCATCTTGATGGGGGTAAGTGTGATCTTGAGGAGTGTAAAGCAGCATTTTGGTTAGAAAATGGGAGCTCTTCCTAAGAGCAGTGCTATTTCTGGGAGAAAAGGAGCTCTACTGGGCATAAAAATGGTGTATCTGTGATAAAAGGCCACATTTCTGAAAGAAACTGTCCTCTTGCGGAGTGTAATGCTGTATGTTCCGGAGGAAATGGGAAATATTCAGCAGAGTCCTGGTATTTCTGGGAGAAGAGGTCTGATGTGGGGGGGGGGAAGGTGATGTATCTGTGAGAAAGCTGGTGTTTCTGGGAGAAAATGCCAGGTATTGGTGAGGAAACAGATGCTAGAGAGGGAAAAGGCCATCCCTTTGGGAGAGAAGTGGTAATTCTGGGAGAAAATGCCCCAAATCGGGGAGTAAGTGTCATCCTGAGGCGTGTCATGGAGTAGATTTGGGAGGAAATGGAGGTGTTTCACAGAGTAGCGGCACTTCTGGGAGAAAATGTCCTCAGTGGGAAAGACAATGTCCTCTTGAGGGAAGAAAACAGGTCTTTCTTACAGCAAATGTCATCCAATTGGGAGAAAATCTCCTCTCTTGGGGAGAAAAGTGGTCTTTCTGAGAGAAGGTGTCCTCTTCTTGGCTGCAAGTGTCCCATTTGGCATTGTCATGGAGGCTTTTTGGGGAGAAAGCGTGTGGCAGTTGTAAGAGAAGGGGTATTTCTGGGAGCAAATCTCCTCTTTTTGGAAGAGAAGGTGAAATTTCCAAGGGAAAAGTGGCATTTCTGGGAGGAAATGACATAGCTGGGGGAGAAAAGTGGGAACCGGTGGGAAAGAAGAACTTGTACTGGAGAGCAACGGTGGTCTTTTTGGTGTGCCAAGTGGTCTCTTGGGGAGACAACGTGGTAAATAGGGGAGACAATGTCCTCTGGAGGAGTGTCAAGTAGTATTTGGGAGAGCAAACGTCAGGTATTTCTCGGAAACCGGCTGTTTCTGGGAGATAGTAGCAGACTTGGTTGGAAAATGACAGGTGTTTGTGAGAAAGCTGGTATTTTGGGGAAAAAAGGCCGTTTTTTAAAGAATAAGCTGGCATTTCTGGGAGAATATGTCCCATCTTTGGGAGAAAACGGGTGTATGTGGGAGAAAATGTCGTGTATTTGGGAGAAAGCTGGTGTATGTGGGAGAAAAGGCCATTGTGATGGGAGTCAGTGTGATCTTGAGGAGTGGAAAGCAGTATTCTTGAGATGAAACGTGAGGTATTTCTAAGAGTCCTGGTATTTCTGGGAGAAAATGTCTTGTTTTGGAGAGCCAAAGTCCCATTTTGGGGGCAGAAGCTGGTATTTCTGTGACACTGCCATCTTGATGGGGGTAAGTGTGATCTTGAGGAGTGTAAAGCAGCATTTTGGTTAGAAAGTGGGAGCTCTTCCTAAGAGCAGTGCTATTTCTGGGAGAAAAGGAGCTCTACTGGGCATAAAAATGGTGTATCTGTGATAAAATGCCACATTTCTGAAAGAAACTGTCCTCTTGCGGAGTGTAATGCTGTATGTTCCGGAGGAAATGGGAAATATTCAGCAGAGTCCTGGTATTTCTGGGAGAAGAGGTCTGATGTGGGGGGGGGAAGGTGATGTATCTGTGAGAAAGCTGGTGTTTCTGGGAGAAAATGCCAGGTATTGGTGAGGAAACAGATGCTAGAGAGGGAAAAGGCCATCCCTTTGGGAGAGAAGTGGTATTTCTGGGAGAAAATGCCCCAAATCGGGGAGTAAGTGTCATCCTGAGGCGTGTCATGGAGTAGATTTGGGAGGAAATGGAGGTGTTTCACAGAGTAGCGGCACTTCTGGGAGAAAATGTCCTCAGTGGGAAAGACAATGTCCTCTTGAGGGAAGAAAACAGGTCTTTCTTACAGCAAATGTCATCCAATTGGGAGAAAATCTCCTCTCTTGGGGAGAAAAGTGGTCTTTCTGAGAGAAGGTGTCCTCTTCTTGGCTGCAAGTGTCCCATTTGGCATTGTCATGGAGGCTTTTTGGGGAGAAAGCGTGTGGCAGTTGTAAGAGAAGGGGTATTTCTGGGAGCAAATCTCCTCTTTTTGGAAGAGAAGGTGAAATTTCCAAGGGAAAAGTGGCATTTCTGGGAGGAAATGACATAGCTGGGGGAGAAAAGTGGGAACCGGTGGGAAAGAAGATCTTGTACTGGAGAGCAACGGTGGTCTTTTTGGTGTGCCAAGTGGTCTCTTGGGGAGACAACGTGGTAAATAGGGGAGACAATGTCCTCTGGAGGAGTGTCAAGTAGTATTTGGGAGAGCAAACGTCAGGTATTTCTCGGAAACCGGCTGTTTCTGGGAGATAGTAGCAGACTTGGTTGGAAAATGACAGGTGTTTGTGAGAAAGCTGGTATTTTGGGAAAAAAAGGCCGTTTTTTAAAGAATAAGCTGGCATTTCTGGGAGAATATGTCCCATCTTTGGGAGAAAACGGGTGTATGTGGGAGAAAATGTCGTGTATTTGGGAGAAAGCTGGTGTATGTGGGAGAAAAGGCCATTGTGATGGGAGTCAGTGTGATCTTGAGGAGTGGAAAGCAGTATTCTTGAGATGAAACGTGAGGTATTTCTAAGAGTCCTGGTATTTCTGGGAGAAAATGTCTTGTTTTGGAGAGCCAAAGTCCCATTTTGGGGGCAGAAGCTGGTATTTCTGTGACACTGCCATCTTGATGGGGGTAAGTGTGATCTTGAGGAGTGTAAAGCAGCATTTTGGTTAGAAAGTGGGAGCTCTTCCTAAGAGCAGTGCTATTTCTGGGAGAAAAGGAGCTCTACTGGGCATAAAAATGGTGTATCTGTGATAAAAGGCCACATTTCTGAAAGAAACTGTCCTCTTGCGGAGTGTAATGCTGTATGTTCCGGAGGAAATGGGAAATATTCAGCAGAGTCCTGGTATTTCTGGGAGAAGAGGTCTGATGTGGGGGGGGGAAGGTGATGTATCTGTGAGAAAGCTGGTGTTTCTGGGAGAAAATGCCAGGTATTGGTGAGGAAACAGATGCTAGAGAGGGAAAAGGCCATCCCTTTGGGAGAGAAGTGGTAATTCTGGGAGAAAATGCCCCAAATCGGGGAGTAAGTGTCATCCTGAGGCGTGTCATGGAGTAGATTTGGGAGGAAATTGAGGTGTTTCACAGAGTAGCGGCACTTCTGGGAGAAAATGTCCTCAGTGGGAAAGACAATGTCCTCTTGAGGGAAGAAAACAGGTCTTTCTTACAGCAAATGTCATCCAATTGGGAGAAAATCTCCTCTCTTGGGGAGAAAAGTGGTCTTTCTGAGAGAAGGTGTCCTCTTCTTGGCTGCAAGTGTCCCATTTGGCATTGTCATGGAGGCTTTTTGGGGAGAAAGCGTGTGGCAGTTGTAAGAGAAGGGGTATTTCTGGGAGCAAATCTCCTCTTTTTGGAAGAGAAGGTGAAATTTCCAAGGGAAAAGTGGCATTTCTGGGAGGAAATGACATAGCTGGGGGAGAAAAGTGGGAACCGGTGGGAAAGAAGAACTTGTACTGGAGAGCAACGGTGGTCTTTTTGGTGTGCCAAGTGGTCTCTTGGGGAGACAACGTGGTAAATAGGGGAGACAATGTCCTCTGGAGGAGTGTCAAGTAGTATTTGGGAGAGCAAACGTCAGGTATTTCTCGGAAACCGGCTGTTTCTGGGAGATAGTAGCAGACTTGGTTGGAAAATGACAGGTGTTTGTGAGAAAGCTGGTATTTTGGGGAAAAAAGGCCGTTTTTTAAAGAATAAGCTGGCATTTCTGGGAGAATATGTCCCATCATTGGGAGAAAACGGGTGTATGTGGGAGAAAATGTCGTGTATTTGGGAGAAAGCTGGTGTATGTGGGAGAAAAGGCCATTGTGATGGGAGTCAGTGTGATCTTGAGGAGTGGAAAGCAGTATTCTTGAGATGAAACGTGAGGTATTTCTAAGAGTCCTGGTATTTCTGGGAGAAAATGTCTTGTTTTGGAGAGCCAAAGTCCCATTTTGGGGGCAGAAGCTGGTATTTCTGTGACACTGCCATCTTGATGGGGGTAAGTGTGATCTTGAGGAGTGTAAAGCAGCATTTTGGTTAGAAAATGGGAGCTCTTCCTAAGAGCAGTGCTATTTCTGGGAGAAAAGGAGCTCTACTGGGCATAAAAATGGTGTATCTGTGATAAAAGGCCACATTTCTGAAAGAAACTGTCCTCTTGCGGAGTGTAATGCTGTATGTTCCGGAGGAAATGGGAAATATTCAGCAGAGTCCTGGTATTTCTGGGAGAAGAGGTCTGATGTGGGGGGGGGGAAGGTGATGTATCTGTGAGAAAGCTGGTGTTTCTGGGAGAAAATGCCAGGTATTGGTGAGGAAACAGATGCTAGAGAGGGAAAAGGCCATCCCTTTGGGAGAGAAGTGGTAATTCTGGGAGAAAATGCCCCAAATCGGGGAGTAAGTGTCATCCTGAGGCGTGTCATGGAGTAGATTTGGGAGGAAATGGAGGTGTTTCACAGAGTAGCGGCACTTCTGGGAGAAAATGTCCTCAGTGGGAAAGACAATGTCCTCTTGAGGGAAGAAAACAGGTCTTTCTTACAGCAAATGTCATCCAATTGGGAGAAAATCTCCTCTCTTGGGGAGAAAAGTGGTCTTTCTGAGAGAAGGTGTCCTCTTCTTGGCTGCAAGTGTCCCATTTGGCATTGTCATGGAGGCTTTTTGGGGAGAAAGCGTGTGGCAGTTGTAAGAGAAGGGGTATTTCTGGGAGCAAATCTCCTCTTTTTGGAAGAGAAGGTGAAATTTCCAAGGGAAAAGTGGCATTTCTGGGAGGAAATGACATAGCTGGGGGAGAAAAGTGGGAACCGGTGGGAAAGAAGAACTTGTACTGGAGAGCAACGGTGGTCTTTTTGGTGTGCCAAGTGGTCTCTTGGGGAGACAACGTGGTAAATAGGGGAGACAATGTCCTCTGGAGGAGTGTCAAGTAGTATTTGGGAGAGCAAACGTCAGGTATTTCTCGGAAACCGGCTGTTTCTGGGAGATAGTAGCAGACTTGGTTGGAAAATGACAGGTGTTTGTGAGAAAGCTGGTATTTTGGGGAAAAAAGGCCGTTTTTTAAAGAATAAGCTGGCATTTCTGGGAGAATATGTCCCATCTTTGGGAGAAAACGGGTGTATGTGGGAGAAAATGTCGTGTATTTGGGAGAAAGCTGGTGTATGTGGGAGAAAAGGCCATTGTGATGGGAGTCAGTGTGATCTTGAGGAGTGGAAAGCAGTATTCTTGAGATGAAACGTGAGGTATTTCTAAGAGTCCTGGTATTTCTGGGAGAAAATGTCTTGTTTTGGAGAGCCAAAGTCCCATTTTGGGGGCAGAAGCTGGTATTTCTGTGACACTGCCATCTTGATGGGGGTAAGTGTGATCTTGAGGAGTGTAAAGCAGCATTTTGGTTAGAAAGTGGGAGCTCTTCCTAAGAGCAGTGCTATTTCTGGGAGAAAAGGAGCTCTACTGGGCATAAAAATGGTGTATCTGTGATAAAATGCCACATTTCTGAAAGAAACTGTCCTCTTGCGGAGTGTAATGCTGTATGTTCCGGAGGAAATGGGAAATATTCAGCAGAGTCCTGGTATTTCTGGGAGAAGAGGTCTGATGTGGGGGGGGGAAGGTGATGTATCTGTGAGAAAGCTGGTGTTTCTGGGAGAAAATGCCAGGTATTGGTGAGGAAACAGATGCTAGAGAGGGAAAAGGCCATCCCTTTGGGAGAGAAGTGGTATTTCTGGGAGAAAATGCCCCAAATCGGGGAGTAAGTGTCATCCTGAGGCGTGTCATGGAGTAGATTTGGGAGGAAATGGAGGTGTTTCACAGAGTAGCGGCACTTCTGGGAGAAAATGTCCTCAGTGGGAAAGACAATGTCCTCTTGAGGGAAGAAAACGGGTCTTTCTTACAGCAAATGTCATCCAATTGGGAGAAAATCTCCTCTCTTGGGGAGAAAAGTGGTCTTTCTGAGAGAAGGTGTCCTCTTCTTGGCTGCAAGTGTCCCATTTGGCATTGTCATGGAGGCTTTTTGGGGAGAAAGCGTGTGGCAGTTGTAAGAGAAGGGGTATTTCTGGGAGCAAATCTCCTCTTTTTGGAAGAGAAGGTGAAATTTCCAAGGAAAAAGTGGCATTTCTGGGAGGAAATGACATAGCTGGGGGAGAAAAGTGGGAACCGGTGGGAAAGAAGATCTTGTACTGGAGAGCAACGGTGGTCTTTTTGGTGTGCCAAGTGGTCTCTTGGGGAGACAACGTGGTAAATAGGGGAGACAATGTCCTCTGGAGGAGTGTCAAGTAGTATTTGGGAGAGCAAACGTCAGGTATTTCTCGGAAACCGGCTGTTTCTGGGAGATAGTAGCAGACTTGGTTGGAAAATGACAGGTGTTTGTGAGAAAGCTGGTATTTTGGGGAAAAAAGGCCGTTTTTTAAAGAATAAGCTGGCATTTCTGGGAGAATATGTCCCATCTTTGGGAGAAAACGGGTGTATGTGGGAGAAAATGTCGTGTATTTGGGAGAAAGCTGGTGTATGTGGGAGAAAAGGCCATTGTGATGGGAGTCAGTGTGATCTTGAGGAGTGGAAAGCAGTATTCTTGAGATGAAACGTGAGGTATTTCTAAGAGTCCTGGTATTTCTGGGAGAAAATGTCTTGTTTTGGAGAGCCAAAGTCCCATTTTGGGGGCAGAAGCTGGTATTTCTGTGACACTGCCATCTTGATGGGGGTAAGTGTGATCTTGAGGAGTGTAAAGCAGCATTTTGGTTAGAAAGTGGGAGCTCTTCCTAAGAGCAGTGCTATTTCTGGGAGAAAAGGAGCTCTACTGGGCATAAAAATGGTGTATCTGTGATAAAATGCCACATTTCTGAAAGAAACTGTCCTCTTGCGGAGTGCAGTGCTGTATGTTCCGGAGGAAATGGGAAATATTCAGCAGAGTCCTGGTATTTCTGGGAGAAGAGGTCTGATGTGGGGGGGGGAAGGTGATGTATCTGTGAGAAAGCTGGTGTTTCTGGGAGAAAATGCCAGGTATTGGTGAGGAAACAGATGCTAGAGAGGGAAAAGGCCATCCCTTTGGGAGAGAAGTGGTATTTCTGGGAGAAAATGCCCCAAATCGGGGAGTAAGTGTCATCCTGAGGCGTGTCATGGAGTAGATTTGGGAGGAAATGGAGGTGTTTCACAGAGTAGCGGCACTTCTGGGAGAAAATGTCCTCAGTGGGAAAGACAATGTCCTCTTGAGGGAAGAAAACGGGTCTTTCTTACAGCAAATGTCATCCAATTGGGAGAAAATCTCCTCTCTTGGGGAGAAAAGTGGTCTTTCTGAGAGAAGGTGTCCTCTTCTTGGCTGCAAGTGTCCCATTTGGCATTGTCATGGAGGCTTTTTGGGGAGAAAGCGTGTGGCAGTTGTAAGAGAAGGGGTATTTCTGGGAGCAAATCTCCTCTTTTTGGAAGAGAAGGTGAAATTTCCAAGGGAAAAGTGGCATTTCTGGGAGGAAATGACATAGCTGGGGGAGAAAAGTGGGAACCGGTGGGAAAGAAGATCTTGTACTGGAGAGCAACGGTGGTCTTTTTGGTGTGCCAAGTGGTCTCTTGGGGAGACAACGTGGTAAATAGGGGAGACAATGTCCTCTGGAGGAGTGTCAAGTAGTATTTGGGAGAGCAAACGTCAGGTATTTCTCGGAAACCGGCTGTTTCTGGGAGATAGTAGCAGACTTGGTTGGAAAATGACAGGTGTTTGTGAGAAAGCTGGTATTTTGGGGAAAAAAGGCCGTTTTTTAAAGAATAAGCTGGCATTTCTGGGAGAATATGTCCCATCTTTGGGAGAAAACGGGTGTATGTGGGAGAAAATGTCGTGTATTTGGGAGAAAGCTGGTGTATGTGGGAGAAAAGGCCATTGTGATGGGAGTCAGTGTGATCTTGAGGAGTGGAAAGCAGTATTCTTGAGATGAAACGTGAGGTATTTCTAAGAGTCCTGGTATTTCTGGGAGAAAATGTCTTGTTTTGGAGAGCCAAAGTCCCATTTTGGGGGCAGAAGCTGGTATTTCTGTGACACTGCCATCTTGATGGGGGTAAGTGTGATCTTGAGGAGTGTAAAGCAGCATTTTGGTTAGAAAATGGGAGCTCTTCCTAAGAGCAGTGCTATTTCTGGGAGAAAAGGAGCTCTACTGGGCATAAAAATGGTGTATCTGTGATAAAAGGCCACATTTCTGAAAGAAACTGTCCTCTTGCGGAGTGTAATGCTGTATGTTCCGGAGGAAATGGGAAATATTCAGCAGAGTCCTGGTATTTCTGGGAGAAGAGGTCTGATGTGGGGGGGGGAAGGTGATGTATCTGTGAGAAAGCTGGTGTTTCTGGGAGAAAATGCCAGGTATTGGTGAGGAAACAGATGCTAGAGAGGGAAAAGGCCATCCCTTTGGGAGAGAAGTGGTATTTCTGGGAGAAAATGCCCCAAATCGGGGAGTAAGTGTCATCCTGAGGCGTGTCATGGAGTAGATTTGGGAGGAAATGGAGGTGTTTCACAGAGTAGCGGCACTTCTGGGAGAAAATGTCCTCAGTGGGAAAGACAATGTCCTCTTGAGGGAAGAAAACAGGTCTTTCTTACAGCAAATGTCATCCAATTGGGAGAAAATCTCCTCTCTTGGGGAGAAAAGTGGTCTTTCTGAGAGAAGGTGTCCTCTTCTTGGCTGCAAGTGTCCCATTTGGCATTGTCATGGAGGCTTTTTGGGGAGAAAGCGTGTGGCAGTTGTAAGAGAAGGGGTATTTCTGGGAGCAAATCTCCTCTTTTTGGAAGAGAAGGTGAAATTTCCAAGGGAAAAGTGGCATTTCTGGGAGGAAATGACATAGCTGGGGGAGAAAAGTGGGAACCGGTGGGAAAGAAGAACTTGTACTGGAGAGCAACGGTGGTCTTTTTGGTGTGCCAAGTGGTCTCTTGGGGAGACAACGTGGTAAATAGGGGAGACAATGTCCTCGGGAGGAGTGTCAAGTAGTATTTGGGAGAGCAAACGTCAGGTATTTCTCGGAAACCGGCTGTTTCTGGGAGATAGTAGCAGACTTGGTTGGAAAATGACAGGTGTTTGTGAGAAAGCTGGTATTTTGGGGAAAAAAGGCCGTTTTTTAAAGAATAAGCTGGCATTTCTGGGAGAATATGTCCCATCTTTGGGAGAAAACGGGTGTATGTGGGAGAAAATGTCGTGTATTTGGGAGAAAGCTGGTGTATGTGGGAGAAAAGGCCATTGTGATGGGAGTCAGTGTGATCTTGAGGAGTGGAAAGCAGTATTCTTGAGATGAAACGTGAGGTATTTCTAAGAGTCCTGGTATTTCTGGGAGAAAATGTCTTGTTTTGGAGAGCCAAAGTCCCATTTTGGGGGCAGAAGCTGGTATTTCTGTGACACTGCCATCTTGATGGGGGTAAGTGTGATCTTGAGGAGTGTAAAGCAGCATTTTGGTTAGAAAATGGGAGCTCTTCCTAAGAGCAGTGCTATTTCTGGGAGAAAAGGAGCTCTACTGGGCATAAAAATGGTGTATCTGTGATAAAATGCCACATTTCTGAAAGAAACTGTCCTCTTGCGGAGTGTAATGCTGTATGTTCCGGAGGAAATGGGAAATATTCAGCAGAGTCCTGGTATTTCTGGGAGAAGAGGTCTGATGTGGGGGGGGGAAGGTGATGTATCTGTGAGAAAGCTGGTGTTTCTGGGAGAAAATGCCAGGTATTGGTGAGGAAACAGATGCTAGAGAGGGAAAAGGCCATCCCTTTGGGAGAGAAGTGGTATTTCTGGGAGAAAATGCCCCAAATCGGGGAGTAAGTGTCATCCTGAGGCGTGTCATGGAGTAGATTTGGGAGGAAATGGAGGTGTTTCACAGAGTAGCGGCACTTCTGGGAGAAAATGTCCTCAGTGGGAAAGACAATGTCCTCTTGAGGGAAGAAAACGGGTCTTTCTTACAGCAAATGTCATCCAATTGGGAGAAAATCTCCTCTCTTGGGGAGAAAAGTGGTCTTTCTGAGAGAAGGTGTCCTCTTCTTGGCTGCAAGTGTCCCATTTGGCATTGTCATGGAGGCTTTTTGGGGAGAAAGCGTGTGGCAGTTGTAAGAGAAGGGGTATTTCTGGGAGCAAATCTCCTCTTTTTGGAAGAGAAGGTGAAATTTCCAAGGGAAAAGTGGCATTTCTGGGAGGAAATGACATAGCTGGGGGAGAAAAGTGGGAACCGGTGGGAAAGAAGATCTTGTACTGGAGAGCAACGGTGGTCTTTTTGGTGTGCCAAGTGGTCTCTTGGGGAGACAACGTGGTAAATAGGGGAGACAATGTCCTCTGGAGGAGTGTCAAGTAGTATTTGGGAGAGCAAACGTCAGGTATTTCTCGGAAACCGGCTGTTTCTGGGAGATAGTAGCAGACTTGGTTGGAAAATGACAGGTGTTTGTGAGAAAGCTGGTATTTTGGGGAAAAAAGGCCGTTTTTTAAAGAATAAGCTGGCATTTCTGGGAGAATATGTCCCATCTTTGGGAGAAAACGGGTGTATGTGGGAGAAAATGTCGTGTATTTGGGAGAAAGCTGGTGTATGTGGGAGAAAAGGCCATTGTGGTGGGAGTCAGTGTGATCTTGAGGAGTGGAAAGCAGTATTCTTGAGATGAAACGTGAGGTATTTCTAAGAGTCCTGGTATTTCTGGGAGAAAATGTCTTGTTTTGGAGAGCCAAAGTCCCATTTTGGGGGCAGAAGCTGGTATTTCTGTGACACTGCCATCTTGATGGGGGTAAGTGTGATCTTGAGGAGTGTAAAGCAGCATTTTGGTTAGAAAGTGGGAGCTCTTCCTAAGAGCAGTGCTATTTCTGGGAGAAAAGGAGCTCTACTGGGCATAAAAATGGTGTATCTGTGATAAAATGCCACATTTCTGAAAGAAACTGTCCTCTTGCGGAGTGTAATGCTGTATGTTCCGGAGGAAATGGGAAATATTCAGCAGAGTCCTGGTATTTCTGGGAGAAGAGGTCTGATGTGGGGGGGGGAAGGTGATGTATCTGTGAGAAAGCTGGTGTTTCTGGGAGAAAATGCCAGGTATTGGTGAGGAAACAGATGCTAGAGAGGGAAAAGGCCATCCCTTTGGGAGAGAAGTGGTATTTCTGGGAGAAAATGCCCCAAATCGGGGAGTAAGTGTCATCCTGAGGCGTGTCATGGAGTAGATTTGGGAGGAAATGGAGGTGTTTCACAGAGTAGCGGCACTTCTGGGAGAAAATGTCCTCAGTGGGAAAGACAATGTCCTCTTGAGGGAAGAAAACGGGTCTTTCTTACAGCAAATGTCATCCAATTGGGAGAAAATCTCCTCTCTTGGGGAGAAAAGTGGTCTTTCTGAGAGAAGGTGTCCTCTTCTTGGCTGCAAGTGTCCCATTTGGCATTGTCATGGAGGCTTTTTGGGGAGAAAGCGTGTGGCAGTTGTAAGAGAAGGGGTATTTCTGGGAGCAAATCTCCTCTTTTTGGAAGAGAAGGTGAAATTTCCAAGGGAAAAGTGGCATTTCTGGGAGGAAATGACATAGCTGGGGGAGAAAAGTGGGAACCGGTGGGAAAGAAGATCTTGTACTGGAGAGCAACGGTGGTCTTTTTGGTGTGCCAAGTGGTCTCTTGGGGAGACAACGTGGTAAATAGGGGAGACAATGTCCTCTGGAGGAGTGTCAAGTAGTATTTGGGAGAGCAAACGTCAGGTATTTCTCGGAAACCGGCTGTTTCTGGGAGATAGTAGCAGACTTGGTTGGAAAATGACAGGTGTTTGTGAGAAAGCTGGTATTTTGGGGAAAAAAGGCCGTTTTTTAAAGAATAAGCTGGCATTTCTGGGAGAATATGTCCCATCTTTGGGAGAAAACGGGTGTATGTGGGAGAAAATGTCGTGTATTTGGGAGAAAGCTGGTGTATGTGGGAGAAAAGGCCATTGTGATGGGAGTCAGTGTGATCTTGAGGAGTGGAAAGCAGTATTCTTGAGATGAAACGTGAGGTATTTCTAAGAGTCCTGGTATTTCTGGGAGAAAATGTCTTGTTTTGGAGAGCCAAAGTCCCATTTTGGGGGCAGAAGCTGGTATTTCTGTGACACTGCCATCTTGATGGGGGTAAGTGTGATCTTGAGGAGTGTAAAGCAGCATTTTGGTTAGAAAGTGGGAGCTCTTCCTAAGAGCAGTGCTATTTCTGGGAGAAAAGGAGCTCTACTGGGCATAAAAATGGTGTATCTGTGATAAAAGGCCACATTTCTGAAAGAAACTGTCCTCTTGCGGAGTGTAATGCTGTATGTTCCGGAGGAAATGGGAAATATTCAGCAGAGTCCTGGTATTTCTGGGAGAAGAGGTCTGATGTGGGGGGGGGAAGGTGATGTATCTGTGAGAAAGCTGGTGTTTCTGGGAGAAAATGCCAGGTATTGGTGAGGAAACAGATGCTAGAGAGGGAAAAGGCCATCCCTTTGGGAGAGAAGTGGTATTTCTGGGAGAAAATGCCCCAAATCGGGGAGTAAGTGTCATCCTGAGGCGTGTCATGGAGTAGATTTGGGAGGAAATGGAGGTGTTTCACAGAGTAGCGGCACTTCTGGGAGAAAATGTCCTCAGTGGGAAAGACAATGTCCTCTTGAGGGAAGAAAACGGGTCTTTCTTACAGCAAATGTCATCCAATTGGGAGAAAATCTCCTCTCTTGGGGAGAAAAGTGGTCTTTCTGAGAGAAGGTGTCCTCTTCTTGGCTGCAAGTGTCCCATTTGGCATTGTCATGGAGGCTTTTTGGGGAGAAAGCGTGTGGCAGTTGTAAGAGAAGGGGTATTTCTGGGAGCAAATCTCCTCTTTTTGGAAGAGAAGGTGAAATTTCCAAGGGAAAAGTGGCATTTCTGGGAGGAAATGACATAGCTGGGGGAGAAAAGTGGGAACCGGTGGGAAAGAAGATCTTGTACTGGAGAGCAACGGTGGTCTTTTTGGTGTGCCAAGTGGTCTCTTGGGGAGACAACGTGGTAAATAGGGGAGACAATGTCCTCTGGAGGAGTGTCAAGTAGTATTTGGGAGAGCAAACGTCAGGTATTTCTCGGAAACCGGCTGTTTCTGGGAGATAGTAGCAGACTTGGTTGGAAAATGACAGGTGTTTGTGAGAAAGCTGGTATTTTGGGGAAAAAAGGCCGTTTTTTAAAGAATAAGCTGGCATTTCTGGGAGAATATGTCCCATCTTTGGGAGAAAACGGGTGTATGTGGGAGAAAATGTCGTGTATTTGGGAGAAAGCTGGTGTATGTGGGAGAAAAGGCCATTGTGATGGGAGTCAGTGTGATCTTGAGGAGTGGAAAGCAGTATTCTTGAGATGAAACGTGAGGTATTTCTAAGAGTCCTGGTATTTCTGGGAGAAAATGTCTTGTTTTGGAGAGCCAAAGTCCCATTTTGGGGGCAGAAGCTGGTATTTCTGTGACACTGCCATCTTGATGGGGGTAAGTGTGATCTTGAGGAGTGTAAAGCAGCATTTTGGTTAGAAAATGGGAGCTCTTCCTAAGAGCAGTGCTATTTCTGGGAGAAAAGGAGCTCTACTGGGCATAAAAATGGTGTATCTGTGATAAAAGGCCACATTTCTGAAAGAAACTGTCCTCTTGCGGAGTGTAATGCTGTATGTTCCGGAGGAAATGGGAAATATTCAGCAGAGTCCTGGTATTTCTGGGAGAAGAGGTCTGATGTGGGGGGGGGAAGGTGATGTATCTGTGAGAAAGCTGGTGTTTCTGGGAGAAAATGCCAGGTATTGGTGAGGAAACAGATGCTAGAGAGGGAAAAGGCCATCCCTTTGGGAGAGAAGTGGTATTTCTGGGAGAAAATGCCCCAAATCGGGGAGTAAGTGTCATCCTGAGGCGTGTCATGGAGTAGATTTGGGAGGAAATGGAGGTGTTTCACAGAGTAGCGGCACTTCTGGGAGAAAATGTCCTCAGTGGGAAAGACAATGTCCTCTTGAGGGAAGAAAACGGGTCTTTCTTACAGCAAATGTCATCCAATTGGGAGAAAATCTCCTCTCTTGGGGAGAAAAGTGGTCTTTCTGAGAGAAGGTGTCCTCTTCTTGGCTGCAAGTGTCCCATTTGGCATTGTCATGGAGGCTTTTTGGGGAGAAAGCGTGTGGCAGTTGTAAGAGAAGGGGTATTTCTGGGAGCAAATCTCCTCTTTTTGGAAGAGAAGGTGAAATTTCCAAGGGAAAAGTGGCATTTCTGGGAGGAAATGACATAGCTGGGGGAGAAAAGTGGGAACCGGTGGGAAAGAAGAACTTGTACTGGAGAGCAACGGTGGTCTTTTTGGTGTGCCAAGTGGTCTCTTGGGGAGACAACGTGGTAAATAGGGGAGACAATGTCCTCGGGAGGAGTGTCAAGTAGTATTTGGGAGAGCAAACGTCAGGTATTTCTCGGAAACCGGCTGTTTCTGGGAGATAGTAGCAGACTTGGTTGGAAAATGACAGGTGTTTGTGAGAAAGCTGGTATTTTGGGGAAAAAAGGCCGTTTTTTAAAGAATAAGCTGGCATTTCTGGGAGAATATGTCCCATCTTTGGGAGAAAACGGGTGTATGTGGGAGAAAATGTCGTGTATTTGGGAGAAAGCTGGTGTATGTGGGAGAAAAGGCCATTGTGATGGGAGTCAGTGTGATCTTGAGGAGTGGAAAGCAGTATTCTTGAGATGAAACGTGAGGTATTTCTAAGAGTCCTGGTATTTCTGGGAGAAAATGTCTTGTTTTGGAGAGCCAAAGTCCCATTTTGGGGGCAGAAGCTGGTATTTCTGTGACACTGCCATCTTGATGGGGGTAAGTGTGATCTTGAGGAGTGTAAAGCAGCATTTTGGTTAGAAAATGGGAGCTCTTCCTAAGAGCAGTGCTATTTCTGGGAGAAAAGGAGCTCTACTGGGCATAAAAATGGTGTATCTGTGATAAAATGCCACATTTCTGAAAGAAACTGTCCTCTTGCGGAGTGTAATGCTGTATGTTCCGGAGGAAATGGGAAATATTCAGCAGAGTCCTGGTATTTCTGGGAGAAGAGGTCTGATGTGGGGGGGGGAAGGTGATGTATCTGTGAGAAAGCTGGTGTTTCTGGGAGAAAATGCCAGGTATTGGTGAGGAAACAGATGCTAGAGAGGGAAAAGGCCATCCCTTTGGGAGAGAAGTGGTATTTCTGGGAGAAAATGCCCCAAATCGGGGAGTAAGTGTCATCCTGAGGCGTGTCATGGAGTAGATTTGGGAGGAAATGGAGGTGTTTCACAGAGTAGCGGCACTTCTGGGAGAAAATGTCCTCAGTGGGAAAGACAATGTCCTCTTGAGGGAAGAAAACGGGTCTTTCTTACAGCAAATGTCATCCAATTGGGAGAAAATCTCCTCTCTTGGGGAGAAAAGTGGTCTTTCTGAGAGAAGGTGTCCTCTTCTTGGCTGCAAGTGTCCCATTTGGCATTGTCATGGAGGCTTTTTGGGGAGAAAGCGTGTGGCAGTTGTAAGAGAAGGGGTATTTCTGGGAGCAAATCTCCTCTTTTTGGAAGAGAAGGTGAAATTTCCAAGGGAAAAGTGGCATTTCTGGGAGGAAATGACATAGCTGGGGGAGAAAAGTGGGAACCGGTGGGAAAGAAGATCTTGTACTGGAGAGCAACGGTGGTCTTTTTGGTGTGCCAAGTGGTCTCTTGGGGAGACAACGTGGTAAATAGGGGAGACAATGTCCTCGGGAGGAGTGTCAAGTAGTATTTGGGAGAGCAAACGTCAGGTATTTCTCGGAAACCGGCTGTTTCTGGGAGATAGTAGCAGACTTGGTTGGAAAATGACAGGTGTTTGTGAGAAAGCTGGTATTTTGGGGAAAAAAGGCCGTTTTTTAAAGAATAAGCTGGCATTTCTGGGAGAATATGTCCCATCTTTGGGAGAAAACGGGTGTATGTGGGAGAAAATGTCGTGTATTTGGGAGAAAGCTGGTGTATGTGGGAGAAAAGGCCATTGTGATGGGAGTCAGTGTGATCTTGAGGAGTGGAAAGCAGTATTCTTGAGATGAAACGTGAGGTATTTCTAAGAGTCCTGGTATTTCTGGGAGAAAATGTCTTGTTTTGGAGAGCCAAAGTCCCATTTTGGGGGCAGAAGCTGGTATTTCTGTGACACTGCCATCTTGATGGGGGTAAGTGTGATCTTGAGGAGTGTAAAGCAGCATTTTGGTTAGAAAGTGGGAGCTCTTCCTAAGAGCAGTGCTATTTCTGGGAGAAAAGGAGCTCTACTGGGCATAAAAATGGTGTATCTGTGATAAAATGCCACATTTCTGAAAGAAACTGTCCTCTTGCGGAGTGTAATGCTGTATGTTCCGGAGGAAATGGGAAATATTCAGCAGAGTCCTGGTATTTCTGGGAGAAGAGGTCTGATGTGGGGGGGGGAAGGTGATGTATCTGTGAGAAAGCTGGTGTTTCTGGGAGAAAATGCCAGGTATTGGTGAGGAAACAGATGCTAGAGAGGGAAAAGGCCATCCCTTTGGGAGAGAAGTGGTATTTCTGGGAGAAAATGCCCCAAATCGGGGAGTAAGTGTCATCCTGAGGCGTGTCATGGAGTAGATTTGGGAGGAAATGGAGGTGTTTCACAGAGTAGCGGCACTTCTGGGAGAAAATGTCCTCAGTGGGAAAGACAATGTCCTCTTGAGGGAAGAAAACGGGTCTTTCTTACAGCAAATGTCATCCAATTGGGAGAAAATCTCCTCTCTTGGGGAGAAAAGTGGTCTTTCTGAGAGAAGGTGTCCTCTTCTTGGCTGCAAGTGTCCCATTTGGCATTGTCATGGAGGCTTTTTGGGGAGAAAGCGTGTGGCAGTTGTAAGAGAAGGGGTATTTCTGGGAGCAAATCTCCTCTTTTTGGAAGAGAAGGTGAAATTTCCAAGGGAAAAGTGGCATTTCTGGGAGGAAATGACATAGCTGGGGGAGAAAAGTGGGAACCGGTGGGAAAGAAGATCTTGTACTGGAGAGCAACGGTGGTCTTTTTGGTGTGCCAAGTGGTCTCTTGGGGAGACAACGTGGTAAATAGGGGAGACAATGTCCTCTGGAGGAGTGTCAAGTAGTATTTGGGAGAGCAAACGTCAGGTATTTCTCGGAAACCGGCTGTTTCTGGGAGATAGTAGCAGACTTGGTTGGAAAATGACAGGTGTTTGTGAGAAAGCTGGTATTTTGGGGAAAAAAGGCCGTTTTTTAAAGAATAAGCTGGCATTTCTGGGAGAATATGTCCCATCTTTGGGAGAAAACGGGTGTATGTGGGAGAAAATGTCGTGTATTTGGGAGAAAGCTGGTGTATGTGGGAGAAAAGGCCATTGTGATGGGAGTCAGTGTGATCTTGAGGAGTGGAAAGCAGTATTCTTGAGATGAAACGTGAGGTATTTCTAAGAGTCCTGGTATTTCTGGGAGAAAATGTCTTGTTTTGGAGAGCCAAAGTCCCATTTTGGGGGCAGAAGCTGGTATTTCTGTGACACTGCCATCTTGATGGGGGTAAGTGTGATCTTGAGGAGTGTAAAGCAGCATTTTGGTTAGAAAATGGGAGCTCTTCCTAAGAGCAGTGCTATTTCTGGGAGAAAAGGAGCTCTACTGGGCATAAAAATGGTGTATCTGTGATAAAATGCCACATTTCTGAAAGAAACTGTCCTCTTGCGGAGTGTAATGCTGTATGTTCCGGAGGAAATGGGAAATATTCAGCAGAGTCCTGGTATTTCTGGGAGAAGAGGTCTGATGTGGGGGGGGGAAGGTGATGTATCTGTGAGAAAGCTGGTGTTTCTGGGAGAAAATGCCAGGTATTGGTGAGGAAACAGATGCTAGAGAGGGAAAAGGCCATCCCTTTGGGAGAGAAGTGGTATTTCTGGGAGAAAATGCCCCAAATCGGGGAGTAAGTGTCATCCTGAGGCGTGTCATGGAGTAGATTTGGGAGGAAATGGAGGTGTTTCACAGAGTAGCGGCACTTCTGGGAGAAAATGTCCTCAGTGGGAAAGACAATGTCCTCTTGAGGGAAGAAAACAGGTCTTTCTTACAGCAAATGTCATCCAATTGGGAGAAAATCTCCTCTCTTGGGGAGAAAAGTGGTCTTTCTGAGAGAAGGTGTCCTCTTCTTGGCTGCAAGTGTCCCATTTGGCATTGTCATGGAGGCTTTTTGGGGAGAAAGCGTGTGGCAGTTGTAAGAGAAGGGGTATTTCTGGGAGCAAATCTCCTCTTTTTGGAAGAGAAGGTGAAATTTCCAAGGGAAAAGTGGCATTTCTGGGAGGAAATGACATAGCTGGGGGAGAAAAGTGGGAACCGGTGGGAAAGAAGATCTTGTACTGGAGAGCAACGGTGGTCTTTTTGGTGTGCCAAGTGGTCTCTTGGGGAGACAACGTGGTAAATAGGGGAGACAATGTCCTCTGGAGGAGTGTCAAGTAGTATTTGGGAGAGCAAACGTCAGGTATTTCTCGGAAACCGGCTGTTTCTGGGAGATAGTAGCAGACTTGGTTGGAAAATGACAGGTGTTTGTGAGAAAGCTGGTATTTTGGGGAAAAAAGGCCGTTTTTTAAAGAATAAGCTGGCATTTCTGGGAGAATATGTCCCATCTTTGGGAGAAAACGGGTGTATGTGGGAGAAAATGTCGTGTATTTGGGAGAAAGCTGGTGTATGTGGGAGAAAAGGCCATTGTGATGGGAGTCAGTGTGATCTTGAGGAGTGGAAAGCAGTATTCTTGAGATGAAACGTGAGGTATTTCTAAGAGTCCTGGTATTTCTGGGAGAAAATGTCTTGTTTTGGAGAGCCAAAGTCCCATTTTGGGGGCAGAAGCTGGTATTTCTGTGACACTGCCATCTTGATGGGGGTAAGTGTGATCTTGAGGAGTGTAAAGCAGCATTTTGGTTAGAAAGTGGGAGCTCTTCCTAAGAGCAGTGCTATTTCTGGGAGAAAAGGAGCTCTACTGGGCATAAAAATGGTGTATCTGTGATAAAAGGCCACATTTCTGAAAGAAACTGTCCTCTTGCGGAGTGTAATGCTGTATGTTCCGGAGGAAATGGGAAATATTCAGCAGAGTCCTGGTATTTCTGGGAGAAGAGGTCTGATGTGGGGGGGGGAAGGTGATGTATCTGTGAGAAAGCTGGTGTTTCTGGGAGAAAATGCCAGGTATTGGTGAGGAAACAGATGCTAGAGAGGGAAAAGGCCATCCCTTTGGGAGAGAAGTGGTATTTCTGGGAGAAAATGCCCCAAATCGGGGAGTAAGTGTCATCCTGAGGCGTGTCATGGAGTAGATTTGGGAGGAAATGGAGGTGTTTCACAGAGTAGCGGCACTTCTGGGAGAAAATGTCCTCAGTGGGAAAGACAATGTCCTCTTGAGGGAAGAAAACGGGTCTTTCTTACAGCAAATGTCATCCAATTGGGAGAAAATCTCCTCTCTTGGGGAGAAAAGTGGTCTTTCTGAGAGAAGGTGTCCTCTTCTTGGCTGCAAGTGTCCCATTTGGCATTGTCATGGAGGCTTTTTGGGGAGAAAGCGTGTGGCAGTTGTAAGAGAAGGGGTATTTCTGGGAGCAAATCTCCTCTTTTTGGAAGAGAAGGTGAAATTTCCAAGGGAAAAGTGGCATTTCTGGGAGGAAATGACATAGCTGGGGGAGAAAAGTGGGAACCGGTGGGAAAGAAGATCTTGTACTGGAGAGCAACGGTGGTCTTTTTGGTGTGCCAAGTGGTCTCTTGGGGAGACAACGTGGTAAATAGGGGAGACAATGTCCTCGGGAGGAGTGTCAAGTAGTATTTGGGAGAGCAAACGTCAGGTATTTCTCGGAAACCGGCTGTTTCTGGGAGATAGTAGCAGACTTGGTTGGAAAATGACAGGTGTTTGTGAGAAAGCTGGTATTTTGGGGAAAAAAGGCCGTTTTTTAAAGAATAAGCTGGCATTTCTGGGAGAATATGTCCCATCTTTGGGAGAAAACGGGTGTATGTGGGAGAAAATGTCGTGTATTTGGGAGAAAGCTGGTGTATGTGGGAGAAAAGGCCATTGTGATGGGAGTCAGTGTGATCTTGAGGAGTGGAAAGCAGTATTCTTGAGATGAAACGTGAGGTATTTCTAAGAGTCCTGGTATTTCTGGGAGAAAATGTCTTGTTTTGGAGAGCCAAAGTCCCATTTTGGGGGCAGAAGCTGGTATTTCTGTGACACTGCCATCTTGATGGGGGTAAGTGTGATCTTGAGGAGTGTAAAGCAGCATTTTGGTTAGAAAGTGGGAGCTCTTCCTAAGAGCAGTGCTATTTCTGGGAGAAAAGGAGCTCTACTGGGCATAAAAATGGTGTATCTGTGATAAAATGCCACATTTCTGAAAGAAACTGTCCTCTTGCGGAGTGTAATGCTGTATGTTCCGGAGGAAATGGGAAATATTCAGCAGAGTCCTGGTATTTCTGGGAGAAGAGGTCTGATGTGGGGGGGGGAAGGTGATGTATCTGTGAGAAAGCTGGTGTTTCTGGGAGAAAATGCCAGGTATTGGTGAGGAAACAGATGCTAGAGAGGGAAAAGGCCATCCCTTTGGGAGAGAAGTGGTATTTCTGGGAGAAAATGCCCCAAATCGGGGAGTAAGTGTCATCCTGAGGCGTGTCATGGAGTAGATTTGGGAGGAAATGGAGGCGTTTCACAGAGTAGCGGCACTTCTGGGAGAAAATGTCCTCAGTGGGAAAGACAATGTCCTCTTGAGGGAAGAAAACAGGTCTTTCTTACAGCAAATGTCATCCAATTGGGAGAAAATCTCCTCTCTTGGGGAGAAAAGTGGTCTTTCTGAGAGAAGGTGTCCTCTTCTTGGCTGCAAGTGTCCCATTTGGCATTGTCATGGAGGCTTTTTGGGGAGAAAGCGTGTGGCAGTTGTAAGAGAAGGGGTATTTCTGGGAGCAAATCTCCTCTTTTTGGAAGAGAAGGTGAAATTTCCAAGGGAAAAGTGGCATTTCTGGGAGGAAATGACATAGCTGGGGGAGAAAAGTGGGAACCGGTGGGAAAGAAGATCTTGTACTGGAGAGCAACGGTGGTCTTTTTGGTGTGCCAAGTGGTCTCTTGGGGAGACAACGTGGTAAATAGGGGAGACAATGTCCTCTGGAGGAGTGTCAAGTAGTATTTGGGAGAGCAAACGTCAGGTATTTCTCGGAAACCGGCTGTTTCTGGGAGATAGTAGCAGACTTGGTTGGAAAATGACAGGTGTTTGTGAGAAAGCTGGTATTTTGGGGAAAAAAGGCCGTTTTTTAAAGAATAAGCTGGCATTTCTGGGAGAATATGTCCCATCTTTGGGAGAAAACGGGTGTATGTGGGAGAAAATGTCGTGTATTTGGGAGAAAGCTGGTGTATGTGGGAGAAAAGGCCATTGTGATGGGAGTCAGTGTGATCTTGAGGAGTGGAAAGCAGTATTCTTGAGATGAAACGTGAGGTATTTCTAAGAGTCCTGGTATTTCTGGGAGAAAATGTCTTGTTTTGGAGAGCCAAAGTCCCATTTTGGGGGCAGAAGCTGGTATTTCTGTGACACTGCCATCTTGATGGGGGTAAGTGTGATCTTGAGGAGTGTAAAGCAGCATTTTGGTTAGAAAATGGGAGCTCTTCCTAAGAGCAGTGCTATTTCTGGGAGAAAAGGAGCTCTACTGGGCATAAAAATGGTGTATCTGTGATAAAATGCCACATTTCTGAAAGAAACTGTCCTCTTGCGGAGTGTAATGCTGTATGTTCCGGAGGAAATGGGAAATATTCAGCAGAGTCCTGGTATTTCTGGGAGAAGAGGTCTGATGTGGGGGGGGGAAGGTGATGTATCTGTGAGAAAGCTGGTGTTTCTGGGAGAAAATGCCAGGTATTGGTGAGGAAACAGATGCTAGAGAGGGAAAAGGCCATCCCTTTGGGAGAGAAGTGGTATTTCTGGGAGAAAATGCCCCAAATCGGGGAGTAAGTGTCATCCTGAGGCGTGTCATGGAGTAGATTTGGGAGGAAATGGAGGTGTTTCACAGAGTAGCGGCACTTCTGGGAGAAAATGTCCTCAGTGGGAAAGACAATGTCCTCTTGAGGGAAGAAAACAGGTCTTTCTTACAGCAAATGTCATCCAATTGGGAGAAAATCTCCTCTCTTGGGGAGAAAAGTGGTCTTTCTGAGAGAAGGTGTCCTCTTCTTGGCTGCAAGTGTCCCATTTGGCATTGTCATGGAGGCTTTTTGGGGAGAAAGCGTGTGGCAGTTGTAAGAGAAGGGGTATTTCTGGGAGCAAATCTCCTCTTTTTGGAAGAGAAGGTGAAATTTCCAAGGGAAAAGTGGCATTTCTGGGAGGAAATGACATAGCTGGGGGAGAAAAGTGGGAACCGGTGGGAAAGAAGATCTTGTACTGGAGAGCAACGGTGGTCTTTTTGGTGTGCCAAGTGGTCTCTTGGGGAGACAACGTGGTAAATAGGGGAGACAATGTCCTCTGGAGGAGTGTCAAGTAGTATTTGGGAGAGCAAACGTCAGGTATTTCTCGGAAACCGGCTGTTTCTGGGAGATAGTAGCAGACTTGGTTGGAAAATGACAGGTGTTTGTGAGAAAGCTGGTATTTTGGGGAAAAAAGGCCGTTTTTTAAAGAATAAGCTGGCATTTCTGGGAGAATATGTCCCATCTTTGGGAGAAAACGGGTGTATGTGGGAGAAAATGTCGTGTATTTGGGAGAAAGCTGGTGTATGTGGGAGAAAAGGCCATTGTGATGGGAGTCAGTGTGATCTTGAGGAATGGAAAGCAGTATTCTTGAGATGAAACGTGAGGTATTTCTAAGAGTCCTGGTATTTCTGGGAGAAAATGTCTTGTTTTGGAGAGCCAAAGTCCCATTTTGGGGGCAGAAGCTGGTATTTCTGTGACACTGCCATCTTGATGGGGGTAAGTGTGATCTTGAGGAGTGTAAAGCAGCATTTTGGTTAGAAAATGGGAGCTCTTCCTAAGAGCAGTGCTATTTCTGGGAGAAAAGGAGCTCTACTGGGCATAAAAATGGTGTATCTGTGATAAAATGCCACATTTCTGAAAGAAACTGTCCTCTTGCGGAGTGTAATGCTGTATGTTCCGGAGGAAATGGGAAATATTCAGCAGAGTCCTGGTATTTCTGGGAGAAGAGGTCTGATGTGGGGGGGGGGAAGGTGATGTATCTGTGAGAAAGCTGGTGTTTCTGGGAGAAAATGCCAGGTATTGGTGAGGAAACAGATGCTAGAGAGGGAAAAGGCCATCCCTTTGGGAGAGAAGTGGTATTTCTGGGAGAAAATGCCCCAAATCGGGGAGTAAGTGTCATCCTGAGGCGTGTCATGGAGTAGATTTGGGAGGAAATGGAGGTGTTTCACAGAGTAGCGGCACTTCTGGGAGAAAATGTCCTCAGTGGGAAAGACAATGTCCTCTTGAGGGAAGAAAACGGGTCTTTCTTACAGCAAATGTCATCCAATTGGGAGAAAATCTCCTCTCTTGGGGAGAAAAGTGGTCTTTCTGAGAGAAGGTGTCCTCTTCTTGGCTGCAAGTGTCCCATTTGGCATTGTCATGGAGGCTTTTTGGGGAGAAAGCGTGTGGCAGTTGTAAGAGAAGGGGTATTTCTGGGAGCAAATCTCCTCTTTTTGGAAGAGAAGGTGAAATTTCCAAGGGAAAAGTGGCATTTCTGGGAGGAAATGACATAGCTGGGGGAGAAAAGTGGGAACCGGTGGGAAAGAAGATCTTGTACTGGAGAGCAACGGTGGTCTTTTTGGTGTGCCAAGTGGTCTCTTGGGGAGACAACGTGGTAAATAGGGGAGACAATGTCCTCTGGAGGAGTGTCAAGTAGTATTTGGGAGAGCAAACGTCAGGTATTTCTCGGAAACCGGCTGTTTCTGGGAGATAGTAGCAGACTTGGTTGGAAAATGACAGGTGTTTGTGAGAAAGCTGGTATTTTGGGGAAAAAAGGCCGTTTTTTAAAGAATAAGCTGGCATTTCTGGGAGAATATGTCCCATCTTTGGGAGAAAACGGGTGTATGTGGGAGAAAATGTCGTGTATTTGGGAGAAAGCTGGTGTATGTGGGAGAAAAGGCCATTGTGATGGGAGTCAGTGTGATCTTGAGGAGTGGAAAGCAGTATTCTTGAGATGAAACGTGAGGTATTTCTAAGAGTCCTGGTATTTCTGGGAGAAAATGTCTTGTTTTGGAGAGCCAAAGTCCCATTTTGGGGGCAGAAGCTGGTATTTCTGTGACACTGCCATCTTGATGGGGGTAAGTGTGATCTTGAGGAGTGTAAAGCAGCATTTTGGTTAGAAAATGGGAGCTCTTCCTAAGAGCAGTGCTATTTCTGGGAGAAAAGGAGCTCTACTGGGCATAAAAATGGTGTATCTGTGATAAAATGCCACATTTCTGAAAGAAACTGTCCTCTTGCGGAGTGTAATGCTGTATGTTCCGGAGGAAATGGGAAATATTCAGCAGAGTCCTGGTATTTCTGGGAGAAGAGGTCTGATGTGGGGGGGGGAAGGTGATGTATCTGTGAGAAAGCTGGTGTTTCTGGGAGAAAATGCCAGGTATTGGTGAGGAAACAGATGCTAGAGAGGGAAAAGGCCATCCCTTTGGGAGAGAAGTGGTATTTCTGGGAGAAAATGCCCCAAATCGGGGAGTAAGTGTCATCCTGAGGCGTGTCATGGAGTAGATTTGGGAGGAAATGGAGTCGTTTCACAGAGTAGCGGCACTTCTGGGAGAAAATGTCCTCAGTGGGAAAGACAATGTCCTCTTGAGGGAAGAAAACGGGTCTTTCTTACAGCAAATGTCATCCAATTGGGAGAAAATCTCCTCTCTTGGGGAGAAAAGTGGTCTTTCTGAGAGAAGGTGTCCTCTTCTTGGCTGCAAGTGTCCCATTTGGCATTGTCATGGAGGCTTTTTGGGGAGAAAGCGTGTGGCAGTTGTAAGAGAAGGGGTATTTCTGGGAGCAAATCTCCTCTTTTTGGAAGAGAAGGTGAAATTTCCAAGGGAAAAGTGGCATTTCTGGGAGGAAATGACATAGCTGGGGGAGAAAAGTGGGAACCGGTGGGAAAGAAGATCTTGTACTGGAGAGCAACGGTGGTCTTTTTGGTGTGCCAAGTGGTCTCTTGGGGAGACAACGTGGTAAATAGGGGAGACAATGTCCTCTGGAGGAGTGTCAAGTAGTATTTGGGAGAGCAAACGTCAGGTATTTCTCGGAAACCGGCTGTTTCTGGGAGATAGTAGCAGACTTGGTTGGAAAATGACAGGTGTTTGTGAGAAAGCTGGTATTTTGGGGAAAAAAGGCCGTTTTTTAAAGAATAAGCTGGCATTTCTGGGAGAATATGTCCCATCTTTGGGAGAAAACGGGTGTATGTGGGAGAAAATGTCGTGTATTTGGGAGAAAGCTGGTGTATGTGGGAGAAAAGGCCATTGTGATGGGAGTCAGTGTGATCTTGAGGAGTGGAAAGCAGTATTCTTGAGATGAAACGTGAGGTATTTCTAAGAGTCCTGGTATTTCTGGGAGAAAATGTCTTGTTTTGGAGAGCCAAAGTCCCATTTTGGGGGCAGAAGCTGGTATTTCTGTGACACTGCCATCTTGATGGGGGTAAGTGTGATCTTGAGGAGTGTAAAGCAGCATTTTGGTTAGAAAATGGGAGCTCTTCCTAAGAGCAGTGCTATTTCTGGGAGAAAAGGAGCTCTACTGGGCATAAAAATGGTGTATCTGTGATAAAATGCCACATTTCTGAAAGAAACTGTCCTCTTGCGGAGTGTAATGCTGTATGTTCCGGAGGAAATGGGAAATATTCAGCAGAGTCCTGGTATTTCTGGGAGAAGAGGTCTGATGTGGGGGGGGGAAGGTGATGTATCTGTGAGAAAGCTGGTGTTTCTGGGAGAAAATGCCAGGTATTGGTGAGGAAACAGATGCTAGAGAGGGAAAAGGCCATCCCTTTGGGAGAGAAGTGGTATTTCTGGGAGAAAATGCCCCAAATCGGGGAGTAAGTGTCATCCTGAGGCGTGTCATGGAGTAGATTTGGGAGGAAATGGAGGTGTTTCACAGAGTAGCGGCACTTCTGGGAGAAAATGTCCTCAGTGGGAAAGACAATGTCCTCTTGAGGGAAGAAAACAGGTCTTTCTTACAGCAAATGTCATCCAATTGGGAGAAAATCTCCTCTCTTGGGGAGAAAAGTGGTCTTTCTGAGAGAAGGTGTCCTCTTCTTGGCTGCAAGTGTCCCATTTGGCATTGTCATGGAGGCTTTTTGGGGAGAAAGCGTGTGGCAGTTGTAAGAGAAGGGGTATTTCTGGGAGCAAATCTCCTCTTTTTGGAAGAGAAGGTGAAATTTCCAAGGGAAAAGTGGCATTTCTGGGAGGAAATGACATAGCTGGGGGAGAAAAGTGGGAACCGGTGGGAAAGAAGATCTTGTACTGGAGAGCAACGGTGGTCTTTTTGGTGTGCCAAGTGGTCTCTTGGGGAGACAACGTGGTAAACAGGGGAGACAATGTCCTCTGGAGGAGTGTCAAGTAGTATTTGGGAGAGCAAACGTCAGGTATTTCTCGGAAACCGGCTGTTTCTGGGAGATAGTAGCAGACTTGGTTGGAAAATGACAGGTGTTTGTGAGAAAGCTGGTATTTTGGGGAAAAAAGGCCGTTTTTTAAAGAATAAGCTGGCATTTCTGGGAGAATATGTCCCATCTTTGGGAGAAAACGGGTGTATGTGGGAGAAAATGTCGTGTATTTGGGAGAAAGCTGGTGTATGTGGGAGAAAAGGCCATTGTGATGGGAGTCAGTGTGATCTTGAGGAGTGGAAAGCAGTATTCTTGAGATGAAACGTGAGGTATTTCTAAGAGTCCTGGTATTTCTGGGAGAAAATGTCTTGTTTTGGAGAGCCAAAGTCCCATTTTGGGGGCAGAAGCTGGTATTTCTGTGACACTGCCATCTTGATGGGGGTAAGTGTGATCTTGAGGAGTGTAAAGCAGCATTTTGGTTAGAAAATGGGAGCTCTTCCTAAGAGCAGTGCTATTTCTGGGAGAAAAGGAGCTCTACTGGGCATAAAAATGGTGTATCTGTGATAAAATGCCACATTTCTGAAAGAAACTGTCCTCTTGCGGAGTGTAATGCTGTATGTTCCGGAGGAAATGGGAAATATTCAGCAGAGTCCTGGTATTTCTGGGAGAAGAGGTCTGATGTGGGGGGGGGAAGGTGATGTATCTGTGAGAAAGCTGGTGTTTCTGGGAGAAAATGCCAGGTATTGGTGAGGAAACAGATGCTAGAGAGGGAAAAGGGAGAGAAGTGGTTTCTCCCCTTTGGGAGAGAAGTGGTATTTCTGGGAGAAAATGCCCCAAATCGGGGAGTAAGTGTCATCCTGAGGCGTGTCATGGAGTAGATTTGGGAGGAAATGGAGGTGTTTCACAGAGTAGCGGCACTTCTGGGAGAAAATGTCCTCAGTGGGAAAGACAATGTCCTCTTGAGGGAAGAAAACAGGTCTTTCTTACAGCAAATGTCATCCAATTGGGAGAAAATCTCCTCTCTTGGGGAGAAAAGTGGTCTTTCTGAGAGAAGGTGTCCTCTTCTTGGCTGCAAGTGTCCCATTTGGCATTGTCATGGAGGCTTTTTGGGGAGAAAGCGTGTGGCAGTTGTAAGAGAAGGGGTATTTCTGGGAGCAAATCTCCTCTTTTTGGAAGAGAAGGTGAAATTTCCAAGGGAAAAGTGGCATTTCTGGGAGGAAATGACAGAGCTGGGGGAGAAAAGTGGGAACCGGTGGGAAAGAAGATCTTGTACTGGAGAGCAACGGTGGTCTTTTTGGTGTGCCAAGTGGTCTCTTGGGGAGACAACGTGGTAAATAGGGGAGACAATGTCCTCTGGAGGAGTGTCAAGTAGTATTTGGGAGAGCAAACGTCAGGTATTTCTCGGAAACCGGCTGTTTCTGGGAGATAGTAGCAGACTTGGTTGGAAAATGACAGGTGTTTGTGAGAAAGCTGGTATTTTGGGGAAAAAAGGCCGTTTTTTAAAGAATAAGCTGGCATTTCTGGGAGAATATGTCCCATCTTTGGGAGAAAACGGGTGTATGTGGGAGAAAATGTCGTGTATTTGGGAGAAAGCTGGTGTATGTGGGAGAAAAGGCCATTGTGATGGGAGTCAGTGTGATCTTGAGGAGTGGAAAGCAGTATTTTTGAGATGAAACGTGAGGTATTTCTAAGAGTCCTGGTATTTCTGGGAGAAAATGTCTTGTTTTGGAGAGCCAAAGTCCCATTTTGGGGGCAGAAGCTGGTATTTCTGTGACACTGCCATCTTGATGGGGGTAAGTGTGATCTTGAGGAGTGTAAAGCAGCATTTTGGTTAGAAAATGGGAGCTCTTCCTAAGAGCAGTGCTATTTCTGGGAGAAAAGGAGCTCTACTGGGCATAAAAATGGTGTATCTGTGATAAAATGCCACATTTCTGAAAGAAACTGTCCTCTTGCGGAGTGTAATGCTGTATGTTCCGGAGGAAATGGGAAATATTCAGCAGAGTCCTGGTATTTCTGGGAGAAGAGGTCTGATGTGGGGGGGGGAAGGTGATGTATCTGTGAGAAAGCTGGTGTTTCTGGGAGAAAATGCCAGGTATTGGTGAGGAAACAGATGCTAGAGAGGGAAAAGGCCATCCCTTTGGGAGAGAAGTGGTATTTCTGGGAGAAAATGCCCCAAATCGGGGAGTAAGTGTCATCCTGAGGCGTGTCATGGAGTAGATTTGGGAGGAAATGGAGGTGTTTCACAGAGTAGCGGCACTTCTGGGAGAAAATGTCCTCAGTGGGAAAGACAATGTCCTCTTGAGGGAAGAAAACGGGTCTTTCTTACAGCAAATGTCATCCAATTGGGAGAAAATCTCCTCTCTTGGGGAGAAAAGTGGTCTTTCTGAGAGAAGGTGTCCTCTTCTTGGCTGCAAGTGTCCCATTTGGCATTGTCATGGAGGCTTTTTGGGGAGAAAGCGTGTGGCAGTTGTAAGAGAAGGGGTATTTCTGGGAGCAAATCTCCTCTTTTTGGAAGAGAAGGTGAAATTTCCAAGGGAAAAGTGGCATTTCTGGGAGGAAATGACATAGCTGGGGGAGAAAAGTGGGAACCGGTGGGAAAGAAGATCTTGTACTGGAGAGCAACGGTGGTCTTTTTGGTGTGCCAAGTGGTCTCTTGGGGAGACAACGTGGTAAATAGGGGAGACAATGTCCTCTGGAGGAGTGTCAAGTAGTATTTGGGAGAGCAAACGTCAGGTATTTCTCGGAAACCGGCTGTTTCTGGGAGATAGTAGCAGACTTGGTTGGAAAATGACAGGTGTTTGTGAGAAAGCTGGTATTTTGGGAAAAAAGGCCGTTTTTTAAAGAATAAGCTGGCATTTCTGGGAGAATATGTCCCATCTTTGGGAGAAAACGGGTGTATGTGGGAGAAAATGTCGTGTATTTGGGAGAAAGCTGGTGTATGTGGGAGAAAAGGCCATTGTGATGGGAGTCAGTGTGATCTTGAGGAGTGGAAAGCAGTATTCTTGAGATGAAACGTGAGGTATTTCTAAGAGTCCTGGTATTTCTGGGAGAAAATGTCTTGTTTTGGAGAGCCAAAGTCCCATTTTGGGGGCAGAAGCTGGTATTTCTGTGACACTGCCATCTTGATGGGGGTAAGTGTGATCTTGAGGAGTGTAAAGCAGCATTTTGGTTAGAAAATGGGAGCTCTTCCTAAGAGCAGTGCTATTTCTGGGAGAAAAGGAGCTCTACTGGGCATAAAAATGGTGTATCTGTGATAAAATGCCACGTTTCTGAAAGAAACTGTCCTCTTGCGGAGTGTAATGCTGTATGTTCCGGAGGAAATGGGAAATATTCAGCAGAGTCCTGGTATTTCTGGGAGAAGAGGTCTGATGTGGGGGGGGGAAGGTGATGTATCTGTGAGAAAGCTGGTGTTTCTGGGAGAAAATGCCAGGTATTGGTGAGGAAACAGATGCTAGAGAGGGAAAAGGCCATCCCTTTGGGAGAGAAGTGGTATTTCTGGGAGAAAATGCCCCAAATCGGGGAGTAAGTGTCATCCTGAGGCGTGTCATGGAGTAGATTTGGGAGGAAATGGAGGTGTTTCACAGAGTAGCGGCACTTCTGGGAGAAAATGTCCTCAGTGGGAAAGACAATGTCCTCTTGAGGGAAGAAAACAGGTCTTTCTTACAGCAAATGTCATCCAATTGGGAGAAAATCTCCTCTCTTGGGGAGAAAAGTGGTCTTTCTGAGAGAAGGTGTCCTCTTCTTGGCTGCAAGTGTCCCATTTGGCATTGTCATGGAGGCTTTTTGGGGAGAAAGCGTGTGGCAGTTGTAAGAGAAGGGGTATTTCTGGGAGCAAATCTCCTCTTTTTGGAAGAGAAGGTGAAATTTCCAAGGGAAAAGTGGCATTTCTGGGAGGAAATGACATAGCTGGGGGAGAAAAGTGGGAACCGGTGGGAAAGAAGATCTTGTACTGGAGAGCAACGGTGGTCTTTTTGGTGTGCCAAGTGGTCTCTTGGGGAGACAACGTGGTAAACAGGGGAGACAATGTCCTCTGGAGGAGTGTCAAGTAGTATTTGGGAGAGCAAACGTCAGGTATTTCTCGGAAACCGGCTGTTTCTGGGAGATAGTAGCAGACTTGGTTGGAAAATGACAGGTGTTTGTGAGAAAGCTGGTATTTTGGGGAAAAAAGGCCGTTTTTTAAAGAATAAGCTGGCATTTCTGGGAGAATATGTCCCATCTTTGGGAGAAAACGGGTGTATGTGGGAGAAAATGTCGTGTATTTGGGAGAAAGCTGGTGTATGTGGGAGAAAAGGCCATTGTGATGGGAGTCAGTGTGATCTTGAGGAGTGGAAAGCAGTATTCTTGAGATGAAACGTGAGGTATTTCTAAGAGTCCTGGTATTTCTGGGAGAAAATGTCTTGTTTTGGAGAGCCAAAGTCCCATTTTGGGGGCAGAAGCTGGTATTTCTGTGACACTGCCATCTTGATGGGGGTAAGTGTGATCTTGAGGAGTGTAAAGCAGCATTTTGGTTAGAAAATGGGAGCTCTTCCTAAGAGCAGTGCTATTTCTGGGAGAAAAGGAGCTCTACTGGGCATAAAAATGGTGTATCTGTGATAAAATGCCACGTTTCTGAAAGAAACTGTCCTCTTGCGGAGTGTAATGCTGTATGTTCCGGAGGAAATGGGAAATATTCAGCAGAGTCCTGGTATTTCTGGGAGAAGAGGTCTGATGTGGGGGGGGAAGGTGATGTATCTGTGAGAAAGCTGGTGTTTCTGGGAGAAAATGCCAGGTATTGGTGAGGAAACAGATGCTAGAGAGGGAAAAGGCCATCCCTTTGGGAGAGAAGTGGTATTTCTGGGAGAAAATGCCCCAAATCGGGGAGTAAGTGTCATCCTGAGGCGTGTCATGGAGTAGATTTGGGAGGAAATGGAGGTGTTTCACAGAGTAGCGGCACTTCTGGGAGAAAATGTCCTCAGTGGGAAAGACAATGTCCTCTTGAGGGAAGAAAACGGGTCTTTCTTACAGCAAATGTCATCCAATTGGGAGAAAATCTCCTCTCTTGGGGAGAAAAGTGGTCTTTCTGAGAGAAGGTGTCCTCTTCTTGGCTGCAAGTGTCCCATTTGGCATTGTCATGGAGGCTTTTTGGGGAGAAAGCGTGTGGCAGTTGTAAGAGAAGGGGTATTTCTGGGAGCAAATCTCCTCTTTTTGGAAGAGAAGGTGAAATTTCCAAGGGAAAAGTGGCATTTCTGGGAGGAAATGACATAGCTGGGGGAGAAAAGTGGGAACCGGTGGGAAAGAAGATCTTGTACTGGAGAGCAACGGTGGTCTTTTTGGTGTGCCAAGTGGTCTCTTGGGGAGACAACGTGGTAAATAGGGGAGACAATGTCCTCTGGAGGAGTGTCAAGTAGTATTTGGGAGAGCAAACGTCAGGTATTTCTCGGAAACCGGCTGTTTCTGGGAGATAGTAGCAGACTTGGTTGGAAAATGACAGGTGTTTGTGAGAAAGCTGGTATTTTGGGGAAAAAAGGCCGTTTTTTAAAGAATAAGCTGGCATTTCTGGGAGAATATGTCCCATCTTTGGGAGAAAACGGGTGTATGTGGGAGAAAATGTCGTGTATTTGGGAGAAAGCTGGTGTATGTGGGAGAAAAGGCCATTGTGATGGGAGTCAGTGTGATCTTGAGGAGTGGAAAGCAGTATTCTTGAGATGAAACGTGAGGTATTTCTAAGAGTCCTGGTATTTCTGGGAGAAAATGTCTTGTTTTGGAGAGCCAAAGTCCCATTTTGGGGGCAGAAGCTGGTATTTCTGTGACACTGCCATCTTGATGGGGGTAAGTGTGATCTTGAGGAGTGTAAAGCAGCATTTTGGTTAGAAAATGGGAGCTCTTCCTAAGAGCAGTGCTATTTCTGGGAGAAAAGGAGCTCTACTGGGCATAAAAATGGTGTATCTGTGATAAAATGCCACGTTTCTGAAAGAAACTGTCCTCTTGCGGAGTGTAATGCTGTATGTTCCGGAGGAAATGGGAAATATTCAGCAGAGTCCTGGTATTTCTGGGAGAAGAGGTCTGATGTGGGGGGGGGAAGGTGATGTATCTGTGAGAAAGCTGGTGTTTCTGGGAGAAAATGCCAGGTATTGGTGAGGAAACAGATGCTAGAGAGGGAAAAGGCCATCCCTTTGGGAGAGAAGTGGTATTTCTGGGAGAAAATGCCCCAAATCGGGGAGTAAGTGTCATCCTGAGGCGTGTCATGGAGTAGATTTGGGAGGAAATGGAGGTGTTTCACAGAGTAGCGGCACTTCTGGGAGAAAATGTCCTCAGTGGGAAAGACAATGTCCTCTTGAGGGAAGAAAACAGGTCTTTCTTACAGCAAATGTCATCCAATTGGGAGAAAATCTCCTCTCTTGGGGAGAAAAGTGGTCTTTCTGAGAGAAGGTGTCCTCTTCTTGGCTGCAAGTGTCCCATTTGGCATTGTCATGGAGGCTTTTTGGGGAGAAAGCGTGTGGCAGTTGTAAGAGAAGGGGTATTTCTGGGAGCAAATCTCCTCTTTTTGGAAGAGAAGGTGAAATTTCCAAGGGAAAAGTGGCATTTCTGGGAGGAAATGACATAGCTGGGGGAGAAAAGTGGGAACCGGTGGGAAAGAAGATCTTGTACTGGAGAGCAACGGTGGTCTTTTTGGTGTGCCAAGTGGTCTCTTGGGGAGACAACGTGGTAAACAGGGGAGACAATGTCCTCTGGAGGAGTGTCAAGTAGTATTTGGGAGAGCAAACGTCAGGTATTTCTCGGAAACCGGCTGTTTCTGGGAGATAGTAGCAGACTTGGTTGGAAAATGACAGGTGTTTGTGAGAAAGCTGGTATTTTGGGGAAAAAAGGCCGTTTTTTAAAGAATAAGCTGGCATTTCTGGGAGAATATGTCCCATCTTTGGGAGAAAACGGGTGTATGTGGGAGAAAATGTCGTGTATTTGGGAGAAAGCTGGTGTATGTGGGAGAAAAGGCCATTGTGATGGGAGTCAGTGTGATCTTGAGGAGTGGAAAGCAGTATTCTTGAGATGAAACGTGAGGTATTTCTAAGAGTCCTGGTATTTCTGGGAGAAAATGTCTTGTTTTGGAGAGCCAAAGTCCCATTTTGGGGGCAGAAGCTGGTATTTCTGTGACACTGCCATCTTGATGGGGGTAAGTGTGATCTTGAGGAGTGTAAAGCAGCATTTTGGTTAGAAAATGGGAGCTCTTCCTAAGAGCAGTGCTATTTCTGGGAGAAAAGGAGCTCTACTGGGCATAAAAATGGTGTATCTGTGATAAAATGCCACGTTTCTGAAAGAAACTGTCCTCTTGCGGAGTGTAATGCTGTATGTTCCGGAGGAAATGGGAAATATTCAGCAGAGTCCTGGTATTTCTGGGAGAAGAGGTCTGATGTGGGGGGGGGAAGGTGATGTATCTGTGAGAAAGCTGGTGTTTCTGGGAGAAAATGCCAGGTATTGGTGAGGAAACAGATGCTAGAGAGGGAAAAGGCCATCCCTTTGGGAGAGAAGTGGTATTTCTGGGAGAAAATGCCCCAAATCGGGGAGTATGTGTCATCCTGAGGCGTGTCATGGAGTAGATTTGGGAGGAAATGGAGGTGTTTCACAGAGTAGCGGCACTTCTGGGAGAAAATGTCCTCAGTGGGAAAGACAATGTCCTCTTGAGGGAAGAAAACAGGTCTTTCTTACAGCAAATGTCATCCAATTGGGAGAAAATCTCCTCTCTTGGGGAGAAAAGTGGTCTTTCTGAGAGAAGGTGTCCTCTTCTTGGCTGCAAGTGTCCCATTTGGCATTGTCATGGAGGCTTTTTGGGGAGAAAGCGTGTGGCAGTTGTAAGAGAAGGGGTATTTCTGGGAGCAAATCTCCTCTTTTTGGAAGAGAAGGTGAAATTTCCAAGGGAAAAGTGGCATTTCTGGGAGGAAATGACATAGCTGGGGGAGAAAAGTGGGAACCGGTGGGAAAGAAGATCTTGTACTGGAGAGCAACGGTGGTCTTTTTGGTGTGCCAAGTGGTCTCTTGGGGAGACAACGTGGTAAATAGGGGAGACAATGTCCTCTGGAGGAGTGTCAAGTAGTATTTGGGAGAGCAAACGTCAGGTATTTCTCGGAAACCGGCTGTTTCTGGGAGATAGTAGCAGACTTGGTTGGAAAATGACAGGTGTTTGTGAGAAAGCTGGTATTTTGGGGAAAAAAGGCCGTTTTTTAAAGAATAAGCTGGCATTTCTGGGAGAATATGTCCCATCTTTGGGAGAAAACGGGTGTATGTGGGAGAAAATGTCGTGTATTTGGGAGAAAGCTGGTGTATGTGGGAGAAAAGGCCATTGTGATGGGAGTCAGTGTGATCTTGAGGAGTGGAAAGCAGTATTCTTGAGATGAAACGTGAGGTATTTCTAAGAGTCCTGGTATTTCTGGGAGAAAATGTCTTGTTTTGGAGAGCCAAAGTCCCATTTTGGGGGCAGAAGCTGGTATTTCTGTGACACTGCCATCTTGATGGGGGTAAGTGTGATCTTGAGGAGTGTAAAGCAGCATTTTGGTTAGAAAATGGGAGCTCTTCCTAAGAGCAGTGCTATTTCTGGGAGAAAAGGAGCTCTACTGGGCATAAAAATGGTGTATCTGTGATAAAATGCCACATTTCTGAAAGAAACTGTCCTCTTGCGGAGTGTAATGCTGTATGTTCCGGAGGAAATGGGAAATATTCAGCAGAGTCCTGGTATTTCTGGGAGAAGAGGTCTGATGTGGGGGGGGGAAGGTGATGTATCTGTGAGAAAGCTGGTGTTTCTGGGAGAAAATGCCAGGTATTGGTGAGGAAACAGATGCTAGAGAGGGAAAAGGCCATCCCTTTGGGAGAGAAGTGGTATTTCTGGGAGAAAATGCCCCAAATCGGGGAGTAAGTGTCATCCTGAGGCGTGTCATGGAGTAGATTTGGGAGGAAATGGAGGTGTTTCACAGAGTAGCGGCACTTCTGGGAGAAAATGTCCTCAGTGGGAAAGACAATGTCCTCTTGAGGGAAGAAAACAGGTCTTTCTTACAGCAAATGTCATCCAATTGGGAGAAAATCTCCTCTCTTGGGGAGAAAAGTGGTCTTTCTGAGAGAAGGTGTCCTCTTCTTGGCTGCAAGTGTCCCATTTGGCATTGTCATGGAGGCTTTTTGGGGAGAAAGCGTGTGGCAGTTGTAAGAGAAGGGGTATTTCTGGGAGCAAATCTCCTCTTTTTGGAAGAGAAGGTGAAATTTCCAAGGGAAAAGTGGCATTTCTGGGAGGAAATGACAGAGCTGGGGGAGAAAAGTGGGAACCGGTGGGAAAGAAGATCTTGTACTGGAGAGCAACGGTGGTCTTTTTGGTGTGCCAAGTGGTCTCTTGGGGAGACAACGTGGTAAATAGGGGAGACAATGTCCTCTGGAGGAGTGTCAAGTAGTATTTGGGAGAGCAAACGTCAGGTATTTCTCGGAAACCGGCTGTTTCTGGGAGATAGTAGCAGACTTGGTTGGAAAATGACAGGTGTTTGTGAGAAAGCTGGTATTTTGGGGAAAAAAGGCCGTTTTTTAAAGAATAAGCTGGCATTTCTGGGAGAATATGTCCCATCTTTGGGAGAAAACGGGTGTATGTGGGAGAAAATGTCGTGTATTTGGGAGAAAGCTGGTGTATGTGGGAGAAAAGGCCATTGTGATGGGAGTCAGTGTGATCTTGAGGAGTGGAAAGCAGTATTCTTGAGATGAAACGTGAGGTATTTCTAAGAGTCCTGGTATTTCTGGGAGAAAATGTCTTGTTTTGGAGAGCCAAAGTCCCATTTTGGGGGCAGAAGCTGGTATTTCTGTGACACTGCCATCTTGATGGGGGTAAGTGTGATCTTGAGGAGTGTAAAGCAGCATTTTGGTTAGAAAATGGGAGCTCTTCCTAAGAGCAGTGCTATTTCTGGGAGAAAAGGAGCTCTACTGGGCATAAAAATGGTGTATCTGTGATAAAATGCCACATTTCTGAAAGAAACTGTCCTCTTGCGGAGTGTAATGCTGTATGTTCCGGAGGAAATGGGAAATATTCAGCAGAGTCCTGGTATTTCTGGGAGAAGAGGTCTGATGTGGGGGGGGGAAGGTGATGTATCTGTGAGAAAGCTGGTGTTTCTGGGAGAAAATGCCAGGTATTGGTGAGGAAACAGATGCTAGAGAGGGAAAAGGCCATCCCTTTGGGAGAGAAGTGGTATTTCTGGGAGAAAATGCCCCAAATCGGGGAGTAAGTGTCATCCTGAGGCGTGTCATGGAGTAGATTTGGGAGGAAATGGAGGTGTTTCACAGAGTAGCGGCACTTCTGGGAGAAAATGTCCTCAGTGGGAAAGACAATGTCCTCTTGAGGGAAGAAAACAGGTCTTTCTTACAGCAAATGTCATCCAATTGGGAGAAAATCTCCTCTCTTGGGGAGAAAAGTGGTCTTTCTGAGAGAAGGTGTCCTCTTCTTGGCTGCAAGTGTCCCATTTGGCATTGTCATGGAGGCTTTTTGGGGAGAAAGCGTGTGGCAGTTGTAAGAGAAGGGGTATTTCTGGGAGCAAATCTCCTCTTTTTGGAAGAGAAGGTGAAATTTCCAAGGGAAAAGTGGCATTTCTGGGAGGAAATGACATAGCTGGGGGAGAAAAGTGGGAACCGGTGGGAAAGAAGATCTTGTACTGGAGAGCAACGGTGGTCTTTTTGGTGTGCCAAGTGGTCTCTTGGGGAGACAACGTGGTAAATAGGGGAGACAATGTCCTCTGGAGGAGTGTCAAGTAGTATTTGGGAGAGCAAACGTCAGGTATTTCTCGGAAACCGGCTGTTTCTGGGAGATAGTAGCAGACTTGGTTGGAAAATGACAGGTGTTTGTGAGAAAGCTGGTATTTTGGGGAAAAAAGGCCGTTTTTTAAAGAATAAGCTGGCATTTCTGGGAGAATATGTCCCATCTTTGGGAGAAAACGGGTGTATGTGGGAGAAAATGTCGTGTATTTGGGAGAAAGCTGGTGTATGTGGGAGAAAAGGCCATTGTGATGGGAGTCAGTGTGATCTTGAGGAGTGGAAAGCAGTATTCTTGAGATGAAACGTGAGGTATTTCTAAGAGTCCTGGTATTTCTGGGAGAAAATGTCTTGTTTTGGAGAGCCAAAGTCCCATTTTGGGGGCAGAAGCTGGTATTTCTGTGACACTGCCATCTTGATGGGGGTAAGTGTGATCTTGAGGAGTGTAAAGCAGCATTTTGGTTAGAAAATGGGAGCTCTTCCTAAGAGCAGTGCTATTTCTGGGAGAAAAGGAGCTCTACTGGGCATAAAAATGGTGTATCTGTGATAAAATGCCACATTTCTGAAAGAAACTGTCCTCTTGCGGAGTGTAATGCTGTATGTTCCGGAGGAAATGGGAAATATTCAGCAGAGTCCTGGTATTTCTGGGAGAAGAGGTCTGATGTGGGGGGGGGAAGGTGATGTATCTGTGAGAAAGCTGGTGTTTCTGGGAGAAAATGCCAGGTATTGGTGAGGAAACAGATGCTAGAGAGGGAAAAGGCCATCCCTTTGGGAGAGAAGTGGTATTTCTGGGAGAAAATGCCCCAAATCGGGGAGTAAGTGTCATCCTGAGGCGTGTCATGGAGTAGATTTGGGAGGAAATGGAGGTGTTTCACAGAGTAGCGGCACTTCTGGGAGAAAATGTCCTCAGTGGGAAAGACAATGTCCTCTTGAGGGAAGAAAACAGGTCTTTCTTACAGCAAATGTCATCCAATTGGGAGAAAATCTCCTCTCTTGGGGAGAAAAGTGGTCTTTCTGAGAGAAGGTGTCCTCTTCTTGGCTGCAAGTGTCCCATTTGGCATTGTCATGGAGGCTTTTTGGGGAGAAAGCGTGTGGCAGTTGTAAGAGAAGGGGTATTTCTGGGAGCAAATCTCCTCTTTTTGGAAGAGAAGGTGAAATTTCCAAGGGAAAAGTGGCATTTCTGGGAGGAAATGACATAGCTGGGGGAGAAAAGTGGGAACCGGTGGGAAAGAAGATCTTGTACTGGAGAGCAACGGTGGTCTTTTTGGTGTGCCAAGTGGTCTCTTGGGGAGACAACGTGGTAAATAGGGGAGACAATGTCCTCTGGAGGAGTGTCAAGTAGTATTTGGGAGAGCAAACGTCAGGTATTTCTCGGAAACCGGCTGTTTCTGGGAGATAGTAGCAGACTTGGTTGGAAAATGACAGGTGTTTGTGAGAAAGCTGGTATTTTGGGGAAAAAAGGCCATTTTTTAAAGAATAAGCTGGCATTTCTGGGAGAATATGTCCCATCTTTGGGAGAAAACGGGTGTATGTGGGAGAAAATGTCGTGTATTTGGGAGAAAGCTGGTGTATGTGGGAGAAAAGGCCATTGTGATGGGAGTCAGTGTGATCTTGAGGAGTGGAAAGCAGTATTCTTGAGATGAAACGTGAGGTATTTCTAAGAGTCCTGGTATTTCTGGGAGAAAATGTCTTGTTTTGGAGAGCCAAAGTCCCATTTTGGGGGCAGAAGCTGGTATTTCTGTGACACTGCCATCTTGATGGGGGTAAGTGTGATCTTGAGGAGTGTAAAGCAGCATTTTGGTTAGAAAATGGGAGCTCTTCCTAAGAGCAGTGCTATTTCTGGGAGAAAAGGAGCTCTACTGGGCATAAAAATGGTGTATCTGTGATAAAATGCCACATTTCTGAAAGAAACTGTCCTCTTGCGGAGTGTAATGCTGTATGTTCCGGAGGAAATGGGAAATATTCAGCAGAGTCCTGGTATTTCTGGGAGAAGAGGTCTGATGTGGGGGGGGGAAGGTGATGTATCTGTGAGAAAGCTGGTGTTTCTGGGAGAAAATGCCAGGTATTGGTGAGGAAACAGATGCTAGAGAGGGAAAAGGCCATCCCTTTGGGAGAGAAGTGGTATTTCTGGGAGAAAATGCCCCAAATCGGGGAGTAAGTGTCATCCTGAGGCGTGTCATGGAGTAGATTTGGGAGGAAATGGAGGTGTTTCACAGAGTAGCGGCACTTCTGGGAGAAAATGTCCTCAGTGGGAAAGACAATGTCCTCTTGAGGGAAGAAAACAGGTCTTTCTTACAGCAAATGTCATCCAATTGGGAGAAAATCTCCTCTCTTGGGGAGAAAAGTGGTCTTTCTGAGAGAAGGTGTCCTCTTCTTGGCTGCAAGTGTCCCATTTGGCATTGTCATGGAGGCTTTTTGGGGAGAAAGCGTGTGGCAGTTGTAAGAGAAGGGGTATTTCTGGGAGCAAATCTCCTCTTTTTGGAAGAGAAGGTGAAATTTCCAAGGGAAAAGTGGCATTTCTGGGAGGAAATGACATAGCTGGGGGAGAAAAGTGGGAACCGGTGGGAAAGAAGATCTTGTACTGGAGAGCAACGGTGGTCTTTTTGGTGTGCCAAGTGGTCTCTTGGGGAGACAACGTGGTAAATAGGGGAGACAATGTCCTCTGGAGGAGTGTCAAGTAGTATTTGGGAGAGCAAACGTCAGGTATTTCTCGGAAACCGGCTGTTTCTGGGAGATAGTAGCAGACTTGGTTGGAAAATGACAGGTGTTTGTGAGAAAGCTGGTATTTTGGGGAAAAAAGGCCGTTTTTTAAAGAATAAGCTGGCATTTCTGGGAGAATATGTCCCATCTTTGGGAGAAAACGGGTGTATGTGGGAGAAAATGTCGTGTATTTGGGAGAAAGCTGGTGTATGTGGGAGAAAAGGCCATTGTGATGGGAGTCAGTGTGATCTTGAGGAGTGGAAAGCAGTATTCTTGAGATGAAACGTGAGGTATTTCTAAGAGTCCTGGTATTTCTGGGAGAAAATGTCTTGTTTTGGAGAGCCAAAGTCCCATTTTGGGGGCAGAAGCTGGTATTTCTGTGACACTGCCATCTTGATGGGGGTAAGTGTGATCTTGAGGAGTGTAAAGCAGCATTTTGGTTAGAAAATGGGAGCTCTTCCTAAGAGCAGTGCTATTTCTGGGAGAAAAGGAGCTCTACTGGGCATAAAAATGGTGTATCTGTGATAAAATGCCACATTTCTGAAAGAAACTGTCCTCTTGCGGAGTGTAATGCTGTATGTTCCGGAGGAAATGGGAAATATTCAGCAGAGTCCTGGTATTTCTGGGAGAAGAGGTCTGATGTGGGGGGGGGAAGGTGATGTATCTGTGAGAAAGCTGGTGTTTCTGGGAGAAAATGCCAGGTATTGGTGAGGAAACAGATGCTAGAGAGGGAAAAGGCCATCCCTTTGGGAGAGAAGTGGTATTTCTGGGAGAAAATGCCCCAAATCGGGGAGTAAGTGTCATCCTGAGGCGTGTCATGGAGTAGATTTGGGAGGAAATGGAGGTGTTTCACAGAGTAGCGGCACTTCTGGGAGAAAATGTCCTCAGTGGGAAAGACAATGTCCTCTTGAGGGAAGAAAACAGGTCTTTCTTACAGCAAATGTCATCCAATTGGGAGAAAATCTCCTCTCTTGGGGAGAAAAGTGGTCTTTCTGAGAGAAGGTGTCCTCTTCTTGGCTGCAAGTGTCCCATTTGGCATTGTCATGGAGGCTTTTTGGGGAGAAAGCGTGTGGCAGTTGTAAGAGAAGGGGTATTTCTGGGAGCAAATCTCCTCTTTTTGGAAGAGAAGGTGAAATTTCCAAGGGAAAAGTGGCATTTCTGGGAGGAAATGACATAGCTGGGGGAGAAAAGTGGGAACCGGTGGGAAAGAAGATCTTGTACTGGAGAGCAACGGTGGTCTTTTTGGTGTGCCAAGTGGTCTCTTGGGGAGACAACGTGGTAAATAGGGGAGACAATGTCCTCTGGAGGAGTGTCAAGTAGTATTTGGGAGAGCAAACGTCAGGTATTTCTCGGAAACCGGCTGTTTCTGGGAGATAGTAGCAGACTTGGTTGGAAAATGACAGGTGTTTGTGAGAAAGCTGGTATTTTGGGGAAAAAAGGCCATTTTTTAAAGAATAAGCTGGCATTTCTGGGAGAATATGTCCCATCTTTGGGAGAAAACGGGTGTATGTGGGAGAAAATGTCGTGTATTTGGGAGAAAGCTGGTGTATGTGGGAGAAAAGGCCATTGTGATGGGAGTCAGTGTGATCTTGAGGAGTGGAAAGCAGTATTCTTGAGATGAAACGTGAGGTATTTCTAAGAGTCCTGGTATTTCTGGGAGAAAATGTCTTGTTTTGGAGAGCCAAAGTCCCATTTTGGGGGCAGAAGCTGGTATTTCTGTGACACTGCCATCTTGATGGGGGTAAGTGTGATCTTGAGGAGTGTAAAGCAGCATTTTGGTTAGAAAATGGGAGCTCTTCCTAAGAGCAGTGCTATTTCTGGGAGAAAAGGAGCTCTACTGGGCATAAAAATGGTGTATCTGTGATAAAATGCCACATTTCTGAAAGAAACTGTCCTCTTGCGGAGTGTAATGCTGTATGTTCCGGAGGAAATGGGAAATATTCAGCAGAGTCCTGGTATTTCTGGGAGAAGAGGTCTGATGTGGGGGGGGGAAGGTGATGTATCTGTGAGAAAGCTGGTGTTTCTGGGAGAAAATGCCAGGTATTGGTGAGGAAACAGATGCTAGAGAGGGAAAAGGCCATCCCTTTGGGAGAGAAGTGGTATTTCTGGGAGAAAATGCCCCAAATCGGGGAGTAAGTGTCATCCTGAGGCGTGTCATGGAGTAGATTTGGGAGGAAATGGAGGTGTTTCACAGAGTAGCGGCACTTCTGGGAGAAAATGTCCTCAGTGGGAAAGACAATGTCCTCTTGAGGGAAGAAAACAGGTCTTTCTTACAGCAAATGTCATCCAATTGGGAGAAAATCTCCTCTCTTGGGGAGAAAAGTGGTCTTTCTGAGAGAAGGTGTCCTCTTCTTGGCTGCAAGTGTCCCATTTGGCATTGTCATGGAGGCTTTTTGGGGAGAAAGCGTGTGGCAGTTGTAAGAGAAGGGGTATTTCTGGGAGCAAATCTCCTCTTTTTGGAAGAGAAGGTGAAATTTCCAAGGGAAAAGTGGCATTTCTGGGAGGAAATGACATAGCTGGGGGAGAAAAGTGGGAACCGGTGGGAAAGAAGATCTTGTACTGGAGAGCAACGGTGGTCTTTTTGGTGTGCCAAGTGGTCTCTTGGGGAGACAACGTGGTAAATAGGGGAGACAATGTCCTCTGGAGGAGTGTCAAGTAGTATTTGGGAGAGCAAACGTCAGGTATTTCTCGGAAACCGGCTGTTTCTGGGAGATAGTAGCAGACTTGGTTGGAAAATGACAGGTGTTTGTGAGAAAGCTGGTATTTTGGGGAAAAAAGGCCGTTTTTTAAAGAATAAGCTGGCATTTCTGGGAGAATATGTCCCATCTTTGGGAGAAAACGGGTGTATGTGGGAGAAAATGTCGTGTATTTGGGAGAAAGCTGGTGTATGTGGGAGAAAAGGCCATTGTGATGGGAGTCAGTGTGATCTTGAGGAGTGGAAAGCAGTATTCTTGAGATGAAACGTGAGGTATTTCTAAGAATCCTGGTATTTCTGGGAGAAAATGTCTTGTTTTGGAGAGCCAAAGTCCCATTTTGGGGGCAGAAGCTGGTATTTCTGTGACACTGCCATCTTGATGGGGGTAAGTGTGATCTTGAGGAGTGTAAAGCAGCATTTTGGTTAGAAAATGGGAGCTCTTCCTAAGAGCAGTGCTATTTCTGGGAGAAAAGGAGCTCTACTGGGCATAAAAATGGTGTATCCGTGATAAAATGCCACATTTCTGAAAGAAACTGTCCTCTTGCGGAGTGTAATGCTGTATGTTCCGGAGGAAATGGGAAATATTCAGCAGAGTCCTGGTATTTCTGGGAGAAGAGGTCTGATGTGGGGGGGGGAAGGTGATGTATCTGTGAGAAAGCTGGTGTTTCTGGGAGAAAATGCCAGGTATTGGTGAGGAAACAGATGCTAGAGAGGGAAAAGGCCATCCCTTTGGGAGAGAAGTGGTATTTCTGGGAGAAAATGCCCCAAATCGGGGAGTAAGTGTCATCCTGAGGCGTGTCATGGAGTAGATTTGGGAGGAAATGGAGGTGTTTCACAGAGTAGCGGCACTTCTGGGAGAAAATGTCCTCAGTGGGAAAGACAATGTCCTCTTGAGGGAAGAAAACAGGTCTTTCTTACAGCAAATGTCATCCAATTGGGAGAAAATCTCCTCTCTTGGGGAGAAAAGTGGTCTTTCTGAGAGAAGGTGTCCTCTTCTTGGCTGCAAGTGTCCCATTTGGCATTGTCATGGAGGCTTTTTGGGGAGAAAGCGTGTGGCAGTTGTAAGAGAAGGGGTATTTCTGGGAGCAAATCTCCTCTTTTTGGAAGAGAAGGTGAAATTTCCAAGGGAAAAGTGGCATTTCTGGGAGGAAATGACATAGCTGGGGGAGAAAAGTGGGAACCGGTGGGAAAGAAGATCTTGTACTGGAGAGCAACGGTGGTCTTTTTGGTGTGCCAAGTGGTCTCTTGGGGAGACAACGTGGTAAATAGGGGAGACAATGTCCTCTGGAGGAGTGTCAAGTAGTATTTGGGAGAGCAAACGTCAGGTATTTCTCGGAAACCGGCTGTTTCTGGGAGATAGTAGCAGACTTGGTTGGAAAATGACAGGTGTTTGTGAGAAAGCTGGTATTTTGGGGAAAAAAGGCCGTTTTTTAAAGAATAAGCTGGCATTTCTGGGAGAATATGTCCCATCTTTGGGAGAAAACGGGTGTATGTGGGAGAAAATGTCGTGTATTTGGGAGAAAGCTGGTGTATGTGGGAGAAAAGGCCATTGTGATGGGAGTCAGTGTGATCTTGAGGAGTGGAAAGCAGTATTCTTGAGATGAAACGTGAGGTATTTCTAAGAGTCCTGGTATTTCTGGGAGAAAATGTCTTGTTTTGGAGAGCCAAAGTCCCATTTTGGGGGCAGAAGCTGGTATTTCTGTGACACTGCCATCTTGATGGGGGTAAGTGTGATCTTGAGGAGTGTAAAGCAGCATTTTGGTTAGAAAATGGGAGCTCTTCCTAAGAGCAGTGCTATTTCTGGGAGAAAAGGAGCTCTACTGGGCATAAAAATGGTGTATCCGTGATAAAATGCCACATTTCTGAAAGAAACTGTCCTCTTGCGGAGTGTAATGCTGTATGTTCCGGAGGAAATGGGAAATATTCAGCAGAGTCCTGGTATTTCTGGGAGAAGAGGTCTGATGTGGGGGGGGGAAGGTGATGTATCTGTGAGAAAGCTGGTGTTTCTGGGAGAAAATGCCAGGTATTGGTGAGGAAACAGATGCTAGAGAGGGAAAAGGCCATCCCTTTGGGAGAGAAGTGGTATTTCTGGGAGAAAATGCCCCAAATCGGGGAGTAAGTGTCATCCTGAGGCGTGTCATGGAGTAGATTTGGGAGGAAATGGAGGTGTTTCACAGAGTAGCGGCACTTCTGGGAGAAAATGTCCTCAGTGGGAAAGACAATGTCCTCTTGAGGGAAGAAAACAGGTCTTTCTTACAGCAAATGTCATCCAATTGGGAGAAAATCTCCTCTCTTGGGGAGAAAAGTGGTCTTTCTGAGAGAAGGTGTCCTCTTCTTGGCTGCAAGTGTCCCATTTGGCATTGTCATGGAGGCTTTTTGGGGAGAAAGCGTGTGGCAGTTGTAAGAGAAGGGGTATTTCTGGGAGCAAATCTCCTCTTTTTGGAAGAGAAGGTGAAATTTCCAAGGGAAAAGTGGCATTTCTGGGAGGAAATGACATAGCTGGGGGAGAAAAGTGGGAACCGGTGGGAAAGAAGATCTTGTACTGGAGAGCAACGGTGGTCTTTTTGGTGTGCCAAGTGGTCTCTTGGGGAGACAACGTGGTAAATAGGGGAGACAATGTCCTCTGGAGGAGTGTCAAGTAGTATTTGGGAGAGCAAACGTCAGGTATTTCTCGGAAACTGGCTGTTTCTGGGAGATAGTAGCAGACTTGGTTGGAAAATGACAGGTGTTTGTGAGAAAGCTGGTATTTTGGGAAAAAAAGGCCGTTTTTTAAAGAATAAGCTGGCATTTCTGGGAGAATATGTCCCATCTTTGGGAGAAAACGGGTGTATGTGGGAGAAAATGTCGTGTATTTGGGAGAAAGCTGGTGTATGTGGGAGAAAAGGCCATTGTGATGGGAGTCAGTGTGATCTTGAGGAGTGGAAAGCAGTATTCTTGAGATGAAACGTGAGGTATTTCTAAGAGTCCTGGTATTTCTGGGAGAAAATGTCTTGTTTTGGAGAGCCAAAGTCCCATTTTGGGGGCAGAAGCTGGTATTTCTGTGACACTGCCATCTTGATGGGGGTAAGTGTGATCTTGAGGAATGTAAAGCAGCATTTTGGTTAGAAAATGGGAGCTCTTCCTAAGAGCAGTGCTATTTCTGGGAGAAAAGGAGCTCTACTGGGCATAAAAATGGTGTATCCGTGATAAAATGCCACATTTCTGAAAGAAACTGTCCTCTTGCGGAGTGTAATGCTGTATGTTCCGGAGGAAATGGGAAATATTCAGCAGAGTCCTGGTATTTCTGGGAGAAGAGGTCTGATGTGGGGGGGGGAAGGTGATGTATCTGTGAGAAAGCTGGTGTTTCTGGGAGAAAATGCCAGGTATTGGTGAGGAAACAGATGCTAGAGAGGGAAAAGGCCATCCCTTTGGGAGAGAAGTGGTATTTCTGGGAGAAAATGCCCCAAATCGGGGAGTAAGTGTCATCCTGAGGCGTGTCATGGAGTAGATTTGGGAGGAAATGGAGGTGTTTCACAGAGTAGCGGCACTTCTGGGAGAAAATGTCCTCAGTGGGAAAGACAATGTCCTCTTGAGGGAAGAAAACAGGTCTTTCTTACAGCAAATGTCATCCAATTGGGAGAAAATCTCCTCTCTTGGGGAGAAAAGTGGTCTTTCTGAGAGAAGGTGTCCTCTTCTTGGCTGCAAGTGTCCCATTTGGCATTGTCATGGAGGCTTTTTGGGGAGAAAGCGTGTGGCAGTTGTAAGAGAAGGGGTATTTCTGGGAGCAAATCTCCTCTTTTTGGAAGAGAAGGTGAAATTTCCAAGGGAAAAGTGGCATTTCTGGGAGGAAATGACATAGCTGGGGGAGAAAAGTGGGAACCGGTGGGAAAGAAGATCTTGTACTGGAGAGCAACGGTGGTCTTTTTGGTGTGCCAAGTGGTCTCTTGGGGAGACAACGTGGTAAATAGGGGAGACAATGTCCTCTGGAGGAGTGTCAAGTAGTATTTGGGAGAGCAAACGTCAGGTATTTCTCGGAAACCGGCTGTTTCTGGGAGATAGTAGCAGACTTGGTTGGAAAATGACAGGTGTTTGTGAGAAAGCTGGTATTTTGGGGAAAAAAGGCCGTTTTTTAAAGAATAAGCTGGCATTTCTGGGAGAATATGTCCCATCTTTGGGAGAAAACGGGTGTATGTGGGAGAAAATGTCGTGTATTTGGGAGAAAGCTGGTGTATGTGGGAGAAAAGGCCATTGTGATGGGAGTCAGTGTGATCTTGAGGAGTGGAAAGCAGTATTCTTGAGATGAAACGTGAGGTATTTCTAAGAGTCCTGGTATTTCTGGGAGAAAATGTCTTGTTTTGGAGAGCCAAAGTCCCATTTTGGGGGCAGAAGCTGGTATTTCTGTGACACTGCCATCTTGATGGGGGTAAGTGTGATCTTGAGGAGTGTAAAGCAGCATTTTGGTTAGAAAATGGGAGCTCTTCCTAAGAGCAGTGCTATTTCTGGGAGAAAAGGAGCTCTACTGGGCATAAAAATGGTGTATCTGTGATAAAATGCCACATTTCTGAAAGAAACTGTCCTCTTGCGGAGTGTAATGCTGTATGTTCCGGAGGAAATGGGAAATATTCAGCAGAGTCCTGGTATTTCTGGGAGAAGAGGTCTGATGTGGGGGGGGGAAGGTGATGTATCTGTGAGAAAGCTGGTGTTTCTGGGAGAAAATGCCAGGTATTGGTGAGGAAACAGATGCTAGAGAGGGAAAAGGCCATCCCTTTGGGAGAGAAGTGGTATTTCTGGGAGAAAATGCCCCAAATCGGGGAGTAAGTGTCATCCTGAGGCGTGTCATGGAGTAGATTTGGGAGGAAATGGAGGTGTTTCACAGAGTAGCGGCACTTCTGGGAGAAAATGTCCTCAGTGGGAAAGACAATGTCCTCTTGAGGGAAGAAAACAGGTCTTTCTTACAGCAAATGTCATCCAATTGGGAGAAAATCTCCTCTCTTGGGGAGAAAAGTGGTCTTTCTGAGAGAAGGTGTCCTCTTCTTGGCTGCAAGTGTCCCATTTGGCATTGTCATGGAGGCTTTTTGGGGAGAAAGCGTGTGGCAGTTGTAAGAGAAGGGGTATTTCTGGGAGCAAATCTCCTCTTTTTGGAAGAGAAGGTGAAATTTCCAAGGGAAAAGTGGCATTTCTGGGAGGAAATGACATAGCTGGGGGAGAAAAGTGGGAACCGGTGGGAAAGAAGATCTTGTACTGGAGAGCAACGGTGGTCTTTTTGGTGTGCCAAGTGGTCTCTTGGGGAGACAACGTGGTAAATAGGGGAGACAATGTCCTCTGGAGGAGTGTCAAGTAGTATTTGGGAGAGCAAACGTCAGGTATTTCTCGGAAACCGGCTGTTTCTGGGAGATAGTAGCAGACTTGGTTGGAAAATGACAGGTGTTTGTGAGAAAGCTGGTATTTTGGGGAAAAAAGGCCGTTTTTTAAAGAATAAGCTGGCATTTCTGGGAGAATATGTCCCATCTTTGGGAGAAAACGGGTGTATGTGGGAGAAAATGTCGTGTATTTGGGAGAAAGCTGGTGTATGTGGGAGAAAAGGCCATTGTGATGGGAGTCAGTGTGATCTTGAGGAGTGGAAAGCAGTATTCTTGAGATGAAACGTGAGGTATTTCTAAGAGTCCTGGTATTTCTGGGAGAAAATGTCTTGTTTTGGAGAGCCAAAGTCCCATTTTGGGGGCAGAAGCTGGTATTTCTGTGACACTGCCATCTTGATGGGGGTAAGTGTGATCTTGAGGAGTGTAAAGCAGCATTTTGGTTAGAAAATGGGAGCTCTTCCTAAGAGCAGTGCTATTTCTGGGAGAAAAGGAGCTCTACTGGGCATAAAAATGGTGTATCTGTGATAAAATGCCACATTTCTGAAAGAAACTGTCCTCTTGCGGAGTGTAATGCTGTATGTTCCGGAGGAAATGGGAAATATTCAGCAGAGTCCTGGTATTTCTGGGAGAAGAGGTCTGATGTGGGGGGGGGAAGGTGATGTATCTGTGAGAAAGCTGGTGTTTCTGGGAGAAAATGCCAGGTATTGGTGAGGAAACAGATGCTAGAGAGGGAAAAGGCCATCCCTTTGGGAGAGAAGTGGTATTTCTGGGAGAAAATGCCCCAAATCGGGGAGTAAGTGTCATCCTGAGGCGTGTCATGGAGTAGATTTGGGAGGAAATGGAGGTGTTTCACAGAGTAGCGGCACTTCTGGGAGAAAATGTCCTCAGTGGGAAAGACAATGTCCTCTTGAGGGAAGAAAACAGGTCTTTCTTACAGCAAATGTCATCCAATTGGGAGAAAATCTCCTCTCTTGGGGAGAAAAGTGGTCTTTCTGAGAGAAGGTGTCCTCTTCTTGGCTGCAAGTGTCCCATTTGGCATTGTCATGGAGGCTTTTTGGGGAGAAAGCGTGTGGCAGTTGTAAGAGAAGGGGTATTTCTGGGAGCAAATCTCCTCTTTTTGGAAGAGAAGGTGAAATTTCCAAGGGAAAAGTGGCATTTCTGGGAGGAAATGACATAGCTGGGGGAGAAAAGTGGGAACCGGTGGGAAAGAAGATCTTGTACTGGAGAGCAACGGTGGTCTTTTTGGTGTGCCAAGTGGTCTCTTGGGGAGACAACGTGGTAAATAGGGGAGACAATGTCCTCTGGAGGAGTGTCAAGTAGTATTTGGGAGAGCAAACGTCAGGTATTTCTCGGAAACTGGCTGTTTCTGGGAGATAGTAGCAGACTTGGTTGGAAAATGACAGGTGTTTGTGAGAAAGCTGGTATTTTGGGAAAAAAAGGCCGTTTTTTAAAGAATAAGCTGGCATTTCTGGGAGAATATGACCCATCTTTGGGAGAAAACGGGTGTATGTGGGAGAAAATGTCGTGTATTTGGGAGAAAGCTGGTGTATGTGGGAGAAAAGGCCATTGTGATGGGAGTCAGTGTGATCTTGAGGAGTGGAAAGCAGTATTCTTGAGATGAAACGTGAGGTATTTCTAAGAGTCCTGGTATTTCTGGGAGAAAATGTCTTGTTTTGGAGAGCCAAAGTCCCATTTTGGGGGCAGAAGCTGGTATTTCTGTGACACTGCCATCTTGATGGGGGTAAGTGTGATCTTGAGGAATGTAAAGCAGCATTTTGGTTAGAAAATGGGAGCTCTTCCTAAGAGCAGTGCTATTTCTGGGAGAAAAGGAGCTCTACTGGGCATAAAAATGGTGTATCCGTGATAAAATGCCACATTTCTGAAAGAAACTGTCCTCTTGCGGAGTGTAATGCTGTATGTTCCGGAGGAAATGGGAAATATTCAGCAGAGTCCTGGTATTTCTGGGAGAAGAGGTCTGATGTGGGGGGGGGAAGGTGATGTATCTGTGAGAAAGCTGGTGTTTCTGGGAGAAAATGCCAGGTATTGGTGAGGAAACAGATGCTAGAGAGGGAAAAGGCCATCCCTTTGGGAGAGAAGTGGTATTTCTGGGAGAAAATGCCCCAAATCGGGGAGTAAGTGTCATCCTGAGGCGTGTCATGGAGTAGATTTGGGAGGAAATGGAGGTGTTTCACAGAGTAGCGGCACTTCTGGGAGAAAATGTCCTCAGTGGGAAAGACAATGTCCTCTTGAGGGAAGAAAACAGGTCTTTCTTACAGCAAATGTCATCCAATTGGGAGAAAATCTCCTCTCTTGGGGAGAAAAGTGGTCTTTCTGAGAGAAGGTGTCCTCTTCTTGGCTGCAAGTGTCCCATTTGGCATTGTCATGGAGGCTTTTTGGGGAGAAAGCGTGTGGCAGTTGTAAGAGAAGGGGTATTTCTGGGAGCAAATCTCCTCTTTTTGGAAGAGAAGGTGAAATTTCCAAGGGAAAAGTGGCATTTCTGGGAGGAAATGACATAGCTGGGGGAGAAAAGTGGGAACCGGTGGGAAAGAAGATCTTGTACTGGAGAGCAACGGTGGTCTTTTTGGTGTGCCAAGTGGTCTCTTGGGGAGACAACGTGGTAAATAGGGGAGACAATGTCCTCTGGAGGAGTGTCAAGTAGTATTTGGGAGAGCAAACGTCAGGTATTTCTCGGAAACCGGCTGTTTCTGGGAGATAGTAGCAGACTTGGTTGGAAAATGACAGGTGTTTGTGAGAAAGCTGGTATTTTGGGGAAAAAAGGCCGTTTTTTAAAGAATAAGCTGGCATTTCTGGGAGAATATGTCCCATCTTTGGGAGAAAACGGGTGTATGTGGGAGAAAATGTCGTGTATTTGGGAGAAAGCTGGTGTATGTGGGAGAAAAGGCCATTGTGATGGGAGTCAGTGTGATCTTGAGGAGTGGAAAGCAGTATTCTTGAGATGAAACGTGAGGTATTTCTAAGAGTCCTGGTATTTCTGGGAGAAAATGTCTTGTTTTGGAGAGCCAAAGTCCCATTTTGGGGGCAGAAGCTGGTATTTCTGTGACACTGCCATCTTGATGGGGGTAAGTGTGATCTTGAGGAGTGTAAAGCAGCATTTTGGTTAGAAAATGGGAGCTCTTCCTAAGAGCAGTGCTATTTCTGGGAGAAAAGGAGCTCTACTGGGCATAAAAATGGTGTATCTGTGATAAAATGCCACATTTCTGAAAGAAACTGTCCTCTTGCGGAGTGTAATGCTGTATGTTCCGGAGGAAATGGGAAATATTCAGCAGAGTCCTGGTATTTCTGGGAGAAGAGGTCTGATGTGGGGGGGGGAAGGTGATGTATCTGTGAGAAAGCTGGTATTTCTGGGAGAAAATGCCCCAAATCGGGGAGTAAGTGTCATCCTGAGGCGTGTCATGGAGTAGATTTGGGAGGAAATGGAGGTGTTTCACAGAGTAGCGGCACTTCTGGGAGAAAATGTCCTCAGTGGGAAAGACAATGTCCTCTTGAGGGAAGAAAACAGGTCTTTCTTACAGCAAATGTCATCCAATTGGGAGAAAATCTCCTCTCTTGGGGAGAAAAGTGGTCTTTCTGAGAGAAGGTGTCCTCTTCTTGGCTGCAAGTGTCCCATTTGGCATTGTCATGGAGGCTTTTTGGGGAGAAAGCGTGTGGCAGTTGTAAGAGAAGGGGTATTTCTGGGAGCAAATCTCCTCTTTTTGGAAGAGAAGGTGAAATTTCCAAGGGAAAAGTGGCATTTCTGGGAGGAAATGACATAGCTGGGGGAGAAAAGTGGGAACCGGTGGGAAAGAAGATCTTGTACTGGAGAGCAACGGTGGTCTTTTTGGTGTGCCAAGTGGTCTCTTGGGGAGACAACGTGGTAAATAGGGGAGACAATGTCCTCTGGAGGAGTGTCAAGTAGTATTTGGGAGAGCAAACGTCAGGTATTTCTCGGAAACCGGCTGTTTCTGGGAGATAGTAGCAGACTTGGTTGGAAAATGACAGGTGTTTGTGAGAAAGCTGGTATTTTGGGGAAAAAAGGCCGTTTTTTAAAGAATAAGCTGGCATTTCTGGGAGAATATGTCCCATCTTTGGGAGAAAACGGGTGTATGTGGGAGAAAATGTCGTGTATTTGGGAGAAAGCTGGTGTATGTGGGAGAAAAGGCCATTGTGATGGGAGTCAGTGTGATCTTGAGGAGTGGAAAGCAGTATTCTTGAGATGAAACGTGAGGTATTTCTAAGAGTCCTGGTATTTCTGGGAGAAAATGTCTTGTTTTGGAGAGCCAAAGTCCCATTTTGGGGGCAGAAGCTGGTATTTCTGTGACACTGCCATCTTGATGGGGGTAAGTGTGATCTTGAGGAGTGTAAAGCAGCATTTTGGTTAGAAAGTGGGAGCTCTTCCTAAGAGCAGTGCTATTTCTGGGAGAAAAGGAGCTCTACTGGGCATAAAAATGGTGTATCTGTGATAAAATGCCACATTTCTGAAAGAAACTGTCCTCTTGCGGAGTGTAATGCTGTATGTTCCGGAGGAAATGGGAAATATTCAGCAGAGTCCTGGTATTTCTGGGAGAAGAGGTCTGATGTGGGGGGGGGAAGGTGATGTATCTGTGAGAAAGCTGGTGTTTCTGGGAGAAAATGCCAGGTATTGGTGAGGAAACAGATGCTAGAGAGGGAAAAGGCCATCCCTTTGGGAGAGAAGTGGTATTTCTGGGAGAAAATGCCCCAAATCGGGGAGTAAGTGTCATCCTGAGGCGTGTCATGGAGTAGATTTGGGAGGAAATGGAGGTGTTTCACAGAGTAGCGGCACTTCTGGGAGAAAATGTCCTCAGTGGGAAAGACAATGTCCTCTTGAGGGAAGAAAACGGGTCTTTCTTACAGCAAATGTCATCCAATTGGGAGAAAATCTCCTCTCTTGGGGAGAAAAGTGGTCTTTCTGAGAGAAGGTGTCCTCTTCTTGGCTGCAAGTGTCCCATTTGGCATTGTCATGGAGGCTTTTTGGGGAGAAAGCGTGTGGCAGTTGTAAGAGAAGGGGTATTTCTGGGAGCAAATCTCCTCTTTTTGGAAGAGAAGGTGAAATTTCCAAGGGAAAAGTGGCATTTCTGGGAGGAAATGACATAGCTGGGGGAGAAAAGTGGGAACCGGTGGGAAAGAAGATCTTGTACTGGAGAGCAACGGTGGTCTTTTTGGTGTGCCAAGTGGTCTCTTGGGGAGACAACGTGGTAAATAGGGGAGACAATGTCCTCTGGAGGAGTGTCAAGTAGTATTTGGGAGAGCAAACGTCAGGTATTTCTCGGAAACCGGCTGTTTCTGGGAGATAGTAGCAGACTTGGTTGGAAAATGACAGGTGTTTGTGAGAAAGCTGGTATTTTGGGGAAAAAAGGCCGTTTTTTAAAGAATAAGCTGGCATTTCTGGGAGAATATGTCCCATCTTTGGGAGAAAACGGGTGTATGTGGGAGAAAATGTCGTGTATTTGGGAGAAAGCTGGTGTATGTGGGAGAAAAGGCCATTGTGATGGGAGTCAGTGTGATCTTGAGGAGTGGAAAGCAGTATTCTTGAGATGAAACGTGAGGTATTTCTAAGAGTCCTGGTATTTCTGGGAGAAAATGTCTTGTTTTGGAGAGCCAAAGTCCCATTTTGGGGGCAGAAGCTGGTATTTCTGTGACACTGCCATCTTGATGGGGGTAAGTGTGATCTTGAGGAGTGTAAAGCAGCATTTTGGTTAGAAAATGGGAGCTCTTCCTAAGAGCAGTGCTATTTCTGGGAGAAAAGGAGCTCTACTGGGCATAAAAATGGTGTATCTGTGATAAAATGCCACATTTCTGAAAGAAACTGTCCTCTTGCGGAGTGTAATGCTGTATGTTCCGGAGGAAATGGGAAATATTCAGCAGAGTCCTGGTATTTCTGGGAGAAGAGGTCTGATGTGGGGGGGGGAAGGTGATGTATCTGTGAGAAAGCTGGTGTTTCTGGGAGAAAATGCCAGGTATTGGTGAGGAAACAGATGCTAGAGAGGGAAAAGGCCATCCCTTTGGGAGAGAAGTGGTATTTCTGGGAGAAAATGCCCCAAATCGGGGAGTAAGTGTCATCCTGAGGCGTGTCATGGAGTAGATTTGGGAGGAAATGGAGGTGTTTCACAGAGTAGCGGCACTTCTGGGAGAAAATGTCCTCAGTGGGAAAGACAATGTCCTCTTGAGGGAAGAAAACAGGTCTTTCTTACAGCAAATGTCATCCAATTGGGAGAAAATCTCCTCTCTTGGGGAGAAAAGTGGTCTTTCTGAGAGAAGGTGTCCTCTTCTTGGCTGCAAGTGTCCCATTTGGCATTGTCATGGAGGCTTTTTGGGGAGAAAGCGTGTGGCAGTTGTAAGAGAAGGGGTATTTCTGGGAGCAAATCTCCTCTTTTTGGAAGAGAAGGTGAAATTTCCAAGGGAAAAGTGGCATTTCTGGGAGGAAATGACATAGCTGGGGGAGAAAAGTGGGAACCGGTGGGAAAGAAGATCTTGTACTGGAGAGCAACGGTGGTCTTTTTGGTGTGCCAAGTGGTCTCTTGGGGAGACAACGTGGTAAATAGGGGAGACAATGTCCTCTGGAGGAGTGTCAAGTAGTATTTGGGAGAGCAAACGTCAGGTATTTCTCGGAAACCGGCTGTTTCTGGGAGATAGTAGCAGACTTGGTTGGAAAATGACAGGTGTTTGTGAGAAAGCTGGTATTTTGGGAAAAAAAGGCCGTTTTTTAAAGAATAAGCTGGCATTTCTGGGAGAATATGTCCCATCTTTGGGAGAAAACGGGTGTATGTGGGAGAAAATGTCGTGTATTTGGGAGAAAGCTGGTGTATGTGGGAGAAAAGGCCATTGTGATGGGAGTCAGTGTGATCTTGAGGAGTGGAAAGCAGTATTCTTGAGATGAAACGTGAGGTATTTCTAAGAGTCCTGGTATTTCTGGGAGAAAATGTCTTGTTTTGGAGAGCCAAAGTCCCATTTTGGGGGCAGAAGCTGGTATTTCTGTGACACTGCCATCTTGATGGGGGTAAGTGTGATCTTGAGGAGTGTAAAGCAGCATTTTGGTTAGAAAATGGGAGCTCTTCCTAAGAGCAGTGCTATTTCTGGGAGAAAAGGAGCTCTACTGGGCATAAAAATGGTGTATCTGTGATAAAATGCCACATTTCTGAAAGAAACTGTCCTCTTGCGGAGTGTAATGCTGTATGTTCCGGAGGAAATGGGAAATATTCAGCAGAGTCCTGGTATTTCTGGGAGAAGAGGTCTGATGTGGGGGGGGGAAGGTGATGTATCTGTGAGAAAGCTGGTGTTTCTGGGAGAAAATGCCAGGTATTGGTGAGGAAACAGATGCTAGAGAGGGAAAAGGCCATCCCTTTGGGAGAGAAGTGGTATTTCTGGGAGAAAATGCCCCAAATCGGGGAGTAAGTGTCATCCTGAGGCGTGTCATGGAGTAGATTTGGGAGGAAATGGAGGTGTTTCACAGAGTAGCGGCACTTCTGGGAGAAAATGTCCTCAGTGGGAAAGACAATGTCCTCTTGAGGGAAGAAAACAGGTCTTTCTTACAGCAAATGTCATCCAATTGGGAGAAAATCTCCTCTCTTGGGGAGAAAAGTGGTCTTTCTGAGAGAAGGTGTCCTCTTCTTGGCTGCAAGTGTCCCATTTGGCATTGTCATGGAGGCTTTTTGGGGAGAAAGCGTGTGGCAGTTGTAAGAGAAGGGGTATTTCTGGGAGCAAATCTCCTCTTTTTGGAAGAGAAGGTGAAATTTCCAAGGGAAAAGTGGCATTTCTGGGAGGAAATGACATAGCTGGGGGAGAAAAGTGGGAACCGGTGGGAAAGAAGATCTTGTACTGGAGAGCAACGGTGGTCTTTTTGGTGTGCCAAGTGGTCTCTTGGGGAGACAACGTGGTAAATAGGGGAGACAATGTCCTCTGGAGGAGTGTCAAGTAGTATTTGGGAGAGCAAACGTCAGGTATTTCTCGGAAACCGGCTGTTTCTGGGAGATAGTAGCAGACTTGGTTGGAAAATGACAGGTGTTTGTGAGAAAGCTGGTATTTTGGGGAAAAAAGGCCGTTTTTTAAAGAATAAGCTGGCATTTCTGGGAGAATATGTCCCATCTTTGGGAGAAAACGGGTGTATGTGGGAGAAAATGTCGTGTATTTGGGAGAAAGCTGGTGTATGTGGGAGAAAAGGCCATTGTGATGGGAGTCAGTGTGATCTTGAGGAGTGGAAAGCAGTATTCTTGAGATGAAACGTGAGGTATTTCTAAGAGTCCTGGTATTTCTGGGAGAAAATGTCTTGTTTTGGAGAGCCAAAGTCCCATTTTGGGGGCAGAAGCTGGTATTTCTGTGACACTGCCATCTTGATGGGGGTAAGTGTGATCTTGAGGAGTGTAAAGCAGCATTTTGGTTAGAAAATGGGAGCTCTTCCTAAGAGCAGTGCTATTTCTGGGAGAAAAGGAGCTCTACTGGGCATAAAAATGGTGTATCTGTGATAAAATGCCACATTTCTGAAAGAAACTGTCCTCTTGCGGAGTGTAATGCTGTATGTTCCGGAGGAAATGGGAAATATTCAGCAGAGTCCTGGTATTTCTGGGAGAAGAGGTCTGATGTGGGGGGGGGAAGGTGATGTATCTGTGAGAAAGCTGGTGTTTCTGGGAGAAAATGCCAGGTATTGGTGAGGAAACAGATGCTAGAGAGGGAAAAGGCCATCCCTTTGGGAGAGAAGTGGTATTTCTGGGAGAAAATGCCCCAAATCGGGGAGTAAGTGTCATCCTGAGGCGTGTCATGGAGTAGATTTGGGAGGAAATGGAGGTGTTTCACAGAGTAGCGGCACTTCTGGGAGAAAATGTCCTCAGTGGGAAAGACAATGTCCTCTTGAGGGAAGAAAACGGGTCTTTCTTACAGCAAATGTCATCCAATTGGGAGAAAATCTCCTCTCTTGGGGAGAAAAGTGGTCTTTCTGAGAGAAGGTGTCCTCTTCTTGGCTGCAAGTGTCCCATTTGGCATTGTCATGGAGGCTTTTTGGGGAGAAAGCGTGTGGCAGTTGTAAGAGAAGGGGTATTTCTGGGAGCAAATCTCCTCTTTTTGGAAGAGAAGGTGAAATTTCCAAGGGAAAAGTGGCATTTCTGGGAGGAAATGACATAGCTGTGGGAGAAAAGTGGGAACCGGTGGGAAAGAAGAACTTGTACTGGAGAGCAACGGTGGTCTTTTTGGTGTGCCAAGTGGTCTCTTGGGGAGACAACGTGGTAAATAGGGGAGACAATGTCCTCTGGAGGAGTGTCAAGTAGTATTTGGGAGAGCAAACGTCAGGTATTTCTCGGAAACCGGCTGTTTCTGGGAGATAGTAGCAGACTTGGTTGGAAAATGACAGGTGTTTGTGAGAAAGCTGGTATTTTGGGGAAAAAAGGCCGTTTTTTAAAGAATAAGCTGGCATTTCTGGGAGAATATGTCCCATCTTTGGGAGAAAACGGGTGTATGTGGGAGAAAATGTCGTGTATTTGGGAGAAAGCTGGTGTATGTGGGAGAAAAGGCCATTGTGATGGGAGTCAGTGTGATCTTGAGGAGTGGAAAGCAGTATTCTTGAGATGAAACGTGAGGTATTTCTAAGAGTCCTGGTATTTCTGGGAGAAAATGTCTTGTTTTGGAGAGCCAAAGTCCCATTTTGGGGGCAGAAGCTGGTATTTCTGTGACACTGCCATCTTGATGGGGGTAAGTGTGATCTTGAGGAGTGTAAAGCAGCATTTTGGTTAGAAAATGGGAGCTCTTCCTAAGAGCAGTGCTATTTCTGGGAGAAAAGGAGCTCTACTGGGCATAAAAATGGTGTATCTGTGATAAAATGCCACATTTCTGAAAGAAACTGTCCTCTTGCGGAGTGTAATGCTGTATGTTCCGGAGGAAATGGGAAATATTCAGCAGAGTCCTGGTATTTCTGGGAGAAGAGGTCTGATGTGGGGGGGGGAAGGTGATGTATCTGTGAGAAAGCTGGTGTTTCTGGGAGAAAATGCCAGGTATTGGTGAGGAAACAGATGCTAGAGAGGGAAAAGGCCATCCCTTTGGGAGAGAAGTGGTATTTCTGGGAGAAAATGCCCCAAATCGGGGAGTAAGTGTCATCCTGAGGCGTGTCATGGAGTAGATTTGGGAGGAAATGGAGGTGTTTCACAGAGTAGCGGCACTTCTGGGAGAAAATGTCCTCAGTGGGAAAGACAATGTCCTCTTGAGGGAAGAAAACGGGTCTTTCTTACAGCAAATGTCATCCAATTGGGAGAAAATCTCCTCTCTTGGGGAGAAAAGTGGTCTTTCTGAGAGAAGGTGTCCTCTTCTTGGCTGCAAGTGTCCCATTTGGCATTGTCATGGAGGCTTTTTGGGGAGAAAGCGTGTGGCAGTTGTAAGAGAAGGGGTATTTCTGGGAGCAAATCTCCTCTTTTTGGAAGAGAAGGTGAAATTTCCAAGGGAAAAGTGGCATTTCTGGGAGGAAATGACATAGCTGGGGGAGAAAAGTGGGAACCGGTGGGAAAGAAGATCTTGTACTGGAGAGCAACGGTGGTCTTTTTGGTGTGCCAAGTGGTCTCTTGGGGAGACAACGTGGTAAATAGGGGAGACAATGTCCTCTGGAGGAGTGTCAAGTAGTATTTGGGAGAGCAAACGTCAGGTATTTCTCGGAAACCGGCTGTTTCTGGGAGATAGTAGCAGACTTGGTTGGAAAATGACAGGTGTTTGTGAGAAAGCTGGTATTTTGGGAAAAAAAGGCCGTTTTTTAAAGAATAAGCTGGCATTTCTGGGAGAATATGTCCCATCTTTGGGAGAAAACGGGTGTATGTGGGAGAAAATGTCGTGTATTTGGGAGAAAGCTGGTGTATGTGGGAGAAAAGGCCATTGTGATGGGAGTCAGTGTGATCTTGAGGAGTGGAAAGCAGTATTCTTGAGATGAAACGTGAGGTATTTCTAAGAGTCCTGGTATTTCTGGGAGAAAATGTCTTGTTTTGGAGAGCCAAAGTCCCATTTTGGGGGCAGAAGCTGGTATTTCTGTGACACTGCCATCTTGATGGGGGTAAGTGTGATCTTGAGGAGTGTAAAGCAGCATTTTGGTTAGAAAATGGGAGCTCTTCCTAAGAGCAGTGCTATTTCTGGGAGAAAAGGAGCTCTACTGGGCATAAAAATGGTGTATCTGTGATAAAATGCCACATTTCTGAAAGAAACTGTCCTCTTGCGGAGTGTAATGCTGTATGTTCCGGAGGAAATGGGAAATATTCAGCAGAGTCCTGGTATTTCTGGGAGAAGAGGTCTGATGTGGGGGGGGGAAGGTGATGTATCTGTGAGAAAGCTGGTGTTTCTGGGAGAAAATGCCAGGTATTGGTGAGGAAACAGATGCTAGAGAGGGAAAAGGCCATCCCTTTGGGAGAGAAGTGGTATTTCTGGGAGAAAATGCCCCAAATCGGGGAGTAAGTGTCATCCTGAGGCGTGTCATGGAGTAGATTTGGGAGGAAATGGAGGTGTTTCACAGAGTAGCGGCACTTCTGGGAGAAAATGTCCTCAGTGGGAAAGACAATGTCCTCTTGAGGGAAGAAAACGGGTCTTTCTTACAGCAAATGTCATCCAATTGGGAGAAAATCTCCTCTCTTGGGGAGAAAAGTGGTCTTTCTGAGAGAAGGTGTCCTCTTCTTGGCTGCAAGTGTCCCATTTGGCATTGTCATGGAGGCTTTTTGGGGAGAAAGCGTGTGGCAGTTGTAAGAGAAGGGGTATTTCTGGGAGCAAATCTCCTCTTTTTGGAAGAGAAGGTGAAATTTCCAAGGGAAAAGTGGCATTTCTGGGAGGAAATGACATAGCTGGGGGAGAAAAGTGGGAACCGGTGGGAAAGAAGAACTTGTACTGGAGAGCAACGGTGGTCTTTTTGGTGTGCCAAGTGGTCTCTTGGGGAGACAACGTGGTAAATAGGGGAGACAATGTCCTCTGGAGGAGTGTCAAGTAGTATTTGGGAGAGCAAACGTCAGGTATTTCTCGGAAACCGGCTGTTTCTGGGAGATAGTAGCAGACTTGGTTGGAAAATGACAGGTGTTTGTGAGAAAGCTGGTATTTTGGGGAAAAAAGGCCGTTTTTTAAAGAATAAGCTGGCATTTCTGGGAGAATATGTCCCATCTTTGGGAGAAAACGGGTGTATGTGGGAGAAAATGTCGTGTATTTGGGAGAAAGCTGGTGTATGTGGGAGAAAAGGCCATTGTGATGGGAGTCAGTGTGATCTTGAGGAGTGGAAAGCAGTATTCTTGAGATGAAACGTGAGGTATTTCTAAGAGTCCTGGTATTTCTGGGAGAAAATGTCTTGTTTTGGAGAGCCAAAGTCCCATTTTGGGGGCAGAAGCTGGTATTTCTGTGACACTGCCATCTTGATGGGGGTAAGTGTGATCTTGAGGAGTGTAAAGCAGCATTTTGGTTAGAAAATGGGAGCTCTTCCTAAGAGCAGTGCTATTTCTGGGAGAAAAGGAGCTCTACTGGGCATAAAAATGGTGTATCTGTGATAAAATGCCACATTTCTGAAAGAAACTGTCCTCTTGCGGAGTGTAATGCTGTATGTTCCGGAGGAAATGGGAAATATTCAGCAGAGTCCTGGTATTTCTGGGAGAAGAGGTCTGATGTGGGGGGGGGAAGGTGATGTATCTGTGAGAAAGCTGGTGTTTCTGGGAGAAAATGCCAGGTATTGGTGAGGAAACAGATGCTAGAGAGGGAAAAGGCCATCCCTTTGGGAGAGAAGTGGTATTTCTGGGAGAAAATGCCCCAAATCGGGGAGTAAGTGTCATCCTGAGGCGTGTCATGGAGTAGATTTGGGAGGAAATGGAGGTGTTTCACAGAGTAGCGGCACTTCTGGGAGAAAATGTCCTCAGTGGGAAAGACAATGTCCTCTTGAGGGAAGAAAACAGGTCTTTCTTACAGCAAATGTCATCCAATTGGGAGAAAATCTCCTCTCTTGGGGAGAAAAGTGGTCTTTCTGAGAGAAGGTGTCCTCTTCTTGGCTGCAAGTGTCCCATTTGGCATTGTCATGGAGGCTTTTTGGGGAGAAAGCGTGTGGCAGTTGTAAGAGAAGGGGTATTTCTGGGAGCAAATCTCCTCTTTTTGGAAGAGAAGGTGAAATTTCCAAGGGAAAAGTGGCATTTCTGGGAGGAAATGACATAGCTGGGGGAGAAAAGTGGGAACCGGTGGGAAAGAAGATCTTGTACTGGAGAGCAACGGTGGTCTTTTTGGTGTGCCAAGTGGTCTCTTGGGGAGACAACGTGGTAAATAGGGGAGACAATGTCCTCTGGAGGAGTGTCAAGTAGTATTTGGGAGAGCAAACGTCAGGTATTTCTCGGAAACCGGCTGTTTCTGGGAGATAGTAGCAGACTTGGTTGGAAAATGACAGGTGTTTGTGAGAAAGCTGGTATTTTGGGAAAAAAAGGCCGTTTTTTAAAGAATAAGCTGGCATTTCTGGGAGAATATGTCCCATCTTTGGGAGAAAACGGGTGTATGTGGGAGAAAATGTCGTGTATTTGGGAGAAAGCTGGTGTATGTGGGAGAAAAGGCCATTGTGATGGGAGTCAGTGTGATCTTGAGGAGTGGAAAGCAGTATTCTTGAGATGAAACGTGAGGTATTTCTAAGAGTCCTGGTATTTCTGGGAGAAAATGTCTTGTTTTGGAGAGCCAAAGTCCCATTTTGGGGGCAGAAGCTGGTATTTCTGTGACACTGCCATCTTGATGGGGGTAAGTGTGATCTTGAGGAGTGTAAAGCAGCATTTTGGTTAGAAAATGGGAGCTCTTCCTAAGAGCAGTGCTATTTCTGGGAGAAAAGGAGCTCTACTGGGCATAAAAATGGTGTATCTGTGATAAAATGCCACATTTCTGAAAGAAACTGTCCTCTTGCGGAGTGTAATGCTGTATGTTCCGGAGGAAATGGGAAATATTCAGCAGAGTCCTGGTATTTCTGGGAGAAGAGGTCTGATGTGGGGGGGGGAAGGTGATGTATCTGTGAGAAAGCTGGTGTTTCTGGGAGAAAATGCCAGGTATTGGTGAGGAAACAGATGCTAGAGAGGGAAAAGGCCATCCCTTTGGGAGAGAAGTGGTATTTCTGGGAGAAAATGCCCCAAATCGGGGAGTAAGTGTCATCCTGAGGCGTGTCATGGAGTAGATTTGGGAGGAAATGGAGGTGTTTCACAGAGTAGCGGCACTTCTGGGAGAAAATGTCCTCAGTGGGAAAGACAATGTCCTCTTGAGGGAAGAAAACAGGTCTTTCTTACAGCAAATGTCATCCAATTGGGAGAAAATCTCCTCTCTTGGGGAGAAAAGTGGTCTTTCTGAGAGAAGGTGTCCTCTTCTTGGCTGCAAGTGTCCCATTTGGCATTGTCATGGAGGCTTTTTGGGGAGAAAGCGTGTGGCAGTTGTAAGAGAAGGGGTATTTCTGGGAGCAAATCTCCTCTTTTTGGAAGAGAAGGTGAAATTTCCAAGGGAAAAGTGGCATTTCTGGGAGGAAATGACAGAGCTGGGGGAGAAAAGTGGGAACCGGTGGGAAAGAAGATCTTGTACTGGAGAGCAACGGTGGTCTTTTTGGTGTGCCAAGTGGTCTCTTGGGGAGACAACGTGGTAAATAGGGGAGACAATGTCCTCTGGAGGAGTGTCAAGTAGTATTTGGGAGAGCAAACGTCAGGTATTTCTCGGAAACCGGCTGTTTCTGGGAGATAGTAGCAGACTTGGTTGGAAAATGACAGGTGTTTGTGAGAAAGCTGGTATTTTGGGGAAAAAAGGCCGTTTTTTAAAGAATAAGCTGGCATTTCTGGGAGAATATGTCCCATCTTTGGGAGAAAACGGGTGTATGTGGGAGAAAATGTCGTGTATTTGGGAGAAAGCTGGTGTATGTGGGAGAAAAGGCCATTGTGATGGGAGTCAGTGTGATCTTGAGGAGTGGAAAGCAGTATTCTTGAGATGAAACGTGAGGTATTTCTAAGAGTCCTGGTATTTCTGGGAGAAAATGTCTTGTTTTGGAGAGCCAAAGTCCCATTTTGGGGGCAGAAGCTGGTATTTCTGTGACACTGCCATCTTGATGGGGGTAAGTGTGATCTTGAGGAGTGTAAAGCAGCATTTTGGTTAGAAAATGGGAGCTCTTCCTAAGAGCAGTGCTATTTCTGGGAGAAAAGGAGCTCTACTGGGCATAAAAATGGTGTATCTGTGATAAAATGCCACATTTCTGAAAGAAACTGTCCTCTTGCGGAGTGTAATGCTGTATGTTCCGGAGGAAATGGGAAATATTCAGCAGAGTCCTGGTATTTCTGGGAGAAGAGGTCTGATGTGGGGGGGGGAAGGTGATGTATCTGTGAGAAAGCTGGTATTTCTGGGAGAAAATGCCCCAAATCGGGGAGTAAGTGTCATCCTGAGGCGTGTCATGGAGTAGATTTGGGAGGAAATGGAGGTGTTTCACAGAGTAGCGGCACTTCTGGGAGAAAATGTCCTCAGTGGGAAAGACAATGTCCTCTTGAGGGAAGAAAACAGGTCTTTCTTACAGCAAATGTCATCCAATTGGGAGAAAATCTCCTCTCTTGGGGAGAAAAGTGGTCTTTCTGAGAGAAGGTGTCCTCTTCTTGGCTGCAAGTGTCCCATTTGGCATTGTCATGGAGGCTTTTTGGGGAGAAAGCGTGTGGCAGTTGTAAGAGAAGGGGTATTTCTGGGAGCAAATCTCCTCTTTTTGGAAGAGAAGGTGAAATTTCCAAGGGAAAAGTGGCATTTCTGGGAGGAAATGACATAGCTGGGGGAGAAAAGTGGGAACCGGTGGGAAAGAAGATCTTGTACTGGAGAGCAACGGTGGTCTTTTTGGTGTGCCAAGTGGTCTCTTGGGGAGACAACGTGGTAAATAGGGGAGACAATGTCCTCTGGAGGAGTGTCAAGTAGTATTTGGGAGAGCAAACGTCAGGTATTTCTCGGAAACCGGCTGTTTCTGGGAGATAGTAGCAGACTTGGTTGGAAAATGACAGGTGTTTGTGAGAAAGCTGGTATTTTGGGAAAAAAAGGCCGTTTTTTAAAGAATAAGCTGGCATTTCTGGGAGAATATGTCCCATCTTTGGGAGAAAACGGGTGTATGTGGGAGAAAATGTCGTGTATTTGGGAGAAAGCTGGTGTATGTGGGAGAAAAGGCCATTGTGATGGGAGTCAGTGTGATCTTGAGGAGTGGAAAGCAGTATTCTTGAGATGAAACGTGAGGTATTTCTAAGAGTCCTGGTATTTCTGGGAGAAAATGTCTTGTTTTGGAGAGCCAAAGTCCCATTTTGGGGGCAGAAGCTGGTATTTCTGTGACACTGCCATCTTGATGGGGGTAAGTGTGATCTTGAGGAGTGTAAAGCAGCATTTTGGTTAGAAAATGGGAGCTCTTCCTAAGAGCAGTGCTATTTCTGGGAGAAAAGGAGCTCTACTGGGCATAAAAATGGTGTATCTGTGATAAAATGCCACATTTCTGAAAGAAACTGTCCTCTTGCGGAGTGTAATGCTGTATGTTCCGGAGGAAATGGGAAATATTCAGCAGAGTCCTGGTATTTCTGGGAGAAGAGGTCTGATGTGGGGGGGGGAAGGTGATGTATCTGTGAGAAAGCTGGTGTTTCTGGGAGAAAATGCCAGGTATTGGTGAGGAAACAGATGCTAGAGAGGGAAAAGGCCATCCCTTTGGGAGAGAAGTGGTATTTCTGGGAGAAAATGCCCCAAATCGGGGAGTAAGTGTCATCCTGAGGCGTGTCATGGAGTAGATTTGGGAGGAAATGGAGGTGTTTCACAGAGTAGCGGCACTTCTGGGAGAAAATGTCCTCAGTGGGAAAGACAATGTCCTCTTGAGGGAAGAAAACGGGTCTTTCTTACAGCAAATGTCATCCAATTGGGAGAAAATCTCCTCTCTTGGGGAGAAAAGTGGTCTTTCTGAGAGAAGGTGTCCTCTTCTTGGCTGCAAGTGTCCCATTTGGCATTGTCATGGAGGCTTTTTGGGGAGAAAGCGTGTGGCAGTTGTAAGAGAAGGGGTATTTCTGGGAGCAAATCTCCTCTTTTTGGAAGAGAAGGTGAAATTTCCAAGGGAAAAGTGGCATTTCTGGGAGGAAATGACATAGCTGGGGGAGAAAAGTGGGAACCAGTGGGAAAGAAGAACTTGTACTGGAGAGCAACGGTGGTCTTTTTGGTGTGCCAAGTGGTCTCTTGGGGAGACAACGTGGTAAATAGGGGAGACAATGTCCTCTGGAGGAGTGTCAAGTAGTATTTGGGAGAGCAAACGTCAGGTATTTCTCGGAAACCGGCTGTTTCTGGGAGATAGTAGCAGACTTGGTTGGAAAATGACAGGTGTTTGTGAGAAAGCTGGTATTTTGGGGAAAAAAGGCCGTTTTTTAAAGAATAAGCTGGCATTTCTGGGAGAATATGTCCCATCTTTGGGAGAAAACGGGTGTATGTGGGAGAAAATGTCGTGTATTTGGGAGAAAGCTGGTGTATGTGGGAGAAAAGGCCATTGTGATGGGAGTCAGTGTGATCTTGAGGAGTGGAAAGCAGTATTCTTGAGATGAAACGTGAGGTATTTCTAAGAGTCCTGGTATTTCTGGGAGAAAATGTCTTGTTTTGGAGAGCCAAAGTCCCATTTTGGGGGCAGAAGCTGGTATTTCTGTGACACTGCCATCTTGATGGGGGTAAGTGTGATCTTGAGGAGTGTAAAGCAGCATTTTGGTTAGAAAATGGGAGCTCTTCCTAAGAGCAGTGCTATTTCTGGGAGAAAAGGAGCTCTACTGGGCATAAAAATGGTGTATCTGTGATAAAATGCCACATTTCTGAAAGAAACTGTCCTCTTGCGGAGTGTAATGCTGTATGTTCCGGAGGAAATGGGAAATATTCAGCAGAGTCCTGGTATTTCTGGGAGAAGAGGTCTGATGTGGGGGGGGGAAGGTGATGTATCTGTGAGAAAGCTGGTGTTTCTGGGAGAAAATGCCAGGTATTGGTGAGGAAACAGATGCTAGAGAGGGAAAAGGCCATCCCTTTGGGAGAGAAGTGGTATTTCTGGGAGAAAATGCCCCAAATCGGGGAGTAAGTGTCATCCTGAGGCGTGTCATGGAGTAGATTTGGGAGGAAATGGAGGTGTTTCACAGAGTAGCGGCACTTCTGGGAGAAAATGTCCTCAGTGGGAAAGACAATGTCCTCTTGAGGGAAGAAAACAGGTCTTTCTTACAGCAAATGTCATCCAATTGGGAGAAAATCTCCTCTCTTGGGGAGAAAAGTGGTCTTTCTGAGAGAAGGTGTCCTCTTCTTGGCTGCAAGTGTCCCATTTGGCATTGTCATGGAGGCTTTTTGGGGAGAAAGCGTGTGGCAGTTGTAAGAGAAGGGGTATTTCTGGGAACAAATCTCCTCTTTTTGGAAGAGAAGGTGAAATTTCCAAGGGAAAAGTGGCATTTCTGGGAGGAAATGACATAGCTGGGGGAGAAAAGTGGGAACCGGTGGGAAAGAAGATCTTGTACTGGAGAGCAACGGTGGTCTTTTTGGTGTGCCAAGTGGTCTCTTGGGGAGACAACGTGGTAAATAGGGGAGACAATGTCCTCTGGAGGAGTGTCAAGTAGTATTTGGGAGAGCAAACGTCAGGTATTTCTCGGAAACCGGCTGTTTCTGGGAGATAGTAGCAGACTTGGTTGGAAAATGACAGGTGTTTGTGAGAAAGCTGGTATTTTGGGAAAAAAAGGCCGTTTTTTAAAGAATAAGCTGGCATTTCTGGGAGAATATGTCCCATCTTTGGGAGAAAACGGGTGTATGTGGGAGAAAATGTCGTGTATTTGGGAGAAAGCTGGTGTATGTGGGAGAAAAGGCCATTGTGATGGGAGTCAGTGTGATCTTGAGGAGTGGAAAGCAGTATTCTTGAGATGAAACGTGAGGTATTTCTAAGAGTCCTGGTATTTCTGGGAGAAAATGTCTTGTTTTGGAGAGCCAAAGTCCCATTTTGGGGGCAGAAGCTGGTATTTCTGTGACACTGCCATCTTGATGGGGGTAAGTGTGATCTTGAGGAGTGTAAAGCAGCATTTTGGTTAGAAAATGGGAGCTCTTCCTAAGAGCAGTGCTATTTCTGGGAGAAAAGGAGCTCTACTGGGCATAAAAATGGTGTATCTGTGATAAAATGCCACATTTCTGAAAGAAACTGTCCTCTTGCGGAGTGTAATGCTGTATGTTCCGGAGGAAATGGGAAATATTCAGCAGAGTCCTGGTATTTCTGGGAGAAGAGGTCTGATGTGGGGGGGGGAAGGTGATGTATCTGTGAGAAAGCTGGTGTTTCTGGGAGAAAATGCCAGGTATTGGTGAGGAAACAGATGCTAGAGAGGGAAAAGGCCATCCCTTTGGGAGAGAAGTGGTATTTCTGGGAGAAAATGCCCCAAATCGGGGAGTAAGTGTCATCCTGAGGCGTGTCATGGAGTAGATTTGGGAGGAAATGGAGGTGTTTCACAGAGTAGCGGCACTTCTGGGAGAAAATGTCCTCAGTGGGAAAGACAATGTCCTCTTGAGGGAAGAAAACAGGTCTTTCTTACAGCAAATGTCATCCAATTGGGAGAAAATCTCCTCTCTTGGGGAGAAAAGTGGTCTTTCTGAGAGAAGGTGTCCTCTTCTTGGCTGCAAGTGTCCCATTTGGCATTGTCATGGAGGCTTTTTGGGGAGAAAGCGTGTGGCAGTTGTAAGAGAAGGGGTATTTCTGGGAGCAAATCTCCTCTTTTTGGAAGAGAAGGTGAAATTTCCAAGGGAAAAGTGGCATTTCTGGGAGGAAATGACAGAGCTGGGGGAGAAAAGTGGGAACCGGTGGGAAAGAAGATCTTGTACTGGAGAGCAACGGTGGTCTTTTTGGTGTGCCAAGTGGTCTCTTGGGGAGACAACGTGGTAAATAGGGGAGACAATGTCCTCTGGAGGAGTGTCAAGTAGTATTTGGGAGAGCAAACGTCAGGTATTTCTCGGAAACCGGCTGTTTCTGGGAGATAGTAGCAGACTTGGTTGGAAAATGACAGGTGTTTGTGAGAAAGCTGGTATTTTGGGAAAAAAAGGCCGTTTTTTAAAGAATAAGCTGGCATTTCTGGGAGAATATGTCCCATCTTTGGGAGAAAACGGGTGTATGTGGGAGAAAATGTCGTGTATTTGGGAGAAAGCTGGTGTATGTGGGAGAAAAGGCCATTGTGATGGGAGTCAGTGTGATCTTGAGGAGTGGAAAGCAGTATTCTTGAGATGAAACGTGAGGTATTTCTAAGAGTCCTGGTATTTCTGGGAGAAAATGTCTTGTTTTGGAGAGCCAAAGTCCCATTTTGGGGGCAGAAGCTGGTATTTCTGTGACACTGCCATCTTGATGGGGGTAAGTGTGATCTTGAGGAGTGTAAAGCAGCATTTTGGTTAGAAAATGGGAGCTCTTCCTAAGAGCAGTGCTATTTCTGGGAGAAAAGGAGCTCTACTGGGCATAAAAATGGTGTATCTGTGATAAAATGCCACATTTCTGAAAGAAACTGTCCTCTTGCGGAGTGTAATGCTGTATGTTCCGGAGGAAATGGGAAATATTCAGCAGAGTCCTGGTATTTCTGGGAGAAGAGGTCTGATGTGGGGGGGGGAAGGTGATGTATCTGTGAGAAAGCTGGTGTTTCTGGGAGAAAATGCCAGGTATTGGTGAGGAAACAGATGCTAGAGAGGGAAAAGGCCATCCCTTTGGGAGAGAAGTGGTATTTCTGGGAGAAAATGCCCCAAATCGGGGAGTAAGTGTCATCCTGAGGCGTGTCATGGAGTAGATTTGGGAGGAAATGGAGGTGTTTCACAGAGTAGCGGCACTTCTGGGAGAAAATGTCCTCAGTGGGAAAGACAATGTCCTCTTGAGGGAAGAAAACAGGTCTTTCTTACAGCAAATGTCATCCAATTGGGAGAAAATCTCCTCTCTTGGGGAGAAAAGTGGTCTTTCTGAGAGAAGGTGTCCTCTTCTTGGCTGCAAGTGTCCCATTTGGCATTGTCATGGAGGCTTTTTGGGGAGAAAGCGTGTGGCAGTTGTAAGAGAAGGGGTATTTCTGGGAGCAAATCTCCTCTTTTTGGAAGAGAAGGTGAAATTTCCAAGGGAAAAGTGGCATTTCTGGGAGGAAATGACATAGCTGGGGGAGAAAAGTGGGAACCGGTGGGAAAGAAGATCTTGTACTGGAGAGCAACGGTGGTCTTTTTGGTGTGCCAAGTGGTCTCTTGGGGAGACAACGTGGTAAATAGGGGAGACAATGTCCTCTGGAGGAGTGTCAAGTAGTATTTGGGAGAGCAAACGTCAGGTATTTCTCGGAAACCGGCTGTTTCTGGGAGATAGTAGCAGACTTGGTTGGAAAATGACAGGTGTTTGTGAGAAAGCTGGTATTTTGGGGAAAAAAGGCCGTTTTTTAAAGAATAAGCTGGCATTTCTGGGAGAATATGTCCCATCTTTGGGAGAAAACGGGTGTATGTGGGAGAAAATGTCGTGTATTTGGGAGAAAGCTGGTGTATGTGGGAGAAAAGGCCATTGTGATGGGAGTCAGTGTGATCTTGAGGAGTGGAAAGCAGTATTCTTGAGATGAAACGTGAGGTATTTCTAAGAGTCCTGGTATTTCTGGGAGAAAATGTCTTGTTTTGGAGAGCCAAAGTCCCATTTTGGGGGCAGAAGCTGGTATTTCTGTGACACTGCCATCTTGATGGGGGTAAGTGTGATCTTGAGGAGTGTAAAGCAGCATTTTGGTTAGAAAATGGGAGCTCTTCCTAAGAGCAGTGCTATTTCTGGGAGAAAAGGAGCTCTACTGGGCATAAAAATGGTGTATCTGTGATAAAATGCCACATTTCTGAAAGAAACTGTCCTCTTGCGGAGTGTAATGCTGTATGTTCCGGAGGAAATGGGAAATATTCAGCAGAGTCCTGGTATTTCTGGGAGAAGAGGTCTGATGTGGGGGGGGGAAGGTGATGTATCTGTGAGAAAGCTGGTATTTCTGGGAGAAAATGCCCCAAATCGGGGAGTAAGTGTCATCCTGAGGCGTGTCATGGAGTAGATTTGGGAGGAAATGGAGGTGTTTCACAGAGTAGCGGCACTTCTGGGAGAAAATGTCCTCAGTGGGAAAGACAATGTCCTCTTGAGGGAAGAAAACAGGTCTTTCTTACAGCAAATGTCATCCAATTGGGAGAAAATCTCCTCTCTTGGGGAGAAAAGTGGTCTTTCTGAGAGAAGGTGTCCTCTTCTTGGCTGCAAGTGTCCCATTTGGCATTGTCATGGAGGCTTTTTGGGGAGAAAGCGTGTGGCAGTTGTAAGAGAAGGGGTATTTCTGGGAACAAATCTCCTCTTTTTGGAAGAGAAGGTGAAATTTCCAAGGGAAAAGTGGCATTTCTGGGAGGAAATGACATAGCTGGGGGAGAAAAGTGGGAACCGGTGGGAAAGAAGATCTTGTACTGGAGAGCAACGGTGGTCTTTTTGGTGTGCCAAGTGGTCTCTTGGGGAGACAACGTGGTAAATAGGGGAGACAATGTCCTCTGGAGGAGTGTCAAGTAGTATTTGGGAGAGCAAACGTCAGGTATTTCTCGGAAACCGGCTGTTTCTGGGAGATAGTAGCAGACTTGGTTGGAAAATGACAGGTGTTTGTGAGAAAGCTGGTATTTTGGGGAAAAAAGGCCGTTTTTTAAAGAATAAGCTGGCATTTCTGGGAGAATATGTCCCATCTTTGGGAGAAAACGGGTGTATGTGGGAGAAAATGTCGTGTATTTGGGAGAAAGCTGGTGTATGTGGGAGAAAAGGCCATTGTGATGGGAGTCAGTGTGATCTTGAGGAGTGGAAAGCAGTATTCTTGAGATGAAACGTGAGGTATTTCTAAGAGTCCTGGTATTTCTGGGAGAAAATGTCTTGTTTTGGAGAGCCAAAGTCCCATTTTGGGGGCAGAAGCTGGTATTTCTGTGACACTGCCATCTTGATGGGGGTAAGTGTGATCTTGAGGAGTGTAAAGCAGCATTTTGGTTAGAAAATGGGAGCTCTTCCTAAGAGCAGTGCTATTTCTGGGAGAAAAGGAGCTCTACTGGGCATAAAAATGGTGTATCTGTGATAAAATGCCACATTTCTGAAAGAAACTGTCCTCTTGCGGAGTGTAATGCTGTATGTTCCGGAGGAAATGGGAAATATTCAGCAGAGTCCTGGTATTTCTGGGAGAAGAGGTCTGATGTGGGGGGGGGAAGGTGATGTATCTGTGAGAAAGCTGGTGTTTCTGGGAGAAAATGCCAGGTATTGGTGAGGAAACAGATGCTAGAGAGGGAAAAGGCCATCCCTTTGGGAGAGAAGTGGTATTTCTGGGAGAAAATGCCCCAAATCGGGGAGTAAGTGTCATCCTGAGGCGTGTCATGGAGTAGATTTGGGAGGAAATGGAGGTGTTTCACAGAGTAGCGGCACTTCTGGGAGAAAATGTCCTCAGTGGGAAAGACAATGTCCTCTTGAGGGAAGAAAACGGGTCTTTCTTACAGCAAATGTCATCCAATTGGGAGAAAATCTCCTCTCTTGGGGAGAAAAGTGGTCTTTCTGAGAGAAGGTGTCCTCTTCTTGGCTGCAAGTGTCCCATTTGGCATTGTCATGGAGGCTTTTTGGGGAGAAAGCGTGTGGCAGTTGTAAGAGAAGGGGTATTTCTGGGAGCAAATCTCCTCTTTTTGGAAGAGAAGGTGAAATTTCCAAGGGAAAAGTGGCATTTCTGGGAGGAAATGACATAGCTGGGGGAGAAAAGTGGGAACCGGTGGGAAAGAAGATCTTGTACTGGAGAGCAACGGTGGTCTTTTTGGTGTGCCAAGTGGTCTCTTGGGGAGACAACGTGGTAAATAGGGGAGACAATGTCCTCTGGAGGAGTGTCAAGTAGTATTTGGGAGAGCAAACGTCAGGTATTTCTCGGAAACCGGCTGTTTCTGGGAGATAGTAGCAGACTTGGTTGGAAAATGACAGGTGTTTGTGAGAAAGCTGGTATTTTGGGAAAAAAAGGCCGTTTTTTAAAGAATAAGCTGGCATTTCTGGGAGAATATGTCCCATCTTTGGGAGAAAACGGGTGTATGTGGGAGAAAATGTCGTGTATTTGGGAGAAAGCTGGTGTATGTGGGAGAAAAGGCCATTGTGATGGGAGTCAGTGTGATCTTGAGGAGTGGAAAGCAGTATTCTTGAGATGAAACGTGAGGTATTTCTAAGAGTCCTGGTATTTCTGGGAGAAAATGTCTTGTTTTGGAGAGCCAAAGTCCCATTTTGGGGGCAGAAGCTGGTATTTCTGTGACACTGCCATCTTGATGGGGGTAAGTGTGATCTTGAGGAGTGTAAAGCAGCATTTTGGTTAGAAAATGGGAGCTCTTCCTAAGAGCAGTGCTATTTCTGGGAGAAAAGGAGCTCTACTGGGCATAAAAATGGTGTATCTGTGATAAAATGCCACATTTCTGAAAGAAACTGTCCTCTTGCGGAGTGTAATGCTGTATGTTCCGGAGGAAATGGGAAATATTCAGCAGAGTCCTGGTATTTCTGGGAGAAGAGGTCTGATGTGGGGGGGGGAAGGTGATGTATCTGTGAGAAAGCTGGTGTTTCTGGGAGAAAATGCCAGGTATTGGTGAGGAAACAGATGCTAGAGAGGGAAAAGGCCATCCCTTTGGGAGAGAAGTGGTATTTCTGGGAGAAAATGCCCCAAATCGGGGAGTAAGTGTCATCCTGAGGCGTGTCATGGAGTAGATTTGGGAGGAAATGGAGGTGTTTCACAGAGTAGCGGCACTTCTGGGAGAAAATGTCCTCAGTGGGAAAGACAATGTCCTCTTGAGGGAAGAAAACAGGTCTTTCTTACAGCAAATGTCATCCAATTGGGAGAAAATCTCCTCTCTTGGGGAGAAAAGTGGTCTTTCTGAGAGAAGGTGTCCTCTTCTTGGCTGCAAGTGTCCCATTTGGCATTGTCATGGAGGCTTTTTGGGGAGAAAGCGTGTGGCAGTTGTAAGAGAAGGGGTATTTCTGGGAGCAAATCTCCTCTTTTTGGAAGAGAAGGTGAAATTTCCAAGGGAAAAGTGGCATTTCTGGGAGGAAATGACATAGCTGGGGGAGAAAAGTGGGAACCGGTGGGAAAGAAGATCTTGTACTGGAGAGCAACGGTGGTCTTTTTGGTGTGCCAAGTGGTCTCTTGGGGAGACAACGTGGTAAACAGGGGAGACAATGTCCTCTGGAGGAGTGTCAAGTAGTATTTGGGAGAGCAAACGTCAGGTATTTCTCGGAAACCGGCTGTTTCTGGGAGATAGTAGCAGACTTGGTTGGAAAATGACAGGTGTTTGTGAGAAAGCTGGTATTTTGGGGAAAAAAGGCCGTTTTTTAAAGAATAAGCTGGCATTTCTGGGAGAATATGTCCCATCTTTGGGAGAAAACGGGTGTATGTGGGAGAAAATGTCGTGTATTTGGGAGAAAGCTGGTGTATGTGGGAGAAAAGGCCATTGTGATGGGAGTCAGTGTGATCTTGAGGAGTGGAAAGCAGTATTCTTGAGATGAAACGTGAGGTATTTCTAAGAGTCCTGGTATTTCTGGGAGAAAATGTCTTGTTTTGGAGAGCCAAAGTCCCATTTTGGGGGCAGAAGCTGGTATTTCTGTGACACTGCCATCTTGATGGGGGTAAGTGTGATCTTGAGGAGTGTAAAGCAGCATTTTGGTTAGAAAATGGGAGCTCTTCCTAAGAGCAGTGCTATTTCTGGGAGAAAAGGAGCTCTACTGGGCATAAAAATGGTGTATCTGTGATAAAATGCCACGTTTCTGAAAGAAACTGTCCTCTTGCGGAGTGTAATGCTGTATGTTCCGGAGGAAATGGGAAATATTCAGCAGAGTCCTGGTATTTCTGGGAGAAGAGGTCTGATGTGGGGGGGGGAAGGTGATGTATCTGTGAGAAAGCTGGTGTTTCTGGGAGAAAATGCCAGGTATTGGTGAGGAAACAGATGCTAGAGAGGGAAAAGGCCATCCCTTTGGGAGAGAAGTGGTATTTCTGGGAGAAAATGCCCCAAATCGGGGAGTAAGTGTCATCCTGAGGCGTGTCATGGAGTAGATTTGGGAGGAAATGGAGGTGTTTCACAGAGTAGCGGCACTTCTGGGAGAAAATGTCCTCAGTGGGAAAGACAATGTCCTCTTGAGGGAAGAAAACAGGTCTTTCTTACAGCAAATGTCATCCAATTGGGAGAAAATCTCCTCTCTTGGGGAGAAAAGTGGTCTTTCTGAGAGAAGGTGTCCTCTTCTTGGCTGCAAGTGTCCCATTTGGCATTGTCATGGAGGCTTTTTGGGGAGAAAGCGTGTGGCAGTTGTAAGAGAAGGGGTATTTCTGGGAGCAAATCTCCTCTTTTTGGAAGAGAAGGTGAAATTTCCAAGGGAAAAGTGGCATTTCTGGGAGGAAATGACATAGCTGGGGGAGAAAAGTGGGAACCGGTGGGAAAGAAGATCTTGTACTGGAGAGCAACGGTGGTCTTTTTGGTGTGCCAAGTGGTCTCTTGGGGAGACAACATGGTAAATAGGGGAGACAATGTCCTCTGGAGGAGTGTCAAGTAGTATTTGGGAGAGCAAACGTCAGGTATTTCTCGGAAACCGGCTGTTTCTGGGAGATAGTAGCAGACTTGGTTGGAAAATGACAGGTGTTTGTGAGAAAGCTGGTATTTTGGGGAAAAAAGGCCGTTTTTTAAAGAATAAGCTGGCATTTCTGGGAGAATATGTCCCATCTTTGGGAGAAAACGGGTGTATGTGGGAGAAAATGTCGTGTATTTGGGAGAAAGCTGGTGTATGTGGGAGAAAAGGCCATTGTGATGGGAGTCAGTGTGATCTTGAGGAGTGGAAAGCAGTATTCTTGAGATGAAACGTGAGGTATTTCTAAGAGTCCTGGTATTTCTGGGAGAAAATGGAGAGCCAAAGTCCCATTTTGGGGGCAGAAGCTGGTATTTCTGTGACACTGCCATCTTGATGGGGGTAAGTGTGATCTTGAGGAGTGTAAAGCAGCATTTTGGTTAGAAAATGGGAGCTCTTCCTAAGAGCAGTGCTATTTCTGGGAGAAAAGGAGCTCTACTGGGCATAAAAATGGTGTATCTGTGATAAAATGCCACATTTCTGAAAGAAACTGTCCTCTTGCGGAGTGTAATGCTGTATGTTCCGGAGGAAATGGGAAATATTCAGCAGAGTCCTGGTATTTCTGGGAGAAGAGGTCTGATGTGGGGGGGGGAAGGTGATGTATCTGTGAGAAAGCTGGTGTTTCTGGGAGAAAATGCCAGGTATTGGTGAGGAAACAGATGCTAGAGAGGGAAAAGGCCATCCCTTTGGGAGAGAAGTGGTATTTCTGGGAGAAAATGCCCCAAATCGGGGAGTAAGTGTCATCCTGAGGCGTGTCATGGAGTAGATTTGGGAGGAAATGGAGGTGTTTCACAGAGTAGCGGCACTTCTGGGAGAAAATGTCCTCAGTGGGAAAGACAATGTCCTCTTGAGGGAAGAAAACAGGTCTTTCTTACAGCAAATGTCATCCAATTGGGAGAAAATCTCCTCTCTTGGGGAGAAAAGTGGTCTTTCTGAGAGAAGGTGTCCTCTTCTTGGCTGCAAGTGTCCCATTTGGCATTGTCATGGAGGCTTTTTGGGGAGAAAGCGTGTGGCAGTTGTAAGAGAAGGGGTATTTCTGGGAGCAAATCTCCTCTTTTTGGAAGAGAAGGTGAAATTTCCAAGGGAAAAGTGGCATTTCTGGGAGGAAATGACATAGCTGGGGGAGAAAAGTGGGAACCGGTGGGAAAGAAGATCTTGTACTGGAGAGCAACGGTGGTCTTTTTGGTGTGCCAAGTGGTCTCTTGGGGAGACAACGTGGTAAACAGGGGAGACAATGTCCTCTGGAGGAGTGTCAAGTAGTATTTGGGAGAGCAAACGTCAGGTATTTCTCGGAAACCGGCTGTTTCTGGGAGATAGTAGCAGACTTGGTTGGAAAATGACAGGTGTTTGTGAGAAAGCTGGTATTTTGGGGAAAAAAGGCCGTTTTTTAAAGAATAAGCTGGCATTTCTGGGAGAATATGTCCCATCTTTGGGAGAAAACGGGTGTATGTGGGAGAAAATGTCGTGTATTTGGGAGAAAGCTGGTGTATGTGGGAGAAAAGGCCATTGTGATGGGAGTCAGTGTGATCTTGAGGAGTGGAAAGCAGTATTCTTGAGATGAAACGTGAGGTATTTCTAAGAGTCCTGGTATTTCTGGGAGAAAATGTCTTGTTTTGGAGAGCCAAAGTCCCATTTTGGGGGCAGAAGCTGGTATTTCTGTGACACTGCCATCTTGATGGGGGTAAGTGTGATCTTGAGGAGTGTAAAGCAGCATTTTGGTTAGAAAATGGGAGCTCTTCCTAAGAGCAGTGCTATTTCTGGGAGAAAAGGAGCTCTACTGGGCATAAAAATGGTGTATCTGTGATAAAATGCCACATTTCTGAAAGAAACTGTCCTCTTGCGGAGTGTAATGCTGTATGTTCCGGAGGAAATGGGAAATACTCAGCAGAGTCCTGGTATTTCTGGGAGAAGAGGTCTGATGTGGGGGGGGGAAGGTGATGTATCTGTGAGAAAGCTGGTGTTTCTGGGAGAAAATGCCAGGTATTGGTGAGGAAACAGATGCTAGAGAGGGAAAAGGCCATCCCTTTGGGAGAGAAGTGGTATTTCTGGGAGAAAATGCCCCAAATCGGGGAGTAAGTGTCATCCTGAGGCGTGTCATGGAGTAGATTTGGGAGGAAATGGAGGTGTTTCACAGAGTAGCGGCACTTCTGGGAGAAAATGTCCTCAGTGGGAAAGACAATGTCCTCTTGAGGGAAGAAAACAGGTCTTTCTTACAGCAAATGTCATCCAATTGGGAGAAAATCTCCTCTCTTGGGGAGAAAAGTGGTCTTTCTGAGAGAAGGTGTCCTCTTCTTGGCTGCAAGTGTCCCATTTGGCATTGTCATGGAGGCTTTTTGGGGAGAAAGCGTGTGGCAGTTGTAAGAGAAGGGGTATTTCTGGGAGCAAATCTCCTCTTTTTGGAAGAGAAGGTGAAATTTCCAAGGGAAAAGTGGCATTTCTGGGAGGAAATGACATAGCTGGGGGAGAAAAGTGGGAACCGGTGGGAAAGAAGATCTTGTACTGGAGAGCAACGGTGGTCTTTTTGGTGTGCCAAGTGGTCTCTTGGGGAGACAACGTGGTAAATAGGGGAGACAATGTCCTCTGGAGGAGTGTCAAGTAGTATTTGGGAGAGCAAACGTCAGGTATTTCTCGGAAACCGGCTGTTTCTGGGAGATAGTAGCAGACTTGGTTGGAAAATGACAGGTGTTTGTGAGAAAGCTGGTATTTTGGGGAAAAAAGGCCGTTTTTTAAAGAATAAGCTGGCATTTCTGGGAGAATATGTCCCATCTTTGGGAGAAAACGGGTGTATGTGGGAGAAAATGTCGTGTATTTGGGAGAAAGCTGGTGTATGTGGGAGAAAAGGCCATTGTGATGGGAGTCAGTGTGATCTTGAGGAGTGGAAAGCAGTATTCTTGAGATGAAACGTGAGGTATTTCTAAGAGTCCTGGTATTTCTGGGAGAAAATGTCTTGTTTTGGAGAGCCAAAGTCCCATTTTGGGGGCAGAAGCTGGTATTTCTGTGACACTGCCATCTTGATGGGGGTAAGTGTGATCTTGAGGAGTGTAAAGCAGCATTTTGGTTAGAAAATGGGAGCTCTTCCTAAGAGCAGTGCTATTTCTGGGAGAAAAGGAGCTCTACTGGGCATAAAAATGGTGTATCTGTGATAAAATGCCACATTTCTGAAAGAAACTGTCCTCTTGCGGAGTGTAATGCTGTATGTTCCGGAGGAAATGGGAAATACTCAGCAGAGTCCTGGTATTTCTGGGAGAAGAGGTCTGATGTGGGGGGGGGAAGGTGATGTATCTGTGAGAAAGCTGGTGTTTCTGGGAGAAAATGCCAGGTATTGGTGAGGAAACAGATGCTAGAGAGGGAAAAGGCCATCCCTTTGGGAGAGAAGTGGTATTTCTGGGAGAAAATGCCCCAAATCGGGGAGTAAGTGTCATCCTGAGGCGTGTCATGGAGTAGATTTGGGAGGAAATGGAGGTGTTTCACAGAGTAGCGGCACTTCTGGGAGAAAATGTCCTCAGTGGGAAAGACAATGTCCTCTTGAGGGAAGAAAACAGGTCTTTCTTACAGCAAATGTCATCCAATTGGGAGAAAATCTCCTCTCTTGGGGAGAAAAGTGGTCTTTCTGAGAGAAGGTGTCCTCTTCTTGGCTGCAAGTGTCCCATTTGGCATTGTCATGGAGGCTTTTTGGGGAGAAAGCGTGTGGCAGTTGTAAGAGAAGGGGTATTTCTGGGAGCAAATCTCCTCTTTTTGGAAGAGAAGGTGAAATTTCCAAGGGAAAAGTGGCATTTCTGGGAGGAAATGACAGAGCTGGGGGAGAAAAGTGGGAACCGGTGGGAAAGAAGATCTTGTACTGGAGAGCAACGGTGGTCTTTTTGGTGTGCCAAGTGGTCTCTTGGGGAGACAACGTGGTAAATAGGGGAGACAATGTCCTCTGGAGGAGTGTCAAGTAGTATTTGGGAGAGCAAACGTCAGGTATTTCTCGGAAACCGGCTGTTTCTGGGAGATAGTAGCAGACTTGGTTGGAAAATGACAGGTGTTTGTGAGAAAGCTGGTATTTTGGGGAAAAAAGGCCGTTTTTTAAAGAATAAGCTGGCATTTCTGGGAGAATATGTCCCATCTTTGGGAGAAAACGGGTGTATGTGGGAGAAAATGTCGTGTATTTGGGAGAAAGCTGGTGTATGTGGGAGAAAAGGCCATTGTGATGGGAGTCAGTGTGATCTTGAGGAGTGGAAAGCAGTATTCTTGAGATGAAACGTGAGGTATTTCTAAGAGTCCTGGTATTTCTGGGAGAAAATGTCTTGTTTTGGAGAGCCAAAGTCCCATTTTGGGGGCAGAAGCTGGTATTTCTGTGACACTGCCATCTTGATGGGGGTAAGTGTGATCTTGAGGAGTGTAAAGCAGCATTTTGGTTAGAAAATGGGAGCTCTTCCTAAGAGCAGTGCTATTTCTGGGAGAAAAGGAGCTCTACTGGGCATAAAAATGGTGTATCTGTGATAAAATGCCACGTTTCTGAAAGAAACTGTCCTCTTGCGGAGTGTAATGCTGTATGTTCCGGAGGAAATGGGAAATATTCAGCAGAGTCCTGGTATTTCTGGGAGAAGAGGTCTGATGTGGGGGGGGGAAGGTGATGTATCTGTGAGAAAGCTGGTGTTTCTGGGAGAAAATGCCAGGTATTGGTGAGGAAACAGATGCTAGAGAGGGAAAAGGCCATCCCTTTGGGAGAGAAGTGGTATTTCTGGGAGAAAATGCCCCAAATCGGGGAGTAAGTGTCATCCTGAGGCGTGTCATGGAGTAGATTTGGGAGGAAATGGAGGTGTTTCACAGAGTAGCGGCACTTCTGGGAGAAAATGTCCTCAGTGGGAAAGACAATGTCCTCTTGAGGGAAGAAAACAGGTCTTTCTTACAGCAAATGTCATCCAATTGGGAGAAAATCTCCTCTCTTGGGGAGAAAAGTGGTCTTTCTGAGAGAAGGTGTCCTCTTCTTGGCTGCAAGTGTCCCATTTGGCATTGTCATGGAGGCTTTTTGGGGAGAAAGCGTGTGGCAGTTGTAAGAGAAGGGGTATTTCTGGGAGCAAATCTCCTCTTTTTGGAAGAGAAGGTGAAATTTCCAAGGGAAAAGTGGCATTTCTGGGAGGAAATGACATAGCTGGGGGAGAAAAGTGGGAACCGGTGGGAAAGAAGATCTTGTACTGGAGAGCAACGGTGGTCTTTTTGGTGTGCCAAGTGGTCTCTTGGGGAGACAACGTGGTAAATAGGGGAGACAATGTCCTCTGGAGGAGTGTCAAGTAGTATTTGGGAGAGCAAACGTCAGGTATTTCTCGGAAACCGGCTGTTTCTGGGAGATAGTAGCAGACTTGGTTGGAAAATGACAGGTGTTTGTGAGAAAGCTGGTATTTTGGGGAAAAAAGGCCGTTTTTTAAAGAATAAGCTGGCATTTCTGGGAGAATATGTCCCATCTTTGGGAGAAAACGGGTGTATGTGGGAGAAAATGTCGTGTATTTGGGAGAAAGCTGGTGTATGTGGGAGAAAAGGCCATTGTGATGGGAGTCAGTGTGATCTTGAGGAGTGGAAAGCAGTATTCTTGAGATGAAACGTGAGGTATTTCTAAGAGTCCTGGTATTTCTGGGAGAAAATGTCTTGTTTTGGAGAGCCAAAGTCCCATTTTGGGGGCAGAAGCTGGTATTTCTGTGACACTGCCATCTTGATGGGGGTAAGTGTGATCTTGAGGAGTGTAAAGCAGCATTTTGGTTAGAAAATGGGAGCTCTTCCTAAGAGCAGTGCTATTTCTGGGAGAAAAGGAGCTCTACTGGGCATAAAAATGGTGTATCTGTGATAAAATGCCACATTTCTGAAAGAAACTGTCCTCTTGCGGAGTGTAATGCTGTATGTTCCGGAGGAAATGGGAAATATTCAGCAGAGTCCTGGTATTTCTGGGAGAAGAGGTCTGATGTGGGGGGGGGAAGGTGATGTATCTGTGAGAAAGCTGGTGTTTCTGGGAGAAAATGCCAGGTATTGGTGAGGAAACAGATGCTAGAGAGGGAAAAGGCCATCCCTTTGGGAGAGAAGTGGTATTTCTGGGAGAAAATGCCCCAAATCGGGGAGTAAGTGTCATCCTGAGGCGTGTCATGGAGTAGATTTGGGAGGAAATGGAGGTGTTTCACAGAGTAGCGGCACTTCTGGGAGAAAATGTCCTCAGTGGGAAAGACAATGTCCTCTTGAGGGAAGAAAACAGGTCTTTCTTACAGCAAATGTCATCCAATTGGGAGAAAATCTCCTCTCTTGGGGAGAAAAGTGGTCTTTCTGAGAGAAGGTGTCCTCTTCTTGGCTGCAAGTGTCCCATTTGGCATTGTCATGGAGGCTTTTTGGGGAGAAAGCGTGTGGCAGTTGTAAGAGAAGGGGTATTTCTGGGAACAAATCTCCTCTTTTTGGAAGAGAAGGTGAAATTTCCAAGGGAAAAGTGGCATTTCTGGGAGGAAATGACAGAGCTGGGGGAGAAAAGTGGGAACCGGTGGGAAAGAAGATCTTGTACTGGAGAGCAACGGTGGTCTTTTTGGTGTGCCAAGTGGTCTCTTGGGGAGACAACGTGGTAAATAGGGGAGACAATGTCCTCTGGAGGAGTGTCAAGTAGTATTTGGGAGAGCAAACGTCAGGTATTTCTCGGAAACCGGCTGTTTCTGGGAGATAGTAGCAGACTTGGTTGGAAAATGACAGGTGTTTGTGAGAAAGCTGGTATTTTGGGAAAAAAAGGCCGTTTTTTAAAGAATAAGCTGGCATTTCTGGGAGAATATGTCCCATCTTTGGGAGAAAACGGGTGTATGTGGGAGAAAATGTCGTGTATTTGGGAGAAAGCTGGTGTATGTGGGAGAAAAGGCCATTGTGATGGGAGTCAGTGTGATCTTGAGGAGTGGAAAGCAGTATTCTTGAGATGAAACGTGAGGTATTTCTAAGAGTCCTGGTATTTCTGGGAGAAAATGTCTTGTTTTGGAGAGCCAAAGTCCCATTTTGGGGGCAGAAGCTGGTATTTCTGTGACACTGCCATCTTGATGGGGGTAAGTGTGATCTTGAGGAGTGTAAAGCAGCATTTTGGTTAGAAAATGGGAGCTCTTCCTAAGAGCAGTGCTATTTCTGGGAGAAAAGGAGCTCTACTGGGCATAAAAATGGTGTATCTGTGATAAAATGCCACATTTCTGAAAGAAACTGTCCTCTTGCGGAGTGTAATGCTGTATGTTCCGGAGGAAATGGGAAATATTCAGCAGAGTCCTGGTATTTCTGGGAGAAGAGGTCTGATGTGGGGGGGGGAAGGTGATGTATCTGTGAGAAAGCTGGTGTTTCTGGGAGAAAATGCCAGGTATTGGTGAGGAAACAGATGCTAGAGAGGGAAAAGGCCATCCCTTTGGGAGAGAAGTGGTATTTCTGGGAGAAAATGCCCCAAATCGGGGAGTAAGTGTCATCCTGAGGCGTGTCATGGAGTAGATTTGGGAGGAAATGGAGGTGTTTCACAGAGTAGCGGCACTTCTGGGAGAAAATGTCCTCAGTGGGAAAGACAATGTCCTCTTGAGGGAAGAAAACAGGTCTTTCTTACAGCAAATGTCATCCAATTGGGAGAAAATCTCCTCTCTTGGGGAGAAAAGTGGTCTTTCTGAGAGAAGGTGTCCTCTTCTTGGCTGCAAGTGTCCCATTTGGCATTGTCATGGAGGCTTTTTGGGGAGAAAGCGTGTGGCAGTTGTAAGAGAAGGGGTATTTCTGGGAGCAAATCTCCTCTTTTTGGAAGAGAAGGTGAAATTTCCAAGGGAAAAGTGGCATTTCTGGGAGGAAATGACAGAGCTGGGGGAGAAAAGTGGGAACCGGTGGGAAAGAAGATCTTGTACTGGAGAGCAACGGTGGTCTTTTTGGTGTGCCAAGTGGTCTCTTGGGGAGACAACGTGGTAAATAGGGGAGACAATGTCCTCTGGAGGAGTGTCAAGTAGTATTTGGGAGAGCAAACGTCAGGTATTTCTCGGAAACCGGCTGTTTCTGGGAGATAGTAGCAGACTTGGTTGGAAAATGACAGGTGTTTGTGAGAAAGCTGGTATTTTGGGAAAAAAAGGCCGTTTTTTAAAGAATAAGCTGGCATTTCTGGGAGAATATGTCCCATCTTTGGGAGAAAACGGGTGTATGTGGGAGAAAATGTCGTGTATTTGGGAGAAAGCTGGTGTATGTGGGAGAAAAGGCCATTGTGATGGGAGTCAGTGTGATCTTGAGGAGTGGAAAGCAGTATTCTTGAGATGAAACGTGAGGTATTTCTAAGAGTCCTGGTATTTCTGGGAGAAAATGTCTTGTTTTGGAGAGCCAAAGTCCCATTTTGGGGGCAGAAGCTGGTATTTCTGTGACACTGCCATCTTGATGGGGGTAAGTGTGATCTTGAGGAGTGTAAAGCAGCATTTTGGTTAGAAAGTGGGAGCTCTTCCTAAGAGCAGTGCTATTTCTGGGAGAAAAGGAGCTCTACTGGGCATAAAAATGGTGTATCTGTGATAAAATGCCACATTTCTGAAAGAAACTGTCCTCTTGCGGAGTGTAATGCTGTATGTTCCGGAGGAAATGGGAAATATTCAGCAGAGTCCTGGTATTTCTGGGAGAAGAGGTCTGATGTGGGGGGGGGAAGGTGATGTATCTGTGAGAAAGCTGGTGTTTCTGGGAGAAAATGCCAGGTATTGGTGAGGAAACAGATGCTAGAGAGGGAAAAGGCCATCCCTTTGGGAGAGAAGTGGTATTTCTGGGAGAAAATGCCCCAAATCGGGGAGTAAGTGTCATCCTGAGGCGTGTCATGGAGTAGATTTGGGAGGAAATGGAGGTGTTTCACAGAGTAGCGGCACTTCTGGGAGAAAATGTCCTCAGTGGGAAAGACAATGTCCTCTTGAGGGAAGAAAACAGGTCTTTCTTACAGCAAATGTCATCCAATTGGGAGAAAATCTCCTCTCTTGGGGAGAAAAGTGGTCTTTCTGAGAGAAGGTGTCCTCTTCTTGGCTGCAAGTGTCCCATTTGGCATTGTCATGGAGGCTTTTTGGGGAGAAAGCGTGTGGCAGTTGTAAGAGAAGGGGTATTTCTGGGAGCAAATCTCCTCTTTTTGGAAGAGAAGGTGAAATTTCCAAGGGAAAAGTGGCATTTCTGGGAGGAAATGACATAGCTGGGGGAGAAAAGTGGGAACCGGTGGGAAAGAAGATCTTGTACTGGAGAGCAACGGTGGTCTTTTTGGTGTGCCAAGTGGTCTCTTGGGGAGACAACGTGGTAAATAGGGGAGACAATGTCCTCTGGAGGAGTGTCAAGTAGTATTTGGGAGAGCAAACGTCAGGTATTTCTCGGAAACCGGCTGTTTCTGGGAGATAGTAGCAGACTTGGTTGGAAAATGACAGGTGTTTGTGAGAAAGCTGGTATTTTGGGGAAAAAAGGCCGTTTTTTAAAGAATAAGCTGGCATTTCTGGGAGAATATGTCCCATCTTTGGGAGAAAACGGGTGTATGTGGGAGAAAATGTCGTGTATTTGGGAGAAAGCTGGTGTATGTGGGAGAAAAGGCCATTGTGATGGGAGTCAGTGTGATCTTGAGGAGTGGAAAGCAGTATTCTTGAGATGAAACGTGAGGTATTTCTAAGAGTCCTGGTATTTCTGGGAGAAAATGTCTTGTTTTGGAGAGCCAAAGTCCCATTTTGGGGGCAGAAGCTGGTATTTCTGTGACACTGCCATCTTGATGGGGGTAAGTGTGATCTTGAGGAGTGTAAAGCAGCATTTTGGTTAGAAAATGGGAGCTCTTCCTAAGAGCAGTGCTATTTCTGGGAGAAAAGGAGCTCTACTGGGCATAAAAATGGTGTATCTGTGATAAAATGCCACATTTCTGAAAGAAACTGTCCTCTTGCGGAGTGTAATGCTGTATGTTCCGGAGGAAATGGGAAATATTCAGCAGAGTCCTGGTATTTCTGGGAGAAGAGGTCTGATGTGGGGGGGGGAAGGTGATGTATCTGTGAGAAAGCTGGTGTTTCTGGGAGAAAATGCCAGGTATTGGTGAGGAAACAGATGCTAGAGAGGGAAAAGGCCATCCCTTTGGGAGAGAAGTGGTATTTCTGGGAGAAAATGCCCCAAATCGGGGAGTAAGTGTCATCCTGAGGCGTGTCATGGAGTAGATTTGGGAGGAAATGGAGGTGTTTCACAGAGTAGCGGCACTTCTGGGAGAAAATGTCCTCAGTGGGAAAGACAATGTCCTCTTGAGGGAAGAAAACGGGTCTTTCTTACAGCAAATGTCATCCAATTGGGAGAAAATCTCCTCTCTTGGGGAGAAAAGTGGTCTTTCTGAGAGAAGGTGTCCTCTTCTTGGCTGCAAGTGTCCCATTTGGCATTGTCATGGAGGCTTTTTGGGGAGAAAGCGTGTGGCAGTTGTAAGAGAAGGGGTATTTCTGGGAGCAAATCTCCTCTTTTTGGAAGAGAAGGTGAAATTTCCAAGGGAAAAGTGGCATTTCTGGGAGGAAATGACAGAGCTGGGGGAGAAAAGTGGGAACCGGTGGGAAAGAAGATCTTGTACTGGAGAGCAACGGTGGTCTTTTTGGTGTGCCAAGTGGTCTCTTGGGGAGACAACGTGGTAAATAGGGGAGACAATGTCCTCTGGAGGAGTGTCAAGTAGTATTTGGGAGAGCAAACGTCAGGTATTTCTCGGAAACCGGCTGTTTCTGGGAGATAGTAGCAGACTTGGTTGGAAAATGACAGGTGTTTGTGAGAAAGCTGGTATTTTGGGAAAAAAAGGCCGTTTTTTAAAGAATAAGCTGGCATTTCTGGGAGAATATGTCCCATCTTTGGGAGAAAACGGGTGTATGTGGGAGAAAATGTCGTGTATTTGGGAGAAAGCTGGTGTATGTGGGAGAAAAGGCCATTGTGATGGGAGTCAGTGTGATCTTGAGGAGTGGAAAGCAGTATTCTTGAGATGAAACGTGAGGTATTTCTAAGAGTCCTGGTATTTCTGGGAGAAAATGTCTTGTTTTGGAGAGCCAAAGTCCCATTTTGGGGGCAGAAGCTGGTATTTCTGTGACACTGCCATCTTGATGGGGGTAAGTGTGATCTTGAGGAGTGTAAAGCAGCATTTTGGTTAGAAAGTGGGAGCTCTTCCTAAGAGCAGTGCTATTTCTGGGAGAAAAGGAGCTCTACTGGGCATAAAAATGGTGTATCTGTGATAAAATGCCACATTTCTGAAAGAAACTGTCCTCTTGCGGAGTGTAATGCTGTATGTTCCGGAGGAAATGGGAAATATTCAGCAGAGTCCTGGTATTTCTGGGAGAAGAGGTCTGATGTGGGGGGGGGAAGGTGATGTATCTGTGAGAAAGCTGGTGTTTCTGGGAGAAAATGCCAGGTATTGGTGAGGAAACAGATGCTAGAGAGGGAAAAGGCCATCCCTTTGGGAGAGAAGTGGTATTTCTGGGAGAAAATGCCCCAAATCGGGGAGTAAGTGTCATCCTGAGGCGTGTCATGGAGTAGATTTGGGAGGAAATGGAGGTGTTTCACAGAGTAGCGGCACTTCTGGGAGAAAATGTCCTCAGTGGGAAAGACAATGTCCTCTTGAGGGAAGAAAACAGGTCTTTCTTACAGCAAATGTCATCCAATTGGGAGAAAATCTCCTCTCTTGGGGAGAAAAGTGGTCTTTCTGAGAGAAGGTGTCCTCTTCTTGGCTGCAAGTGTCCCATTTGGCATTGTCATGGAGGCTTTTTGGGGAGAAAGCGTGTGGCAGTTGTAAGAGAAGGGGTATTTCTGGGAGCAAATCTCCTCTTTTTGGAAGAGAAGGTGAAATTTCCAAGGGAAAAGTGGCATTTCTGGGAGGAAATGACATAGCTGGGGGAGAAAAGTGGGAACCGGTGGGAAAGAAGATCTTGTACTGGAGAGCAACGGTGGTCTTTTTGGTGTGCCAAGTGGTCTCTTGGGGAGACAACGTGGTAAATAGGGGAGACAATGTCCTCTGGAGGAGTGTCAAGTAGTATTTGGGAGAGCAAACGTCAGGTATTTCTCGGAAACCGGCTGTTTCTGGGAGATAGTAGCAGACTTGGTTGGAAAATGACAGGTGTTTGTGAGAAAGCTGGTATTTTGGGGAAAAAAGGCCGTTTTTTAAAGAATAAGCTGGCATTTCTGGGAGAATATGTCCCATCTTTGGGAGAAAACGGGTGTATGTGGGAGAAAATGTCGTGTATTTGGGAGAAAGCTGGTGTATGTGGGAGAAAAGGCCATTGTGATGGGAGTCAGTGTGATCTTGAGGAGTGGAAAGCAGTATTCTTGAGATGAAACGTGAGGTATTTCTAAGAGTCCTGGTATTTCTGGGAGAAAATGTCTTGTTTTGGAGAGCCAAAGTCCCATTTTGGGGGCAGAAGCTGGTATTTCTGTGACACTGCCATCTTGATGGGGGTAAGTGTGATCTTGAGGAGTGTAAAGCAGCATTTTGGTTAGAAAATGGGAGCTCTTCCTAAGAGCAGTGCTATTTCTGGGAGAAAAGGAGCTCTACTGGGCATAAAAATGGTGTATCTGTGATAAAATGCCACATTTCTGAAAGAAACTGTCCTCTTGCGGAGTGTAATGCTGTATGTTCCGGAGGAAATGGGAAATATTCAGCAGAGTCCTGGTATTTCTGGGAGAAGAGGTCTGATGTGGGGGGGGGAAGGTGATGTATCTGTGAGAAAGCTGGTGTTTCTGGGAGAAAATGCCAGGTATTGGTGAGGAAACAGATGCTAGAGAGGGAAAAGGCCATCCCTTTGGGAGAGAAGTGGTATTTCTGGGAGAAAATGCCCCAAATCGGGGAGTAAGTGTCATCCTGAGGCGTGTCATGGAGTAGATTTGGGAGGAAATGGAGGTGTTTCACAGAGTAGCGGCACTTCTGGGAGAAAATGTCCTCAGTGGGAAAGACAATGTCCTCTTGAGGGAAGAAAACAGGTCTTTCTTACAGCAAATGTCATCCAATTGGGAGAAAATCTCCTCTCTTGGGGAGAAAAGTGGTCTTTCTGAGAGAAGGTGTCCTCTTCTTGGCTGCAAGTGTCCCATTTGGCATTGTCATGGAGGCTTTTTGGGGAGAAAGCGTGTGGCAGTTGTAAGAGAAGGGGTATTTCTGGGAGCAAATCTCCTCTTTTTGGAAGAGAAGGTGAAATTTCCAAGGGAAAAGTGGCATTTCTGGGAGGAAATGACAGAGCTGGGGGAGAAAAGTGGGAACCGGTGGGAAAGAAGATCTTGTACTGGAGAGCAACGGTGGTCTTTTTGGTGTGCCAAGTGGTCTCTTGGGGAGACAACGTGGTAAATAGGGGAGACAATGTCCTCTGGAGGAGTGTCAAGTAGTATTTGGGAGAGCAAACGTCAGGTATTTCTCGGAAACCGGCTGTTTCTGGGAGATAGTAGCAGACTTGGTTGGAAAATGACAGGTGTTTGTGAGAAAGCTGGTATTTTGGGAAAAAAAGGCCGTTTTTTAAAGAATAAGCTGGCATTTCTGGGAGAATATGTCCCATCTTTGGGAGAAAACGGGTGTATGTGGGAGAAAATGTCGTGTATTTGGGAGAAAGCTGGTGTATGTGGGAGAAAAGGCCATTGTGATGGGAGTCAGTGTGATCTTGAGGAGTGGAAAGCAGTATTCTTGAGATGAAACGTGAGGTATTTCTAAGAGTCCTGGTATTTCTGGGAGAAAATGTCTTGTTTTGGAGAGCCAAAGTCCCATTTTGGGGGCAGAAGCTGGTATTTCTGTGACACTGCCATCTTGATGGGGGTAAGTGTGATCTTGAGGAGTGTAAAGCAGCATTTTGGTTAGAAAGTGGGAGCTCTTCCTAAGAGCAGTGCTATTTCTGGGAGAAAAGGAGCTCTACTGGGCATAAAAATGGTGTATCTGTGATAAAATGCCACATTTCTGAAAGAAACTGTCCTCTTGCGGAGTGTAATGCTGTATGTTCCGGAGGAAATGGGAAATATTCAGCAGAGTCCTGGTATTTCTGGGAGAAGAGGTCTGATGTGGGGGGGGGAAGGTGATGTATCTGTGAGAAAGCTGGTGTTTCTGGGAGAAAATGCCAGGTATTGGTGAGGAAACAGATGCTAGAGAGGGAAAAGGCCATCCCTTTGGGAGAGAAGTGGTATTTCTGGGAGAAAATGCCCCAAATCGGGGAGTAAGTGTCATCCTGAGGCGTGTCATGGAGTAGATTTGGGAGGAAATGGAGGTGTTTCACAGAGTAGCGGCACTTCTGGGAGAAAATGTCCTCAGTGGGAAAGACAATGTCCTCTTGAGGGAAGAAAACAGGTCTTTCTTACAGCAAATGTCATCCAATTGGGAGAAAATCTCCTCTCTTGGGGAGAAAAGTGGTCTTTCTGAGAGAAGGTGTCCTCTTCTTGGCTGCAAGTGTCCCATTTGGCATTGTCATGGAGGCTTTTTGGGGAGAAAGCGTGTGGCAGTTGTAAGAGAAGGGGTATTTCTGGGAGCAAATCTCCTCTTTTTGGAAGAGAAGGTGAAATTTCCAAGGGAAAAGTGGCATTTCTGGGAGGAAATGACATAGCTGGGGGAGAAAAGTGGGAACCGGTGGGAAAGAAGATCTTGTACTGGAGAGCAACGGTGGTCTTTTTGGTGTGCCAAGTGGTCTCTTGGGGAGACAACGTGGTAAATAGGGGAGACAATGTCCTCTGGAGGAGTGTCAAGTAGTATTTGGGAGAGCAAACGTCAGGTATTTCTCGGAAACCGGCTGTTTCTGGGAGATAGTAGCAGACTTGGTTGGAAAATGACAGGTGTTTGTGAGAAAGCTGGTATTTTGGGGAAAAAAGGCCGTTTTTTAAAGAATAAGCTGGCATTTCTGGGAGAATATGTCCCATCTTTGGGAGAAAACGGGTGTATGTGGGAGAAAATGTCGTGTATTTGGGAGAAAGCTGGTGTATGTGGGAGAAAAGGCCATTGTGATGGGAGTCAGTGTGATCTTGAGGAGTGGAAAGCAGTATTCTTGAGATGAAACGTGAGGTATTTCTAAGAGTCCTGGTATTTCTGGGAGAAAATGTCTTGTTTTGGAGAGCCAAAGTCCCATTTTGGGGGCAGAAGCTGGTATTTCTGTGACACTGCCATCTTGATGGGGGTAAGTGTGATCTTGAGGAGTGTAAAGCAGCATTTTGGTTAGAAAATGGGAGCTCTTCCTAAGAGCAGTGCTATTTCTGGGAGAAAAGGAGCTCTACTGGGCATAAAAATGGTGTATCTGTGATAAAATGCCACATTTCTGAAAGAAACTGTCCTCTTGCGGAGTGTAATGCTGTATGTTCCGGAGGAAATGGGAAATATTCAGCAGAGTCCTGGTATTTCTGGGAGAAGAGGTCTGATGTGGGGGGGGGAAGGTGATGTATCTGTGAGAAAGCTGGTGTTTCTGGGAGAAAATGCCAGGTATTGGTGAGGAAACAGATGCTAGAGAGGGAAAAGGCCATCCCTTTGGGAGAGAAGTGGTATTTCTGGGAGAAAATGCCCCAAATCGGGGAGTAAGTGTCATCCTGAGGCGTGTCATGGAGTAGATTTGGGAGGAAATGGAGGTGTTTCACAGAGTAGCGGCACTTCTGGGAGAAAATGTCCTCAGTGGGAAAGACAATGTCCTCTTGAGGGAAGAAAACGGGTCTTTCTTACAGCAAATGTCATCCAATTGGGAGAAAATCTCCTCTCTTGGGGAGAAAAGTGGTCTTTCTGAGAGAAGGTGTCCTCTTCTTGGCTGCAAGTGTCCCATTTGGCATTGTCATGGAGGCTTTTTGGGGAGAAAGCGTGTGGCAGTTGTAAGAGAAGGGGTATTTCTGGGAGCAAATCTCCTCTTTTTGGAAGAGAAGGTGAAATTTCCAAGGGAAAAGTGGCATTTCTGGGAGGAAATGACAGAGCTGGGGGAGAAAAGTGGGAACCGGTGGGAAAGAAGATCTTGTACTGGAGAGCAACGGTGGTCTTTTTGGTGTGCCAAGTGGTCTCTTGGGGAGACAACGTGGTAAATAGGGGAGACAATGTCCTCTGGAGGAGTGTCAAGTAGTATTTGGGAGAGCAAACGTCAGGTATTTCTCGGAAACCGGCTGTTTCTGGGAGATAGTAGCAGACTTGGTTGGAAAATGACAGGTGTTTGTGAGAAAGCTGGTATTTTGGGAAAAAAAGGCCGTTTTTTAAAGAATAAGCTGGCATTTCTGGGAGAATATGTCCCATCTTTGGGAGAAAACGGGTGTATGTGGGAGAAAATGTCGTGTATTTGGGAGAAAGCTGGTGTATGTGGGAGAAAAGGCCATTGTGATGGGAGTCAGTGTGATCTTGAGGAGTGGAAAGCAGTATTCTTGAGATGAAACGTGAGGTATTTCTAAGAGTCCTGGTATTTCTGGGAGAAAATGTCTTGTTTTGGAGAGCCAAAGTCCCATTTTGGGGGCAGAAGCTGGTATTTCTGTGACACTGCCATCTTGATGGGGGTAAGTGTGATCTTGAGGAGTGTAAAGCAGCATTTTGGTTAGAAAGTGGGAGCTCTTCCTAAGAGCAGTGCTATTTCTGGGAGAAAAGGAGCTCTACTGGGCATAAAAATGGTGTATCTGTGATAAAATGCCACATTTCTGAAAGAAACTGTCCTCTTGCGGAGTGTAATGCTGTATGTTCCGGAGGAAATGGGAAATATTCAGCAGAGTCCTGGTATTTCTGGGAGAAGAGGTCTGATGTGGGGGGGGGGAAGGTGATGTATCTGTGAGAAAGCTGGTGTTTCTGGGAGAAAATGCCAGGTATTGGTGAGGAAACAGATGCTAGAGAGGGAAAAGGCCATCCCTTTGGGAGAGAAGTGGTATTTCTGGGAGAAAATGCCCCAAATCGGGGAGTAAGTGTCATCCTGAGGCGTGTCATGGAGTAGATTTGGGAGGAAATGGAGGTGTTTCACAGAGTAGCGGCACTTCTGGGAGAAAATGTCCTCAGTGGGAAAGACAATGTCCTCTTGAGGGAAGAAAACAGGTCTTTCTTACAGCAAATGTCATCCAATTGGGAGAAAATCTCCTCTCTTGGGGAGAAAAGTGGTCTTTCTGAGAGAAGGTGTCCTCTTCTTGGCTGCAAGTGTCCCATTTGGCATTGTCATGGAGGCTTTTTGGGGAGAAAGCGTGTGGCAGTTGTAAGAGAAGGGGTATTTCTGGGAGCAAATCTCCTCTTTTTGGAAGAGAAGGTGAAATTTCCAAGGGAAAAGTGGCATTTCTGGGAGGAAATGACATAGCTGGGGGAGAAAAGTGGGAACCGGTGGGAAAGAAGATCTTGTACTGGAGAGCAACGGTGGTCTTTTTGGTGTGCCAAGTGGTCTCTTGGGGAGACAACGTGGTAAATAGGGGAGACAATGTCCTCTGGAGGAGTGTCAAGTAGTATTTGGGAGAGCAAACGTCAGGTATTTCTCGGAAACCGGCTGTTTCTGGGAGATAGTAGCAGACTTGGTTGGAAAATGACAGGTGTTTGTGAGAAAGCTGGTATTTTGGGGAAAAAAGGCCGTTTTTTAAAGAATAAGCTGGCATTTCTGGGAGAATATGTCCCATCTTTGGGAGAAAACGGGTGTATGTGGGAGAAAATGTCGTGTATTTGGGAGAAAGCTGGTGTATGTGGGAGAAAAGGCCATTGTGATGGGAGTCAGTGTGATCTTGAGGAGTGGAAAGCAGTATTCTTGAGATGAAACGTGAGGTATTTCTAAGAGTCCTGGTATTTCTGGGAGAAAATGTCTTGTTTTGGAGAGCCAAAGTCCCATTTTGGGGGCAGAAGCTGGTATTTCTGTGACACTGCCATCTTGATGGGGGTAAGTGTGATCTTGAGGAGTGTAAAGCAGCATTTTGGTTAGAAAATGGGAGCTCTTCCTAAGAGCAGTGCTATTTCTGGGAGAAAAGGAGCTCTACTGGGCATAAAAATGGTGTATCTGTGATAAAATGCCACATTTCTGAAAGAAACTGTCCTCTTGCGGAGTGTAATGCTGTATGTTCCGGAGGAAATGGGAAATATTCAGCAGAGTCCTGGTATTTCTGGGAGAAGAGGTCTGATGTGGGGGGGGGAAGGTGATGTATCTGTGAGAAAGCTGGTGTTTCTGGGAGAAAATGCCAGGTATTGGTGAGGAAACAGATGCTAGAGAGGGAAAAGGCCATCCCTTTGGGAGAGAAGTGGTATTTCTGGGAGAAAATGCCCCAAATCGGGGAGTAAGTGTCATCCTGAGGCGTGTCATGGAGTAGATTTGGGAGGAAATGGAGGTGTTTCACAGAGTAGCGGCACTTCTGGGAGAAAATGTCCTCAGTGGGAAAGACAATGTCCTCTTGAGGGAAGAAAACAGGTCTTTCTTACAGCAAATGTCATCCAATTGGGAGAAAATCTCCTCTCTTGGGGAGAAAAGTGGTCTTTCTGAGAGAAGGTGTCCTCTTCTTGGCTGCAAGTGTCCCATTTGGCATTGTCATGGAGGCTTTTTGGGGAGAAAGCGTGTGGCAGTTGTAAGAGAAGGGGTATTTCTGGGAGCAAATCTCCTCTTTTTGGAAGAGAAGGTGAAATTTCCAAGGGAAAAGTGGCATTTCTGGGAGGAAATGACAGAGCTGGGGGAGAAAAGTGGGAACCGGTGGGAAAGAAGATCTTGTACTGGAGAGCAACGGTGGTCTTTTTGGTGTGCCAAGTGGTCTCTTGGGGAGACAACGTGGTAAATAGGGGAGACAATGTCCTCTGGAGGAGTGTCAAGTAGTATTTGGGAGAGCAAACGTCAGGTATTTCTCGGAAACCGGCTGTTTCTGGGAGATAGTAGCAGACTTGGTTGGAAAATGACAGGTGTTTGTGAGAAAGCTGGTATTTTGGGAAAAAAAGGCCGTTTTTTAAAGAATAAGCTGGCATTTCTGGGAGAATATGTCCCATCTTTGGGAGAAAACGGGTGTATGTGGGAGAAAATGTCGTGTATTTGGGAGAAAGCTGGTGTATGTGGGAGAAAAGGCCATTGTGATGGGAGTCAGTGTGATCTTGAGGAGTGGAAAGCAGTATTCTTGAGATGAAACGTGAGGTATTTCTAAGAGTCCTGGTATTTCTGGGAGAAAATGTCTTGTTTTGGAGAGCCAAAGTCCCATTTTGGGGGCAGAAGCTGGTATTTCTGTGACACTGCCATCTTGATGGGGGTAAGTGTGATCTTGAGGAGTGTAAAGCAGCATTTTGGTTAGAAAGTGGGAGCTCTTCCTAAGAGCAGTGCTATTTCTGGGAGAAAAGGAGCTCTACTGGGCATAAAAATGGTGTATCTGTGATAAAATGCCACATTTCTGAAAGAAACTGTCCTCTTGCGGAGTGTAATGCTGTATGTTCCGGAGGAAATGGGAAATATTCAGCAGAGTCCTGGTATTTCTGGGAGAAGAGGTCTGATGTGGGGGGGGGAAGGTGATGTATCTGTGAGAAAGCTGGTGTTTCTGGGAGAAAATGCCAGGTATTGGTGAGGAAACAGATGCTAGAGAGGGAAAAGGCCATCCCTTTGGGAGAGAAGTGGTATTTCTGGGAGAAAATGCCCCAAATCGGGGAGTAAGTGTCATCCTGAGGCGTGTCATGGAGTAGATTTGGGAGGAAATGGAGGTGTTTCACAGAGTAGCGGCACTTCTGGGAGAAAATGTCCTCAGTGGGAAAGACAATGTCCTCTTGAGGGAAGAAAACAGGTCTTTCTTACAGCAAATGTCATCCAATTGGGAGAAAATCTCCTCTCTTGGGGAGAAAAGTGGTCTTTCTGAGAGAAGGTGTCCTCTTCTTGGCTGCAAGTGTCCCATTTGGCATTGTCATGGAGGCTTTTTGGGGAGAAAGCGTGTGGCAGTTGTAAGAGAAGGGGTATTTCTGGGAGCAAATCTCCTCTTTTTGGAAGAGAAGGTGAAATTTCCAAGGGAAAAGTGGCATTTCTGGGAGGAAATGACATAGCTGGGGGAGAAAAGTGGGAACCGGTGGGAAAGAAGATCTTGTACTGGAGAGCAACGGTGGTCTTTTTGGTGTGCCAAGTGGTCTCTTGGGGAGACAACGTGGTAAATAGGGGAGACAATGTCCTCTGGAGGAGTGTCAAGTAGTATTTGGGAGAGCAAACGTCAGGTATTTCTCGGAAACCGGCTGTTTCTGGGAGATAGTAGCAGACTTGGTTGGAAAATGACAGGTGTTTGTGAGAAAGCTGGTATTTTGGGGAAAAAAGGCCGTTTTTTAAAGAATAAGCTGGCATTTCTGGGAGAATATGTCCCATCTTTGGGAGAAAACGGGTGTATGTGGGAGAAAATGTCGTGTATTTGGGAGAAAGCTGGTGTATGTGGGAGAAAAGGCCATTGTGATGGGAGTCAGTGTGATCTTGAGGAGTGGAAAGCAGTATTCTTGAGATGAAACGTGAGGTATTTCTAAGAGTCCTGGTATTTCTGGGAGAAAATGTCTTGTTTTGGAGAGCCAAAGTCCCATTTTGGGGGCAGAAGCTGGTATTTCTGTGACACTGCCATCTTGATGGGGGTAAGTGTGATCTTGAGGAGTGTAAAGCAGCATTTTGGTTAGAAAATGGGAGCTCTTCCTAAGAGCAGTGCTATTTCTGGGAGAAAAGGAGCTCTACTGGGCATAAAAATGGTGTATCTGTGATAAAATGCCACATTTCTGAAAGAAACTGTCCTCTTGCGGAGTGTAATGCTGTATGTTCCGGAGGAAATGGGAAATATTCAGCAGAGTCCTGGTATTTCTGGGAGAAGAGGTCTGATGTGGGGGGGGGAAGGTGATGTATCTGTGAGAAAGCTGGTGTTTCTGGGAGAAAATGCCAGGTATTGGTGAGGAAACAGATGCTAGAGAGGGAAAAGGCCATCCCTTTGGGAGAGAAGTGGTATTTCTGGGAGAAAATGCCCCAAATCGGGGAGTAAGTGTCATCCTGAGGCGTGTCATGGAGTAGATTTGGGAGGAAATGGAGGTGTTTCACAGAGTAGCGGCACTTCTGGGAGAAAATGTCCTCAGTGGGAAAGACAATGTCCTCTTGAGGGAAGAAAACAGGTCTTTCTTACAGCAAATGTCATCCAATTGGGAGAAAATCTCCTCTCTTGGGGAGAAAAGTGGTCTTTCTGAGAGAAGGTGTCCTCTTCTTGGCTGCAAGTGTCCCATTTGGCATTGTCATGGAGGCTTTTTGGGGAGAAAGCGTGTGGCAGTTGTAAGAGAAGGGGTATTTCTGGGAGCAAATCTCCTCTTTTTGGAAGAGAAGGTGAAATTTCCAAGGGAAAAGTGGCATTTCTGGGAGGAAATGACAGAGCTGGGGGAGAAAAGTGGGAACCGGTGGGAAAGAAGATCTTGTACTGGAGAGCAACGGTGGTCTTTTTGGTGTGCCAAGTGGTCTCTTGGGGAGACAACGTGGTAAATAGGGGAGACAATGTCCTCTGGAGGAGTGTCAAGTAGTATTTGGGAGAGCAAACGTCAGGTATTTCTCGGAAACCGGCTGTTTCTGGGAGATAGTAGCAGACTTGGTTGGAAAATGACAGGTGTTTGTGAGAAAGCTGGTATTTTGGGGAAAAAAGGCCGTTTTTTAAAGAATAAGCTGGCATTTCTGGGAGAATATGTCCCATCTTTGGGAGAAAACGGGTGTATGTGGGAGAAAATGTCGTGTATTTGGGAGAAAGCTGGTGTATGTGGGAGAAAAGGCCATTGTGATGGGAGTCAGTGTGATCTTGAGGAGTGGAAAGCAGTATTCTTGAGATGAAACGTGAGGTATTTCTAAGAGTCCTGGTATTTCTGGGAGAAAATGTCTTGTTTTGGAGAGCCAAAGTCCCATTTTGGGGGCAGAAGCTGGTATTTCTGTGACACTGCCATCTTGATGGGGGTAAGTGTGATCTTGAGGAGTGTAAAGCAGCATTTTGGTTAGAAAATGGGAGCTCTTCCTAAGAGCAGTGCTATTTCTGGGAGAAAAGGAGCTCTACTGGGCATAAAAATGGTGTATCTGTGATAAAATGCCACATTTCTGAAAGAAACTGTCCTCTTGCGGAGTGTAATGCTGTATGTTCCGGAGGAAATGGGAAATATTCAGCAGAGTCCTGGTATTTCTGGGAGAAGAGGTCTGATGTGGGGGGGGGAAGGTGATGTATCTGTGAGAAAGCTGGTGTTTCTGGGAGAAAATGCCAGGTATTGGTGAGGAAACAGATGCTAGAGAGGGAAAAGGCCATCCCTTTGGGAGAGAAGTGGTATTTCTGGGAGAAAATGCCCCAAATCGGGGAGTAAGTGTCATCCTGAGGCGTGTCATGGAGTAGATTTGGGAGGAAATGGAGGTGTTTCACAGAGTAGCGGCACTTCTGGGAGAAAATGTCCTCAGTGGGAAAGACAATGTCCTCTTGAGGGAAGAAAACAGGTCTTTCTTACAGCAAATGTCATCCAATTGGGAGAAAATCTCCTCTCTTGGGGAGAAAAGTGGTCTTTCTGAGAGAAGGTGTCCTCTTCTTGGCTGCAAGTGTCCCATTTGGCATTGTCATGGAGGCTTTTTGGGGAGAAAGCGTGTGGCAGTTGTAAGAGAAGGGGTATTTCTGGGAGCAAATCTCCTCTTTTTGGAAGAGAAGGTGAAATTTCCAAGGGAAAAGTGGCATTTCTGGGAGGAAATGACAGAGCTGGGGGAGAAAAGTGGGAACCGGTGGGAAAGAAGATCTTGTACTGGAGAGCAACGGTGGTCTTTTTGGTGTGCCAAGTGGTCTCTTGGGGAGACAACGTGGTAAATAGGGGAGACAATGTCCTCTGGAGGAGTGTCAAGTAGTATTTGGGAGAGCAAACGTCAGGTATTTCTCGGAAACCGGCTGTTTCTGGGAGATAGTAGCAGACTTGGTTGGAAAATGACAGGTGTTTGTGAGAAAGCTGGTATTTTGGGGAAAAAAGGCCGTTTTTTAAAGAATAAGCTGGCATTTCTGGGAGAATATGTCCCATCTTTGGGAGAAAACGGGTGTATGTGGGAGAAAATGTCGTGTATTTGGGAGAAAGCTGGTGTATGTGGGAGAAAAGGCCATTGTGATGGGAGTCAGTGTGATCTTGAGGAGTGGAAAGCAGTATTCTTGAGATGAAACGTGAGGTATTTCTAAGAGTCCTGGTATTTCTGGGAGAAAATGTCTTGTTTTGGAGAGCCAAAGTCCCATTTTGGGGGCAGAAGCTGGTATTTCTGTGACACTGCCATCTTGATGGGGGTAAGTGTGATCTTGAGGAGTGTAAAGCAGCATTTTGGTTAGAAAATGGGAGCTCTTCCTAAGAGCAGTGCTATTTCTGGGAGAAAAGGAGCTCTACTGGGCATAAAAATGGTGTATCTGTGATAAAATGCCACATTTCTGAAAGAAACTGTCCTCTTGCGGAGTGTAATGCTGTATGTTCCGGAGGAAATGGGAAATATTCAGCAGAGTCCTGGTATTTCTGGGAGAAGAGGTCTGATGTGGGGGGGGGAAGGTGATGTATCTGTGAGAAAGCTGGTGTTTCTGGGAGAAAATGCCAGGTATTGGTGAGGAAACAGATGCTAGAGAGGGAAAAGGCCATCCCTTTGGGAGAGAAGTGGTATTTCTGGGAGAAAATGCCCCAAATCGGGGAGTAAGTGTCATCCTGAGGCGTGTCATGGAGTAGATTTGGGAGGAAATGGAGGTGTTTCACAGAGTAGCGGCACTTCTGGGAGAAAATGTCCTCAGTGGGAAAGACAATGTCCTCTTGAGGGAAGAAAACAGGTCTTTCTTACAGCAAATGTCATCCAATTGGGAGAAAATCTCCTCTCTTGGGGAGAAAAGTGGTCTTTCTGAGAGAAGGTGTCCTCTTCTTGGCTGCAAGTGTCCCATTTGGCATTGTCATGGAGGCTTTTTGGGGAGAAAGCGTGTGGCAGTTGTAAGAGAAGGGGTATTTCTGGGAGCAAATCTCCTCTTTTTGGAAGAGAAGGTGAAATTTCCAAGGGAAAAGTGGCATTTCTGGGAGGAAATGACATAGCTGGGGGAGAAAAGTGGGAACCGGTGGGAAAGAAGATCTTGTACTGGAGAGCAACGGTGGTCTTTTTGGTGTGCCAAGTGGTCTCTTGGGGAGACAACGTGGTAAATAGGGGAGACAATGTCCTCTGGAGGAGTGTCAAGTAGTATTTGGGAGAGCAAACGTCAGGTATTTCTCGGAAACCGGCTGTTTCTGGGAGATAGTAGCAGACTTGGTTGGAAAATGACAGGTGTTTGTGAGAAAGCTGGTATTTTGGGGAAAAAAGGCCGTTTTTTAAAGAATAAGCTGGCATTTCTGGGAGAATATGTCCCATCTTTGGGAGAAAACGGGTGTATGTGGGAGAAAATGTCGTGTATTTGGGAGAAAGCTGGTGTATGTGGGAGAAAAGGCCATTGTGATGGGAGTCAGTGTGATCTTGAGGAGTGGAAAGCAGTATTCTTGAGATGAAACGTGAGGTATTTCTAAGAGTCCTGGTATTTCTGGGAGAAAATGTCTTGTTTTGGAGAGCCAAAGTCCCATTTTGGGGGCAGAAGCTGGTATTTCTGTGACACTGCCATCTTGATGGGGGTAAGTGTGATCTTGAGGAGTGTAAAGCAGCATTTTGGTTAGAAAATGGGAGCTCTTCCTAAGAGCAGTGCTATTTCTGGGAGAAAAGGAGCTCTACTGGGCATAAAAATGGTGTATCTGTGATAAAATGCCACATTTCTGAAAGAAACTGTCCTCTTGCGGAGTGTAATGCTGTATGTTCCGGAGGAAATGGGAAATATTCAGCAGAGTCCTGGTATTTCTGGGAGAAGAGGTCTGATGTGGGGGGGGGAAGGTGATGTATCTGTGAGAAAGCTGGTGTTTCTGGGAGAAAATGCCAGGTATTGGTGAGGAAACAGATGCTAGAGAGGGAAAAGGCCATCCCTTTGGGAGAGAAGTGGTATTTCTGGGAGAAAATGCCCCAAATCGGGGAGTAAGTGTCATCCTGAGGCGTGTCATGGAGTAGATTTGGGAGGAAATGGAGGTGTTTCACAGAGTAGCGGCACTTCTGGGAGAAAATGTCCTCAGTGGGAAAGACAATGTCCTCTTGAGGGAAGAAAACAGGTCTTTCTTACAGCAAATGTCATCCAATTGGGAGAAAATCTCCTCTCTTGGGGAGAAAAGTGGTCTTTCTGAGAGAAGGTGTCCTCTTCTTGGCTGCAAGTGTCCCATTTGGCATTGTCATGGAGGCTTTTTGGGGAGAAAGCGTGTGGCAGTTGTAAGAGAAGGGGTATTTCTGGGAGCAAATCTCCTCTTTTTGGAAGAGAAGGTGAAATTTCCAAGGGAAAAGTGGCATTTCTGGGAGGAAATGACATAGCTGGGGGAGAAAAGTGGGAACCGGTGGGAAAGAAGATCTTGTACTGGAGAGCAACGGTGGTCTTTTTGGTGTGCCAAGTGGTCTCTTGGGGAGACAACGTGGTAAATAGGGGAGACAATGTCCTCTGGAGGAGTGTCAAGTAGTATTTGGGAGAGCAAACGTCAGGTATTTCTCGGAAACCGGCTGTTTCTGGGAGATAGTAGCAGACTTGGTTGGAAAATGACAGGTGTTTGTGAGAAAGCTGGTATTTTGGGGAAAAAAGGCCGTTTTTTAAAGAATAAGCTGGCATTTCTGGGAGAATATGTCCCATCTTTGGGAGAAAACGGGTGTATGTGGGAGAAAATGTCGTGTATTTGGGAGAAAGCTGGTGTATGTGGGAGAAAAGGCCATTGTGATGGGAGTCAGTGTGATCTTGAGGAGTGGAAAGCAGTATTCTTGAGATGAAACGTGAGGTATTTCTAAGAGTCCTGGTATTTCTGGGAGAAAATGTCTTGTTTTGGAGAGCCAAAGTCCCATTTTGGGGGCAGAAGCTGGTATTTCTGTGACACTGCCATCTTGATGGGGGTAAGTGTGATCTTGAGGAGTGTAAAGCAGCATTTTGGTTAGAAAATGGGAGCTCTTCCTAAGAGCAGTGCTATTTCTGGGAGAAAAGGAGCTCTACTGGGCATAAAAATGGTGTATCTGTGATAAAATGCCACATTTCTGAAAGAAACTGTCCTCTTGCGGAGTGTAATGCTGTATGTTCCGGAGGAAATGGGAAATATTCAGCAGAGTCCTGGTATTTCTGGGAGAAGAGGTCTGATGTGGGGGGGGGAAGGTGATGTATCTGTGAGAAAGCTGGTGTTTCTGGGAGAAAATGCCAGGTATTGGTGAGGAAACAGATGCTAGAGAGGGAAAAGGCCATCCCTTTGGGAGAGAAGTGGTATTTCTGGGAGAAAATGCCCCAAATCGGGGAGTAAGTGTCATCCTGAGGCGTGTCATGGAGTAGATTTGGGAGGAAATGGGAATCTCACAGAGTAGCGGCACTTCTGGGAGAAAATGTCCTCAGTGGGAAAGACAATGTCCTCTTGAGGGAAGAAAACAGGTCTTTCTTACAGCAAATGTCATCCAATTGGGAGAAAATCTCCTCTCTTGGGGAGAAAAGTGGTCTTTCTGAGAGAAGGTGTCCTCTTCTTGGCTGCAAGTGTCCCATTTGGCATTGTCATGGAGGCTTTTTGGGGAGAAAGCGTGTGGCAGTTGTAAGAGAAGGGGTATTTCTGGGAGCAAATCTCCTCTTTTTGGAAGAGAAGGTGAAATTTCCAAGGGAAAAGTGGCATTTCTGGGAGGAAATGACATAGCTGGGGGAGAAAAGTGGGAACCGGTGGGAAAGAAGATCTTGTACTGGAGAGCAACGGTGGTCTTTTTGGTGTGCCAAGTGGTCTCTTGGGGAGACAACGTGGTAAATAGGGGAGACAATGTCCTCTGGAGGAGTGTCAAGTAGTATTTGGGAGAGCAAACGTCAGGTATTTCTCGGAAACCGGCTGTTTCTGGGAGATAGTAGCAGACTTGGTTGGAAAATGACAGGTGTTTGTGAGAAAGCTGGTATTTTGGGGAAAAAAGGCCGTTTTTTAAAGAATAAGCTGGCATTTCTGGGAGAATATGTCCCATCTTTGGGAGAAAACGGGTGTATGTGGGAGAAAATGTCGTGTATTTGGGAGAAAGCTGGTGTATGTGGGAGAAAAGGCCATTGTGATGGGAGTCAGTGTGATCTTGAGGAGTGGAAAGCAGTATTCTTGAGATGAAACGTGAGGTATTTCTAAGAGTCCTGGTATTTCTGGGAGAAAATGTCTTGTTTTGGAGAGCCAAAGTCCCATTTTGGGGGCAGAAGCTGGTATTTCTGTGACACTGCCATCTTGATGGGGGTAAGTGTGATCTTGAGGAGTGTAAAGCAGCATTTTGGTTAGAAAATGGGAGCTCTTCCTAAGAGCAGTGCTATTTCTGGGAGAAAAGGAGCTCTACTGGGCATAAAAATGGTGTATCTGTGATAAAATGCCACATTTCTGAAAGAAACTGTCCTCTTGCGGAGTGTAATGCTGTATGTTCCGGAGGAAATGGGAAATATTCAGCAGAGTCCTGGTATTTCTGGGAGAAGAGGTCTGATGTGGGGGGGGGAAGGTGATGTATCTGTGAGAAAGCTGGTGTTTCTGGGAGAAAATGCCAGGTATTGGTGAGGAAACAGATGCTAGAGAGGGAAAAGGCCATCCCTTTGGGAGAGAAGTGGTATTTCTGGGAGAAAATGCCCCAAATCGGGGAGTAAGTGTCATCCTGAGGCGTGTCATGGAGTAGATTTGGGAGGAAATGGAGGTGTTTCACAGAGTAGCGGCACTTCTGGGAGAAAATGTCCTCAGTGGGAAAGACAATGTCCTCTTGAGGGAAGAAAACAGGTCTTTCTTACAGCAAATGTCATCCAATTGGGAGAAAATCTCCTCTCTTGGGGAGAAAAGTGGTCTTTCTGAGAGAAGGTGTCCTCTTCTTGGCTGCAAGTGTCCCATTTGGCATTGTCATGGAGGCTTTTTGGGGAGAAAGCGTGTGGCAGTTGTAAGAGAAGGGGTATTTCTGGGAGCAAATCTCCTCTTTTTGGAAGAGAAGGTGAAATTTCCAAGGGAAAAGTGGCATTTCTGGGAGGAAATGACATAGCTGGGGGAGAAAAGTGGGAACCGGTGGGAAAGAAGATCTTGTACTGGAGAGCAACGGTGGTCTTTTTGGTGTGCCAAGTGGTCTCTTGGGGAGACAACGTGGTAAATAGGGGAGACAATGTCCTCTGGAGGAGTGTCAAGTAGTATTTGGGAGAGCAAACGTCAGGTATTTCTCGGAAACCGGCTGTTTCTGGGAGATAGTAGCAGACTTGGTTGGAAAATGACAGGTGTTTGTGAGAAAGCTGGTATTTTGGGGAAAAAAGGCCGTTTTTTAAAGAATAAGCTGGCATTTCTGGGAGAATATGTCCCATCTTTGGGAGAAAACGGGTGTATGTGGGAGAAAATGTCGTGTATTTGGGAGAAAGCTGGTGTATGTGGGAGAAAAGGCCATTGTGATGGGAGTCAGTGTGATCTTGAGGAGTGGAAAGCAGTATTCTTGAGATGAAACGTGAGGTATTTCTAAGAGTCCTGGTATTTCTGGGAGAAAATGTCTTGTTTTGGAGAGCCAAAGTCCCATTTTGGGGGCAGAAGCTGGTATTTCTGTGACACTGCCATCTTGATGGGGGTAAGTGTGATCTTGAGGAGTGTAAAGCAGCATTTTGGTTAGAAAATGGGAGCTCTTCCTAAGAGCAGTGCTATTTCTGGGAGAAAAGGAGCTCTACTGGGCATAAAAATGGTGTATCTGTGATAAAATGCCACATTTCTGAA